>NW_027206579.1:1205000-1755000 GCF_024711535.1 Dipodomys merriami
TAGATTGAGGCTTAGGTTAGGGTGAGGGATCAGGTGAGGGGTACGTTTAGGGTTAGGTTTAGGGTGAGGGTAAAGGTTAGTATGAGGTTTAGGGTGAGGATGAGGTTTAGGGAGAGGAATAGGATTGGGTTGAGTTTTAGGGTTAGGATTAGGCTCAGGGTATGTTTTAGGGTGAGGGTTAGGGTGAGGGTTAGGGTTAGGGTGAGGGTTAGGGATACGGTTTGGGTTATGGTTAGAATGACAGTGAGAGTGAGGGTAAGTTTTAAGGTTTGGGTTAGGGTTAGGGTTAGGGTTAGGGATACGGTTATGGTTAGGGTTAGGGTGACGCTGAGGGTTAGGGTTGGGGTTAGGGTTAGGGTTAGGGTAAGGTCTAGGGTGAGGTTTAGGGTGAGGGTGAGGTTTAGCGTGAGTGTTAGGGTGAGGTTAAGGTGTGGGTGAGGGTATGTGTTAGATTGAGGGTTAGGTTTAGGGTTAGGGTTAGGGTGAGTGTTAGTGATAGGTTTATGGTTAGGGTTAGGGTGAGGGTGAGGGTGAGGGTGAGGGTTAGGGTTAGGGTAAGTTTCACGGTGAGGGTGAGGTTCAGGGTTAGGATTAGGGTTAGGTTTAGGGTTAGGCTGAAGATGAGGGTGTGGGTGAGGTTCAGGTTTCGAGTGAGGGTGAGGATTAGGGTGAGTTTTAGTGTGTGGGTTAGTGTTAGGGTAAATGTGAAGATTAGGGTTAGGGTTATGGTGAGTGCAAGGGTTAGGTTTAGGTTTAGGGTAAGGTTTAGTGTTAGGGTTATGATTAGAGTGAGGGTTAGGTTTAGTGTGAGTGTTAGGGTGAGGTTTAGGTTTAGTGTTACCTTTAGGGTGGGGGTGAGGGTTAGGGTTAAGGTGAGGGTTAGGGTTTGGCCGAGGGTTAGGGTGAAGGTGAAGGTTAGAGTGAGGGTGAGACTTAGAGTTATGGTTAGGGTTAGGGTGAGGGTTAGTGGGAGGATAAGGGTTAGAGTTAGGTTTAGGGTTAGTGTGAGGATTAGGGTTAGGGTGAGGGCTAGTGTTATGGTGAGGGTGAGGGTTAAGTTTAAGTTTGTGTGAGGGTTAGGGTTAGGGTTAGGTTTTGGGTTAGGGTGAGGGTGAAGTTGAGGGTGATGATGAGGGTTAGGGTTAGGGTTAGGTTGAGTTTTAGGCTTACTGTGAGGGTTGGGTGAGCATGAGGTTAAGGGATAGGGTGAGGGTTAAGGTGAGGGTGAGAGTTAAGGTTAGGGTTAGGGTTAGGTTGAGGGTTCGTGTGAGGGTTAGGGTTAGGGTTAGGTAAGGGTTAGTGTGAAGATTAGGATTAGGGTGAGTTTTAGGATTAGGGTGAGGGTTATGGTTAAGGTGAGGGTTTGGGTTAGGTTTATTGTTAGGGTTAGGTTTAGGGTTACTGTTACGGTGAGTGTGAGGGTGAGAGTAAGGGTTAGGGTTAGGGTGAAGTTTAGTGTTAGGGTTAAGATTAGAGTTAGGGTTAAGGTGTGGGTGAGGATTAGGGGTAGAGTTAGGATTAGGGTGAGAGTTAGGGTGAGGGTTAGTGTTAGGGTGTGGGTTAGGGTGGGGTTGAAGGTAAGGGTAAATTTGAGGGTAAGGCTGAGGGTGAGGGTTACAGTAAGGGTGAGGGTTAGAGTTAGGGTAAGTGTTAGCGTTAGCATTAGGGTTTATGTTACGGTGAGGGTAAGTGTTAGGGTGAGGGTTAGGGTTAGGGTGAGGGTTACGGTTAGGGTGAGTGTGAGGGTTAGGTTAGGGTTATTGCTAGGGTTAGGATTAGGGTTAGGGTTAGGGTTATGGTTATGGTTAGGGTTAGGGTTAGGATGAAGTTTAGTTTTAGGGTTAGGGTTAGAGTTAAGGTTAGGTTGAGGGTAAGATTTAGGGTTAGAGTTAGGGTTAGTGTTAGTGTTAGGGTGAGGGTGAGGGTTAGGGTTAGGCTTAGGCTTAGGCTTAGGCTTAGGCCGAGCATGAGAGTGAGTGTTCCGCTTCGGGTCCGGGTGAGGGTTAGGGTTAGGGTGAAGGTTAGATTGAGTTTTAGGGTTAGGGTTAGGGTGAGGCCTAGGGTTAGGGATAGGTTTAGGTTTAGGATTAGGGTTAGGGTGAGGGTGAGTGTGAGGTTTAGGGTTAGGGTTATGCTTAGAATTAGGGTGAGGGTTAGGGCTATAGTTTGGGTTATTGTGAGATTGAGGCTGAGGATAAGGGTTAGGCTTAGGGTTAGGGTTAGTGTTAGTGTTAGGGTTAGGGTTAGGGGTATGGTGAGAGTTAGGGTTAGAATTAGGATTAGGCTTAGAGTTAGGATGAGGGTGAGTGTGGGTTTGAGGAATAGAGTTATGGTTAGGGTTAGGCTTAGGGTTAGGCTTATTTTTAGTGTTATGCTTAGGGTTAATTTTGCGGTGAGCATGACGCTGAAGGTGAGGGTTATGCTTATGGTTAGGGTTAGGGTTAGGGTTAACGTTATTCTTAGGGTTAGGGTTAGAGATACGGTGAGGATGAGGTTGAGAGTGAGGGTTAGGGTTAGGGTGTGGTTTCGTGATAGGTTTAGGGTAAGAGTTAGGGTGAGGGTGAGGTTTAGAATTAGAGTTATTGTTAGGGGGTGTGTTAGGGTTAGGGTGAGGGTGACGGTGAGGATTAGCGTTAGGTTTAGGTTTAGGGTTAGGGTTAGGTTTTTAGGATACGGTTAGGGTTAGGCTTACGGTGAGGTTTAGGGTTAAGGTTAGGCTTAGGGTTAGGCTGAGGGTGAGGGTGGGTGTGAGGATTAGTGTTAGGGTTAGGGTTAGTGTTATGGTTATTGTTAGTGTTATGGTTATGGTTAAGTTTGCTGTGAGGGTGCGTATGAGGGCGATGGTTTTGGTTATGTTTAGGGTTAGGGTTAGGGTTAGAGGTATTGTTAGGGTTAGGGTTAGAGTTACCGTGAGGGTGACGGTGAGGGTGAGGTTTATGGTTCAGGTTAGGGTTCGGGTTAGGGTGAAGGTTAGATTGAGGTTTAGGGTTAGAATTAGGGTAAGGGTGAGGGCTAGGGTTAGGGTTAGGGTGAGGGCTAGGGTAAGAGATAGGGTTAGGTTTAGGATTAGGGTTACGGTGAGGGTGAGTGTGAGGTTTAGGGTTAAGGTTAGGCTTAGAGTTAGGGTGTGGGTTAGGGTTAGCGTTTGGGTTTGTGTGAGGTTGAGGCTGAGGATTAGCATTAGGTTTAGCATTAGGTTTAGGGTTAGGTTTAGTGTTAGGTTTAAGGTTAGGATTAGGGTTATGATGAGGGTTAGGGTTAGAGTTAGGATTAGGCTTAGGGTTAGGATGAGGGGGAGGGTGGGTTTGAGGATTAGAGTTAGGGTTAGTGTTAAGCTTAGGGTTAGGCTTATTGTTAGTGTTATGCTTAGGGTTAAGTTTGCGGTGAGCATGAGGCTGAAGGTGAGGGTTATGGTTAGGGTTAGGCTGAGGGTGAGGGTGAGTGTGAGGATTAGGGTTAGGGTTCGAGTTAGTGTTAGGGTTATTGTTAGTGTTATGGTTAGGGTTAAGTTTGCTCTGAGGGTGATTCTGAGGTTGAGGGTAATGGTTATGGTTAGGGTTATTGTTAGAGTTATTGTTAGTGTTAGGGTTAGAGTTATGGTGAGGGTGAGGGTGAGGGTTAGGGTTCGGGTTACTGTGAAGGTTAACTTGCAGTTTAGGGTTAGGATTAGTGTACGGGTGAGGGCTAGGGTTTGATTTAGAGTTAGGGTTATGCGGAGAGATAGGGTTAGGTTTAGGGTTAGGTTTAGGGTTAGGATTAGGGTTTGGGTTAGGATTCCGGTGAGGGTTAATGTTAGGATTAGGCTTAGGCTTACAGTTAGGCTGAGGTTGAGGCTGAGGGTGAGGGTTATGGTTATGGTTAGGTTTAGGATTAGGGTTAGGGTAAGTGTTATTGTTAGGGTTAGGGTTAGAGTTATGGTGAGGTTCAGGGTGAGGGTGAGGGTCAGGGTTAGGGTGAGGTTTAGGGTTAGGTTTAGTGTTAGGGTTAGTATTAGGGTGAGGGTGTCGGTAAGGCTAAAGGTGAGGGTTAGGCTGAGGGTGAGGGTTATGGTAAGGATAAGGGTTAGACTTAGGGTGAGGGTTAGGGTTAGGGTTGGGGTGAGAGTTAGGGTTCACATTCAATTTAGGGTTAGGTTGAGGGTTAGGGTAAGGATTACGGTGACGGTGAGGGTTAGGGTTAGGTTGAGGGTTAGTGTTAGAATTAGGGTTAGTGTGAGGTGAAGGTTAAGGTTAGTGTTATGGTGAGGGTTAGGATGAGGGTTAGGGATAGGATTAGGGTTAGGGTGAGGGCTAGTTTGAGGTTGAGGTTTAGGGTTAGCTTTAGGGTGAGGTTTAGGGTTAGGTTTAGGGTTCGGGCTAGGGTGAGGGTGAGGTTTACGATTAGAGTTAGGGTTAGGGTGAGGCTGAAATTGAGGTTTAGGGTTAGGGTTAGTGTTAGAGTTAGGGTTAGGGTGGGGGTTAGGTTGAGGGTGAGGGTTAGGCTAAAGGTTAGGATTAGGATTAACATAAGGGTTAGGGTGAGTGTGAGGGTTAGGGTTAGGGTTAGGCTTAGGGTTAGGCTGAGGGTGAGGTTGAGAATGAGGGTTAGGGTTAGGTTTATGGTGAGAGTTAGGGTTCGGGTAAATTTAGGGTTAGGGTGAGGGTTAGGGTTAGGTTTATGGTGACCTTGAGTTTTAGGGTAATGTTGAGGCTTAGGGTTAGGATTAGGGTTAGGGTAAGGGTTAAGGTTAGGGTTAGGGTGAGGTTAAGAATGAAGATTAGGGATAGGGTGAAGGCTAGGTTGAGGGTGAGGTTTAGAGTTAGTGTTAGATTAAGGTTTAGGGTTAGATTTAGGGTTAGGGTGAGGGCTAAATTGAGGGTTAGGTTTACGGTGAGGGTGAGGGTTAGGGTTAGGGTGAGGGTTAGGGTGAGGATGATGGTAAGGCTAAAGGTGAGGTTTAGGTTGAGGTTGAGTGTTAGGGTGAGGGTTAGGGTAAGGTTTAGGGTTAGGGTAAGGGTTAGGTTTAGGTTCAGGGTGAGTGTTAGATTGAGGATTAGGGTTACTGTTAGTGTGAGGTTTAGCGTGAGGATGTGGGTTAGGTTTAGGGTGAGGGTGAGGGTTAAAATTAGGGTTAGGGTGAGGGCTAGGGTGAGGGTGAGTGTTAGGGTTAGGGTTAGGTTTATGGTGAGGTTTAGGATTAGGTTGAGGGTTAGCGTTAGTGTGATGGTTAGTGTTCGGGTTAGGGTCAGTGTTAGGGTGAGGGTAAGTGTTAGGGTGAGGGTTAGGTTTAGGGTGAGGTTTATGGTTAGGTTGAGGGTTAGGGTTACGGTTATTTTTAGGGTTAGGTTTAGGGATACGGTTACGGTGAGGGTGAGGGTGAGTTAGGGTTAGGTTTAGGGTGAAGTTTAGTGTTAGGGTTAGGGTTAGTGTTAGGGTGATGGTGAGGGTGAGGGTTAGGTGTAGAGTTAGGTTTAGAGTGAGGGTTAGGGTCAAGGTTAGGGTTAGGGTGCGGGTTAGGGTAGGGATGAAGGTAAGGATAAATTTGAGGGTTAGGCTGAGGGTGAGGGTTACAGTAATGGTGAGGTTTAGGGTTAGGGTGAGGGTTAGTGTTAGGGTTAGGATGAGGGTGGGGGTTAGATTGTGGATTAATGTTAGGGTTAGTGGGAGTTTTAGTGTGAGCTTGAGGGTTAGGGTTAGTGTTAGCGTGAGGTTTACGGTTAGGGTGATGCTTAGGGTTAGTGTGAGCGTTATTGTTAGCATTAGGGTTTATGTTAGGGTGAGGGTAAGTGTTAGAGTGAGGGTTTGGTTTAGGGTGAGAGTTAAGGTTAGGGTGAGTGTGAGGGTTAGGGTTAGGGTTATTGTTAGGGTTAGGGTTAGTGTTAGGGTTAGGGTTATGGTTAGGGTTAGGATGAGGTTTAGTTTTAGTCTTAGGATTAGAGTTAGGGTTAGGGTGAGGGTGAGATTTAGGGTTAGAGTTAGCGTTAGTGTTAGTGTTAGTGTTAGGGTGATGGTTAGGGTTAGGTTTAGACTTAGGCTTAGGCTTGGGCTTAGGCCGAGCATGAGGGTGAGGGTTAGGGTTCGGGTTAGTGTGAAGTTTAGATTGAGGTTTAGGGTTAGGATTAGGGTAAGGGTGAGGGCTAGGGTTAGGGTTAAGGTATGGGCTAGTGTTAGGGATAGGGTTAGGTTTAGGATTAGGGTTAGGGTGAGGGTGAGTGTGAAGTTTAGGGTTAGGCTTAGGCTTAGAATTAGGGTGAGGGTTAGGGTTAGTGTTTGGGTTAGTGTGAGGGTGAAGCTGAGGATTAGGGTTAGTTTTAGGGTTAGGTTTAGGGTTAGAGTTAGGGTTAGGCTTAGGCTTAGGATGAGGGTGAGGGTGGGGTTGAGGATTAGAGTTAGGGTTTGGGTTAGTCTTAGGGTTAGGTTTATTGTTAGTGTTATGGTTAGGGTTAAGTTTGCGGTGAGCATGAGGCTAAAGGTGAGGGTTATGGGAAGGGTTAGGATTAGGGGGAGGGATAGGTTGAGGTTTAGGGTTAGGGTTAGTGTTAGGGTAAGTGTGAGGGTGAGGGTTAGGTTGAGGTTTAGGGATAGGGTTAGGTTTAGGATTAGGATTAGGGTGAGACTGATTGTGAGGTTTAGGGTGAGGATTAGGCTTAGGCTTATGGTTAGGCTAAGAGTGAGGGTGGGTGTGAGGATTAGGGTTAAGGCTAGGCTTAGGCTTAGGGTTAGCCTGAGGGTGAGGATGGAGGTGAGGTTTAGGGTTAGTGGGATCGTTAGGATTAGGGTAAGGGTGAGGGCTTGGGTGAGGATAAGGGTTAGGGTAAGGCTTAGGCTTAGGCTTCGGGTTAGGCTGAGGGTGATTTTGAGGGTGAGGGTTAGGGTTAGCGTGATGGTTAGGTTTATTGTTAGGGTGAGGGTTAGGATGAGGTTTTGGGTTCGGGTGAGGTTAGGGTGAGGATGATGGTAAGGGTAAAGGTGAGGTTTAAGCTGAGGGTAAGGGTTAAGATGAGCGTGAGGGTTAAGGTAAGGGTGAGGGTTAGGGTTAGGGTGAGGCTGAGTGTGAGGTTTAGGGTGAGGATTAGGCTTGGGCTTACAGTTAGGCTAAGGGTGAGGGTGGGGGTGAGGGTGGGTGTGAGGATTAGGGTTAGGGTGATGGTTAAGGTTAGGGTTAGTGTTATTGTTAGGGTTGGGGTTAGAGTTACGGTGAGGGTGAGGGTGCAGGTGAGGGTTAGAGTTAGGGTTAGGGTGGGGTTTAGGGTTGGGTTAGGATTATGGTTAGGGTGAGGCTGAGGTTTAGGGTTAGATATACTGTTAGGGGGAGGGTTAGTGTTAGGGTCAGGGAAAGGGTTATTGTTAGGGTTAGGATGAGGGTGAGGGTTAGGTTGAGATTTAGGGTTAGTGTTAGGATTAGGGTTAGTGTGAGGGTTAATGTTATGGTTAGGGTTTGGTTTAGGGTGTGGGTTGTTGTTAGGGTTTGGGTTATTCTGAAGGTTATCGGTGGGGTGAGGGTTAGGATAAGGGTTAGGGTTATTGTTAGGGTTAAGTTTAGAGTTTCGGTTATGGTGAGGGTGAGGGTTAGGGTTAGGGTTAGGGCGAGGTTTAGGGTTTGGTTTACAGTTAGAGTGAGGGTTAGTGTTAGTGTGAGGATTAGGGTTAGAGTTAGGGTTAAGGTGAAGGGTAGGTTGACGTTTAGGGTTAGGGTTAGTGTGAGGGTTAGGGTTAGGCTGAGAGTTAGGGGGAGGGTTAGCATTACAGTTAGGGTTAGGTTTATGGTTAGGGTTAGCCTTAGTGTTAGGGTGAGGGTGAGGTTTAAAGTTAGAATTAGGGTTAGGGTGAGGCTGAGGGTGAGGGTGACGGTTAGGATTAGGGTTAGCATTAGGATTAGGGTTTGGGTTAGGGTGAGTGTGAGGGTTAGGGTTAGGGTTAGGGTTAGCCTTAGGTTTGGGCTGAGGGTGAGGGTGAGGGTGAGGGTTAGGGTTAGTTTAAGGGTTAGGTTTAGGGTTAGGGTGAGGTTTAGTGTTTGGGTTAGTCTTAGAGTTAGGGTTAGAGTGAGCGTGAGGTTTAGGGGTAGAGTTAGGGTTAGTGTGAGTGTTAGGTTGATAGGGTTAGGGTGGGGCTGAAGTTGAGGGTAAACGTGACAGGCTGAGTGTGAGGGTTATGGCAAGGGTGAGGATTGGGGCTAGGGTGAGAGTTAGGGTTAGGGTTAGTGTGAGAGTTAGGGTTCAGGTTAAGTTTAGGGTTAGGGTTAGGGTTAGTCTAAGAGTTTCGGTGAGGGTGAGGGTTAGTGTCAGTTTGAGAGTTAGGGTTAGGATTAGGGTTAGGGTGAGGGTTAGTGATTGGGTTAGTGTTAGGTGAGGGTTAGGATGATGGTTAGGGTTAGGATTAGGTTTAGGGTGAGGGCTAGTGGCAGGTGAGGTTTAGAGTTTGGGTTAGGGTGAGGTTTACGGTTAGGGTTAGGGTTAAGGTTAGGTTGAAGTTGAGGTTTAGGGTTAGAGTTAGGGTTAGGGTGAGGCTGAGGTTGAGGGTTAGGGTTAGGGTGAGGTTTAGTGTTAGGATTAGTGTTAGAGTTAGGGTTAGAGCAAGGGTTAGGTTGTGGGTGAGGGTTAGGCTTAGCATTAGGATTAGGTTTAGGTTGATGGTGAGGGTGAGTTTGAGGGTTAGGGTTAGGTTGAGGATTAGGGTTAGGTTGAGGGTTAGGGTTAGGATTAGGGTTAGGGTGAGGTTTAAATTTAGGGTTAGGGTGAGGGCAAGGATGAGGATTAGGGTTAGGATTAGGATTATGGTGAGGGCTAGGGTGAGGTTGAGGGTTAGGGTTAGTTTTAGATTAAGGTTTAGGGTTAGCAATAGCTTTAGGGTGAGGGTTAGGTTGAGGGTTTGGGTTACAATGAGTGTGAGGTTAGTGTTAGGGTGAGGGTTAGGGTTAGGATTAGGGTTAGTGTGAGAGTGAGTGTTAGGTTAGGGTTAGGTTTAGGGTTAGGGTTAGGTTTAGGGTTAGGGTTAGGGTTAGGGTGAGGATGATGGTAAGGGTAAAGTTGAGGTTTAGGGTGACGGTGAGGGTTAAAATAAGGGTGAGGGTTAGCTTTAGGCTTAGGTTTAGGGTAAGGTGTAGGATTAGGGGCAGGGTGATTGTTAGATTTAGGATTAGGGTTAGGGTTAGTGTGAGGTTTAGAGTGAGGATGAGGGTTAGGGTTAGGGTGAGGGTGAGGGTTAGAATTAGGGTTAGGGTGAGGGCTAGGGTGAGGGTGAGTGTTAGGGTAAGGGTTAGGCTTAGGCTTAGGATTAGGCTGAGCGTGAGGTTGAGGGTGAGGGTTAGGGTTAGGGTGATGGTTAGGTTTAGGTTAGGTTAGGTTATGGTGAGGGTGAGATTCAGGGTTACAGTTAGGGTTAGTATGAGGGTTAGGGTTAGGGTGCAGGTTAGCCTGGGGGTGACGGTAAGGGTAAATGTGAGGGTTAGGATAATGGTGAGGATTCTGGTATGGGTGAGTGTTAGGGTTAGGGTGAGGGTTAGTGTTAGCATTAGATTGAGGGTGAGGGTTAGATTGAGGATTAGTGTTAGGGTTAGTGTGAAATTTAGGGTGAGGATGAGGGTTAGAGTTAGGTTGAGGTTTAGGGTTAGGATGTTTAAGGGTGAGGGCTAGGCTTAGAGTTAGCATGAGGGTTAGGGTTAGGGTTTGGGTTAGGGTGTTGTTGAGGCCGAGGATTAGTGTTAGGTTTAGGGTTAGGTTTAGGGTTAGTGTTAGTGTTAGGGTTTTGGTAAGGGTTAGGGTTAGGGTGAGGGTTAGGGTGAGGGTTATGGTTAGATTTAGGATTAGGGTTAGGCTGAAGGTTAGGGTGAGGTTGAGGGTTAGGGTGAGGATGAGGGTTAGGTTTAGGGTGAGGGCTAGGGTTGGGTGAGGTTTAGGGATAGGGTTAGCGTGAGGTTTAGGGTTAGGGTAATGGTTAGGGTTAGTGTGAGGGTTAGTTTTTGGGTTAGAGTTATTGTTAAGTTTTGGCTAAGTGTTAGGGTGAGGGTTAGGGTTAGGGTGAGGTTTATGGTTAGGGTGAGGGTTAGGTTTATGCTTAAAGTTATTGTTAGGGTTACGGTTACGGTGAGGGTGAGGGTGGGGTTTACAGTTAGGGTTTGGGTTAGGGTTAGGTTGAAGGTGAAGTTTAGGGTTAGATTTAGGGTTAGTGTTAGGGTGAGGTTTAGTGTTAGAGTTAGGGTTAGGGTGAGGCTGAGGGTGAGGGTTAGCGTTAGGATTAATGTTAGGGTTAGGCTTAAGGTGAGGGTTAGGTTGAGGGTGAGGGTTAGGGTTAGGTTTAGGAGTAGGATTAGGGTTAGTGTTAGGGTGAGTGTGAGGTTTAGGGTTAGGGTTAGGGTTAGGGATAGGCTTAGGGTTAGGCTGAGGTTGAGGGTTAGAGTTGGGTTTAGGGTGAGGTATAGGATTAGGGTTAGGGTGAGTGTGAGGGTTAGGTTTAGGGTTTGGCTTAGGATTAGGCTGAGGGTGAGGGCATGGGTTAGGGTTAGGATGAGGGTTAGGGTTATGTTGAGGGTTAGGATGAGGATTAGGGTTAGGATTAGTTTTAGGGTGCCGGTTAGTGTGTGTGTTAGGGTTAGGTTTAAGTTTAGGCTTAGGGTTAGGCTGAGCGTGAGTTTGAGGGTTAGGGTTAGGGTTAGGGTGAGGGTTAGGGTAAGGGTTAGGGGGTGGGTTCGGAAGAGGGTTAGGGTTAGGTTTAGGGTTGGGGGAGGGCTAGGGTGAGGGTGAGGTTTAGGATTAGGTTTGGGGTGAGGGTTAGGGTAAGTGTGAGATTTAGGTTTCGGGATAAGTTTAGGGTTAGGTTGAGTGTTATGGTAAGTGTTATGATGAGGGTGAGGGTTAGGGTTAGGTTGAGGGTTAGGGTTGGGATTAGGGTTAGGGTGGGGGTGACGGTGAGGGTTAGGTTTAGTGTTAGGGTGAGGGTTAGGATGAGGGTTAGGGTTAGGATTAGGGTTAGGGTGAGGGCTAGGGTGAGGGTGAGGTTTAGGTTTAGGGTTAGGTTGAAATTTAGGGTTAGGGTTAGTGTTAGGGTTAGGGTGAGGGTGAGGTTTAGGGTTATATTTCGGGTTAGGGTGAGCCTGAGTTTGAGGGTTAGGGTTAGTGTTAGTGTTAGATTTAGGGTTAGGTTGAGGGTAAGGTTGAGTGTGAGGGTTAGGCTTAGGGTTAGGATTAGGTTTAGGGTAAGGGCAAGGGTTAGTGTGAGTGATATGGTTAGGGTTAGGGTTAGGGTTAGGGTTAGACTGAGGGTGAGGTTGGGGGTGAGGGTTAGGGTTAGGGTCAGGGTTAGGGTTAGGGTTACGGTGAGTGTGAGGATTAAGGTTAGGTTGAGAGTTAGGGTTAGAGTTAAGGTTAGGGTGAGGGTTAAGGTTAGGCCTAGGGTGAGGGTAAATATGAGGATTAGGGTTAGGATTATGGTTAGGGTGAGGGCTAGGTTGAGGGTGAGGGTTAGGGTTAGTATTAGATTAAGGTTTAGGGTTATGGTTAGGGTTAGGGTGAGGATTATGTTGAGGATTAGGGTTAGAGTGAGTGTGAGGATTAGGGTTAGGATGAGGGTTAGGGTTAGGATTAGGGTTAGTTTGAGGGTGAGTGTTAGCATTAGGGTTAGGTTTAGGGTTAGGTTTAGGGTTAGGATTAGTGTTATTTTTAGGGTTAGGGTTAGAGTTATTGTGAGGATGAGGGTGAAGGTGAGGGATAGGGTTAGGCTTAGGGTGAGGTTTAGGGTTAGGTTTAGGATTAGGGTTAGGGTGAGGGTGAGGTTTAGGGTGAGATTTAGGGTTAGTTGGAGGGTTAGGTCTAGGGTGAAGTTTAGGGTTAGTTTTAGGGTTTAGGTTAGGGTGAGGGTTAGGTTGAGGTTTAGGCTTTTGTTTAGGATTAGGGTTAGGATTAGGGTGATGGTGAGATTGAGTGTGAGGGATAGGATTATGGTTAGGCTTAGGTTTAGGCTGAGCGTGAGGGTGGGGGTGAGTATTAGGTTTAGGGTGATGGTTAGGGTTAGGGTTAGGGTGAGGGTTAGGATGATGGTTAGGATGAAGATTAATGTTAGGGTGAGGGCTAGGGTGAGGGTTAGGGTTAGGGTAAGGTTTAGGCTTAGGCTTAGGTTTAGGCTGTGTGTGAGGTTGAGGGTGAGAGTTAGGGTTAGGGTGATGGTTAGGTTTACAGTTAGGGTGAGGGTTAGGATGAGGTTTAGGGTTAGGGTGAGGGTTAGGGTGAGGTTTAGTGTTAGGGTTAGGGTTAGACTTAGGGTTATGGTGAGGGTGAGGTTCAGGAGTACAGTTAGGGTTAGGATGAGGTTTAGGGTTAGGGTGCAGGTTAGCCTGGGGTGACGGTAAGGATAAAGGTGAGGGTTATACTGAGGGTGAAGGTTCCGGTAAGGATGAAGGTTAGGGTTAGGTTTAGGGATAGTGTTAGCGTTAGGGTGAGGTTGAGGGTTAGATTGAGGATTAGTGTTAGGGTTAGTGTGAGGTTTACGGTGAGGATGAGGGTTAGGTTTAGGGTGAAAGCTAGGGTGAGTGTGAGGGTTAATATGGTTAGTTTTAGGGTGAGGGTAAGTATTAGGGTGAGAGTTAAGGTTAGGGTGAGGGTTATGGTTAGGGTGAGGGTTAGGGTTAGGGTTAGGTTTATTGTTAGGTTTAGGGGTAGGGTTACAGTTATTATGAGGGTGAGCGTGAGGATTAAGGTTAGGGTTAGGATGAGTTTTAGGTTTAGAATTAGGGTTAGTGTTAGGGTTAGGTTGCGGGTTACGGTTAGGGTTAGGCTTAGCCTTAGGCCGAGCATGAGGGTGAGGGTGAGGGTGAGGGTTCCGGTTAGGGTAAGGGTTAGGTTTAGGGTTAGTTTGAGAGTTAGGTTGTGGTTTAGGGTTAGGGTTAGGGTGAGGGTAAGGTTTAGAATGAGGGTTAGATTGAGGGTGAGGGTTAGGTTTAGGATAAGTTTAAGGGTGAGGGCTAGGCTGAGGGTTAGGGTGAGGTTTAGGGTTAGGGATAGGGTTAGATTTAGGTTTAGGGTTAGGGTGAGGGTGAGTGTGAGGTTTCGGGTTAGGGTTAAGGTTAGGGTTAGGGTGAGGGTTAGGGTTAGGGTTTGTGTTAGGGTGAGGGTTAGTGTTAGGGTGAGGGTTAGTGTTAGGTTTAGGCAAAGTGTTTGTGTGAGAGTTAGGGTTAGGGTGAGGGTTATGCTTAGGGTGAGGTTTAGGGTTATGGTTAAGGTTATAGTTAGGGTTAGGTTTAGGGTTAGGGTTAAGGTGAGGGTATTGCTGAAGGTTACGGTTATGGTTAGGTTGAGGTTAAGGTTTAGAGTTAGGGTTAGAATTAGGGTTAGGGTGACAGTGAGTTTTAGGATTAGAGTTAGGGTTTGTGATAGTGTTAGTGTTAGGGTGAGGTTTAGGGCTAGGATTAGGCTTAGGCTTAGGCTTAGGCCGAGCATGAGGGTAAGGTTTAGGGTTAGGGTGATGGTTCTGTTTAGGATTAGTGTTATTGTTAGGGTTAGGTTTAGAGTTACGGTGAGGGTGAGGGTGCAGGTGAGGTTTAGGGTTAGGGTTAGGGTGGGGTTTACGGTTAGGGTTAGGGTTAGTGTTAGGTTGAGGGTGAGGTTTAGGTTTAGATTTAGGGTTAGTGTTAGGGTGAGGGTTAGTGCTAGCATTAGGTTTACTTTTAGGGTGAGGTTAAGGGTTATGATGAGGGTTTGGTTTAGGGTGAGGGTTATGGTTAAGCTGAGTGTTAGGAATCGGTTTAGAGTTATTGTTAGGGTTCGGTTTAAGTTTACGGTTACAGTGAGGGTGAGGATGAGGGTTAGGGTTAGGCTTAGGGTGAGGTTTAGTGTGAGGGTGAGGTTTCGGGTTAGAGTCAGTGTGAGGGTTAGGTTGAGGTTTTGGGTTAGGGTTAGTGTTAGTGTTAGGGTTATGATAAGAGTTAGGGGGAGGGTAAGGTTTAGGGTTAAGTTTAAGATTAGGTTTAGGATGAGGGTGAGTGTGTATGTTAGGGTTTGGTTTAGGGTAAGGCTTAGGGTTAGGCTGAGGGTGAGGTTGAGGGTGAGGGTTAGGGTTAGGGTTAGAGTTAGGATTAGGGTTAGGGGGAGGGGTAGGATGAGGGTTAAGGTTAGGATTAGGGTTAGGGTGAGGGCTAGGTTGAGGGTAAGGTTTAGGGTTAGGGTTAGGGTGAGGGTTAGGGTTTTGTTTAGGGTGAGCGTTAGGGTTCGGGTTAAGTTTAGGGTTATGGTGAGCGTTAGGGTAAGGGTTACAGTGAGGGTGAGGTTTAGGCTTAAGTTGAGGGTTAGGGTTAGGATTAGCGTTAGTGTGAGGGTGTGGGTGAGGGTTAGGGTTAGGGTTAGGGTGAGGGTTAGGATGAGGGTTAGGGTTAAGATTAGGGTTAGGGTGAGGGCTAGGGTGAGGGTGAGGGTTAGGGTAAGTGTAAGGCTTAGTCTTAGTGTTAGGCTGAGTGTGCGGTTGAGGGTGAGGGTTAGGGTTAGGGTGATGGTTAGGTTTACAGTTAGTGTTAGAGTTAGTATGAGGTTTAGGGTTAGGGGGATTTTTAGGGTGAGGATGATGGTAAGGGTAATGGTGAGGTTTAGGCTGAGGGTGAGGGTTAAGATAAGGGTGAGCATTAGGGTTAGGTTTAGGGTTAGATTAAGGGCTAGGGTTAGGGTTAGTGTGAGGTTTAGAGTGAGGATGAGGGTTAGGGTGAGGGTTAGGGTTAGGGTGAGGTTTAGTGTTAGGGTTAGGGTTAGAGTTAGGGTTAGGGTGAGGGTGAGGTTTTAGGTGGAGTTAGGGTAAGGGTGAGGGTTAGTATGAGGGTTAGTGTTAGTTTTAAGGTTAGGGTGAGAGTTAGGGGGAGGTTTAGGGTTAGGTTTAAGTTTAAGATTAGGGTTAGGATGAGTGTGAGTGTGTGTGTTAGGGTTTTGTTTAGGGTTAGGCTTAGGGTTAGGCTGAGGGTGAGGTTGAGGGTGAGGGTTATGGTTAGGGTTAGGGTTAGGATTAGGGTTAGGGGGAGGGTTAAGATGATGGTTAAGGTAAGGATTATGGTTAGGGTGAGGGCTATGGTGAGGGTAAGGTTTAGGGTTAGGGTTAGGGTGAAGGTTAGGGTTTTGTTTAGGGTGAGCGTTAGGGTTCGGGTTAAGTTTAGGGTTAGGGTGAGAGTTAGGGTAAGTGTTACAGTGAGGGTGAGGTTTAGGGTTAGGTTGATTGTTAGGGTTAGGATTAGTGTTAGTGTGAGGGTGTGTGTGAGGGTTAGGGTTAGTGTTAAGATGAGGGTTAACATGAGGGTTAGGTTAAGATTAGGGTTAGGGTGAGGGCTAGGGTGAGGGTGAGGGTGAGGGTAAGTGTAAGGCTTAGTCTTAGTGTTAGGCTGAGTGTGAGGTTGAGGGTGAGGGTAAGGGTTAGGGTGATGGTTAGGTTTACAGTTAGTGTTAGAGTTAGTATGAGCTTTAGGCTTAGGGGGATTTTTAGTGTGAGGATGATGGTAAGGGTAATGGTGAGGTTTAGGCTGAGGGTGAGGGTTAAGATAAGGGTGAGCATTAGGGATAGATTAAGGGCTAGGGTTAGGGTTAGGGTGAGGGTTAGATTGAGGATTAGGGTTAGGGTTTGTGTGAGGTATAGAGTGAGGATGAGGGTTAGGGTGAGGGTTAGGGTTAGTGTGAGGTTTAGAGTGAGGATGAGGGTTAGGGTGAGGGTTAGAGTTAGTGTGAGGTTTAGAGTGAGGATGAGGGTTAGGATTAGGGTTAGGGTGAAGATGAGGTTTAGGGTTAGAATTATTGTTAGGGTGAGGCTGAGGGTGAGGGTGAAGGTTAGGGTTAGGGTTAGGATTAGGATTAGGGTTAGGGTTAGGGTGAGTGTGAGCGTTAAGTTTAGGGTTAGGGTTACCATTAGCTTTAGGCTGAGGGTTTGGTTGAGCGTGAAGGTTAGGGTTAGTTTGAGGGTTATGGTTAGGGTTAGGGTGAGGTTTAATGTTAGGGTTAGGGTTAGAGTTATGGTTAGAGTGAGGGTGAGGTTTAGTCGTAGAGTTAGTTTTAGGGTGAGGGTTAGGGTGAGTGTTTGGGTTAGGGTGAGTGTTAGGGTAGGGGTGACGGTAAGGGTAAAAGTGAGGGTTTGCCTGAGGGTGAGGGTTACGGTAAGGTTGAAGGTTAGGGTTAGGGTGTGGGTTAATGTAAGGGTTAGGGTTAGAGGTAGGGTTCGGGTTAAGTTTAGGGTTAGGGTGAGTGTTAGAGTAAGGATTACGGTGAGGGTGACAGATAGGTTTAGGTTGAGGGTTAGGGTTAGGATTATGGTTAGGGTGAGGGTGAGGTTTAGGGTTAGTATTAGGGTGAGGGTAAGGAAGAGGTTTAGGGTTAGGATTAGGGTTAGGGTGAGGGCTAGGGTGAGGGTGAGGTTTAGGGTTAGGATTAGCGTGAGATTTAGGGTTAGGGATAGGGTTAGGGTTAGGGTGATGGTGAAATTTAGGGTTAGATTTATGGTTAGGGTTAGGCTGAGGTTGAGGGTTAGGGTTAGGTTTAGTGTTAGAATTAGGGTTAGGGTGAGGGTTAGGATGAGTTTTAGGGTTAGGATTAGGGTAAGGGTGAGGGTTAAGGTGAGGGTTAAAGAGAGGGCTAGGGTAATGGATTGGATTACTTTTAGGATTAGGGTTAGGGTAAGGGTGAGTGTGAGGGTTAGGGTTAGGCTTAGGTTTAGGCTTAGAGTTACGGTGAGAGTTAGGGTTAGGATTTGGGTTATGGTGAGGCTAAGGCTGAGGATTATGTTTAGGTTGAGGGTTAGGGTTAGTGTTAGGGTTAGGGTTAGTGTTAGGGTGAGGGTTACGGTTAGGGTGAAGGTTAGGGTTAGGACTAGGATTAGGGTTAGTGTTAGGCTGACGGTGAGGGTGAGGGTGAGGGTTAGGGTGAGGATGAGGGTTAGGGTTAGGGTGAGGGCTAGGGTGAGGGTGAGGGTTAGGGATAGGGTTAGCTTGAGGTGTGGGGTTAGGTTGATGGTTATGGTTAGTGTGAGTGTTAGTGTTAGGGTTAGGTTGAGTGTTAGGGTTAGGGTGAGGTTTAGGGTTAGGGTGAGGGTGAGGTTTAGGTATAGGGTTAAGTGGAGGGTTAGGGTGAGGGTTAGGTTTAGGGGTAGTGTTAGGGTTATATTGAGGGTGAGGGTTATGTTGAGGTATAGGGTTAGGGTTAGTGTGAGGCTTAGTGTTAGGGTTAGGGTTAGTGTTAGGGTGAGAGAAAATGTTAGGGTGCGGGTATGGGTTAGGGTGCGAGTTATATTTAGGGTGAGGGTTAGGGTTAGGAATAGGGTTATTGTTAGGTTTAGGTTTAGGGTTACGGTTACGGTGATGGTGAGGTTGAGGGTTAGGCTTAGTGTTAGGTTGAGGCTTAGGGTTTGGGTTAGGGTTAGAGTTAGGTTTAGGCTGAGGGTGAGGTTTAGGGTTAGAGTTAGGGTTAGGGTGAGGGATAGGGTTAGTGTTAATTTGAGAGTTAGGGGGAGGGTTATGGTTATGGTTATGTTTAGGGATAGGATTAGGGTTAGGGTGAAGTTGAGTGTGTGTGTTAGGGTTAGGTCTAGGGTTAGGCTTAGTGTTAGGCAGAGGGTGAATTTGAGGGTGAGGGTTAGGTTTAGGGTGAGGGTTAGGTTTAGGATGAGGGATAGGGGAAGAGTTAGGATGAGGGTTAGGGTTAGCATTAGGGTTAGGGCAAGGGCTAGGTTGAGGGTGAGTTTTAGGGTGAGGGTTAGGGTGAGGTTTATGGTTAGGGTTAGGGTGAGAGTGAAGTTTAGGGTTTGATTTAGGGTTAGGGTGAGGCTGAGCTTGACGGTTATTTTTAGGGTTAGTGTTAGGTTTAGGTTTAGGGTTAAGGTTAGGGTTAGGTTTAGGGTTAGTGTTATGTTTAGGGTTACCGTTAGGGTGAGGGTTAAGCTTAGGGTGAGGGTTATGCTTAGGATTAGGGTTAGGGTTAGGGTTAGGCTGAGGGTGAGGGTGAGGGTGAGAGTGAGGGTTAGGGTGAGGATGAAGGTTAGGGTTAGGGTGAGGGATAGGGTGAGGGTGAGGGTTAGGGATAGAGTTAGCGTGAGGTTTGGGGTTAGGTTTAGTGTGAGGTTTAGTGTTAGGGTTAGGATTAGTGTTAGGTTTAGGGTAATTGTTAGGGTGAGGGTTAGGGTTTGGGTTATTGTTAGAGTTAGGATTAGGGTTTATGTTTTAGTGAGGGTGAGGGTGAAGCTTAGGGTTAGGGTTAGGATGAGGTTTAGGTTTAGGGATATGTTTAGAATTAGGATCAGTTTGATAGTGATGTTTAGGGTTAGAGTTAGGGGTTGTGATAGGGTTAGGGTTAGGGTGGGGTTTATGGTTAGGGTTAGGATTAGGGTTAGGTTGAGGGAGAGGTTTAGGGTTAGATTTAGTGTTTGTGTTAGGTGAGGGTTAGTGTTAGGGTTAGGGTTAATGTTAGGGTTAGGTTAAGAGTTAGGGTGAGGGTTTGGGTTAGGGTGAGGGTTATGGTTAGGGTGAGGGTTAGGATTAGGGTTAGGGTTATTGTTAGGGTTCGGGTTAAGGTTAAGTTTATTGTGAGGGTGAGGATGAGGGTTAGGGTTAGGGTGAGGTTTAGGGTGAGTGTGAGGTTTAGGGTTAGTGTTAGGGTTAGGGTGAGGATTAGGTTGAGGGTTAGGGTTAGGGTTAGGGTGATAGTTAGGGGGAGGATTAGGGTTAAGGTTAGGTCACGGTTAGGGTGAGGGTGAGGGTGAGTGTGTGTGTTATGGTTAGGTTTAGGGTTAGGCTTAGGGTTAGGCTGAGGGTGAGTTTGAGTGTGAGGGTTAGGGTTAGGGTGAGGGTTAGGTTTAGGGTTAGGGTTAGGGTTAGGGTGAGGGTTAAGTTTAGGATTAGGGTTAGGGTGAGGGTTAGGGTGAATGTGAGGGTAAGGGTTAGGGTTAGGGTGAGGGTTAGGGTTAGATTTAGAGTGAGAGTTAGGGTTCGGGTTAAGTTTAGGTTTAGGTTGAGGGTTATGGTTAGGCTTAGGGTTAGGGTGAGTGTGAGGATGAGGGTTAGGTTTAGGTAGGGTTAGGTTGAGGGCTAGGGTGAGGGTGAGGGTTAGAGTAAGGGTTAGGCTTAGTGTTAGGTTTAGGCTGAGTGTGAGGTTGAGGGTGAGGGTTAGGGTTAGTGTGATGGTTAGGTTTATGTTTTGGGATAGATGAGGTTTACGTTTAGGGGGATGTTTAGGGTGAGGATGATTGTAAGGGTAATGGTGAGGTTTAGGCTTAGGGTGAGGGTTAAGATAAGGGTGAGACTTAGCTTTATGTTTAGCGTTAGGGTAAGGGTTAGTTTTAGCATTAGGGTGAGTGTTAGATTGAGGATTAGGGTTAGGGTTAGTGTGAGGTTTAGAGTGAGGATGAGGGTTAGGGTGAGGGTTAGGGTTAGGGTGAGGTTAGGTTTAGGGGAAGGGTGTGGGTGAGGTTTAGATTGAGGATTAGTTTTAGGGTTAGTTTGAGATTTAGGGTGAGAATGAGGGTTAGGGTTAGTGTGAGGGCTAGGGTGAGGGTGAGGGTTCGGTTTAGGTTTAGGGTGAGGTTTAGGGTTAGGGTGATGGTTAGGGTTAGTGTGAGGGTTAGTGTTAGGGTGAGGGTAAATGTTAGGGTGAGGGTTAGGGTTAGGGTGAGGGTTATGGTTAGGTTGAGGGTTAGGGTTAGATTTAGGATTATTGTTTGGGTTAGTTAGGGTTACGGTTATGGTTATGGTGAGGGTGAGGGTGAGGGTTAGTGTTAGGTTTAGGGTTAGTGTTAGAGTGAGGGTAAATGTTAGGGTGAGGGTTAAGGTTAGGGTGAGGGTTATGGTTAGCTTGAGGGTTAGGTTTAGGTTTAGGATGAGGTTTGGGTTTATGGTTAGGGTTAGAGTTAGGGTCAGCTTGAGAGTGAGGTTTATGGTTAGAGTTAGGGTTAGTGTTAGGGTTAGGGTTAGTGTTAGGGTGAGGGTAAATGTTAGGGTGAGGGTTAAGGTTAGGGTGACGGTTATGGTTAGCTTGAGGGTTAGGTTTAGGTTTAGGATGAGGTTTGGGTTTAGGGTGGGGTTAGAGTTAGGGTCAGCTTGAGAGTGAGGTTTATGGTTAGAGTTAGGGTTAGTGTTAGGGTTAGGGTGAGAGTGAGTGTTAGGGTTAGGCTTAGGCTTAGGCTTAGGCCGAGCATGAGGGTGAGGGTTAGGGTTAGGGTTAGGTGAGCGTTAGCTTTAGAGTTAGGGTGAGTTTTAGTGTTAGGATTAGGGTTAGGGTGAGGACTAGGGTGAGGGTTAGGGTGAGGGTTAGGTTTAGGGAAAGGGTTAGGTTTAGGATTAGGGTTAATGTGAGTGTGAGAGTAAGGGTTAGGGTTGGGGTTAGGCTTAGGTTTAGGCTTAGGGTTAGGGTTAGGGTTAGGGCTTGGTTTAGGGTCAGTGTGAGGCTGAGGATTAGTGTTAGCTTTAGGGTTAGGGTTAGGGTTAGGTTTATGTTTAGGGTTAGGTTTAGGGTTGCAGTGAGGGTTAGGGATAGGTTTAGGGTTAGGCTTAGTGTTAGGCTGAGGGTAAGGGTGGGGGTGTGGATTCGGGTTAGGGTTAGGGTTAGGGTTAGTGTTAAGTTTGCGGTGAGGGTATGGCTGAGGGTGAGGGTTATGGTTAGGGTTAAGATTTGGGTTAGGGATAGGGTTAGTGTTATTGTTATTGTTAGGGTTAGAGATACAGTGAGGTTGAGGGTAAGGGTGAGGTTTAGGGTTAGGGTGAGGTTTACTGTGAGGTTTAGGGTTAGGGTTAGGGTTAGGGTGAGGGTGAGGTTTAGGATTAGAGTTAGGATTAGGGGGAGGGTTAGGGTGATTTTTCGGGTTAGGGTTAGTGTTATGGTTAGGGTGAGGGTGAGGGTTAGGTAGAGGTTTAGGGATAGGGTTACGTTTAGGATTAGGGTTAGGGTGAGGGTGAGTATGATTGTTAGAGTGAGGGTTAGGCATAGGCTTAGGGTTAGGCTGAAGGTGAGGGTGGTTGTGAGGATTTGGGTTAGGGTGATGGTTCGGTTTAGGGTTAGTTTTATTTTTAGGGTTAGGGTTACAGTTACGGTGAGGGTGAGGGAGACGTTTAGGGTTAGATTTAGGGTTAGAGTTAGGGTGAGTGTTAGTGTTAGTGTTAGGGGTAGTGTTAGGGTGAGGGTAAGTCTTAGGGTGAGGGTTTTGGTTAGGATGAGGGTTATGGTTAGGGTGAGGGTTAGGATTAGGTTTAGGGTTATTTTTAGCTTTCAGTTTAAGGTTAAGGTTACGGTGAGCGTGAGGGTTAGGATTAGGGTTAGGGTGAGTTTTAGGGTGAGGGTGAAGGGTTAGAGATAGGGTTAGGGTGAGGGTTAGGTTGAGGTTTAGGGTTAGTGTTAGTGTTAGGGTTAGGGTTAGGGTGAGAGTTAGGGGGAGGGTTAGGATTAAGGTTAGGGTTAGGATTAGGGTTAGCATGAGGGTGAGGGTTAGGGTTAGGGTTAGGATTAGTATTAGGGTTAGGGTTAGGGTGAGTGTGATGGTTAGGGTTAGGGTTAGGATTAGTATTAGGCTGAGGGTGAGGGTGAGGGTTAGGGTTAGGTTGAGGGCTAGGGTTAGGTTGAGGGTTAGGGTTAGGGTTAGGCGGAGGGTTAGGATGAGGGTTAGGTTTAGGATTAGGGTTAGGGTGAGGGCTAGGGTGAGGGTGAGTTTTAGGGTTAGGGTTAGAGTGAGGTTTAGGGTTAGGGTTACTGTTAGGGTTAGGGTGAGGGTGAGTTTTAGGGTTATAGTTAGGGTTAAGGTTTGGCTGAGGTTGAGGGTTAGGGTTAGGATTATGGTTAGGGTGAGGGCTAGGTTGAGGTTTAGGGTTAGGGTCAGGGTGAGGTTTATTGTTAGAGTTAAGGTTAGGGTGAGTCTGAGGCTGAGGGTTAGGGTTAGGATTAATGTTAGGCTTTGGCTTAAGATTAGGGTTACTTTGACGTGAGGGTTAGGATTAGGTTTAGGAGTAGGATTAGGGTTAGGGTGAGGGTGAGTGTTAGGATGAGGATTAGGGTTAGATTTAAGGTGAGTGGGAGGGTTGGGGTTAGGGTGTGGGTTAGGCTTAGTGATAGTATGAGGGTGAGGTTGAGGGTTAGGGTTAAGTTGAGGGTTAGGGTTAGGGTTAGGATGAGGATTAGGGTTAGAATTAGGGTTAGGGTGAGGGCTAGGGTGAGGGTGACGGTTAGAGTTACTGTTGGGGTGAGGTTTAGGGTTAGGGTTAGGGTGATGGTGAGGGTTAGGATGATGGTTAGGGTTACAGTGAAGTTGAGGATTAGGTTTAGGGTGATTTTTAGGATTAAGATTAGGGCTAGCGTGTGGGTGATGGTTAGGATTTCTGTTATTGTTAGGTTTAGGCTTAGAGTTATGGTGAGGGTGAGGGTGAGTGTTACGGTTAGGGTGAGGTTTAGGGTCAGGGTAAGGATTAGGGTTAGTGTGAGGGTGAGGTTTATGGTTAGATTTAGGTTTATTTGGAGGGTTAGGTGGAGGGTTAGGGTTACGGTAAGTGTTAGGATTAAGGTTAGGTTGAGGGCTAGGTTGAGGTTTAGGGTTAGGGTTAGCGTTAATGTGAGGGTGCGTGTGAGGTTTAGGGTTAGGGTTAGGCTTAGGCTTTAGGTTAGGCTGAGGTTGAGGTGGGGGTGAGGATTAAGGTTAGGGTGATTGTTTTGGTTAGGGTTAGGGTGAGGGTTAGTGTTAGGGTTAGGGTTAGAGTTAGGGTTAGGGTGAGGGTGAGGTTTCGGGGTAGAGTTAGGGGTAGGGCGAGGATTAGGGTTAGAGTGAGGGTTAGGGTGGGGGGGGCCGGTAAGGGTAAATGTCAGGGTTAGGCTGAGGGTGAGGGTTACAGTTAGGGTGAGGGTTAGGTTAGGGCGAGGGTTAGGGTTCGGGTTAGGGTGAGGGTGAGGGTTAGATTGAGGATTAGTGTTAGGTTTAGTGTGAAGTTTAGGGTGAGGATCAGCTTTAGGATTTAGTGCGAGGTCTAGGGAGATTTTGAGGTTTAGGGTTAGTGTTAGGGCGAGGTTTATGGTTAGGGTGATGGTTAGGGTTAGTGTGAGGTTTAGTGTTGGGATTAGGGTTAGTGTTACGGTGAGGGTAAGGTTAGGGTGAGGGTTAGAGTTAGGGTGAGGGTTATGTTTAGGGTGAAGTTTAGGGTTAGTGTTAGGGTTATTGGTAGTGTTAGGGTTAGGGTTAAGATTATGGTGAGGGTGAGGTTGAGGGTTAGGGTTAGGTTTAGGATGAGGTTTAGGGATAGGGTTAGGGTTAGGTTTAGGGTCAGGGTGAGGTTTAGTGTTAGAGTTAGGGTTAGGGTGAGTCTGATCGTGAGGATTAGGGTTAGGATTAATGTTAGGTTTAGGCTTAAGGTGAGGGTTAGGTTGAGGGTGAGGGTTAGGGTTAGGAATTGGAGTTGGATTAGGGTTAGTGTTAGGCTGAGCGTGAGGGTTAGGGTTAGGGACAGGCTTAGGGTTAAGCTGAGGTTGAGGGTCAGGGTTAGGGTTAGAGTGAGGTTTAGGGTTAGGGTTAGTGTGAGTGTGATGGTTAGCATTAGGGTTAGGCTTAGGATTAGGCTGAGGGTTAGGGTGTGGATTAGGGTTAGGGTTAGTGTTAGGATGAGGTTTAGGTTTTGGGTTAGGGTTAGAGTTAGGGTTAGAGTGAGGGTGAGGTTTAGGGTTAGAGTTAGGGTTAGGGTGAGGTTTAGGTTGAGGGTTATGGTAAGGGTTAGTTTTAGGGTTAGGGTTAGGGTGAGAGTTTAGGGAAAGGTTAGGGTTAGGGTTAGGGCTAGGTATAGGATTAGGGTTAGAGTGAGTGGGAGTTGTGTGTTAAGTTTAGGTTTAGGGATAGGCTTAGGGTTAGGCTGAGGATGAGGTTGAGGGTGAGGGTTAGGGTTAGGGGGAGGGTTAGGATGAGGGTTAGGGTTAGGATTAGTGTTAGGGTAAGGTCTAGGGTGACTGTGAGGGTGAGGTTTAAGGTTATAGTTATGGTTAGGGTTAGGGTGAGGGTTAGATTTACGGGGAGCGTGAGGGTTTAGGGTTTGCTTGAGGGTTAGGGTTAGGTTTAGGGTGAGGGATAAGTTTAGGGTTAGGCTGAGGGTAAGGATGAGGATTAGGTTTAGCATTAGGGTTAGGGTGAGGGCTAGGTTGAGGGTGAGGATTAGGGTTAGTGTTAGGTTAAGGTTTAGGGTTAGGGTTAGGGTTAGGGTGAGCGTTATGTTGAGAGTTAGGTTGAGGGTTAGGGTTACAGTGAGGGTGAGGATTAGTGTTAGGGTGAGGGTTAGGTTTAGGATTAGGGTTAGCAAGAGGGTGAGTGTTAGGATTACAGTTAGGGTTAGGGTTAGGGTTAGGGTTAGGATTAGTGTTATTGTTAGGGTTAGGGTGAGGTTTAGTGTTAGGATTAGGATTAGGTTTATGGTGAGGGTGAGGTTTAGGGTTAGATTTAGGGTTAGTTGGAGAGTTAGTTCGAGGGTTATGGTTAGGGTTAGTTTTAGGGTTAAGGTTAGAGTGAGGGTTAGGTTGAGGTTTAAGGTTATGGTTAGGGTTAGGGTTAGGATTTGGGTGAGGGTGAGGGTGAGGTTGAAGTCTAGGTTTAGGCTTTGGCTTCGGCTTAGGGTTAGCCTGAGAGTGAGGTTGAGGGTGAGGGTTAAGGTTAGGGTGATGGTTATTTTTACGGTTAGGGAGAGGGTTAGGATCAGGTTTAGCGTTAGAGTGAGGGTTAGGGTGATGATGATGGTAAGGGTAAAGATGAGCTTTAGGCTGAGGTTGAGGTTTAAGATAAGGGTGAGGGTTAGGGTTAGGTTTAGGGTTAGGGTAAGGATTAGGGTTAGGTTAGGGTTAGGGTGAGTGTTAGATTGAGGATTAGGGTTAGGGTTAGTGTGAGGTTTAGGGTGAGGATGTGGGTTAGGGTTAGGCTTAGGGTGAGGTTTAGGATTAGTGTGAGGGATAGTGTTAGGGTTAGGGTTAGGGTTAGGGTGAGAGTTATGGTTAGGGTGAGGGTAAGGGTTAGGGTTAGGTTTAGAGTGAGATTTAGTGTTAGGGTTAGGGTTAGAGTTAGGGTTACGGAGAGGGTGAGGTTTAGCGGTACATTTAGGGTTAGGGTGAGGGGTAGGGTTAGGGTGCGGGTTAGCGTGGGAGTGACGGTAAGGCTAAAGGTGAGGGTTAGGTTGAGGGTGAGGGTTAGGATTTGGGTTAGAAGTAGGATTAGGGTTACGGTGATCTTGAGTGTGAGGATGTGGATTAGGGTTAGATTTAGGGTGAGTGTGAGGGTTCGGGTCAGGGTGTGGGTTAGGCTTAGGATTAGGATGAGTGTGAGGGTGAGGGTTAGGGTTAAGGTGAGTGTTAGGGTTAGGGTTACCCTGAGGGTTAGGTTTAGGGTTAGCGTGAGGGTTAGGTTGAGGATTAGGGTTAGAATTAGGGTTAGGGTGAGGGCTAGGGTGAGGGTGACAGTTAGCGTTAGTGTTTGGGTGAGGTTTAGGTTTAGGGTTAGGGTGAGGGTGAGGGTTAGGATGAAGGTTAGGTTTACGGTGAGGGTGAGGATTAGGGTTAGGTTGAGGATTAGGGTTAGGATTAGGGTTAGGGTGAGGTTGAATGTTAGCATTAGTGTTAGGGTTATGGTTAGGGTTAGGTTGAGGGTTAGGATTATTATTATTGTTAGGTTTAGGGTTAGAGTTATGGTGAGGGTGAGGTTGAGGGTGAGTGTTACTGTTAGGGAGACGTTTAGGGTCAAGGTTACGATTAGGGTTAGTGTGAGAGTGAGGTTTATGTTTAGATTTAGGTTTAGTTGGAGGGTTAGGTCAAAGGTTAGGGTTAGGGTAAGTGTTAGGGTTAGGGTTAGGTTGAGGGTTAGGTTGAGGTTTAGGGTTACGGTTAGGGTTAGGTTTAGGATTAGGGTTAGGTTGAGGGTGAGTGTGAGGTTTAGGTTTAGGGTTAGGCTTAGGCTTAGGGTTAGGCTGAGGGTGAGGGTGGGGGTGAGGATTAGGGTTAGGGTGATGGTTAGGGTTAGGGTTAGGGTGAGGTTTAGTGTTAGGGTTAGGGTTAGAGGTACAGTTAGAGTGAGGCTGTGGTTTAGGGTTAGTGTTAGGGTTAAGGTGAGGCTGAGGGTGAGGGTTAGGGTTAGGTTTAGGATTAGGATTAGGGTAAGGGTTAGGGTGAGTGTGAGAGTTAGGGTTAGGGTTAGGGTTAGGGTTAAGGTGGGCTTGAGCTTTAGGGTTACATTGAGGATTAGGGTTAGGGTTAGGGCTAGGGTGAGGGTTAAAGTTAGGTTTAGGGTGAGAGTAAGGATGAGGATTAGGGTTAGGATTAGGGTTAGGGTGAGGGCAAGCATGAGGTTGAGTGTTAGTGTTAGTGTTAGATTAAGGTTTAGGTTTAGGGTTAGGTTTAGGGTGAGGATTAGGTTGAGGATTAGGGTTACAGTGAGGGTGAGGATTAGGGTTAGTTTTAGGCTTAAGGTTGGCTTGATGGTGAGTGTTAACATTAGTGTTAGTGTTAGGGTTACGGTTAGGTTTAGGGTTAGGATTAGTGTTATTGTTAGGGTTAGGGTTAGAGTTATTGTGAGGGTGAGGGTGAGGTTGAGGTTTAGGGTTAGGGTTAAGTTGAGGTTTAGGGTTAGGGATTAGGTTAGGGTGAGGTGGAGGGTGAGGGTTAGGGTTAGGGTGAGGGTTAGGGTTAGGGTGATGGTTAGGTTAAGGGTTAGGGTGAGAATTAATGTTCGATTATGTTTAGGGATAGGGTGAGGTTTATGGTTAAGGTTACGTTGAGCATGAGGTTTAGGGTTATGTTGAGGATTAGGCTTAGGGTTAGAGTTAGGGTGAGGGTTAAAGTTAGGGTTAGGGTGAGGGTAAGGATGAGGATTAGGGTTAGGATTAGGGTTAGGGTTCAGGCTAGGGTGATGGTGAGGGTTAGGGTTAGAGTTAGATTAAGGTTTAGGGTTAGGGTTACAGTTAGGGTGAGGGTTATGTTGAGGGTTAGGTTTAGGATTAAGGTTAGGGTGAGGGTTAGGGTTAGGATTAGGGTTAGCATGAGAGTGAGGGTTAGGATTAGGTTTAGGGTTTGGGTTAGGTTTAGGGTTAAGATTAGTGTTATTGTTAGGGTCAGAATTAGAGTTGTGGTGAGGGTGAGGTTGAGGGTGAGGGTTACGGATAGGGTTAGGGTGAGGTTTAGGATTAGGTTTAGGATTAGGGTTAGGGTGAGGGTGAGGTTTTGGGTTAGATTTAGGGTTAGTTGTAGGGTTAGGTCGAGGGTTAGGTTTAGCGTTAGTTTTAGGATTAAGGTTAAGGAGAAGGTTATGTTGACGTTTAGGGTTATGGTTAAGGTTAGGCTTAAGATTAGGGTGAGGGTGAGGGTGAGTGTGAAGGTTAGGGTTAGGGTTAGTCTTAGGCTTAGGGTTAGGCTGAGTGTGAGGGTGGGGGTGAAGATTAGGTTTAGGGTGATGTTTAGGATTAGGGCTAGGATGAGTGTTAAGGTGAGGGTTAGGATTACTATTATGGTTAGGGGGAGGTCTAGGGTTAAGGTGAGGCTTAAGGTAAGGTTTAGGCTTAGGCTTAGGGTTAGGCTGAACATGAGGTTGAGGGTGAGGGTTAGGCTTAGGGTGATGTTTAGGTTTACAGTTAGGGTGAGTGTTGGGATGAGGTTTAGGATTAGGGTGAGGGTTAGGGTGAGGATGATGGTAAGGGTAAGGGTGATGTTTAGGTTGAGGTTGAGTGTTAAGTTAAGGGTGAGGGTTAGGGTAAAGTTTAGGGTTAGGGTTAGGGTGAGGGTGAGGGTTATATTTAGGATTAGGATTAGGATTAGGGTTAGTGTGTGGTTTAGGGTGAGGATGAAGTTTAGGGTTAGGGTGAAGGTGATGGTTAGAATTAGGGTTAGGGTGAGGGCTAGGGTCAGGGTGAGGATTAGGGTTAGGGTTAGGGTGAGTTTAGGATTAGGGTGAGGGTTAGGATTAGTGTGAGGGTTAGTGTTAGGGTTAGTGTTAGTGTTAGGATGAGGGTATTTGTTAGGGTGAGGTTTAGGGTGAGGGTGCGGGTTATGTTTCGTGTGAGGGTTAGGGTTAGGGTTAGGGTTATTGTTAGATTTAGTGTTAGCGTTATGGTTATGGTGAGGGTGAGGGTTAGGGTTAGGGTTTGGGTCAGGTTTAGTGTTAGGGTTAGGGTTAGAGTTAGGGTTATGTTGATGTTGAAGTTTAGGGCTACAGTTAGTGTTAGGGTGAGGGTTAGGTTTAGGGTGTGCGTTAGCGTGGGGGTGACAGTTAGGGTAAAGGTGAGGGTTAGGCTGAGGTTGAGGGTTACGGTAAGGGTGAGTGTAAGGGTTAGGGTGAGCGTTAGTGTTAGCTTTAGGGTGAGGCTGAGGATTAGATTGAGGATTAGTGTTAGGATTAGTGTGAGGTTTAGGGTGAGGATGAGGGTTAGGGTTAGGGTGAAGTCTAGGTTGAGGGTGAGGTTTGGGGTTAGCGTTAGGCTGATGTTTAGGGTTTGGGTGATGTTTAGGGTCAGTGTGAGGGTTAGGCTTAGGGTGAGGTTTTGGGTTAGGTTTAGAATTAGGGTTAGGGTGAGGTGATGTTTAGGGTTGGAGTTAGTGTTAGGGTGAGGTTTAGGTTTAGGGTTAGGGTAAGGGTTAGTTTTATGTTTAGGGTTAGGGTGAGAGTTAGGGGGAGGGTTAGGGTTAGGGTTAGTGTTAGAGATAGGATTTGGGTTAGAGTGAGGGTGAGTGTGTGTGTTAGTTTTAGGTTTAGGGTTAGGCTTGCGGTTAGGCTGAGGGTGAGGTTGAGGTTGATGGTTAGGGTTAGCGGGAGGTTTAGGGTTAGGATTAGGGTTAGGGTAAGGGCTAGGGTGAGTGTGAGGGTGAAGTTTAAGGTTAGGGTTAGGGTGAGGTTTAGTGTTAGGGTTATGGTTAGGGTTAGGGTTAGGGTGAGGGTGATGTTTATGGGTACAGTTAGGGTTAGGGTGCGGGTTAGCTTGGGGGTGACAGCAAGGTTAAACTTGAGGGTTAGGCTGAGGGTGATGGTTACGGTAAGGGTTAGGGTTATGGTGAGGGTGAGGGTTAGTGTTAGCATTAGGATGAGGGTGAGGGTTGGATTGAGAATTAGTGTTAGGGTTAGTGTGAGGTTTACGATGAGGATGAGGTTTAGGGTTAGGGTGAGGGCTAGGAAGAGGGTGAGGTTTAAGGTTAGTGTTAGGGTGAGGCTTAGGGTTAGGTTGATCGTTAGGGTTAGTGTGAGGGTTAGTGTTAAGGTTAGAGTTAGTGTTAGGATGAAGGTAAGTGTTACGGTGAGGGTTAGGTTAAGGTGAGGATTATGGTTAGGGTGATGGTTAGAGTTAGGGTGAGGGTTATGGTTAGTTTGAGGGTTAGGGTTAGGGTTAGGATTATTGTTAGCATTAGGGTTAGGGTTACGGTTATGGTGAGGGTGAGGGTGAGGGTTAGGTTTAGGGCTAGGATGTGGTTTAGTTATAGGGTTAGGGTTAGGGTTAGGGTCAGTGTGAGGTTTAGTGTTATTTAGGGTTAGGATGAGGCTGAGTGTGAGTGTTAGGTTTAGGATTAATTTTAGGGTTAGGCTTAAGATGAGGGTTAGGTTGAGGGTGAGTGCTAGAGTTAGGGTTAGGAGTAGGATTAGGGTTAGGGTTAGGGTGAGTGTGAGGGTTAGGGTTAGGGTTTTGGAGAGGCTTAGGGTTAGGCTGAGGTTGAGGTTGAGGGTGAGAATTAGGGTTAGGGTGATGGTTAGGGTTAGGGTTATGATGAAGGATAGTGATAGGGTTAGGGTTAGACTTAGGATTAGGGTGAGGATTAGGTTTAGGGTAAATTTAGGGTTAGGGTGAGGGTTAGCATTAGAGTGAGGGTTAGGGTGGTGTTGTCGGTAAGGATAAAGATGAGGGTTAGGCTGAAGGTGAGGGTTACACTAAGGATCAGGGTTAGGGTTAGGGTGAGGGATAGGGTGAGGGTTCAGGTGAGGGTGAGGGTTAGATTGAGGATTAGTGTTAGGGTTAGTGTGAAGTTTAGGGTGAGGATGAGGGTTCGGGTTAGGGTGAGGGCAAGGGAGAGGGTCAGGTTTAGGGTTAGTGTTAGGGTGACGTTTAGGGTTAGAATGATGGTTAGGGTTAGTGTGAGGGTTAGTGTTAGGGTTAGGGTTAGTGTTAGGGTGAGGGTAAGTGTTAGGGTGAGGGTTGGGTTTAGGGTGAGTTTTATGGTTAGGATGAGGGTTAGGGTTAGAGTGAGGATTATTGTTATCATTAGGGTTAGGGTTTCGGTTATGGTGAGTATGAGGATTAGATTTAGGGCGAGGATGAGTTTTAGGGATAGGGTTATGGTTAGGGTGAGGGTCTGGTTGAGGTTTATTGTTAAAGTTAGGGTTAGGGTGAGGCTGAGGGTGAGGGTTAGGGTTAGGATTAATGTTAGGGATAGGCTTAAGGTGAGGGTTAAGTTGAGGGTGAGGGTTAGAGTTAGGGTTAGGTGTAGGATTAGAGTTACGGTTAGGGTGAGTGTGAAGGTTAGGGTTAGGGATAGGCTTAGGGTTAGGCTGAGGTTGAGGGTAAGGTTTAGGATTAGGGTTAGGATGAGTGTGAGGGTTATTGTTAGGATTAGGGTTAGGGTGAGGGTGAGTGTGTGTGTTAGTGTTAGGTTTAGGATTAGGCTTAGGTTCAGGCTGAGTGTGACGTTGAGGGTGAGGGTTAGGGTTAGGAGGAGGGTAAGGGAAACGTTTAGGGGGACAGTTAGGAAGAGGGTTAGGATTAGGATTAGGGTTGGGGTGAGGGTGAGGGTGAGGGTTAGGTTTAGTGTTAGGGTGAGGGTTAGGATGAGGGTTAGGTTTAGGTTTAGGGTGAGAGTTAGGGTTCGGTTATGTTTAGGGTTAGGGTGAGGGATAGGGTTAGGTTTTCGTTGAGCTTGAGTTTTAGGGTTAGGTTGTGAGTTAGGGTTAGGTTTTGGGTGAGGGTGAGGGTTAAGGTTAGGGTTAGGGTGAGGGAAAGGATGAGGATTAGGGTTAGGATTAGGGTTAGGGTGAGGGCTAGGGTGAGTGTGAGGGTTAGGGTTAGTGTTATATTCAGGTTTAGGTTTAGGGTTAGGGTTGGGTTAGGGCTAGGTTGAGGGTTAGTGTTACGGTGAGGGTGAGGATTAGGGTTAGGGTTAGGACTAGGGTTAGCATGAGGGTGAGTGTTAGGAATAGGGTTAGGGTTAGGGTTAGGGTTAGGATTAGTATTATTGTTAGGGTTAGGGTTAGAGTTATGGTGAGTGGGAGGTTGAGGGTGAGGATGAGGGTTCAGGTTATGGTTAGGGTGAGGTTTAGGGTTAGATTTAGTGTTAGTTGGAGGGTTAGGTCGAGGGTTAGGGTTAGGGTTAGTTTTAGGGTTAAGGATAGGGTGAGGGTTAGGTTGAGGTTTAAGGTTAAGGTTACGGTTAGGGTTAGGATTAGGGTGAGGGGAGGGTGAGTTTGAGGGTTAGAGTTAGGGTTAGGCTTAGGCTTAGGGTTAGGCTGAGGGTGAGGGTGGGGGTGAGGATTGGGTTTAGGGTGATGGTTTGGGTTAGGGTTAGGGAGAGGGTTAGGATTAGGGTTAGGGTTATGATTAGTGTTAGGGTGAGGGCTAGGGTGAGGGTGAGGGTTAGGGTAAGGCTTAGGCTTAGGCTGAGCGTGAGGTTGAGGGTGAGGGTTAGGGTTAGTGTGAGGTTTAGTGTTAGGGTTCGGGTTAGTGTTAGGGTGTGGGTTTGTGTTAGGGGGACGGTTAGGGTTATGGTGAGGGTTATGGTTTGGTTGAGGGTTATGGTTAGGATGAGGGTTATGGTTAGGGTGAGGGTTAGGGTTAGGGTGAGGGTTAGGGTTAGGGTTAGGGTAAGGTTTAGGTTTAGGTTGAGATTGAGTGTGAGGGTTATGGTTATGGTTAGTGTGAGCCGTAAGTTTAGGCTGAGGGTTTGGTTGAGGGTTAGGGTTAGTTTGAGGGTTAGGGTTAGGGTGAGGTTTAGTGTTAGGGTTAGGGTTAGAGTTATGGTTACTGTGAGGGTGAGATTTAGAGGTAGAGTTAGTTTTAGGGTGAGGGTTAGGGTGAGTGTTAGGGTTAGGGTGAGGGTTAGCGTAGGGGTGACGGTAAGGGTAAATGTGAGGGTTAGACTTAGGGTGATTGTTAAGGTAAGGTTGAGGGTTAGGGTTAGGGTGAGGGTTAGGGTTAGGGTTAGGGTGAGAGTTAGGGTTCGGTTTAAGTTTAGGGTTAGGGTGAGTGTTAGAGTAATGGTTATTGTGAGGGTGAGGGTTAAGGTTAGGTTGAGCCTTAGGGTTAGGATTAGGGTTCGGTGAGGGTGAGGGTTAGTGTTAGTGTTAGGGTGAGGTTAAGTGTTAAGTTGAGGGTTAGGGTTAGGTTGAGGGTTATGTTTAGGTTGCGGAGTAGGGTTAGGGTTAGGGTTTTTGTTAGGGTTAGAGTTAGGGTTACCATTACGGTGAGGGTGAGGGTGAGGGTTAGGTTTAGCATTAGGATGAGGTTTAGGTTTAGAGTTATGGTTAGAGTTAGTGTTAGCGTGAGAGTGAGGTTTAGGGATAGAGTGACCGTTAGTGTTATGTTTAGGCTTATGGTTAGGGTTAGGGTTAAGGAGAGGGTTTGGGTTAGATTTAGGCTTAGGCTTAGGCTTAGGCCAAGCATGAGGGTGAGGGTTAGGGTTAGGGTTAAGGTGAGGGTTAGGATGAGGTTTAGGTTTAGGATTAATGTTAGGGTGAGGACTAGGGTGAGGGTTAGTGTGAGGGTTAGGTTTAGGGATAGGGTTAAGTTTAGAATTAGGGTTCGGTTGAGGGTCAGTGTGAGAGTCAGGGTTACGTTTAGGCTTAGGGTTAGGGTGAGGGTTAGAGTAGGGTTTTGGTTAGGATGAGGGTGAGGCTGAGGATTAGGGTTAGGTTTAGGGTTAGGTTTTGTGGTAGGTTTAGGCTTTGGCTTAGAGTTAGGGTTAGGGTTAGGGTTAGGGTTAGGGTTAGTTGTGGATTAGTCTGAGTGTGAGGGTGGGGTTGAGGATTAGGGTAAGGGTTAGGATTAGGGTTATTGTTAGTGTTATGGTTAGGGTTATGTTTGCACTGAGGGTGAGGCTGAAGTTGAGGCTTATGGTTAGGGTTAGGGTTAGGGTTAGTGTTATTTTTAGGGTTAGGGTTAGAATTACGGTGAGATTGAGTGTTAGGGTGAGGGTTCGGGTTAGGGTGAGGTTTAGGGTTAGGGTTAGGGTGAGGGTGAAGTTTAGGGTTAGAGTTAGTGTTAGGGGGATGGTTAGATTGAGGTTTGGGGTTAGGGTTATTGTTAGGGTTACGGGGAGGGTGAGGGTTGGTTGAGGTTTAGGGATAGGGTAATTTAGTGTTAGGGGTAGGGTGAGGGTGAGTGTGACAGTTAGGGTGAGGGTTAGGCATAGGCTTAGGGTTAGGCTGAAGGTGAGGGTGGGGGTGAGGATTAGGGTTAGGGTGATGGTTTGGGTTAGGGTTAGTGTTATTGTTAGGGTTAGGCTTAGAGTTACGGTGAGGGTGAGGGTGCGGGTGAGGGTTAGGCTTAGGGTTAGGTATGGGTTTCTGATTAGGGTTAGGGTTAGTGTGAGGGTGAGGTTTATGGTTAGAATTAGGCTATGGTTAGGGTTTGGATGAGGGTTAGGGATAGGGTTAGTGTTAGAGTTAGGGTGAGGTTGAGGTTTAGGGTTATGGTTATGGTTAAGTTTAGTTTGGGGGTTAGTGTTAGGGTTAGGGTTAGTGTTAGGGTGAGGGTTAGTTTTAGGGTGAGGGTTTGGGTTAGGGTGAGGGTTATGGTTAGGATGAGGGTTAGGATTAGTGTTAGGGTTATTGTTAGTGTTAGGTTGAGGCTTTTGGTTTCAGTGAGGGTGAGAGTGAGGTTTAGGGTTAGAGTTAGGGTGAGGTTTAGGGTTAGTGTGAGTGTTAGGGTTAGGGTTAGGGTGAGAGTTAGGAGTGCAGTTAGGGTTAGGGTTAGGCTTAAGGTTAGAGTTAGGTTTAGGGTTTCGGTTACGGTGAGGGTGAGTTTCAGTATTAGGGTTAGGGTGAGTGACAGGTTTAGGGTGAGAATTAGGGTTAGGGTGAGGCTGAACGTGAGGGTGAGGGTTAGGGTTAGGGTTAGGATTAGGATTAGGGTTAGGGTTAGGGTGAGTGTGAAGGTTATAGTTAGGGTTAGTGTTAGCCTTAGGTTTAGGCTGAGGGTTTGCTTGAGGGTGAGGGTTATGGTTAGTTTGAGGGGTAGGGTTAGGGTTAGGATGAGTTTTAGTGTTAGGGTTATGGTTGGAGTTATGGTTAGGGTGAGGGTGAGGTTTAGGGGTAGAGTTAGTTTTAGGGTGAGGGTTATCGTGAGTGTGAGGGTTATGGTGAGGTTTAGGGTAGGGGTGAAGGTAAGGGTAAACGTGAGGGTTAGGCTGAGTGTGAGGCTTACTGTAAGGTTCACGGTTACGGTTAGGGTGACCGTTAGGGTTAGGGTTAGTGTGTGAGTTAGGGTACAGGTTAAGTGTAGGGTTATGGTGAAGGTTAGGGTAAGGGTTACGGTGAGGGTGAGGGTTAGGTTTAGGTTGAGGGTTAGGTTGAGGCTGAGGATTAGGGTTAGGTTTAGGGTTAGGTTTTGTGTTAGGTTTAGGCTTAGGCTTAGAGTTAGGGTTAGGGTTAGGGTTAGTCTTAGGATTAGGCTGAGTGTGAGGGTGGGTTTGAGGATTAGGGTAAGGGTTAGGATTAGGGTTATTTTTAGTGTTATGGTTAGGGTTATGTTTGCACTGAGGGTGAGGCTTAAGTTGAGGTTTATGGTTAGGGTTAAGGTTAGGGTTAGTGTTATTTTTAGGGTTAGGGTTAGAATTACGGTGAGATTGAGGGTTAGGGTGAGGGTTCGGGTTACGGTGAGGTTTAGGGTGAGGTTTAGGGTTAGGGTTAGGGTGAGGGTGAGGTTTAGGGTTAGAGTTAGTTTTAGGGGGATGGTTAGGTTGAGGTTTGGGGTTAGGGTTATTGTTAGGGTTACGGGGAGGGTGAGGGTTAGGTTGAGGTTTAGAGATAGGGTAGATTTAGTATTAGGGGTAGGGTGAGGGTGAGTGTGACAGTTAGGGTGAGGGCTAGGCATAGGCTTAGGGTTAGGCTGAAGGTGAGGGTGGGGGTGAGGATTAGGGTTAGGGTGATGGTTTGGGTTAGGGTTAGTGTTATTGTTAGGGTTAGGCTTAGAGTTAGTGTGTGAGTTAGGTTACAGGTTAAGTGTAGGGTTAGGATGAGGGTTAGGGTAAGGGTTTCGGTGAGGGTGAGGGTTAGGTTTAGGTTGAGGGCTAGGTTGAGGCTGAGGGTTAGGGTTAGGGTTAGGGTGAGCGCTAGGGTGAGGGTTAGTGTGAGGGATAGGGTAAGGGATAGGGTTAGGTTTAGGATTAATGTTAGGTTTAGGGTGAGTGTGAGGGTTAGGGTTAGGGTTAGGATTAGGTTTAGAGTTAGGGTGAGGATTAGGGGTAGGGTTTGGGTTAGGTTGAGCCTGAGGATGAGGATTAGGGTTAGGTTTAGGGTTAGGGTTACGCTTAGAGTTAGGCTGGTGGTGAGTGTGGTGGTTAGGCTTAGAATTAGGGTTAGGTTAGGCTTAGGTTTAGGGTTATTGTTAGTGTTATGGTTCGGGTTAAGTTTTCAGTGAGGGTGAGGCTGAGGGTGAGGGTTATGGTTAGAGTTAGGGTTGGGGTTAGGGTTAGTGTTATTGTTAGGTTTAGGGTTAGAGCTACGGTGAGGGTGAGCTTGAGGGTGAGGGTTAGGGTTAGGGTTAGGTTGAGGTTTAAGGTTAGGGTTAGGATAAGGGTTAGGGTGAGGGTGAAGTTTAGGGTTAGATTTAGACTTAGTTGGAGGGTTAGGTCGAGCATTAGTGTTAGGGTTAAGGTTAGGGTGAGGGTTAGGTTGAGGTTTAGGTTTAAGGTCAGGGTTAGGATTAGGGTTAGGGTGAGGTGAGTGTGAAGGTTAGGGTTAGGGTTAGACTTAGGCTGAGGGTTAGGCTGAGGGTGAGGGAGTGGGTGAGGATTAGGGTTAACGTGATGGTTAGGGTTCGGTTTAAGTTTAGGGTTAGGATGAGGGTTAGGGGTAGGCTTAGGGTTAGGGTGAGGGATAGGGTGATGGTGAGGGTTAGGGTAAGTGTTAGGCTTAGGCTGAGCATGAGGTTGAGGGTGAGGGTTACAGTTAAGGATAGGGTGAGATTTAGTGTTAGGGTTAGTGTTAGAGTTAGGGTTAGGAAGAGAGTGAGGTTTAGGGGTAGGGTTAGGGTCAGCATGAGGGTTAGCGTTCGGGTGAAGGTTAGGATGGGGGTGAGGGTGAGGGTTAGGTTTAGGATGAGGATTAGTGTTAGGGTTAGGGTGAGGGTCAAGTTTAGATTGAGGATTAGTGTTAGGATTAGTGTGAGGTTTAGGGTGAGGAAGAGGGTCAGGGTTAGGGTGAGGGTGAGGGTTAGGGTTAAGTTTAGGGTTTGGGTGAGGTTTAGGATTAGGGTGAGGGTTAGGGTTAGTGTGAGGGTTATGGTTACTGTTAGGATTAGGATTAGGATTAGGCATAGGGTGAGTGTGAGGGTTAGTGTTAGGGCTAGGGTTAGGCTTAGTGTTAGGCTGAATGTGAGGGTGAAGTTGAGGGTTACGGTGAGGGTGAGTGTTAGGTTTAGGGTTAGGGTGAAATTTAGGGTTAGGGTTAGGTTGAGGTTCAGGTTTAGGTTTAGGCTCAGGGTGAAGGTGAGGGTGAGTGTGAGGGTTCGTGTTAGGGTGAGGTTTAGGATGAGGGTTAGGGTTAGGATTAGGGTTAGGGTGAGGGCTAAGGTGAGTGTGAGGTTTAGGGTTAGTTTTAGGGTGAGGTTTAGGGTTAGGTTTAGAGTTAGGGTTAGGGTGAGGGTCAGGTTTAGGGTTAGAGTTAATGTTAGAGTGAGGCTGAGGGTGAGGGTTAGGGTTAGGGTTAGTGTTAGAGTTAGCGTCACTGTGAGGGTGAGGGTGAGGGTGAGGTTTAGGCTTAGTGATAAGATTAGGTTTAGGGTACAGGTTAGGATGAGTGTGAGGGTTAGGTTTAGGGTTAGGTTTAGCCTTATGATTCGGCTGAGGGTGAGGTTGAGGGTGAGGGATAGGGTTAGGGTGAGAGTTAGGGGTAGGATTAGGGTGAGTGTTAGGGTTCAGGTTAAGCTTAGATTTAGGGTGAGGGTTAGGGTTATGGTGAGCGTGAAGTTTAGGGTTAGGGTGAGAGTTGGGGTAGAGTTAGGGTGAGAGTTAGGGTTCGTGTTAAGTTTAGGGTTACGGTGAGGGTTAGGGTTAGGGTTACAGTGAGCATGAGGGTTAGGGTTAGGTTGAGGGTTAGGGTTATGCTTAGGATTAGGGTGAAGTTTAGGCTTAGGGTGAGGGTTAGGATGAAGATTAGGGTTAAGATTAGGGTTAGGGTGAGGTCTAGGGTGAGGGTGAGGGTTAGGGTTAGTGTTTGGGTGAGATTTAGGGTTAGGATTAGGGTTAGGGTGAGGGTTAGGATGAGGGTTAGGGTTACAGTGAGGGTGAGGTTTAGGGTTAGGTTGAGGGTTAGGGGTAGGAATAGGAGTAGTGTGATGGTGAGTTTTAGGGTTAGATTTAGGATTAGGGTGAGGGTTAGGTCGAGGGCTAAGTTTGGGGTTAGTATTAGGGTTAAGGTTAGTGTGAGGGTTAGGTTGATATTTAGGGTTTGGGTTAGCGTTAGGTTTAGGATTAGGGTTAGTGTTAGGGTATGTGACTGTTAGGGTTAGGGTTAGGCTTAGGGTTAAGGTAATGCTGAGGTTGAGGGTGGGGGTGAGGATTAGGGTTAGGGTGATGGTTAGGGTTAGGGTGAGGCTTAGGATTAGGGCTAGGTTAAGGATTAGTGTTGGGTGGGGGCTAGGGTGAGGGTGAGGTTTAGAGTAATGGTTAGGCTTAGGCTTAGGATTAGGCTGAGCATAAGGTTGAGGGTGAGGGTTAGGGTTAGGGTGATGGTTAGGTTTAAGTTTAGATTGAGGGTTAGGATGAGGTTTAGGGTTAGGGTGAGGGTTAGGTTGAGGATGATGGTAAGGGTAAAGGTGAGGTTTAGGCTGAGGTTGAGGGTTAAGATAAGGGTGAGTTTTAGGATTAATGTTAGGGTTGGGCTTAAGGTAAGGGTTAGGGTGAGGGTGAGGTTTAGGGTCAGTGTTAGGATTAGGATTAGTGTTAGGTTTAGGGTGAGTGTGAGGGTTAAGGTTAGGGATAGGGTTAGGCTTAGTGTTAGGCTGAAGGTGAGGGTGAGGGTGAGGGTTAGGGTGAGGGTGAGGGTAAGGTTTAGGGTTATAGTGATGGTGAAGTTTAGGGTTAGGTTGAGGGTTAGGGTTAAGATTATGGTTAGGTTGAGGGTGAGTGTTAGGATTAGGGTTAGGGTTAGGGTTAGGGTTAGGTTTAGGGTTAGGATTAGTGTTATTTTTAGGGTTAGGGTTAGAGTTATGGTGAGGGTATGGCTGAGGGTGAGGGTGAGGGTTAGGGTTATGGTGAGGTTTAGGGTTTGGGTTAGGATTAGGGTTAGGGTGAGGGTGAGGTTCAGGGTTAGATTTAGTGTTAGTTGGAGGGTTAGGTTTAGGGTGAGGGTTAGGGTTAGTTTTATTGTTAAGGGTAGGGTGAGTGTTAAGTTGAGCTTTAGGGTTACTGTTAGGGTTAGGGTTAGGTTTAGTGTGAGGGTGTGGGTGAGTGTGAGGGTTAGGGTTAGGGTGATCGTTAGGTTTACAGTTAGGGAGAGGGTTAGGATGAGGTTTAGGGTTAGGGTGAGTGTTTGGGTATGGTTTAGTGTTAGGGTTAGGGTTAGACTTAGGGTATGGTGAGGGTGAGGTTTAGGGGTACAGTTAGGGTGAGAGTTAAGGTTAGGGTTAGGGTGAGTGTCAGGTTTAGGTTAGAGTTAAGGTTAGGGTGAGTCTGAGGGTGAGGGTTAGGTTTAGGGTTAGTGTTAGAGTTAGGGTTACAGAGAGGGTTAGGGTGATGGTGAGGTTTAGGCTTATTGTTAGGATTTGGATTAGGATACAGGTTAGGGTGAGTGTGAGGGTTAGGGTTAGGGTTAGTTATGGTTAGGCTGATGGTGAGGGTGAGGGAGAGGGATATGATTAGGGTGAGAGTTAGGGGTGGAGTTAGGGTGAGAGTTAGGGTTCGGGTTAAGTTTAGGGTTAGGATGGGGGTGACGGTAAGGGTAAAGGTGAGGGTTAGGCTGAGGGTGAGGATTATGGTAAGGGTGAAAGTTAGGTTTAGGATGAGCATTAGGGTTAGGGTTATGGTGAGCGTGAGGGTTAGGGTTAGGGTGAGGTTTAGGGTTAGGCTTAGGATTGGGTGAGGTTTAGTGTTAGGAGTAGGGTGAGGGTTAGGATGAGGATTAGGGTTAGGATTAGGGTTAAGATTAGGGTTAGGGTGAGGGCTAGGGTGAGAGTGAGGGTTAGGTTTAGTGTTTGGGTGAGGTTTAGGGTTAGGGTTAGGTTTAGGGTGAGGGTTAGGTTGAGGATGAGTGTTACAATGAGGGTGAGTGTTAGGGTTAGGTTGAGGGTTAGTGTTAGGATTTCGGTTAGGGTGAGTGTGAGTTTTAGGGTTAGATTTAGGGTTAGGGGGAGGGTTAGGTCGAGGGTTAGGGTTAGGGTCAGTCTTAGGGTTAAGGTTAGGGTGAGGGTTAGGTTGAGGTTTAGTGTTAAGGTTAGGGTTAGGGTTAGGATTAGGGTGAGGGTATGTGAGGGTTAGGGTTAGGGTTAGGCTTAGGGTTAGGGTTATGCTGAGGGTGAGGGTGGGGTTGAGGATTAGGGTTAGGGTGATTGTTAGGGTTAGGGTTAGGGTCAGGGTTAGGATGAGGAATAGGTTTAAGATTAGGGTTAGTGTGGCTTCTAGGGAGAGGGTGAGGTTTAGAGTAAGGGTTAGGCTTAGCCTTAGGGTTAGGCTGAGCATGAGGTTGAGTGTGAGGTTTAGGTTTATGGTGATGGTTAGGTTTAAGGTTAGGTTGAGGTTTAGGATGAGGTTTAGGGTTAGGGTGAGGATGATGGTAAAGGTAAAGGTGAGGTTTAGGCTGAGGGTGAGGGATAAGATAAGGGTGAGGATTAGGGTTAGGTTTAGGGTTAGTGTTAGTGTTATGGTGAGCTTTAGATTGAGGATTAGGGTTAGGGTTAGGGTTAGTGTGAGGTTTATGGTGAGGATGAGGGTTAGGGTTAGGGTGAGGGTGAGGTTTAGATTTAGGGCTAGGGTGAGGGCTAGGGTGATGGTGAGGGTTAGAATTAGGGTTAGGGTGAGGTTTAGGATTAGGTTGACAGTTAGGGTTATTGTGAGGGTTAGTGTTAGGGTTAGGTTTAGTGTTAGGGTGAGGTTAAGTGTTAGGGTAAGGGTTAATGTTAGGTTGAAGATTATGGTTAGGGTGAGGTTTCGGGTTAGGTTTAGGGGGAGGTTTAGTGTTAGGGTTAGGGTTAGAGTTAGGATTAGCGTGAGAATGAGGTTTAGGGTTAGAGTTAGGGTAAGGTTTAGGCTGAGATTGAGAGTTAGGTTTAGGGTTAGTGTTAGAATTAGAGTTAGGGTGAGGTTTAGGGTGAGGGTGAGGGTGAGGGTGAGGGTTAGGCTTAGGATTGGGATTAGGATTAGTGTAAGTGTTCGGGTGAGAGTGAGGGTTAGGTTTAGGGTTAGGCTGAGAGTGAGGGTGAGATTGAGGGTTAGGGTTAGGGTGATGGTTAGAGTTAGGTTTAGGGTGAGAGTTAGGGTTCTGGTTAAGTTTAGGGATAGGTTGAGGGTTAGGGTAATGGTTACAGTGAGGGTGAGTGTTAGGGTTAGGTTGATGATTAGGGTTAGGTTTAGGCTTAGGATGAGCGTGAGGGTGAGGGTTAGGGTGAGTGTTAGGGTGAGGGTTAGGATGAGGGTGAGTTTTAGGATTAGGGATAATGTGAGGGCTAGGGTATGGGTGAGGTTTATTGTTTGGGTTAGGCTGAGGTTTAGGGTTAGGTTGAGGCTTAGGGATAGGGTGAGGGTCAGGTTTAGGGTTAGAGTTAGGGTGAGGGTGAGGCTGAGGGTGAGGGTTAGGGTTAGGCTTAGTGTTAGATTTAGGGTTACGGTGAGGGTTAGTGTGAGGGGGAGGGTTGGGGTAGGGTAAGGATTCAGTTAAGGGTTAGGGTGAGTGTGAGAGTTAGGGTTAGTGATTGGCTTAGGCTTAGGGTTAGGCTGAGCGAGAGGTTGAGGGTGAGGGTTAGGATTAGGGTGATGGTTAGGATTACGGTTAGGGTGAGGGTTAGGATGAGGTTTAGGGTTAAGGTGAGTGTTAGGTTGAGGATGTTGGTAAGGGCTAAGTTGAGGTTTAGGCTGAGGGTGTGGGTTAAGATCAGGGTGAGGGTTAGGGTTAGGTTTAAATTTAGGGTTAGGGTTAGGGTGAGGGTTAGATTGAGGATTAGGGTTAGGGTTAGTGTGAGGTTTAGGGTGAGGATGAGGGTTAGGGTTAGGGTGAGGGTGAGGTTTAGAATTAGGGTTAGGGTGAGGGCTAGGGTGAGTGTGAGGGTTAGATTTAGGGTTAGGGTTAGGGTGAGGTTTAGGATTAATTTGAAGGTTAGGCTTAATGTGAGGGTTAGTGTTAGGATTAGGGTTAGAGTGAGAGTAAGTGTTAGGGTGAGGGTTAATGTTAGGGTGAGGGTTAGGGTTAGGGTTATTGTTAGGCTTAGGGTTAGGTTTACGCTTATGATGAGGGTGAGTGTTAGGGTAAGGGTTAGGTTGAGGTTCAGTGTTAATGTTATTGTTAGAGTTAGGGTTAGGGTGAGGGTGAGGTTTAGGGTTAGATTTAGGGTAAGGGTGAGGCTAAGTTTGAGGGTTAGGTGTAGGGTTAGTGTTAGAGTTAGGGTTAGGTTGAGGGTTTGATTGAGGGTGAGGGTGAGGGTGGGGGTTAGGCTAGGGTTAGGATTAGGAATAGGGTAAGGGTTAGGGTGAGTGTGAGGGTTAGGGTTAGGGTTAGGCTTATGCTTAGGGTTAGGCTGAGAGTGAGGGTGAGTTTGAGGGTTAGGGTTAGGGTGAGACTTAGGGTTCGGTTAATTTTAGGGTTAGGGTGAGTGTTAGGGTAAGGGTTACAGTGAGGGTGAGGAATAGGTTTAGGTTTTGCGTTAGGGTTAGGGTTAGGGTGAGGGTGAGGTTTAGGGTTAGTTTTAGTGTGAGGCTTAAGATGAGGGTTAGGGTTAGGATTAGGGTGAGGGTGAGGGTGATGTTTAGGTTTAGGGTTAGGGTGCGGTTTACGGTTAGGTTTAGTGTTAGGGTTAGGGTGAGGGTGAGGTTTAAGTTTAGAGTTAAGGTTAGGGTGAGGCAGAGGGTGAGGGTTAGTGTTAGGGTCAGTGTTAGAGTTAGAGTTACCTTGAGGTTTAGTGTGAGGTTTAGGGTAAGGATGAGGTTTAGGGTTAGGGTTAGGTTTAGGATTAATGTTAGTGTTAAGCTTAAGGTGAGGGTTAGGGTGGGGGTGAGGCTTAGGGTTAGTGTTAGAATTAGGATTAGGATTAGTGTTAGGGTTAGGTTTACTGTGAGGGTTAGGTTGAGGGTTAGGGTTAGTGTTAGGTTTAGGGTTAAGTTTAGGGTGAGGGTTAGGTTGAGGGTGAGGGTTAGGGTTAGGTTTATGGGAAGGGTTAGGATGAGGGTCAAGGTTAGGATTAGGTTTAGGGTGAGGGCTCGGTTGAGGATGAGGTTTAAGGTTAGGTTTAGGGTGAAGTTTAGGTTTAGGGTTCGGGTTAGCTGAGGTTGAAGTTTAGGTTTAGAGTTAGGGTTAGGGTGAGGCTGAGGTTGAGGGTTAGGGTTATGGTTAGTGTTAGATTTAGGGATAGGGTGAAAATTAGGGTTAGGGTGAGGGTGAGGGTGAGGGTTAGGCTTAGGCTTAGGGTTAGGATTAGGATTAGGGTAAATTTAGGGTGAGTGTGATGGTTGGGGTTACGGTTAGGCTTAGGCTTAGGGTTAGGCTGAGAGTGAGGGTGAGGGTGAGCATTAGGGTTAGGGTGAGGGTTAGGGTTAGGATTAGGGTTAGGGTGAGGGATAGGGTGAGTGTGAGTGTTAGGGTTAGTGTTAGGGTAAGGTTTAGGGTTAGGGTTAGAGTTTGGGTTATGGTTATGATGTGGGTTAGGGTTACAGTGAGGGTGAGGGTTAGGGTTACGTTGAGGATTAGGGTTAAGATTATGGTTAGGGTGAAGGTGAGTTTTAGGATCAGGGTTAGGGTTAGGGTTAGGTTTATGGTTAGGATTAGTGTTATTGTTAGGGTTAGGGTTAGAGATATGGTGAGGGTGAGAGTGAGGGTGAGGGTGAGGGTTAGGTTTAACGTGAGGTTTAGTGTTAGGGTTAGGATTAGGGATAGGATGCGGGGGAGGTTTAGGGTTAGATTTAGGGTTAGTTTTAGGGTTAGGTCGTGCGTTAATCTTAGGGTTAGTGTTATTGTTAGGGTTAGGTTTAGAGTTACGGTGAGGGTGAAGATGAGGGTTAGGATTAGGGTGAGGTTTAGGGTTATAGTTAGGGTTAGTGTGAGGGTGAGGGTGAGGTTTAGGGTTAGAGTCAGTGTTAGGTGAGGGTTAGGGTAAGGGTTAGTGTAAGTGTTAGGGTGAGGGTAAGGCTGATGGTTACGTTTAGGGTTTGAGTGAGGTTTAGGGTTCGGATTACAGTGAGGGTTAGGTTTAGGGTTAGGTTGAGGGTTATGGTTACGATTAGGGTTAGGGTGAGGGTTAGGGTGAGGGTTAGGATTATGGTGAGGTTGAGGGCTAAGGTTAGGGTGAGGGTTAGGGATAGGATGAGGGTTAGGGTGAGGTTGAGGGTTAGAATTAGGGTTAGGTTTAGGATTATTGTTAGTGTTATGGTTATGGTTACATTTGCAGTGAGGTTGAGGCTGAGGGTGAGGGTGAGGGGTAGGGTGAGGTTTAGGGTGAGGTTTAGGGTTAGGGTTAGGATTAGCGTTAGGGTGAGTTTGAGGTATAGGGTTAGAGTTAGGTTTAGGTGGAGGGTTATGGTGAGGGTTAGGGTTATGGTTAGTGTTAGGGTTAGGGTGAGAGTGAGGTTTAGGTTGAGGTTTATGTTAAGGGTTAGGTTAGATGTTATTGTTAGGGTTAGAGTTAGAGTTACGGTGAGGGTGAGAGTGAAGGTAATGGTGAGGGTTAGGGATAGGATGAGGGTTAGTGTTAGGGTGAGTGATAGGATGAGAGTTAGGGTTAGGGATAGTGTTAGGCTTATGGTTAGGCTGAGGGTGAGGGTTAGGCTGAAGGTGAGGGTGAGGGTTAGGGTAAGTGTTAGGGTTAGGTTTAGGATGAGGTTTATTTTTAGGATTAGGGTTAGGATGAGGGCTAGGGTGAGGGTGAGGTTTAGGGTTTGTGTTAGGATGAGGTTTAGGGTTAGGTTTTGGGGTAGGGTTATGGTGAGGGTGAGGTTTAGGGTTAGAGTTAGGGTTAGGGTGAGGCTGAAGGTGAGGTTTAGGGTTAGGGTTAGTGTTAGAGTTAGGGTTACAGTGAGGGTTAGGGTGAGGGTGAGTGTTAGGCTTAGTGTTAGGATTAGGTTTCGGGTAAGGGTTAGGGTGAGAGTGAGGGTAAGTTTGAGGGTTAGGGTTAAGTTTAGGGGGAGGTTTAGGGTTAGTGTTAGGATTAGGGTTAGGGTGAGTGTGAGGTATAGGGTTAGAGTTTCGGTTAGTGGGAGGGTTATGGTGAGGGTTAGAGTTAGAGTTAGGGTTAGGGTTAGGGTGAGGGTAAGGTTTAGGGTTAGGTTTAGTGTTATTGTTAGGGTTATTGTTAGCGTTACGGTGAGGGTGAGGATGAGGGTAAGGTTGAGGTTTAGGGATAGGATGAGGGTTAGTGTTAGGGTGAGGGATAGGATGAGAGTTAGGGTTAAGGATAGGGTTAGGCTTAGGGTTATGCTGAGGGTGAGGGTTAGGCTGAAAGTTAGGGTTAGGGTGAGGGTTAGGGTTAGGGTGAGAGTTAGGGTTCGGGTTATGTTTAGGTTTAGGCTGAGGGTTAGGGTAAGGGTTACTGTGAGGGTGAGGGATAGGGTTAGGTTGAGGGTTAGGGCTAGGGTTAGGGTGAGGTTTAGGGTTAGGTTTAGGGTTAGGGTTAGGGTGAGGGTGAGGTTTAGGGTTAGAATTAGGCTTAGGGTGAGGCTGAGGGTGACGGTTAGGGTAGGGTGAGTGTTAGAGTTAGGGTTACAGTGAGGGTTAGGGTGAGGTTGAGGGTTAGGATTAATGTTAGGATTAAGATTAGGGTGTTAGGGTAAGTGTGAGGGTTATGGTAAGTGTTAGGTTTAGGGTTAGGGTTAGTGTTTGGGTTCGGGTTAAGTTTAGGATTACGGTGAAGTTTAGGGTTAGGGTTATGGTGAGAGTGTGGGTTAGGGTTAGGTTGAGGGTTAGGGTTAGGTTTAGGGTGAGGGTTAGATTGAGAATTAGGGTTAGGGTTAGGGTTAGTTTGAGGGTTAGGGTAAGGATGAGGGTTAGGGTTAGGGTGAGGGTTAGGGTTAGAATTTGGATTAGGGTGAGGGCTAGCTTGAGGGTGAGGTTTAGAGTTAGGGTTAGGGTTAGGGTGAGGTTTAGGAATAGGTGAGTCTTAGGGTTACTGTGAGGGTCAGTGTTAAGGTTAGGGTTAGTGTTAAAGTGAGGGTAAGTGTTAAGGTGAGGGTTAATGTTAGGGTGACGGTTATGGTTAGGGTGGGGGTTAGGGTTAGGGTTAGGGTTATTGTAAAGATTAGGGTTAGGGTTACAGTTAAGGTGAGGGTGAGGGTTAGGGTTAGGATTAGGGTGAGGTTCAGTGTTAGGGTTAGGGTTAGAGTTAGGGTTAGGCTGAGGGTGAGGATTAGGGTTAGATTTAGGGTAAGGGTGAGGCTGAGGTTGAGGGTTAGATGAAGGGTTAGTGGTAGAGTTAGGGTTAGGTTGAGGGTTTGGGTGAGGGTGAGGGTGAGGTTGAGCGTTAGGCTTAGGGTGATGATTAGGATTAGGGTAAGGGTTAGGGTGAGTGTGAAGGTTAGGGTTAGGCTTAGGTTTAGACTTCGGGTTAGGCTGAGAGTGAGGGTGAGTTTGAGGTTTAGGGTTAGGGTGAGGGTTAGCGTTAGGGTTAGGGTGAGAGTTAGGGTTCGGTTAAGTTTAGGGTTAGGGTGAGGGTGAAGGTAAGGGTTACTGTGAGGTTGAGGGATAGGGTTAGGTTGAGGGTTAGGGCTAGGTTTAGGGTTAGGGTGAGGTTGAGGGTGAGGGTTAGTGTTAGTGTTAGGGTGAGGCTTATGATGAGGTTTAGGGTTGGGATTAGGGTTAGGGTGAGGGCTAGGGTGAGGATGAGGTTTAGGGTTAGGCTTAGGATGAGGTTTATAGCTAGGGTTAGCGTGAGGGTGAGGTTTAGGGTTAGAGTTAGGGTTAGGGTGAGGCTGAGGGTGAGGGTTAGGGTTATGGTTAGTGTTAGAGTTAGGGTTACATTGAGGTTTAGTGTGAGGGTGAGGGTTAGGCTTAGTGTTCAGATTAGGATTAGGGTGCTAGGGTGAGTGGGAGGGTTAGTGTTAGGGTTAGGGTTAGGGTTAGGGTTAGGTTTAGGCTTAGGGTAAGGGTGAGGGTTATGGTTAGAGTGAGAGTTAGGGGTAGGGTTAGGGTGAGAGTTATGGTTCGGGGTAAGTTTAGGGTTAGGGTGAGGGTTAGGGTTAGGGTTACAATGAGGGTGAGGGTTATTGTTAGGTTGAGGTTTAGGGTTAGGCTTAGGATTAGGGTGAGGGTTAGGTTTAGGGTGAGGGTTAGGATGAGGATTAGGGTTAGGATTAGGGTTTGGGTGAGGGCTAGGGTGAGCGTGAGGGTTAGGATTAGTGTTTGGGTGAGGTTTAGGGTTAGGGTTAGGGTGAGGGTTAGGATATGTGTTAGGTTCACAGGGAGGGTGAGGGTTAGTGTTAGGGTGAGGGTTAGGGTTAGGAATTGGGTTAGGGTAAGGTTGAGTTTTAAGATTAAATTTAGGGTTAGGGGGATGGTTAGGGTTAGGATTAGGGTTAGAGTTAGGGTATGTGAGGGTTAGGGTTAGGGTTAAGCTTAGGCTTAGGGTTAGGCTGAGGGTGAGAGTTGGGGTGAGAATTAGGGTTATGGTTATAGTTAGGGTTAGGGTTATGGTGAGGGTTAGGATGAGGGATATGGTTAGGATTAGGGTTAGGGTGAGGGCTAGGGTGAGGGTAAGGGTTAGAGTAAGGGTTAGGCTGTGGCTTAGCTTTAGGCTGAGCATGAGGTTGAGGGTGAGGGTTAGGGTTAGGATGATGGTTAGCTTTATGGTTAGGATGAAGGTTAAGATGAGGTTTACAGTTAGGGTGCGGATGATGGTAAGGGTAAAGGTGAGGTTTAGGCTGAGGGTGAGGGTTACGATAAGGGTGAGGGTTAGGGTTAGGTTTAGGGTTAGGGTTAGCATTAGGGTGAGTGTTCGTTTGAGGATTAGGGTTCGCATTAGTGTTAGCGTTTGGTTTAGGGTGAGGATGAGTTTTAGGGTTAGGGTGAGGATGAGGGTTAGAATTAGGGTTAGGGTGAGGGCTAGGGTGAGGGTGAGGGTTAGAGTTCGGGTTAGGGTTAAGATGAGGTTAAGGATTAGGGTGAGGGCTAGGATTAGTGTGAGGGTTAGTGTTAGTTTTATGGTTAGTGTTAGGATGAGGGTAAGTGTTAGGGTGACGATTAATGTTATGGTGAGGGTTCTGGTTTGGGTGAGGATTAGGGTTAGAGTTAGGGTTATTGTTGGTGTCAGGGTTAGGGTGAGGGTTATTTTGAGGGTTAGTTTTAGGGTTAGTGTGAGGTTTAGGGTGAGGATGATGATTAAGGTTAAGGTGAGGGCTAGGGTGAGGGTGAGGTATAGGGTTAGTTTTAGGTTGAGTTTTAGGTTTAGGGTGATGGTTAGAGTTAGTGTGAGCATTAGTGTCAGCGTTAGGGTTTGTTTTAGGGTGAGGATAAATGTTAGGGTGAAGATGAGGGTTAGGGTGAGGGTTATGGTTAGGGTGAGGGTTAGGGTTAGGGTTAGGGTTACTGTTAGGGTTAGGGTTAGGGTTAATGTTACGGTGAGGGTGAGGGTTAGGGTTAGGGTTAGGATTAGAATGAGGTTTAGGTTTAGGGTTAAGGTTAGAGTTAGGGTTAGGGTGAGGGTGAGGTTTAGGGTTAGAGTTAGGGATAGTGTTAGTGTTAGGGATAGGGTTAGGCTTAGGCTTAGGCTTAGGCTTAAGCTTAGGCCGAGCATGAGGGTGAGGGTTAGGGTTAGGGTTAGGGTGAGGGTTAGGGTTAGGGTTAGGGAGAGGTTTAGGATGAGGTTTAGGGTTAGGATTAGGTTTAGAGTGAAGACTAGGGTGAGGGTTAGGTTGAGGTTTAGGGATAGGTTTAGGTTTAGGATTTGGGTTAATGTGAGGGTGAGTGTGAGGGTTAGGTTGAGGCTTAGGTATAGGGTGAGGGTTAGTGTTAGGGTTTGTGTTAGGGTGAGGGTGAGGCTGAGGATTAGGGTTAGGCTTAGGTTTAGATTTAGGGTTGGGTTTAGGTTTAATGTTAGTGTTAGGGTTAGGGTTACCTTGAGGGTTAGGGTTAGGGTTAGGGTTAGGCTGAGGGTGAGGGTGGGTGTGAGGATTAGGGTTATGGTTAGGTTTAGGGTTATTGTTAGTGTTGTGGTTAGGGTTGAGTTTGCAGTGATGGTGATGCTTAGGCTGAGGGTTATGGTTAGGGTTAGGATTAAGGTTAGAGTTAGTGTTATTGTTAGGGTTAGGGTTAGAGTTACAGTGAGGTTGAGATTGAGGATGAGGGTAAGGTTTAGGGTGAGGTTTAGGGTTAGGGTTAGGGTTAGGGTTAGGGTTAGGGTGAGGGTGAGGTTTAGTGTTAGAGTTAGTGTTAGGGTGATGTTTAGGGTGAGGTTTAGGGTTAGGGTTAGTGTTAGGGTTAGGGTGAGGGTGAGGGTTAGGTTGAGGTTTAGGGATAGGGTTAGGTTTAGGATTAGGGTTCGGGTGACCGTGAGTATGAGGGTCAGGCTGAGGCTTAGGTTTAGGCTTAGGGTTAGGCTGAGGGTGAGGGAGGGGGTGAGGATTAGGGTTAGGGTAATGTTTAGGGTTAGGGTTAGTGTTATTGTTAGGCTTAGGTTTCGAGTTATGGTGAAGGTGAAGGTGCAGGAGAGGGTTAGGTTTAGGATTAGGGTTGGGTTTAGTGTTAGGGTTAGGGTGAGTTTGAGGTTTAGGGTTAGATATACGTTAGGGCGAAGGTTAGGGTTAGGGTTAGTGTTAGGGTTAGGGTGAGGGTGAGGTTTAGGGTTAGATATAGGATTAGGGGGAGGGTTAGGGTTAGGGTTAGGTTTATGGTTAGGTTGAGGTTTAGAGTTAGGGATAGGGTTAGAGTTAGAGTTATTGTGAGGGTGGGTGTTAGGGTTACGGTTAGGGTTAGGGTTAGAGTGAAGTTTAGGGTTAGTGTTGGAGTTAGGGGTATGGTGAGGGTTAGGGTGAGGGTGAGGTTAAGGCTTAGTGTTAGAATTAGGATTAGTGTAAGGGTTAGGTTGAGTTTGAGGGTTAGGGTTAGGGTTAGGCTTAGGGTTAGGCTGAGCATGAGGTTGAGAGTGAGATTTAGGGTTAGGTATAGGGTGAGTTTTAGTGTTAGGGTTAGGGTTAGAGTTCAGGTTAGGTTGAGGGTGAGGTTTAAGGGTATGGTTAGGGTCAAGGTGAGGATTAGGGTTAGGGTGAGGTTTAGGGTGTGGGTGACGGTTGGGGTAAAGGTGAGGTTTAGGCTGAAGGTGAGTGTTATGGTAAGGGTGAGGGTTAGGTTTAGGGTGAGGGTTAGATTTACGGTTAGCATGAGGGTGAGGGTGAGATTGAGGATTAGTATTATGGTTAGGGTGAGGTTTAGGGTGAGGATGAGGGTTAGGGTTAGGGTGAGGGCTAGGGTGACAGTGAGGGTGATGGTTAGATTGAGGATTAGTTTTAGGGTTAGTGTGAGTTTTAAGTTGAGGATGAGTTTTAGGGTTAGGTTTAGGGTTATGATTAATATTAGGGTTAGGCTTAAGGTGAGGGTTAGGGTGAGGGTGAGGTTCAGGGTTAGTGTTTGGATTAGGATTATGTTTAGGGTTAGGGTGAGTGTGAGGGTTAGTGTTAGGTTTAGGTTTAGGCTTAGTGTTTGGCTGAGGGTGAGGGTGAGGGTGAAGGTTAGGATTAGGGTGAGTGTTAGGGTTAGGGTTAAGGTGAGAGTTGGGGTTCGGGTTAAGTTTAGGGTTAGGTTGAGGGTTAGGTTAAGGGTTACAGTGAGGGTGAGGGTTAGGGTTAGGTTGAGGGTTAGGGTTAGTGTTAGTGTTAGTGTTAGGGTTAGGATGAGGGTTAGGGTTTGGATTAGGGTTAGGGTGAGGGCTAGGGTGAGGGTGAGGTTTAGGGTTAGGGTTAGGGTGAGGTTTAGGTTTAGGTTTAGGGTTAAGATTAGTGTTAGAGTGAGGGTTCGATTGAGCATTAGGGTTCAGGTTAGGGTTAGTGTTAGGTTTAGAGTGAGCATGAGGGTTAGGGTTAGGGTGAGGTTGAGGTTTAGAATTAGGTTTATGGTGAGTGCTAGGGTGACGGTTAAGATGAGGGTGAGGGTGGGGGTGAGGATTAGGGTTAGGGTTATTGTGAGGGTAAGGGTGAGTTTTAGGGTTATAATTAGGTTGTGGGGGAGGGTTTGGGTGAGGTTTAAGGTTAGGGTTAGTGTTAGGTTTAGGGTGAGAGTGAGGGTTAGGTTGAGGTTTAGGGATAGGGTTAGGTTTAGGATTAGTGTAAGGTGAGCATGAGTATGAGGGTTGGGGTTAGGGTTAGGGTTAGGGTTAGGGTTAGGCTGAGGGTGAGGGTGAGCTTGCGGGTGAGTGTGAGGTATAGGGTTAAGTTTATGGTTAGGCTTAGGTTTATGCTTAGGATTAGGCTGAGAAAGGGTGAGTGTGAGGTTTAGGGTTAGGGTGAGGGTTAGGGTTAGGGTTATGGGGAGGGTTAGGATGAAGGTTAGGGTTAGGATTAGTGTTAGTGTGAGGGCTAGGGTGAGGGTTATGTTTATGGTTAGGGTTAGGGTGAGGTTTAGGTTTATGCTTAGGGTTAGGGTTAGGGTTTGGTTGAGGTTTAGAGTTAGAGTTAGTGTTAGGGTGAGGGTGAGGTTTAGGGTTAGAGTTAGGTTTAGGGTGAGGGTTAGGCTGAGGGTTAGGTTTAGGGTTAGTGTTAGGGTTAGGTTTAGAATTAGTGTTAGGGAGAGGGTTTTTGTTAGGGTTAGGGTTAGGGATAGGATTATTGTTAAGGTAATGGTGAGTGTGTTTTTTAGGGTTAGGTTTAGGGTTCGGCTTAGGGGTAGGGTGAGTGTGAGGTTGAGGGTAAGGGTTAAGGTTAGGTTGAGGTTTCTGCTTCCGGTTAAGTGGAGGGTTAGGATGAGCGTTAGGGTTAGGATTAGGGTTAAGTTAAGGACTAGGGTGAGGGTGAGGTTTAGGGTGAGTTTTAGCTTTAGGGTTAGGGTTCAGGATAGGGTGAGGTTGAGGTTTAGGGTTAGAGTTAGGGTCAGCGTGAGGCTGAGTTTGAGGGTTAGGTTTTGGGTTAGTGTTAGGGTTAGAGTTAGGGTTAGGGTGAGGGTTAGGATGGGGGTGGGGTTAGGGTTAGGGTTAGGTTTAGGGTTGAGGTTTAGGGTTAGGGTTAGGGTTAAGGTGAGGTTGAGGGTTATGGTTAGGGTGATCGTTAGGGTTTAAGGGTTGGGGTGAGGGTTAAGGTGAGGTTTAGGTTTAGGTTTGGGATTAGGGCTAGGGTGAGGGCTAGGGTGAGCCTGAGGGTTAGGTTTAGCATTAGGGTGAGGTTTATGGTTAGGGTTAATTTTAGAGTTAGGGTGAGTGTTAGGGTTAGGGTTATGGTGAGGGTGAGGGGTAGGGTTAGAGTGAATGTTAGCGTTAGGGTTAGGGTGAGTTTTAGTGTTAGGTTTAGGGTTAGAATTAGATTTAGGGTGAGGGTGAGGTTTAAGGTTAGAGTTATGGTTTGGGTGAGGTTTAGCGTGAGGGTTAGGGTTAGGGTTAGGGTTAGGGTGAGGGTTTGGTAAGGGTTAGGGTTACGGTGAGGGTGAGGTTTAGGGATAGGGTTAGGGTAAGTTTTAGTGTTATTGTTAGGGTTAGTGTTAGAGTTACAGTGAGGGGGAGGGGGAGGGTGAGGTTTAAGGATAGAGTGAGGTTTAGGGTTATGTTTAGGGTTAGAGTTAGGGTTAGGGTGAGGGTTATGGTGAGGGTTAAGGTTAGGGTTTGTGTAAGGGTTAAGGTGAGGGATAGGATGAGGGTTAAGTTAAAGGTTTGGGTGAGATTTAAGGTTCGGGTTACAGTGAGGTTGAGGGTTAGGGTTAGTTTGAGTGTTAAGGATAGTATTAGGTTTAGGGTGAGGGTTAGGGTTAGGGCTAGGATGAATGTTAGGTTTAGGATTAGGGTTAGGATTAGGGTTAGGGTGAGTGCCAGGGATTAGGGTTAGTGTTCAGTTGAGGTTTAGGGTTAGGTTTAGGGTGAGGGTGAGGGTTAGGCTGAGGGTTAGGGTTATGGTGAGGGTGTAGGTTAAGGTTAGGGTGAGGGTTAGGGATAGGATGAGGGTTACGGTGAGGGTGAAGTTTAGAATTAGGGTTAGAGTTAGGATTATTGTTAGTGTTATGGTGATGGTTATGTTTGCAGTGAGGGTGAGGCTGAGGGTGAGGGTTAGGGATAGGATTAGTGTTAGGGTTAGGTTTAGGGTTAGGATTAGTGTTATTGTTAGGGTTAGGGTTACAGTTACCGTGAGGGTGAGAGTGAGGGTAAGGGTGAGGTTTAGGGTTAGGTTTAGGGTGAGGTTTAGGGTTAGGGTTAGGATTAGGGTTAGGGTGAATGTGAGGTTTAGGGTTAGAGTTACGGTTAGGGGGAGGTTTAGGGTGAGGATTAGTGTTAGGGTTAGTGTTTGGGTTAGGGTTAGGGTGAGGTTTAAGTTGAGGTGTAGGGTTAGGGTTACAGTTAAGGTTAGGATGAGGTTTAGGGTGAGCCTGAGTGTGAGGGTTCCTGTTAGGGTTAGTCTTAGGCTTAGGGTGAGGTTTGGGGTGACGATTAGGTTTTGGGTGATGGTTAGGGTTATGGTTAGGTTGAGGGTTAGGATGAGGTTTAGGCTTAGAATTAGGGTTAGAGTGAGGGCTTGGGTGAGGTTTAGGCTTAGGTTTAGATATAGGCTTAGGCTTAGAGTTAGTCTGAATGTGAGGTTGAGTGTGAGGGTTAGGGTTTGGGTGATGGTTAGGTTTAAGTTTAGATTGAGGGTTCTAGTGAGGTTTAGGTTTAAGGTGAGGGTGATGGTAAGCATAAAGGTGAGGGTTAGGCTGAGGGTGAGGGTTAAGATAAGGGTAAGGGTTAGGGTTAGCGTGAGCTTTAGGTTAAGGGTTACAGTTAGGGTAGGGTGAGGGTGAGGGTTAGATTGAGTATTAGGGTTAGGGTTAGTATGAGGTTTAGTGTGAGGATTAGGGTTAGGGTTAGTATGAGGTTTAGTGTGAGGATGAGGGTTAGGTTTAGGGTGAGGGTTAGGCTTAGAATTAGGGTTAGGGTGAGGTCTAGGGTAAGCTTGAAGTTTAGGGTTAGGGTTAGGGTTAGGGTGAGGTTTAGGTTTAGGTTGAGGGTTAAGATTAGTGTGAGGGTTAGTGTTATGGTTAGGGTTAGTGTAAGGGTGAGGGTAAGTGTTAGGGTGAGGGTGAGGGTTAGGGTTAGGGTTCTTTTTAGGGTTTGGGTTAGGGTTACCCTTACAGTGAGGGTGAGGGTTAGGGTTAGGTTTAGGGTGAGGTTTAGGGTTAGGGTTAAGGTTAGAGTTTGGGTTAGGGTTTGGATTAGGGTTAGGGTGAAGGCTAGGTTGATGGTGAGGGTTAGGATTAGGGTTAGGGTTAGGATTACGGTGAGGGTGAGGGTGTATGTGTGGCTTAGGGTTAGGTTTAGGGTTAGGCTTAGGTTTAGGCTAAGGGTGAGGTTGAGTGTGAGTGTTAGGGTTAGGTGAGGGTTAGGTTTAAGGTTAGGGTGAGGTTTAGGATGAGGCTTAGGGTTAGGATGAAGGTTAGGGTTAGTATTAGGGTTTGGATGAGGGCTAGGTTCAGGGTGAGGGTTAGGGTGAGGGTTATGTTGAGGTTTAAGTTTCAGGTTAGGTTTAGGGTTAGGGTTAGAGTTACGGTGAGGGTCAGGTGTAGGGTTAGGTTGAGGGATAGAATTAGGTTTAGGGTTAGGGTAAGGGTTAAGTTTAGGGTTAGGGTGAGGGTTAGTATGAGGGTTAGGGATACAATTATGGTTAAAGTGATGGCTAGAGTGAGTGTGAGGGTAAGTGTTAGGGTTAGGGTGAGGTTTAGGGTTAGGGGTAGGGCTAGGTTTAGGGTGACGGTTAGGGTTCAGGTTAGGGTTAGGCTTAGGGTGAAGGCTAGGGTGAGGGTTATGTTTAAGGTTAGGGTTAGGGTGAGGGTGAGTTTTAGGGTTAGAGTTAGGGTTAGGGTGAGGGATAGCGTGAGGTTTAGGTTTACGGTTAGTGTTAGGGTTACGGTTAGGGTGAGGGTTAGTGTTAGGGTGAAGGTTAGGTTTAGGGTTAGGATTAGGATTAGGGTTAGGGTGAGTGTGAGTGTGAGGGTTAGGGTTAGGGTTAGTGTTAGGCTTAGAGTAAGGCTGAGCATGAATTTGAGGGTGAGGGTTACGGTGAGACTGAGGTTTATGGTTAGAGTTAGTGTTAAAGTGAGGGTTAATGTGATGGTTAATGTTAGGGTTAGGGTTGGGGTAGGGTTAGAGTGAGGGTTAGGGTGAGGGTTAGTGTTAGGGATAGGGTTAGGTTTAGGATTAGGGTTTTGGTGAGGGTGAGGATGAGGGTGAGGGTTAGGGTTAGGGTTCGGTTTAGGGTTAGCGTTTGGGTGAGAGTTAGGGTTCGGGTTAAGTTTAGGGTTAGGGTTCGGGTTAGGGTTAGGGTTATTGTGAGGGTGAGGGTTAGAGTTAGGGTGAGGGTAATGGTTAGGATTAGGGTTAGGGTGAGGATTAGGGTTAGGGTTAGAGTAAGAGTTAGGATGAGGATTAGGGTTAGGATTTTGGTTAGGGTGAGGTCTAGGGTGAGGGTGAGGGTTAGGGTTAGTGTTAGGGTGAGGTTTAGCGTTTGTGTGAGGTTTAGGGTGAGGGTTAGGATGAGGGTTAGGGTTACGGTGAGGGTTAGGTTTAGGGTTAAGGTGAGGGTTAGGGTTAGGATTAGTGTTAGGGTGAGAGTGAGGTTTAGGATTAGGGTTAGGGTTAGGATTATTGTTATTGTTATGATTATGGTGACCTTTGCTGAGAGGGGGAGGCTGAGGGTGAGATGTTAGGGATGGGATTAGGGTTAAGGTTAGGTTTAGGGTTAGGATTAGTGTTATTGTTAGGGTTAAGGTTAGAGTTACATTGAGAGTGAAGGTGAGGGTAAGGGTAAGGTTTAGGGTTAGGATTAGGGTTAGGTTTAGGTTGAGGGTGAGTGTGAGGGTTAGGGTTAGTGTTAGGGTTAGGCTTAGGGTTAGGGTGAGTGTTAGGATTAGGGTTTGGTTTAGGGTGATGGTGAGGTTTAGGGTTAGGGTGAGGGTTAGGGTTAGGGTTATTGTGAGTGTTAGGGTTACAGTGAGGGTTATGTTTAGGGTGAGTGGTACGGTTAGGGTTAGGGTTAGGGTGAGGTCTCGGTAAGGGTCAGGGTTAGGGTTAGTGTGAGGGCTAGGGTGAGGTTGAGTGTTAGGGTTAACATTACGTTGAGGTTAATGTTTGGTTTAGGCTTAGGGTTAGGGTGAGTGTTAGGGTGAGGGTTACATTGAGGGTGAGGCTTAGGGTTAGGGTGAGGGTTAGGGTTAGGGTTAGGATGAGGGTGATGGGCAGATTAAGGTTAGGGTCAGGGTATTGTTATGGTTATGGTTAGGATTAAGTTTACAGTGAGGGCTAGGTTGAGGTTGAGGTTAGGGTTAGGGTTAGGGTGAGGGTTAGTTTAGGGTTAGGGTTAAGGTGAGGGTGAGCGTGAGGTATAGGCTTAGGCTTAGTGTTAGTCTGAGTGTGAGGTTGAGGGTGAGGGTTAGGGTTCTGGTGATGGTTAAGTTTACGTTTAGGGTGAGGGTTAGAATGAGGGTTAGGGTTAGGGTGAGTGTGATGGTAAGTGTAAAGGTGAGGGTTAGGCTGATCATGAGGGTTAAGATAAGGGTAAGCGTTAGGGTTAGTGTGAGGTTTAGGGTGAGGATGAGGGTTAGGTTTAGGGTGAGGTTTAGGTTTAGAATTACGTTTAGGGTGAGGGCTAGGGTGAGCGTGAGGATTAGGTTTGGGTTTAGGGTGAGGTTGAGGTTTAGGTTAAGGTTGAGGGTTAAGATTAGTCTGAGGGTGAGTATTATGGTTAGGGTTAGTGTAAGGGTGAGGGTAAGTGTTAGGGTGATGGTTGGATTTAGGGTTAGGGTCATTGTTATGGTTAGGTTTATGGTTACACTTACAGTGAGGGTGAGGGTTAGGGTTAGTTTTAGGGTTAGGGTTACAGTTAGACTTTGGGTTAGGGCTAGGATTAGGCTTAGGGTGAATGCTAGAGTGACAGTGAGTGTTTGGGTTAGTGTTAGGGTTAGGATTTGGTTGAGAGTGAGGGTGAGTGTGTGGGGTAGGATTAGGTTTAGGGTTAGGCTTAGGGTTAGGCTAAGGGTTAGGTTGAGGGGGAGGGTTATGTTTAGGGTGAGGGTTAGGTTTAGGGTTAGGGTGAGGGCTAGCGTGAGGGTGAGGCTTATGGTTCTGGTTAGGGTGAGGTTTATTGTTAGGTTTAGGTTTAGGGATAGATTGAGGTTTAGGGTTAGTGTTATGGTGAGGGTGAGGTTTAGGGTTAGCTTGAGGGTTGGATTAGGGCTGGTTTAGGTTGAGTGTTAGGGTTAGGGATTTGTTAAGAGTTATCATGAGGGATAGGGTTAGGATTAGCGTTAGGATGAGGGCTAGGGTGAGAGTGAGGGTTAGGGTTAAGGTAATGGTTAGGTTGAGGTTTTGGGTTAGGTGTAGGGTTAGGGTTAGGGTTACGGTGAGGCTCAGGGTTAGGGTTTGGTTGAGGGTTGGAATTAGGTTTAGGGTTAGGGTGAGGGTTAGGTTTAGGGTTATGGTGAGGGTTAGGATGAGGGTTAGGGATACAATTAGGGTTAAGATGAGGGCAGGTTGGAGGATGAGGGTAAGTGTTAGGGTTAGGGTAAGGTTTATGGTTAGGGGTAGGGTTAGGTTGAAGGTGAGGTTAAGGGTTAGGGTTAGGGTTAGGTTTAGGCTTAGGGAAAGGCTGAGTGTGAGGTTAAGCGTGAGGGTTTGGGTGAGGGTGAGGTTTAGGTTTAGAGTTAGGGTTAGGGTTAGAGTGAGCATTAGGGTGAGGTTTAGGGTTAGGGATAGGGTTAGGTTTAGGATTAGGGTTTGGGTGAGGGTGAGTGTGAGGGTTATGTTTAGGGTTAGGGTTATTCTTAGGAATAGGCTTTGGGTGAGGGTGAGAGTTAGGGTTACAGTGAGGGTTAGGGTGAATGTTAGGATGTGGGTCAGGTTTAGGATTAGGGTTAGGGTTAGGGTAGGGTTTACGGTGAGAGTTAGGGTTAGGTTTAGGGTGAGGTTTAGGGTTAGGGTTAGGTTTAGGGATAGGGTGAGGGTTAGGGTTAGGGTTATGGTGAGGGTGAGGTTTAGGGTTAGGTAGAGGGATAGGATTAGGGCTAGGTTTAGGGTGAGGGTTAGGGTTAGGGTTAGGGTGAGGGTTAGCATGAGGGCTAGGGTAAGGGTTAGATTTAGGGTGAGGGTTTGGTTTATGGTGAGGGTGTGGGTTAGGTTTGGATTGAGGGTTATTGTGAGGACTAAGTTGAGGGTTAGGGTTAGGTTTAGGGTGAGGGTTAGTTTGAGATTTAGGTTTAGGTTTAGGGTTAGGGTTAGGATTAGGGTTAGTGTGAGGGTGAGTGTAAGAGTTTAGGGTTAGGGTTATCCTTAGGCTTAGGGTTAGGCTGAGGGTGAGGTTGGGGATGAGGCTTAGGTTTAGAGTGATGGTTCCGGTTATGGTTAGGTTGAGTGTTATGATGAGGGTTGGGGTTAGGATTAGGGTTAGGGTGAGGGCTAGGCTAGGTTGAGTGTGAGGTTTAGGGTTAGGTTTAGGTTTAGGATTAGGGTTAGGCTGAGGCTTAAGGTGAGGGTGAGGGTTACAGTTAGAGTGATGGTTAGTGTTAGAGTATGGGTGAGGGTTAGGATGAGGGTTAGAATTAGGGTGAGGGTAAGGATGAGGGTGACAGTAAGAGCAAAGGTGAAGGTTAGGCTGAGGGTGAGGGGTATGGTAAGGGTGAGGGTGAGGGTTAGAGTTAGGGTGAGTGTGAGGGTTAGATTGAGGATTAGTGTTAGGGTTTTTGTGAGGTTTAGGGTGAAGATGAGGGTTAGGGTTAGGGTGAGGGATAGGTTGAAGTTGAGGGTTAGGGTTAGGGTTAGGGTGAGGTTTACGTTTAGGGTGATGGTTAGCGTTAGTGTGAGGGTTAGTGTTAGCGTTAGTGTTAGTGTTAGGGTTACCGTAAGTGTTAGGGTAAAGTATTGGTTTAGGGTGAGGTTTAGGATTAGGGTTAGGGTTTTGGTTATGGTGAAGGTGAGGTTTAGGGTTAGAGTTAAGCTTATGGTGAGAGTTAGGGTTAGGGTTAGGGTTACGTTACTGTTAGGGTTAGGGTTAAGGTGAGGTTTATTGTGGGGGTGAGGGTTAGTGTTAGGTTTAGGATTAGGATTAGGGTTAAGGTGAGGGTGAGTGTGAGTGTTAGGGTTAGGGTTAGGATTTGGATTAGAGTTAGGGTGAGGGTGAGGGTTACGGTTACGGTGAGTGTTGGGGTTAGGGTTACTGTGAGGGTTAGGGTGAGGGTTAATCTTAGACTTAGGGTTTGAGTGTGGTCTAGGGTGAGGGTGAGTTTTAGGGTTAGGGTTGTGGTGAGTGTTAGGGTGAGGGTTAGGTTAGTGTTAGGTTTAGGGTTGGGATTAGGGTTAGGCGAAATTTTAGGCTGACGGTGAGGTTGAGGGTGAGGGTTAAGGTTAGGGTTAGGGTGAGGTTTAGTGTTAGGGATAGGGTTAGTGTTAGTCTTACGGTTAAGTTGAGAGTTAGGGGGAGGTTTAGGTTTAGGGTGAGACTTAGGGTTAGCATTAGGGTTAGGGTGAAGGTGAGGTTTAGGGATAATTTAGGGTTTGGGTGAAGCTGAGGGTGAGGGTTAATGTTAGGGTTAGTGTTAGGGTTAGGGTTAGGGTGAGGGTGAGGATTAGGGTTAGGGTTAGGATTAGGATTAGGATTAGCGTTAGGGTTAGTGTGAGGGTTAGTGTTAGGTTTAGCCTTAGGTTTAGGCTGAATGTGAGGGTGAGCGTTAGGGTTAGGTTTAGGTTGAGGGTTAGGTTTAGGGTTAGGGTGAGGTTTAGTGTTAGGGTTAGGTTTAGAATTAGGGTTAGGGTGAGGGTGAAATTTAACGGTACATTTAGGGATAGGGTGAGGGATACGGTGAGGGTTAGGTTTAGGATGAGGGTTAGGGTGGGGGTGATGGTAAGGATAAACATGTGGGTTAGGCTGAAGGTGAGAGTTACTCTAAGGGTGAGGGTTAGGGTTAGGGTTAGGGTTAATGTTATGTTTATGGTTAGGGTTAAGGTTATGGTGAGTGTGAGTGTGAAGTTTAGGGTTAGGGTTATGGTTAGGCTTAACGTGAGGGTGAGGTTTAGGGTTATAGTTATGGGGAGGGTTAGGATGAGGGTTAGGATTAGGATTAGTGTTAGGGTGAGCGCTAGAGTGAGGGTGAGGTTTAGGGTTAGGTTTATGGTGAGGTTTAGGGTTAGGGTTAGGGTTAGGGTTAGGGTGAGGTTGAGATTTTGGGGTTAGAGTTAGGGTTAGGTTGAGCCTGAGGGTGAGGGTTAGGGTTAGGGTTAGTGTTAGGGTGAGGGTTAGTTTGAGGGTTAGTGTGAGGGTGAGGGTTAGGGTTAGGTTTAGTTTTAGGATTAGGATTAGGGTTAGCGTTAGGGTTAGTGTCAGGGTTAGGGTTAGGATTAGGGTTAGGGTGAGTGTGAGTGTTACGATTAGGGTTAGGTTTAGGGTTAGGGTTAGGTTTATGGTTAGGATTAGTGTTATTGTTAGGGTTAGGGTTAGAGTTACAGTGAAGTTGAGGGTGAGGGTGAGGGTTAGAGTTTGGGTTAGGTTGAGGTTTAGTGTTAGGGTTAGGATTAGGGTTAGGGTGAGGGTGAGGTTTAGGGTTAGATTTAGGGTTAGAGGGAGGGTTATTTCCTGGGTTAGGGTTAGGATTAGTGTTAGGGTTAAGTTTAGGGTGAGGGTTAGGTTGAGGTTAAGGGTTAGGGTTAGGGTTAGGATTAGGGTTAGGGTGAAGGTGAGTGTGAGGGTTAGGCTTAGGGTTAGGTTTACGATTAGGGTTAGGCTGAGGATGAGGTTGGGGGTGAGGATTAGTGTTGTGATGATGGTTAGGGTTAGGGTTAGGTTGAGGGTTAGGATGATGTTTAGGGTTAGGATTAGGTGTAGCTTTAGAACTAGGGTGAGGCTGAGGGTTAGGGTAAGTGTTAGGCTTAGGCTTAGGGTGAGGCTGAGCGTGAGGTTGAGGTTGAGGGTTAGGGTTAGGGTGATGTTTAGGTTTACGGTTAGGGTGAGGGTTAGGGTGAGGTTTAGAGTTAGGCGTAGGGTTATGGTGAGCATGATGGTAATGATAAAGGTGCGGTTTAGGCTGAGGGTGAGGGTTAAAATAAGTGTGAGTGTTAGCGTTAGGTTCAGGATTAGGGTAAAGGTTAGGGTTAGGGTTCGGGTGAGGGTTAAATTGAGGATTAGGGTTAGGGTTAGTGTGAGGTTTAGGGTGATGATGAGTGTTAGGGTTAGTGTGAGGCTGAGGGTTAGAATTAGGGTTAGGGTGAGGGCTAGGATGAGGGTGAGGGTTAGGGTTAGTTTTAGGGTTAGGGGTGAGATTTAGGATTAGGGTGAGTGTTAGGGTTAGTGTGGGGGTGAGTGTTAGGTTTAGGTTTAGTGTTAGGGTGAGGGTAAGTGTTATGTTGGGGGTTAGGGTGAGGGTGAGGTTTATGGTTTGGGTTAGGGTTAGGTTTTGGTTTAGGTTGAGTGTGGGAGTGAGGTTTAGTGTTAGATATAGTGTTAGGGGGAAGGTTAGGGGGAGGGTTACTGTTAGGGTTAGTGTTAGGGTTAGGGTGAGGTTTAGGTTTAGGTTGATGTTTAGAGTTAGGGTTAGGGTTAGTGTGAGGGTTAGTGTTAGGGTTAGGGTTAGGGTTAGGGTGAGGGTAAGTGTTAGGGTGAGGGTTTGGGTTAGGGTGAGTGTTATGGTTAGGTTGAGGTTAGGATTTGTTTTAGGGTTTTTGTTAGTGTTAGCTTTAGGGTTATAGTTATGGTGAGCTTGAGGGTGAGGGTGAGGGTTAGGGTTAGGTTGAGGGTTGGGTTGAGGTTAAGATTTAGGGTTATGGTTGGGGTTAGGATTAGGTTTAGGGTGAGGGTAAGTGTGAGGGTTAGGGTTAGCCTTAGGCTTTGGGATAGGCTGAGGGTGAGAGTGGGGGTGAGGTTTAGGGTTAGAGTGATGGTTAGGGTTAGGGTTAGGGTGAAGGTTTGGGTTAGGATTAGGGTTAGGGTAAGGGCTAGGGTGAGGGTGAGTTTTAGGGTAAGGGTTAGGCTTAGTCTTAGGATTAGGCTGAGCGTGAAGTTGTGGGTGAGGGTTACGGTTAGGGTTAGGGTGAGGGTTAGCGTTTGGGTTAGTTTTAGAATTTGGTTTAGTGTGAGGGTGAGGTTTAGGGTTAGAGTTAGGGTTAGGGTGAGGTTTAGGTTGAAGGTTAGGGTTAGGGTTAGTGTTAGGGTTGGGGTAGTGTGAGAGTTAGTGGGAGGGTTAGGGTTAGGGATAGGTTTAGGATTAGGGTTAGGGTGAGGGTGAATATGTATGCTAGGGTTAGGTTTAGTGTTAGGCTTAGGGTTATGCTGAGGATGAGGTTGAGGGTTAGGGTTAGGGTGAGGGTGAGTGTATGTGTTAGGGTTAGGTTTAGGGTTAGGCTTAGGGTTAGGCTGAGGATGAGGTTGAGGGTGAGGGTTAGGGTTAGGGTGAGGGTTAGGGTTAGGTTTAGGGGGACGGTTAGGATGATGGTAAGGGTTAGGATTAGGGTAGGGTGAGGGCTGGGGTGAAGTTGAGGTGCAGGTTTAGGGTTAAGGTGAGGTTTAGGTTTAGGGTTCAGGTTAGGGTTTGGGTGAAGTTTAGCTTTAGAATTAGGATAACCGTGAGGCTGAGAGTGAGGTTTAGGCTTATTGTTAAGGTTAGGATTAGGGTTAGGGTTAGGGCGAGTTTGAGGGTTAGGGTTAGGTTTAGGCTTAGGCTTAGGCTGAGGGTGAGGGTTTGGGTGAGGGTTAGGGTTAGGGTGAGGGTTAGGTTTAGGGATAGGGTGAGATTTAGGCTTCGGGTTAAGTTTAGGGTTAGGGTGATGGTTAGGGTAAGGGTTAGAGTGAGGGTGAGGGTGAGGGTTAGGTTGAGCGATAGGGTTAGGGTTAGAGTTAGGGTGATGTTGAGGGTGAGAGTAAGGGTTATTGTTAGGGTTAGGGTGAGGATGAGTGTTAGGGTTAGGATTAGGGTTAGGGTGAGGGCAAGGGTGAGGGTGAGGTTTAGGGTTAGGTTTGGGGTGAGGTTTATGGTTAGGGTTAGGGTGAGGGTGAGGTTTAGCGTTAGAGTTAGTGTTAGGATGAGGCTGATTGTGAGTGTTAGGGTTAATGTTAGTGTTAGAGTTAGGTTTAGGGTGTGTGTTAGTGTGAGGGTGTGGGTTAGGGTTAGTGTAGGGTTCGGCTTAGGGTTAGGCTAAGGGTGAGGGTGAGGGTGAGGTTTAGTGTTAGGGTGAGGGTTAGGGTTAGGGTTAGGGTGAGAGTTTGGGTTCGGGTTCAGTTTATGGTTAGGGTGACGGTTAGGGTTAGGGTTACGGTGAGCGTGAGGGTTAGGGTTAGGTTGAGGGTTACGGTTAGATTTATGGAGAGGGTTAGGAGGAGAATTAGGGTTTGGATTCGGGTTAGGGTGATGGCCAGGATGAGGGTTAGGTTTAGTGTTAGGGTGAGGTTTAGGGTTAGGGTTAGGTTGAGTGTGAGGGTTTGGATGAGGGTTAAGTTTACCGTGAGCCTGAAGGTTAGGGTTAGGGTGAGGGTTAGGGTTAGGATTAGGGTTAGGGTGAGAGTGAGTGTTAGGATTAGGGTTAGGTTTAGGGTTAGGGTTAGGTTTAGGGTTAGGATTAATGTTATTGTTATGGTTTGGGTTAGCGTTAAGGTGAGGGAGAGGGTGAGGTTGAGGGTGAGGGTTAGGGTTAGGTTTAGGGTTAGCTGTAGGATTAGGGTTAGGGTGAGGGTAAGGTTTAGGGTTAGATTTGGGTTAGGGTGAGGGTTAGTTCGTAGTTTATGGTTAGGGTTATTGTTAGGTTTAAGGTTAGGGTGAGCGTTAGGTTTAGGTAATGGGTTAGGGTTAGGGTTAGGGTTGGGTTTAGGGTTAGGGTGAGGGTGAATGTGAGGGTTAGGGTTAAGGTTAGGCTTAGGGTTAGACTGAAGCTGAGGGTGGGGTTAAGTGTTAGGGTTATGGTGATGATTAGGGTTAGGGTTAGGTTGAGGTTTAGGATGAGGGTTAGGTTTAGGATTAAGGTTAGGGTGAGGGCTAGGGTGAGGCTGAGTGTTAGGTTTAGGGTTTTGGTTAGGTTTACAGTTAGGGTGACAGTTAGGATGAGATTTAGGTTTAGGGGTAGGGTTAGGGTGAGGATGATGGTAAGGGTAAAGTGGAGGTTTAGGTTGAGGGTGAGGGTTAAAATAAGGTTGAGGGTTAGGGATAGGTTTAGGGTTCGGGTTAGGGTTAGGGTGAGGGTGAGGGTTAAATAAAGGATTAGGGTTAGGGTTAATTTGAGGTTTAGGGTGAGGAATTGGGATAGGTTTAGGTTGAGGGTGAGGGTTAGAATTAGGCTTAGGGTGAGGTCTAGGGTGAGGGTGAGGGTTAGGTTTAGAGTTAGGGTTAGGGTGAGGTTTAGGAGTAGGGTGAGGTTTAGGGTTAGTGTAAGGGTTAGTATTAGGGTTAGGGTTAATGTTAGGGTGAGAGTAAGTGTTAGGGTGAGGGTTAAGTTTAGGGTGAACGTTATGGTTAGAGTGAGGGTTAGGGTTAGGGTTATTGTTAGGGTTACGGTTAGGGTTACGTTTATAGTGAGGGTTAGTGTGAGGGTTAGGGATAGGGTTAGCAATACGCTTAGGTTTAGGGTGAGGTTTCGAGTTAGGGTTTAGGTTAGTGTGAGTGTGAGGCTGAGGATTAGTGTTAGGTTTAGGGTTAGGGTTAGGGTTTGCTTTAGGGTTAGGCTTAGGGTTAGAGTGCAGGTTACGATGAGGGTTAGGGATAGGGTTAGGGTTAGGCTTAGGTTTAGGCTGAGGGTGAGTGTGAGGGTTAGTTTAAGGGTTTGGGTTAGGGTGATGGAGGCTGAGGCTGAGTATTACCGTTAAGTTTATGGTTAGGCCTATGGTTAGGTTTAGGGTTAGGGCTAGGGTTAGGGTTAATGTGAGGGTTAGGGTTAGGGTTAAGGTTAGGGTTAGGATTAGGATTAGGGTGAGGATGAGGTTTAGGGTTAGAGTTAGGGTTAGGGTGAGGTTTCGGGTTAGGGTTAGTGTTAGGGTGAGGGTGAGGGTGAGGGTTAGTTTGAGGTTTAGGAATAGGGTTAGGTTTAGTACTAGGGATTGGGTGAGGTTGAGGGTGGGGGTGAGGATTAGGGTTAGTGTTAGGGTTAGGTAAGGTTTAGGCTGAGGGTGAGGGTGGGGGTGAGCATTAGTTTTATGGTGATGGTTCGGGTTAGGGTTAGTGTTATTGTTGGGGTTAGGGTTAGAGTTACAGTGAGGGTGAAAATGCAGGTGAGGGTTAGTGTTAGGGTTAGGGTGGGGTTTAGTGTTAGGTTATGGGTTAGGGTGAGGGTGACGTTTAAGGTTTGAAATAGGTTTAGGGTGAGGGTTAAGGTGACTGTTAAGGATAGGGTTAGTGTTAGGGTTAGGGTGAGGGTGAGAGTTAGGTTGAGGTTTAGGGTTACGGTTAGTGTTAGTGTTAGCATTAGGTTGAGAGTTAGGGGGAGGTTTAGGGTTATGGTTAGGTTGAAGGTTAGCGTTAGCGTTAAGATGTGAGTGAGGTTTAGTATTAGAATTAGGTTTCAGGTAAGGCTGAGGGTGAGGGTTATGTTTAGGGTTAGTGTTAGGGTAAGTGTTAGGGTGAGGGTTAAGGTGAGGGTGTGGGTTAGGTTTGGGGTTAGGATTAGGGTTAGAGTTAGGGTGAGTGTGAGGGTTAGGGTTAGGCTTAGGCTTAGCCTTAGGTTTAGGCTGACGGTGAGTGTGAGGTTTAGGGGTAGAGTTAGGGTTAGGGTGAGGGTTAGGTTGAGGATTAGGGTTAGGGTGAGGGTTAAGGTTAGGGTGAGGGTGAGGGTTAGTTTGAGATTTAGGGATAGGGTGAGGATTAGGACTAGGGATAGGGTGAGGTTGAGGGTGAGGGTTAGGCTTAGACTTAGGTTTAGGCTGAGGGTGAGGGTGGGGGTGAGGATTAGGGTTAGTGTTAGGGATAGGTTTAGGGTTAGGCTGAGGGTGAGGGTGGTGGTGAGAATTAGGTTTAGGGTGATGGTTCGGGTTAGGGTTAGTGTTATTGTTAGGGTTAGTGTTAGAGTTACAGTGAGGGTGAGAATGTGGTTGAGGGTTAGGTTTATGGTTAGGGTGGGGATTAGGGTTAGGGTAAGGGTTAGGGTGAGGGTGAGGTTTAAGTTTAGATATAGGGTTAGGGAGAGGGTTAGGGTGAGGGTTAGGGATAGGGTTAGTGTTAGGTTTAGGGTTACGGTTACTGTGAGTTTGAGTGTGAGGGTTAGGTTAGGGTCAGGGTGAGGTTTAGGGTTTGCATTTGGGTTAGAGTGAGGGTTAGTGTGGAAGCGAGTTTTAGGGATAGAGTTAGGTTTAGGGTGAGTGTTAGGTTGAGGTTTAGGATTAGGGTTATTGTTATTGTTAGGGTTAGGTTGAGAGTTAGGGGGAGGGTTAGGGTTAGGGTTAGTGTTAGGTTAAGATGTGGGTGAGGTTTAGTGTTAGAATTAGGGTTAGTGTGAGGCTATGGTTGAGGATTAGGGTTAGGGTTAGGATTAGGGTTAGGGTGAGGGTGAGGGTTAGTTTTAGGGTTAGGATTAGCCTTATGTTTTGGCTGAGGGTGAGGGTGAGGGTGAGGGTTAGGTTTAGCGTGAGGGTTAGGTTTAGGGTGAGGGTGAGTTTTAGTGTTAGGTTTAGGGTTAGAGTTAGGGTTAGGGTGAGGGTGAGGTTTAGGGGCACAATTAGGGTTAGCGTGAGGGTTAGGGTTAGGGGAAGTGTGTGGGTGAAGGTTAGATTGAGGTTTAATTTTAATGTGAGGGCTAGGGTGAGGGTGAGTGTTAGGGTTTAGGTTATGGTGAGGTTTAGTGTTAGGGTTAGTGTTAGGGTGAGGGTAAGTGTTAGGGTGAGGGTTAGGTTTAGGCTTAGGCTGAGGGTGAGGGTGGGGGTGAGGATTAGGGTTAGGGTGATGTTTCATTTTATGGTTAGTGTTATTGTTAGGGTTAGGGATAGAGTTACAGTGAGGGTGAGGGTGCGGGTGAGGGTTAGGTTTATGGTTAGGGTGGGGTTTAGGGTTAGGGTTAGGGTTAGGGTTATGGTGAAGATTCGGTTTAGGGTTAGATATAGGGTTAGGGAGAGGGTTAAGGTGAGGGTTAGGGATAGGGTTAGTGTTATGGTTAGGATGAGGTTGAGGGTTAGGTTGAGGTTTAGGTTTAGGGATAGGGTTAGGTTTAGTGTGAGGGTTAGTGTTAGGGTTAGGGTTTGTGTTAGGGTGAGGGTTATGTTTCGGGTGAGGGTTAGGATTAGGGTTTGGGTTATTGTTAGGTTGAGGTTTTGGGTTATGGTTACTGTGAGGGTGACGGTGTTAGTGTTAGGGTGAGGTTTAAGTGTTGGATTAGGGTTACAGTGAGGGTTAGGGTGAGGGTGAGGTTTAGGGATAGAGTTAGGGTTAGGTTGAGGGTTAGGTTGAGGTTTAGGTTTAGGGATATTGTTAGTGTTAGGGTTTGGTTTAGAGTCAGGGGGAGGGTTAGGTTTAGCGTTAGGGTTAGCATTAGGGTTAGGATGTGGGTGACGTTTAGTGTTAGAATTAGGGTTAGGGTGAGAGTGAGTGTTAGGTTTAGGGTTAGTGTTAGGGTTAGGGTGAGGGTAAGGGTTAGGGTGAGTGTGAGGGTTAGGTTTAGGTTTAGGATTAGGATTAGGGTTAGGGTGAGGGGTAGTGTTAAACTTAGGTTTAGGCTGAGAGTGAAGGTGAGGGTGAGGGTTAGGTTTAGGGTGAGGGTAAGTGTTAGGGTTAGGTTGAGGTTTAGTGTTAGGGTTTGGGTTAGAGTTAGGGTTAGGTTGAGGGTAAGGTTTAGGGATACAGTTAGGGTTACGGTGAGGGTTAGGTTGAGTGTTAGAGTTAGGGTGAGGGTTATGTTGGGGGTGACGGTAAGGGTTAACCTGAGGGTTAGGCTGAGGGTGAGTTTTACGGTAAGGGTGAGGGTTAGGGTTAGGGTGAGTGTTAGGTTTAGGGGAAGGTTGTGGGTGAGGGTTTGAATGAGGATTAGGGTTAGGGTGAGGGCTAGGGTGAGGGTGAGGGTTAGGGTTAGAGTTAGGGTGAGTTTTAGGGTTAGGGTGATGGTTTGGGTTAGTGTGATGGTTAGTGTTAGTGTTAGGGTTAGTGTTAGGGTGAGTGTAAGTTTAGGGTGAGGGTTAGTTTTAGGTTGAGGTTTATGATTAGGGTTACGGTGAACATGAGTGTTAGGGTTAGGTTAATGGTTAGGGTTAGGGTTAGGGTGAGGATTAGGTTTAGGTATAGGCTGAGGGTTATGAGGAGAATTAGGGTTTAGATTAGGGTTAGGGTGAGGGCTAGGGTGAGGGTTAGGGTTAGGGTTAGTGTTAGAGTGAGGTTTAGGCTTAGGGTTATGTTTAGGGTGAGGGTTTGGATGCGGGTTAAGGTTATGCTGATGGTGAGGTTTAGGGTTTGGGTGAGAGTTAAGACTAGGGTTAGGGTTAGGTTTAGGTTAGTTTTAGAATTAGTGTTATTGTTAGGGTTTGTGCTAGAGTTAAGATGAGTGTGAGGGTGAGGGTGAGGGTTAGGGTTATCATGAGGTTTAGAGTTAGGGTAGGATTAGGGTTAGGGTGAGGGTGACATTTAGGGTTAGATTTGGGTTAGGGGGAGGGTTAGTTCGTGGGTTAGAATTAGTGTTCGTGTTAGGGTTAAGGTTAGTTTTAGGGTGAGGATAAGTGTTAGGTTGAGGGTAAGTGTTAGGGTGAGGGTTAGCGTTAGGGTGAGGGTTATGTTTAGTGTGAGGGTTAGGGTTTGGGTTTAGGTTAGTGTGAGGGTTAGTGTTAGTGATAGGGTTACTGTTAGGGTTAGGTTTAAGGTTACGGTTACTGTGAGGGTGAGGGTGAGGGTTAGGTTTAGGGTGATGTTTAGGGTTTGGTTTAGGGTTAGAGTGAGGGTTAGGGTGAGGGTGAGGTTTAAGGTTTCGGTTGGGGTTAGAGTTAGGTTTAGGCTGAAGGAGAAGTTTAGGGTTATAGTTAGTGTTAGGGTGAGTGTTAGGTTGAGGTTTACGGTTAGGATTAGTGTTAGTGTTAGGGTTAGGTTGAGAGTTGGGGGGAGGGTTAGGGTTAGGGTTAGGTTTAGAGTTAGGGTTAGGAACTGGGTGAGGTTTAGTGATAGATTTAGGGTTAGGTTGAGGCTGAGTGTGAGGATTACGTTTAGGGTTAGTGTTAGAGTTAGGGTTAGGTTGAGGGTTAGCCTGAGGGTGAGGTTTATGGTTAGGTTTAGGATTAGGATTAGGGTTAGGCTTAGAGTGAGTATGAGTGTTAGGGTTAGGATTAGTGTTAGCCTTAGGTTTAGGCTGAGGGTGAGGGTGAGAATGAGGGTTAGCTTTAGGTTGAGGGTTAGGGTTGGGGTTAGGGTGAGGTTTAGTGTTAGGGTTAGGGTTAGAGATAGGGCTATGGTGAGGGTGAGGTTTAGGGGTAGAGTTAAGGTTAGGGTGAGGGTTAGGTTGAGAGTTAATGTTAGGTTGAGGGTTAGGTTGGGGGTGACGGTAAGGGTAAACCTGAGGGTTAGGCTGAGGTCGAGGTTTATGGTAAGGGTGAGGGTTAGGGTTAGGGTGAGGGTTAGGGTTAGGGGATGGGTGTGGTTGAGGGTTAGATTGAGGATTAGGGTTTGGGTGAGGGCTAGGGTGAGGGTGAGGGTTCAGGTTAGGGTTAGTGTGAGGGTTAGTGTTAGGGTTAGGGTTAGTGTTAGGGTGAGGTTAAGTGTTATGGTGAGGGTTAGGTTTAGGGTGAGTGTTATGGTTAGGGTTGTGGTGAGCTTGAGGGTTAGGGTTAGTTTGATGGTTAGGGTTAGGGTTAGGGTGAGGGTTAGGTTTAGGATTAGGCTGAGGCTTAGGAGGAAAATTAGGGTTAGGATTAAGGTTAGGGTCAGGGCTAGGTTGAGGGTTAGTGTTAGGGTGATGTTTAGGGTTAGGGTTAGGGTTAGGGAGAGGGTTAGGATGAAGGTTAAGGGTATGGTAAAGGTGAGGCTTAAGGTTTGGGTGAGGGTTTGGGTTAGGATTAGGGTTAGCCTGAGGGTGAGTGTGAGGATTAGGGTTATGGTTAGGGTTAGGTTTAGGTTTAGGGTTAAAAATAGTGTTATTGTTAGGGTTAGGGTTCTAGTTAAGGTGAGGGTGAGGGTGAGGTTGAGGGTGAGGGTTAAGATTATAATTAGGGTGAGGTTTAGGGTTACAGGTAGGATGAGGGTTAGGGTGAGGGTGAGGTTTAGCGTTAGATTTCGGTTAGGGGGAGGGTTAGTTCGTGGGTTCGGTTTAGGGTTCGTGTTAGGGTTAAGGTTAGTGTTAGGTTGAGGGTAAGTTTTATTGTGAGGATTAGGGTTAGGATGAGGGTTATGGTTAGGTTGAGGGTTAGGGTTAGGGTTCGTGTTAGTGTTAAGTTTAGTGTTAGCTTGGGGGTTAGGGTTAGGGTTAGAGTTAGGGTTAGGTTGAGGGTGAGGATTAAGGGTAGAGTTATCGTTAGAGTAATTGTTAGGGTTGGGGTGATGTTAAGGGTTAACGTGAGGGTTAGGGTGAGGGTGACGGTGACGGTGGGGTGAGGGTTAGGGTTATTGTGAGGGTTAGGGTTAGGGGAAGGTTGTGGGTGAGGTTTAGATTGAGGATTAGTTTTAGGGTTAGTGTGAGGTTTAGGGTGAGGATGAGGGTTAGGGTTAGGGTTAGGGCTAGGGTGAGGGTGAGGGTTAGCTTTAGGTTTAGGGTGAGTTTTAGAGTTAGGGTGATGGTTAGGGTTAGTGTGAGTGTTAGTGTTAGGGATAGGGTTAGTGTTAGGGTAATGGTAAGTGTTAGGTTGAGGGTTAGGGTTAGGGTTAGTGTTAGGGTGAGGGTAAGTAGTAGGGTGAGGGTTAGGGTTAGTTTTAGGCTTAGGCTTAGGCTTAGGTAGAGCATGAGGGTGAGGGTGAGGGTTAGGATCAGGGTGAGGGTTAGTTTGAGGATTAGGATGAGGTTTAGGGTTAGGATTAGGGTAAGGATGAGGGCTAGGTTGAGGGTTAGTGTGAGGGTTAGGGTTAGGTTTAGGATTAGGGTTAGGGTGAGGTTAAGGGTTAGGGTTAGGGTTAGAGTTAAGGTTAGAGAATGGGTGAGGGTTAGGGTTAGGGTTTGGGTGAGGATGAGGATTAGGATTAGGTTTAGGGTTAGGGTTAGGGTTACATTGAGGGTTAGGGTTAGGGTTAGGTTTAGGCTTCCGGTTAGGCTGGGGGTGAGGTTGGGGGTGAGGATTAGAGTTAGGGTTAGGGTTAGGCTTAATTTTAGGGTTATTGTTAGTGTTAAGGTTAGGGTTAAGTTTTTGGTGAGGCTGAGGCTGAGGGTGTGGGTTTTTGTTAGGGTTAGGGTAGGGTTAGTTTTAGGGTTAGGGTTAGTATTATTTTTAGGGTTAGGCTTAGAGTTACGGTGAGGTTGAGGGTGAGGGTGAGGGTTAGGGTTAGGGTGAGGTTTAGGGTTAGGGTTAGGGTTAAGGTTAGAATCAGGGTTAGGGTGAGGGTAAGTCTGAGGGTTAGGGTGAGGGTTAGGCTTAGGCTTATGGTTAGTCTGAGGGTGAGGGTGGGGGTGAGGATTAGGGTTAGGTTGATGGTTTGGGTTAGGGTTCTTGTTACTGTTAGGATTAGGGTTAGAGTTACAGTGTGGGAGAGGGTGCGGGTGAGGGTTAGGTTTAGGGTTAGGGTTAGTATAAGGGCTAGGATGAGGGTGAGGTTTCCGGTTAGGTTCAGGGTGAGCTTTAGGGTTAGGGTTAGGGTGAGGTTGAGGGTGAGGTTTAGGGTCAGAGTTAGGGTTAGGGTGAGGCTGACGGTGAGGGTGAGGTTTTGGTTTAGAGTTAAGATTAGGATTAGGGTTAGGGTTAGGCTGGGGGTGATGGTGAGGGTGAGGTTCATGTTGATGATGAGGGTTAGGGTTAGGCTGAAGACTAGGGTGAGGGTGAGGTTTAGGGATAGGTTTAGGGAGAGTTTTTGGGTTAGGGCGATGGTTAGGGTTAGTGTGAGGATTAGTGTTAGGGTTAGGGTTAGTGCTAGGGAAAATGTTAGGGTGAGGGTTAGGGTTAGGGTGAGGGTTATGGTTAGGGTTATGGTTATGGTTAGGCTTAGCATTATTGTTAGGGTTAGGGTTAGGGTTAAGCTTACTGTGAGGGTGAAGGTGCGGGTTAGGGTTAGGGTGAGGGTGAGGGTTAGAATTAGGGTTAGAGTGAGGGCTAGGGTGAGGGTGAGTGTTAGGTTTAGGGTTAGGGTTAGGGTGAGGTTGAGGATTAGGCTGAGGGTCAGGGTTAATGTGAGGGTTAGTGTTAGGGTTAGGGTTAGTTTTAGGATTAGGGTGAGGGCTATGGTTTGGGTGAGGGCTATGTTTTGGGTGAGGTTTAGGGTTAGGGTTAGGGTTATTTTTAGGCTTCGGGTTAGGGTTATGGTTATGGTGAGGGTGAGGATGAGGGTTAGGGTTAGGGGTAGATTGAGGTTTAGTGTTAGGGTTAGGGTTAGGGTTAGGCTTTTGGTGAGGGTGAGGTTTAGGTTTAGAGTTAGGGTTAGAGTGAGGGTTAGGGAGAGGGTTACGGTTACATTGCGTGTTAGGGTGGGGGAGACGGTAAGGGTAAAGGTGATGGTTAGGCTGAGGGTGCGGGTTACGGTAAGGGTGAGGGTTAGAGTTAGGGTGAGGTATATTGTTAGGGTTAGGGTTAGGGTGAGGGTTAGATTGAGGATTAGTGTTAGGGTTAGTGTGAGTTTTAGGGTTAGGATGAGGGTTAGATTTAGAGTTAGGGTGAGATTTAGGGTTAGGGTGATGGGTAGTGTTAGTGTGAGTGTTAATGTTAGCTTTAGGGTGAGTGTTAGGGTGAGGGTAAGTTTTAGGGTGAGGGTTAGGGTTAGGGTGAGGGTCATGGTTAGGGTGAGGGTTAGGGTTAGGGTTAATGTTAGGGTTAGGGTTAGGGTTAGGGTTCGGGTGAGAGATAGGGTTGGGCTTAAGTTTAGGGTTAGGTTGAGGGTTATTGTAAGGATTACCTTGAAGGTGAGGGTTAGGGTTAGGTTGAGGGTTAGGATGTGGATTAGGATTAGGGTTAGGGTGAGGTCTAGGGTGAGGTTGAGGTTTAAGGTAAGGGTTAGGATGAGGTTTAGGTTTAGGGTTAGGATTAGGGTTAGGGTGTGGGTGAGATTTAGGGTTAGAGTTAGTTTTAGTGTTCTGCTTAGTTTTGGGTGAGGGTTATGGTTAGGTTTAGGCTTAGGCTGAGGCATAGGATTAGGCCAAGCATGAGGGTGAGGGTTAGGGTTCAGGTTTGGGTGAGGGTTAGGGTTAGGGTTAGGGTGAGTGTTAGGATGTGGTTTAGGATTAGAATTAGGATTAGGGTGAGGGCTAGGCTGAGGGTTAGGGTGAGGGTGAGGGTTAGGGTTAGGGTTAGGTTTAGGATAATGGTAAGTGTGAGGGTGAGTGTGAGGATTAGGGTCAGGGTTAGGGTTAGGCTTAATGTTAGGGTGAGGGTTAGGGTTAGGGCAAGGCTGAGGATTAGCGTAAGGTTTAGGGTTAGGTTTAGGGTTAAGGTTTGGGTTAGTTTTAGTGTTACTGTGAGGTTTAAAATTAGGGTTAGGGTTAGGCTTAGGGTTATGCTGAGGATGAGGGTGGGGGTGAGGTTTAGAGTTAGGGTTAGGCTTAAGCTTAGGGTTAGGGTAAGTGTTAGGTTTAGGGTTAGATTTAGCGTGAGTGTGAGGGTTTGGGTGAGGGTTAGGGTGTGGGCTAGAGTGAGGGTGAGTTTTAGGGTTAGGGTTCGGGTGAAATTTTGGCTTAGGGTAAGGGTGAGGGTTAGGGTGAGGGTGAGGATTAGGTTTAGGCTTGGGATTAGAATTAGGGTAAGGATTAGGATGTGTGTGAGGGTTAGGGTTATGGTTAGGGTTATGTAGGCTTAGGGTTAGGGTTAGGCTGAGCGTGAGGTTGAGGGTGAGGTTTAGGTTTAGGGTTAGGTTGAGGTTTAGTGTTAGGTTAGGGTTAGAGTTAGGGTTAGGGTGAGGTTGAGGTTTAAGGGTGGAGTTTGTGTTACGGTGATGTTTAGGGTTAGGGTCAGGGTTAAGGTGGGGGGGACGGTAAGGGTAAAGTTAAGGGTTAGGTTGAGGGTGAGGGTTAAGTTAAGGGTGAGGGTTAGGGTTAGGGTAAGGGTTAGGTTTAGGTTTAGGGTGAGGGTGATGGTTAGATTGAGGATTAGTGTTAGGTTTAGTGTGAGGTTTAGGGTGAGGTTGAGGGTTAGGGTTAGGGTGAGGGCTAGGGTGAGGGTGAGGGTTATGGTCAATGTTAGAGTGAGGTTTAGGGTTAGGGTGATTGTTAGGGTTAGGGTGATTGTGTGATGGTTAAGTGTTAGGGTTAGGGTTAATGTTAGCCTGAGGGTAAGTGTTAGGGTGAGAGTTAGGTTTAGGGTGAGGGTTATGGTTAGGGTGAGTTTGAGGGTTAGGTTTAGTGTTCGGTTGAGGTTGAGGCATAGGGCTAAGTTTAGGTTTAGGGTCAGGGTGAGGTTTAGTGTTAGACTTAGGGTTAGGGTGAGACTGAGGATGAGGGTTAGGGTTAGGATTAATGTTAGGGTTAGGCTTAAGGAGAGGGGTAGATTGATTGTGAGGGTTAGGATTAGGGTTAGGAGTAGGATTAGGGTTTGGTTTAGGGTGAGTGTGAAGTTTAGGGTGAGGGTTAAGTTTAGGCTTAGGTAGAGGGTAAAGATTAGGGTTAGGGTTAGGGTGAGGGTGAGTGTGAGGGTTATTGTTAGGATTAGGGTGAGGGTGAGGGTGAGGGTTAGGGTTTGGTTAGGGTGAGGGTGAGGCTGAGGATTAGGGTGAGGTTTAGAGTAAGGTTTAGGCTTAGGCTTCGGGTTTGGCTGAGCGTGAGGTTGAGGGTGAGGGTTAGGGTTAGGGTGATGTTTAGGTTTACGGTTAGGGTGATGGTTAGGATGAAGTTTAGTGTTAGGGTGAGGAAGATGGTAAGGGTAAAGTGACGTTTAGACTGATGGTGAGGGTTATGTTTAGGTTTAGCGTTAGGGTTATTGTTAGGGTGAGGGTTAGATTGAGGATTAGGTTTGGGGTTAGGTTTAGGGTGAGGGTTAGGGTTAGGGCTAGGCTTAGGCTTAGGCATAGGCTTAGGCAGAACATGATGGTGCGGGTTATGATTATGGTTAGGGTGAGGGTTATGATTTGTTTTAGGATGAAGGTTAGGATGAGGTTTAGGGTTAGGGTTAGGGTTAGGGTGAGGGCTAGGGTGAGGCTTAGGTTGAGGGTTAGGGTTAGGGATAGGGTTACATTTAGGATTAGTTTTAGGGTGAGGATGAGTGTGAGGGTTAGGTTAGGTTTAGGGTTAGGCTTAGGGTTAGGGTGAGGGTAAGGGTTAGGTTTTGTGTTAGGGTGAGGGTGAGTTGAGGCTGAGGATTAGGGTTAGGTTTAGGGTCAGGGTTAGGGCTAATGTAAGGGTGAGTGTGAGGGTTAGGTTTAGCATTAGGGTTAGATTTAGGATTATGGTGAAGGTTAGGGTTAATGATACGGTTAGGCTTTGGCTTAGGGACAGGCTGAGGTTGAGCGTGGGGGTGAGGATTAGGGTTAGGGTTATTGTTAGGGTTATGTTTCCGGTGAGGGTGAGGCTGAGGGTGAGGGTTATGGTTAGGGTTAGGGTTAGGGTTAGGGTTAGGGTTAGGTTTAGGGTTAGAGTTACTTTCAGGTTGAGGGTGAGGGTGAGGGTTCGGGTTAAGGTGAGGTTTAGGTTGAGGTTTAGGTTTAGGGTTAGGGTTAGTGTGAGGTTAGGGTTATAGTTAGTGTTAGGGTGAGGCTTAGGGTGAGGGTTATTGATAGGGTTAGTGTTAGAGTTAGGGTTAGTGTGAGGGTTAGGGTGAGGCTGAGGGTTATGCTTAGGGTTAGGATTAGGATTAGGGTTAATGTTAGGGTGAGTGTGAGGGTTAGGGTTAGGATTAGGTTTAGGTTCAGGGTTAGGGTTAGAGTTAGGGTTAGTGTGAGAGTGAGGTTTAGAGTTAGAATTAATGTTAGTGTTAGGGTTAGTTTTACGGTTAGTGTTAGGTTTAGGCTTAGGCTTAGGCCTATCATGAGGGTGAGGTTTAGGGTTAGTGTTAGGGTGAGTGTTAGGATGAGGTTTAGAGTTAGGATTAGGGTTAGGTTGAGGGCTAGGGTGAGGCTTAGTGTGAGGGTTAGGGTTAGGGGTAGGGTTAGGTTTAGGATTAGGGTTAGGGTGAGGGTGAGTGTGAGGGTTTGGGTTAGGGTTAGGGTTAGGGTTTGGGTCAGCGTTAGGGTTTGGTTAGGGTTAGGATGAGGCTGAGGATTAGGTTTAGGTTTAGGGTTAGGGTTAGGGTTATGTTGAGGGTTAGGGTTAGGTTTAGGGTTAGGCTGAGGGTGAGGTTGGGGGTGAAGATTAGGGATAAGGTTATTGTTAGTGTTATGGTTAGGGTTAGAGTTACGGTGAGGTTGAGGCTGAGGGTGAGGGTTATGTTAGGTTAGGGTTAGGGTTAGGGTTAGTGTTATTGTTAGGGTTAGGGTTAGAGTTATTGTGAGTTTGAGGGTGAGGGTGAGGGTTACGGATAAGGTGAGGTTTAGGTTGAGGTTTAGCTTTAGGTTTAGGGTTAGGGTTAGGGTGAGGGTAAGGTTTAGGATTAGGGTTAGGGTGAGGTTTATGCTTAGGGTGAGGATTAGGGTTAGGGTGAGGCTGAAGTTTAGGGTTAGAGTTAGGGTTAGAGGGAGGGTTGGGGTGAGGTTTAGGGTTAGGATTAGTGTTAGGGTTAGGGTGAGGGTGAGGGTTAGTTTGAGGTTTAGGGATAGGGTTAGGTTTAGGTTTAGGTTAGGGTGAGGGTGAGGTTTAGGGTTAGGTTTAGGTTTAGGGGGAGGTTTAGTTCAATGGTTAGGGTTAGGGTTAATGGTAGGGTTAAGGTTAGCTTGAGGGTTAGGTTGAGGTTTAGGGTTAGGGTTAGGGTTAGGGTTAGGATTAGGGTTAGGGTGAGGGTGAGTGTGAGGTTTAGGGTTAGGCTTAGGCTTAGGCTTTGCCTTAGGCTGAGGGTGAGGGTGGGGGTGAGGATTAGGGTTAGGTTGATGGTTATTGTTAGGGTTAGTGTAATTTTAGGGTTAGGGTTAGAGTAATGGTGAGGGTGAGGTTGAGGTTGAGGGTTAGGGTTAGGGTTAGGGTGGGGTTTAGGTTTAGGGTTAGGGTTAGGGTTAGGGTGATGGTGAGGTTTAGGGTTAGATATAGGGTTGGTGGAGGGTTAGTTTTAAGGTTAGGGTTAGTGTTAGGGTGAGGGTAAGTGTTAAGGTGAGGCTTTGGGTTAAATTGAGGGTTATGGATAGGGTGACGGTTTGGGTAAGGGTTAGAGTTATTGTTTGGGTTAGAGTTAGGGTTACTGTTAAGGTGAGGGTGAGAGTGAGGCTTAGGTTTAGGGTAAGGATGAGGTTTCTTTTTATGGTTAGGGTTAGAGTTAGGGTGAGGGTGAGATTGAGGTTTAGGCTTAGAATTAGTGTTAGTGGTAGGGTTCGGGTTAGGGTGAGGTTTAGGGTTAGGGTTAGGGTGAGGTTGAGGGTTAGATTGAGGATTCGTGTTAGGGTTAGTGTGAGGTTTAGGGTGAGGATCAGTTAGGGTTAGGGTGAGGGTTAGTGTTAGGGTTAGGGGTAGTGTTAGGTTGAGGGTTAGGTTTACCGTGAGTGTTACGGTTATGGTTAGGGTGAGTGTTAGGGTTAGGGTTAGGGTTATTGTTAGTGTAAGGGCTAGGGTTATGTTTACAGTGAGGGTAAGGGTGTGGGTTAGGTTTGGGGTTAGAATAAGGTTTAGGTTTAGGATTAGGGTTAGAGTTAGGGTTAGGGTGAGGGTGAGGTTTAGGGTTAGAGTTAGGGTTAGTGTTAGGTTTAGGGTTAGGGTGAGGGTTGGGCTTAGGGTTAGGCTTAGGCTTAAGCTTAGGCTTAGGCAGAGCATGAGGGTGAGGGTTAGGGTTAGGGTGAGGGTTAGGTTTAGGATTAGGATGAGTTTTAGTTTTAAGATTAGGGTTAGGGTGAGGGCTAGGGTGTGGCTTAGGGTGAGGGTTAGGGTTTGGGATAAGGTTAGGTTTAGGATTAGGTTTAGGGTGAGGGTGAGTGTGAGCATTAGGTTTAGGGTTAGTGTTAGGTTTAGGGTTACGGTTTGGGATATAGTGAGGCTGAGGCTAAGGATTAGGGTTAGGTTTAGGGTTAGGTTTAGGTTTAGGGTTAGGGTTAGGTTTAGGGTTACAATGAGGGTTAGGGTTAGGACTAGGGTTAGGGTTAGGTTTAGGATGAGGGTGAGGGTGGCGGTGAGCATTAGGGTTAGGGTTAGGGTTAAAATTAGGGTTATTGTTAGTGTTATGTTTTGGGTTAAGTTTGCGGTGAGGGTGAGTCTGAGGGTGAGGGTTAGGGTTAGGGTTTGGCTTAGGCTTAAGGTTAGGCTGAGGGTGATGTTGGGGTGAAGAATAGGTTTTGGGTGATGGTTACGGGTCGGGTTAGGGTTCGGGTTAGGATGATGGTTAGAGTTAGGGTGAGTGTTAGGGTGAGCGTGACAGTAAGAGTAAAGGTGAGGTTTACGGTGAGGGTGAGTGTTCCCCTAAGGGTGAGGGTTAGGATTAGGGTGATTGTTAGGGTAAGGGTTAGGGTGAGGGTTATGGTGAGGGTGAGGGATAGATTGAGGATTAGGGCTAGGGTTAGTGTGAGGTTTAGGGTGAGGATGAGGGTTAGGGATAGGTTGAGGGTTAGGGTTAGAATTAAATTTAGGGTGGGGGCTAGGGTGAGGCTGAGGTTTAGGGTTAGGGTTAGGTTTAGGTTTAGGGTGAGAGTTTGGGTTACTGTGAGGGTTAGTGTGAGAGTTAGGTTTAGTGTTAGGGTGAGGGTAAGTGTTAGGGTGAGGGTTAGGGTTAGGTTTAGGCTTAGGCTTAGGGTGAGGGTTAGGTTTAGGGTTTGTGTTAGCTTGGGGGTGAGGCTGAGGAATAGGGTTAGGTTTAAGGTTAGGTTTAGGGTTAGGCTTAGGTTTAGGGTTAAGGTTAGGATTATGGTGAGGGTTAGGATTAGGGTTAGGCTTAGGCTGAGGGTTAGGCTGAAGGTGAGGGTGAGTGTGGGGTTGGGGATTAGGTTTAGGGTTAGGGTTAGGGTTAGGTTTATTGTTAGTGTTATGGTTAGGGTTAAGTTTGCGGTGAGGGTGAGGCTGAGGGTGAGGCTTGTGGTTAGGTTTAAGGTCAGGGTTAGGGTTAGGGTTAGTGTTAGGGTTAGGGGTGGGTGGAGGGTTAGGTTGAGGTTTAGGGATATGGTTAGTTTTAGGATTAGGGTTAGGGTGAGGTTGAGTATGAGGGTTAGGGTGAGGGTTAGGCTGAGGGTGAGGGTGGGGGTGAGGATTATGTTTAGGTTGATGGTTCGGGTTTGGGTTAGTGTTAGTGTTAGGGTTGGGGTTATGGTGAGATGAGGGTGTGGGTGAGGGTTAGGGTTAAGGTTAGGGTGAGGGTAAGGATGAGGATTAGGGTTAGGATTAGGGTTAGGGTGAGTGCTAGGGTTTGGGTGAGGGTTAGGGTTGATGTTAGGGTGAGGTTTAGGGTTAGGATTATGGTTAGGGTGAGGGTATGTGTTTTGATTAGGGTTGGGCTTAGGGTTAGGGTTAGGTTTAGGATTAGGATTAGTGTTGTTGTTAGGGTTAGGGTTAGAGTTATGGTGAGGGTGAGGGTGAGGGTTTGGGTTAGGATTATGGTGGGGTTTAGGGTTAGGGTTAGGTTTAGCGTTAAGTTGAGGGTGAGGTTTAGGTTTACATATAGTTTGATGGGGAGGATTAGGGTGAGGGTTAAGTTTAGGGTTAGTGTTAGGTTAGTGTGAGAGTGAGGGTTAGTTTGAAGTTTAGGGTTAGGGTTAGGGTTAGTGTGAGGGTTAGAGTTAGGGTTAGGGTTAGTGTTAGGGTGAGGTATTTGTTAGGGTGAGGGTTTGGGTTAGGGTGAGGGTTATGGTTAGGGTGAGGGTTAGGGTTAGGATTAGCGTTATTGTTAGAGTTGGGTTAGAGTTACAGTTAAAGTGAGGGTGAGAGTGAGGGTTTTGGTTAGGGTTAGGTTTAGGGTTAGGGTTAGAGTTAGGGTTAGGGTGAGAGTGAGGTTTAGGGTTAGAGTTAGCCTTATTGTTACAGTTAGGGTTATGGTGAGGTTTAGGGTTAGGATTAGGCTTAGGCTTAGGCTTAAGCGGAGAATGAAGTTGAGGGTCAAAGTTAGGGTTAGGGTGAGGGTTAGGGTTATTGTTAGGGTGAGGGTTAGGATGAGTTTTAGGGTTAGCATTAGGGTTAGGCTTAGGGCTAGGGTGAGGGTTAGGGTGAGGGTTAGGCTTAGGGATAGGGTTAGGGTAAGGATTAGGATTAGGGTGAGGGTGAGGGTTAGTGTTAGGGTTAGGATTAGGCTTAAGTTTAGGGTGAGGGTTAAGTTTAGGGTTTGGGTTCGGGTGAGGGTGAGGATGAGGATTAGGATAAGGTTTAGGGTTAGGGTTAGGGTGAGCTTTAGGTTTAGGTTTAGGGTTAGGGTTAGGGTTAGGCTTTCATTGTGAGGGTTAGGGTTAGGGTTAGGCTTAGGGTTTGGTTAAGGGTGAGGGTGGGCTTGAGGATTAGTTTTAGGGTTAGGTTTTGGGTTATTGTTAATGTTATAGTTAGGGTTATGTTTGTGGTGAGGGTGAGGCTGAGGGTTTTCTTTAGGGTGAGGTTTAGGGTGAGGTTTAGGGTTAGTGTTAGGGGTTGGGTTAAGGTGAGGCTGAGGTTTAAGGTTAGAGTTAGGGTTAGGGGGAGGTTTAGGATGAGGGTTAGGGTTAGGATTAGGGTTAGGGTAAGGGCTAGGTTGAGGGTGAGTTTTAGCGTTAGGGTTAGGTTGAGGTTTAGGGTTAAGGTTAGGCTTAGGGAGAGGGTGAGTTTTAGGGTTAGATTTAGGGTTAGCATGAGGCTGAGGGTGAGGATTAGGGTTAGGGTGAGTGTTAGAGTTAGGGTGAGGGTGAGGGTTTATCTGAGGGTGAGGGTTAGGGTTAGGATTAGGATTAGGGTTAGGTTTTCAGTGAGTGTTAGGGTGAGGGTGAGGGATAGATTGAGGGTTAGGGTTAGGGTTAGTGTTAGGTTTAGGGTGCGGATGAGGGTTAGGGTGAGGGTGAGGTTTAGGGTTGGAATTAAGTTTAGGGTGGGGGCTAGGGTGAGGCTGAGGGTTAGGGTTACGTTTAGGGAGAGAGTTAGGGTTACTGTGAGGGTTAGTGTTAGAGTTAGGGTTAGTGTAAGGGTGAGGGTAAGTGTTAGCGTGAGGGTTAGTTGTAGGTTGAGGGGTCAGGTTAGGGTGAGGTTTAGGGTTAGTTTTAGGCTTATTGTTAGGTTTAGGGTTAGGGGTACGGTGAGGGTTAGAATTAGGGGAGGTTTAGGGTTAGATTAGCGTTAGAGTTTGGGTTAGGGTGAGTGTGAGGTTTAGGGTTAGAGTAAGGGTTCAGGTGAGGGTTATGATGAGGGTTAGGGTTAGGGTTTGTTTTAGGATTAGGATTAGGTTTCAGGTGAGGGTTAGTGTTAGGGTTAGTGTGAGGGTTAGAATGAAGGTTACGTTTAGGAATAGGGTTAGGGTTATGGCTAGGGTGAAGGTGAGGTTTAGGGTTAGGGTTAGGGTGAGGTTTGGGGTTAGGGTTAGGGTCAGTATGAGTTTGAGGTTTAGGGTTAGATATAGGGTTAGGGTGAGTGTCAGGGTGAGGGTTTGGCTAAGTGTTAGTGTTAGAGTTAGGGTTACTGTGAGCTTTAGGGTGAGGGTGTGTGTTAGAGTTGGCGTTAGGATTAGGATTAGGGTTAGGGAGAGGGGGAGTGTGAGGATTAGAGATAGCCTTAGGTTTAGGCTGAGGGTGAGGGTGAGGGTGAGTGTTAGGGTTAGTTTTAGGGTTAGGGTTAGGGTTAGGGTGTGGTTTAGTGTTAAGGTTAGTGTTAGAGTTAGGGTTAGGTTGAGGGTGAGGTTTAGGGTTAGGGTGAGTGTTAGTATGAGTGTTAGGGTTAGGGTGAGGTTTAGGGTGGGGGTGACGGTAAGGTTAAACGTGTGGGTTAGGCTAAGGGTGAGGGTTAAGGTTAGGGTTAGCGTTAGGGTGAGATTTAGGGTAAGGGTTAAGTTTAGGGTTAGGGTAAGGGTTAGGGTAAGGGTTAGGGTGAGGGTGAGAGTTAGGTTTAGGTTGAGGGTTAGGGTTAGGATTAGGGTAAGGGTAAGGGTGAGGGTTGGGGTTAGTGTTGGGGTGAGGGTTAGAATGAGGGTTAGGATTAGTATTAGTGTTAGGGTGAGGGCTAGGGTGAGGGTGAGGTTTAGGTTTAGGTTTAGGGTAAGATTTAGGGTTAGGGTTAGGGATAGGGTTAGGATGAGGATGAGTTTTAGGGTTAGATTTAGGATTAGGTTGCGACTGAGGTTGAGGTTTAGGGTTTGGGTTAGTGTTAGAGTTAAGGTTAGGTTGAGGGTTAGGTTGAGGGTGAGGGTTAGGCTTAGGGTTAGGATTAGGATTTCTGTAAGGGTTAGGGTGAATGTGAGGTTTAGGGTTAGGGTTAGGCTTAGGCTTAGATTTAGGCTGAGGGTGAGGTTGAGGGTTCTGGTAAGTGTGAGGGTTTGGTTAAGGGTTAGGGTGAGAGTTAGGGTTTGGTTAAGTTTAGGGTTAGGGTGAGGGTTAGGGTTAGGGTTAGGATGAGGTTTAGGTTTAGGATTAGCGTTGGGGTGAGGGCTATTGTGAGGCTTAGGGTGAGCGTTAGGGTTAGGGATAGGGTCAGGTTTAGGATTAGGTTTAGGGTGAGGGTGAGTGTGAGCGTTAGGTTTAGGGTTCGGGTTAGGCTTAGGGTTAGAGTGAGGGATAGGGTTAGGGTTTGGGTTAGGGTGAGGTTGCGGCTGAGGATTAGGGTTAGGTTTAGGATTAGGGTTAGGGTTACGTTTAGGGTTACAGTGAGGATTAGGGTTAGGTTAAGGGTGAGGGTTATGCTTAGTGTTAGGATTAGGATTAGGGTAAGTGTTAGGGTGACTGTGAGGGTTAGGGTTAGGTTTAGGGTTAGGCTTAGGTTTAGGCTGAGGGTGAGGGTTAGGGTAAGGGTGAACATTAGGGTTAGGGTTAGGGTGAGAGTTAGGGTTAGGGTTATGGAAAGGGTTAGGGTTAGGGTCAGTGTTTGGATGAGGGTTAGGTTTAGGGTGAGTGTTAGGGTCAGGGTGAGGGATAGATTGAGTATTTGGGTTAGGATTAGTGTGAGGTTTAGTGTGAGGATGAGGGTTAGAGTTAGGGTGAGGGTTAGGGTTAGAATTAAGTTTAGGGTGGGGGCTAGGGTGAGACTGACGGTTAGGGTTAGGTTTAGGTTAAGTTTTAGGGTTAGGGTGAGAGTTAGGGTTACTGTGAGGGTTAGTGTTAGAGTTAAGGTTAGTGTTAGGGTGAGGGTAAGTGTTAGCGTGCGGGTTAGTGTTAGGTTGTCGGTTATGGTTAGGGTGAGGTTTAGGGTTAGTTTTAGGGTTATTGTTAGGTTTAGGGTTAGGGGTACTGTGAGGGTGAGGATGAGGGTTAGATTTAGAGGAGTTTTAGGGTTAGGGTTAGGGTTAGAGTTAGGGTTAGGGTGAGTGTGAGGTTTAGGGTTAGAGTTAGGGTTCAGGTTAGGGTTAGGATGAGGGTTAAAGTTAGGGTTAGTTTTAGGTTTAGGATTAGCTTTAGGGTTAGGGTTAGGGTTAGATTTAGGGTGAAGGTGAAGGTTAGGGTTAGTGTTAGGGTGAGGGTTAGGATGAGGGTTAGGCTTAGGATTACGGTTAGGGTGAGGGCTAGTGTGAGGGTGAGGTTAAGGGTTAGGTTTAGAGTGAGGTTGAGATTAAGGGTGAGGGTGAGGTTTAGGGTTAGAGTTAGGGTTAGGGTTAGGTTTAGGGTTAGGTAAGGGTTACGGTGAGGGTGAGGGTTAGGGTTAGGTTGAGGGTTTGTGTTAGGATTACGGTTAGGGTCAGGGTGAAGGTTAGGGTTAGTGTTAGGGTGAGGTTTAGGATGAGGGTTAGGTTTAGATTTAGGGTTAGGGTGAGGGCTAGTTTGAGGTTGAGGTTTAGGGTTAGCGTTAGGGTGAGGTTTAGGCTTTGGGTTAGGGTTAGACTGAGGGTTAGGTTGAGGTTTTGGGTTAGGTTTAGTGTTAGGGTGAGGGTTAGGGTGAAAGTTAGGGGGAGGGTTAGGGTTAGGGTTAGGGTTAGTGTTAGCCTTTGGATTAGGGTGAGGTTGAGGTTAAGGGTTAGAATTAGGGTTAGGTTGAGGTTGAGGGAGAGGGTGAGGGTTAGGGTTAGGGTTAGGATTAGGATTAGGGTTAGGGTTAGGGTGAGTGTGAGAGTTAGGGTTAGCCTTAGGTTTAGGCTGAGGGTGAGGGTGAGGGTAAGTGTTAAGGTTAGGGTTAGGGTTAGTGTTAGAGTTAAGGTTAGGGTGAGGTTGAGCTTTATGGGTAGAGTTAGGGTTAGGTTGAGGGTTAGGTTGAGTGTTAGGGTTAGGGTGAGTGTTAGGGTGGGGGTGATGGTAAGGGTAAACGTGAGGATTAGGCTAAGGGTGATGGTTACTGTAAGGGTGAGGGTTAAGGTGAGGTTTAGGGTTAGGGTTAGGGTGAGAGTTAGGGTTCAGGTTAAGTTTAGGGTTAGGGTGAGGGTTAGGGTAAAGGTTACGGTGAAGGTGACAGTTAGGGTTAGGTTGAGGGTTAGGGTTAGGATTAGGGTTAGGGTGAGTGTGAGGGTTAGGGTTAGTGTTAGGGTGAGGGTTAGGATGTGGGATAGGGTTGGGATTAGGGTTAGGGTGAGGGCTAGGATGAGGGTGAGGTTTAGGATTAGGGTTAGGGTGAGGTTTAGAGTTAGGGTGAGGGTTAGGGTCAGGGTGAGGTTGAGGTTTAGGGTTAGATTTACGGTTAGGTTGAGACTGAGTTTGAGGCTTATGGTTAGGGTTAATGTTAGTTAGGGTTAGGGTGAAGGTTAGGTTGAGGGTGAGGGTTAGGCTTAGGGTTAGGATTAGGATTAGGGTAAGGGTTAGGGTGAGTGTGAGGGTTAGGGTTGGGGTTAGGGTTAGGCTTAGGTTTAGGCTGAGGGTGCGGGTGAGGTTGAGCGTTAGGATAAGTGTGAGTGTTAGGTTAGGGTTTTGGTGAGAGTTAGGGTTCAGTTTAAGTTTAGGGTTAGTGTGAGGGTGAGGTTTAGGGTTAGGTTTAGGTTTATTGTTAGGGTTAGGCTTAGGGTTAGGGTTAAAATTACAGTGAGTGTGAGGGTTAGGGTTAGGGTTAGGATGACGGTTAGGTTAAGGGCTAGGTTTAGAGTTAGGTTTAGGATGAGGGTGAGATTTATGGTTAGAGTTTGGGTTAGTGTTAGGGGTAGGCTTCGGGTTAGGGTGAGTGTCTGTGTTAGTGTTAGGTCGAGGTTTAGGATGAGGTTTAGGGTTAGGATTAGGTTAAGGGTGAGGGCTAGGTTGAGTGTTAGGGTTAGGGCTAGGGTTAGGGATAGGGTTAGGTTTAGGATTAGGGTTAGGGTGAGGGTGAGTGTGAGAGTTAGTATTAGGGTTAGTGTTAGGCTTAGAGTTAGGGTGAGGGTTAGGGTTAGGGTTTGGGTTAGGGTGAGGGTGAGGCTGTGGATTAGGGTTAGGTTTAGGGTTAGGGTTAGTGTTATGTTTAGGGTTACGGTTAGGGTTACGGTGAGGGTTAGGGTTAGGTTTAGGGTTAGTTTTAGGGTTAGGCTTAGAGTTAGGGTTATTGTTAGGGTTATGTTTACGTTTAAGTTTGCGGTGAGGGTGAGGCTGAGTGTGACCGTTAACCTCATGGTTAGGGTTATGGTTAGTGTTATTTTTACCATTAGGGTTAGAGTTACGGTGAAGTTGAGGGTGAGTTTGAGGGTTAGGGTTATGGTGAGGTTTAGGATAAGGGTTAGGGTTAGGGTGAGGGTGAGGTTTAGGGTTAGAGTTAGGTTTAGGGGGAGGGTTACGGAGAGGTTTAGGATTAAGGTTACTGATTTGGTTAGTGTGAGGGTGAAGGTTAGGTTGAGGTTGAGGGATAGGTTTACCTTTAGGATTAGGGTTAGGTTGAGGGTGAGTGTGAGGGTTAGGTTTACGGTTAGGGTGAGGGTTAGAATGAGGTTTAGTGTTAGGGTGAGGTTAGCGTGAGGATGATGGTAAGTGTAAAGGTGAGGCTTATGCTTAGGGTGAGGGTGAGGTTTAGATATACAGAAAGGGGGAGGGTTAGGGTGAGTGTTAGGACTAGGGTTAGTGTTAGGGTTAGGTTGAGGGTGAGGTTTAGGTTGAGGTTTAGGGTTAGGGTTAAGTTTAGGGTTAGTGTGAGGGTTAGTGTTAGGGTTAGGTTTAGTGTTAGGATGAGGGTGTTAGGTTTAGGATATGGGTTAGGGTGAGTGTTACGGTAAGGGTGAAGGTTAGGATTAGGGTTAGGGTTATTGTTAGGGTTAGGTTTAGGGTTACGGTTACTGTGAGGGTGAGGGATAGGGTTAGGGTTAGGTTGAGGTTTAGGTTGGGGTTAGGATTACAGTTAGGGTTTGGGTGAGGTTGAGGTTTAGGGTTATAGTTAGGATTAGGGTGAAGTTTAGGGTTAGGGTTATGGCGATAGTTAAGGGGAGGGTTACAGTTAGGGTTAGGGATAGGATTAGGATTAGGTTGAGGGTGAGTGTGTGTGTTAGGGTTAAGTCTAGGGTTAGGCTTAGGTTTAGGGTGAGGGTGAGGGTGAGGTTGAAGGTTAGGGTGAGGGTTATGGTTAGCGTTAGGGGGAGGGTTAGTATGAGTATTAGGGTTAGGATTAGGGTTAGGGTAAGGTCTAGGGTGAGGGTGAGGTTTATGGTTAGGTTTAGGTTTAGGGTTAGGGTGACGGTGAGGTTTTGGGTTAGTGTTAGGTTTAGGTGAGGCTGAGGGTGAGGTTTAGTGTTAGGGTTAGTGTTAGTTTTGTGGTTAGGGTTAGGGTGAGGTTGAGGGTCAGGGATAGGTTTAGGACTAGGATTAGGGTTAGGGTTAGGCTGAGGGTGAGGGTGAGTGTGAGGGTTAGGGTGAGGATGAGGGTTAGTGTTAGGGTGAGGGCTAGGGTGAGGGTCAGGGTTAGGGATAGGGTTAGAGTGAGGGTTAGGGTTAGGGTGATGGTTAGGGTTAGTGTTAGAGTTAGGGTTAGTGTTAGTGTGAGGGTAAGTGTTAAGGTGAGGGTTAGGTTTAGGATGAGGTTTATTGTTAGAGTTAGGGTTAGGGTTACGGTTATGGTGAGGGTGAAGTTGAGAGTTAGGGTTAGGGTTAGGATGAGGTTTAGGTTAAGCTTTAGGTTTAGGGTTAAGTTTAGGCTTAGGTTGAGGTTTAGGGTTTGGATTAGGGTTAGAGTTAGGTTTAGGGTGAGCAGGAGGTTTAGGGTTAGAGTTAGGGTTAGGGTGACGGTTAGTGTTAGCATTAGGGTTATGGTGAGAGTTAGGTGGAGTTTTAGGGTTAGGGTTAGGGTTAGGTTTAGGATTAGGTTTAGGGTGAGGGTGAGTGTGTGTGTTAAGTTTATGTTTAGGGTTCGGCTTAGGGTTCGGCTGATGGTGAGGCTGAGGGTGAGAGTTAGGGTTAGGGTGAGGTTTAGGGTTTGGGTTAAGTTTAGGGTTAAGGGTAAGGGTTATGTTGAGGATGAGGTTTAGGGTTAGGTTGAGGGTTTGTGTTCGGATTAGGATTAGGGTGAGGGTGAGGTTTAGGGTTAGAATTAGGGTTAGGGTGAGGCTGAGGGTGAGGATTAGGGTTAGGGTTAGTTTTAGATTTTGGTTTAGGTTGAGGGTTAGGGTGAGGTTTAGGGTTAGGGTTAGGCTTTTGGTTAGAGTTAGTGTTAGGTTGAGGGTGAGGATGAGTATTAGGATTAGGCTTATGTATATGGTTTTTGTTATGGTAGGGTTAGCGTTAGGGTGAGCTAGAGGGTTAGGTTTGGGTTTAGCGTTAGGATTATTGTTAGGTTTAGGGTTAGGGTGAGGGTGAGTGTTAGGTTTAGTGTGAGAGTTAGGTTTAGGGTTAGGTTTAGGGTGAGGGAAAGTGTTAGGGTGAGGTTTAGGGTAAGGTTGAGCTTTAGGGTTAGAATTAGGGTTAGGGTTAGGGTGAGGGTGAGGGTGAGGGTGAGGGTGAGGGTTAGGTTTAGGGTGATCTTTAGGGTTAGGGCAAGGATTAGGATTAGGTTTAGGTTTAGGATGAGGATTAGGCTGAGGTTTGGGGTTAGGATTAGGATTAGGGTGAGGTTTAGGGTTAGGGTTAGGCTTAGGGTTAGAGTTAGTGTTAGGGTGAGGGTGAGGATGAGTGTTAGGATTAGGCTTTGGAATATGGTTTTTGTTATGGTTAGGGTTAGGGTTAGGGTGAGGGTGAGGGTTAGGTTTCGGGTATAAGATAGGTTTAGGGTTAGGTTTAGGGTGAGGGTAAATGTTAGGGTGAGGGTTAGAGTAAGGTTGAGCTTTAGGGTTAGCATTAGGGTTAGGGTTAGGGTTAGTGTGAGTGTTAGGGTTAGGTTTAGAGTTAGGGTGAGGGTGAGGGTGAGGGTTAGGGCTAAGTTTAGGGTGAGGGTTAAGTTTAGGGTGAGGGTTAGGGTTAGGTTTAGTGTTAGGGTGAGGGAGAGGGTGAGGGTAAGTGTGAGGGTGAGGTTGAGGGTGAGGGTTAGGTTTAGGTTAAGGGAGAGGGTGAAGATGAGGTTTAGGGTTAGGATTAGGGTTAGGGTTAGGATGAGGTTGAGGGTTAGGTTAACGTTTAGGTTGAGGTTTAGGGTTAGTTTGAGGTTTGGGTGAGCGTGAGGGTAAGGGTTAGGTTGAGGGTTAGGGTGAGGGTGAGACTTAAGGGTTAGTGTTAGGGTGAGGGTCAGTATGAGGGTAAGGGTTAGGTTTTGGTTTAGGGTTAGTGTGAGGATTGGGATTAGGTTTAGGGGGAGGGGGAGGGTTAGGTTTAGTGTGAGGAGTAAGGTGACGGTGAGCGTAATGGTTAGGGTGAGGGTTAGGGTTAGTTTTTGTGTTATAGTGGGGGTTAAGGTGATGGTTGGGGTTAGGGTTAGGGTTATGTTTAGCTTTAGGGTTAGAGTGAGGGTTAGCGTTAGGATTAGTGTTAGAATGAGGGCTAGGGTGAAGGTGAGGTTTAGGGTTAGGGTTAGGGTGAGGGTGAGGGTTAGGGTTAGGGTGAGGATTTGGATGAGGGGTAGGTTTAGGGTTAGGTTTAGGGTGAGGGTAAGCGTTCGGGTGAGGTTTCAGATGAGGGTGAGGTTTCGGGAGAGGGTTGGTGTTAAGGTGAGTGTTAGGGTGTGGGATAGCGTTAGGATTAGGGTGAGGGTATGTGTTAGAGTGAGGGTTAGGGTTAGGGTTAGGATGAGGGTTAGGGATAGGCTTAGGTTTATGGTTCAGGTGACGATGAGGGTGAGGGTTAGTTTTAGGGTTAGGTTCAGGGTGAGGGTGAGGTTCAGGGTTACGATTAGGGTTAGGGTTATGGTTAGGCTAAGGGTGAGGGTAAGGCTGAGTGTTAGGGTTAGGGTGAGGGTGAGGGTTAGGGTTAGGTTTTGGGTGAGGGTTAGGGTTAGTGTGTGGATTAGGGTTCGGGTTAGGGTGTGAGTAAGGGTTATGGTGATGTTTAGGTTTAAGGTTAGCATGAGGGTGAGGGAGAGGTTTAGGTTTAGAATTAGGGTTAGGTTTACAGTTAGGCTTAGGGTGAGTGTCATGGTGAGGGTGAGGCTTAGGTTGAGGGTTAGGGTTAGGTTTAGGGTGAGGGTTAGGGTTAGAGTGATACTTATGGTGAGGGTGTGGATTATGGTGAGGGTGACTGTTAGGTTGAGTGTGAGGGTTAGTGTGTGAGTTAGGGTTAGGGTGACAGTGAGGTTTAGGGTGAGGGTGAGGGTGAGGGTGAGGGTTAGGATTAGGGCTATGTTTAGTGTTAGGGATAGTGTGAGGATTAGGGTTAGGGTTAGGGTTACAGTGAGGGTAAGGGTTAGGGTTAGGGTTAAGGTAAGGTTTAGTGTTAGGGTTAGGGTGAGAGTGTGGGTTAGGTTTAGTGTGAGTGTTAGGGTGAGGGTTAGGGTGAGGGTTAGGTTTAGTGTTAGGGTTAGGGTTAGGGTGAGGGTTAGGGTTAGGGTGAGGGTGAGGGTTAGGGATAGGTATAATGTAAGGGTTAGGGTTATTGTTAGGGTTATGGTTAGGTTTAGGGTTAGGGTGTGGGTGAGGGTTAGGTTTAGGGATAGCATTAGGGTAAGCATGAGGGTGAAGGAGAGAGTTAAGTTTAGGATTAGGGTTAGGTTTACAGTTAGGATTAGGGTTAGGGTGATGGTTAGGGTGAGGCTTCAGGTCAGGATTAGGGTTAGGGTTAGGGTGAGGGTTATTGTTAGGGTGATATTTAGGGAAAGGTGAGGGTTAAGGTGAGGGTGAGGTTTAGGGTGATTGTGAGGGTTAGGGTTTGGGTGAGGGTTAGGGTGAAGGTGAGGGATAGGGTTAGCATTAGTGTGAGGGTTAGGGTTAGGTTTATGTTGAGGGTGAGTTTTAGGGTTAGGCTTATGTTGAGGATGAGTGTTAGGGTAAGGGTTAGGGTTAGGGTTAGCATTAGGGTTAGCGTGAGGGTGAGGGAGAGGGTTAGGTTTAGGATTAGGATAAGGTTTGGGGTTAGGCTTAGGGTGAGAGTGATGGTGAGGGTGAGGCTTAGGGTCAGATTTAGGGTTAGGGTTAGGTCAGGGTTAGTGTAAGGGTGATATTTAGGGAAAGGGTGAGAGTAAGGAGGACTGTGAGTGTTAGGGTGAGTGTGAGGGTTAGGGTTTTGTTGAGGGTTAGGGTGACGGTGAGGGTGAGGTTTAGGGTTAGGGTGAACATTAGGGTGAGGGTTAGGGTTCAGGTTATGTTGAGGGTGAGAGTTAGGGTTCGGGTTCGGGTTCGGGTTAGGGTTAGTGTTACTGTGAGGATTAGGGTTAAGGTTAGGGTTATGGTTAGGGTGAGGGTTAGGTTTAGGATGAGGTTTAGGTTGAGAGTGAGGTTTAAGAAGAGGGGTAGGGTTGAAGTGAGGGCTAGGGTTAGGTTTAGGGTTAGGGTGAGGTTATATGTTAGAGTGAGGGTTAGGGTGACGATTAAAGTTAGGGTGAGGGTTAGGGATAGGGTTAGGTTTAGGGTTACGATGAGGGTGTGTGTTAGGGTTATGTTTAGGTCTAGGTTGAGGGTGAGTTTCATGGTTAGAATTAGGTTTAGGGTTAGGGTTAGGCTAGGGTGAGGGTGAGGGTGAGGGTTAGGGTGATCTTTAGGGTTAGGGCGAGGTTTAGGATTAGGTTTATGTTTAGGATGAGGATTAGGCTGAGGGTTGGGGTTAGGATTAGGATTAGGGTGAGGTTTAGGGTTAGGGTTATTGTTAGGGTTAGGCTTAGGGTTAGAGTTAGTGTTAGGGTGAGGGTGAGGATGAGTATTAGGATTAGGCTTAGGAATATGGTTTTTGTTATGGTTAGGGTTAGCGTTAGGGTGAGTGTGAGGCTTAGGTTTAGGCTTAGCGTTAGGATTATTGTTAGGTTTAGGGTTAGGGTGAGGGTGAGGGTTAGGTTTAGTGTGAGAGTTAGGTTTAGGGTTAGGTTTAGGGTGAGGGTAAATGTTAGGGTGAGGTTTAGGGTAAGGTTGAGCTTTAGGGATAGCATTAGGGTTAGGGTTAGGGTTAGGGTGAGGGTTAGGATTAGGTTTAGGGTTAGGGTGAGGGTGAGGGTGAGGGTTAGGTTTAGGGTGATCTTTAGGGTTAGGGCAAGGTTTAGGATTAGGTTTAGGTTTAGGATGAGGATTAGGCTGAGGGTTGGGGTTAGGATTAGGATTAGGGTGAGGTTTAGGGTTAGGGTTATTGTTAGGGTTAGGCTTAGGTTTAGAGTTAGTGTTAGGGTGAGGGTGAGGATGAGTGTTAGGATTAGGCTTTGGAATATGGTTTTTGTTATGGTTAGGGTAAGGGTTAGGGTGAGGGTGAGGGTTAGGTTTCGGGTATAAGATAGGTTTAGGGTTAGGATTAGGGTGAGGGTAAAGGTTAGGGTGAGGGTTAGGGTTTGGTTGAGATTTAGGGTTAGCCTTAGGGTTAGGGTTAGGGTTAGGGTGAGTGTTACGGTTAGGTTTAAGGTTAGGGTGAGGGTATGGGTGAGGGTTAGGGCTAAGTCTAGGGTGAGGGTTAAGTTTAGGGTGATGGTTAGGGTTAGGTTTAGTGTTAGGGTGAGGGTGAGGGTGAGGGTTAGTGTGAGGGTGAGGTTGAGGGTGAGGGTTAGGTTTAGGTTAAGGGAGAGGGTGAAGATGAGGTTTAGGGTTAGGATTAGGGTTAGGGTTAGGATGAGGTTGAGGGTTAGGTTAACGTTTAGGTTGAGGTTTAGGGTTAGTTTGAGGGTTGGGTGAGCATGAGGGTAAGGGTTAGGTTGAGGGTTAGGGTGAGGGTGACACCTAAGTTTAGGGTTAGTGTTAGGGTGAGGGTCAGTATGAGGGTAAGGGTTAGGGTTTGGTTTAGGGTTAGTATGAGGAATGGGATTAGGGTTAGGGGGAGGGGGAGGGTTAGGTTTAGTGTGAGGAGTAGGGTGACTGTGAGCGTAAGGGTTAGGGTGAGGGTTAGGGTTAGGTTTTGTGTTATAGTGGGGGTTAAGGTGATGGTTGGGGTTAGGGTAAGGGTTATGTTTAGCATGAGGTTAGGGTGAGGGTGAGGGTTAGGGTTAGGGTGAGGTTTAGGGTTAGAATTCGCGTTAGGATGAGGGCTAGGGTGAGGGTGAGGGTTAGGGTTAGGGTTAGGGTTAGGTTAAGGGTTAGGGTTAGGGTGAGGGTTCGGTTGAGGTGTACTTTCAGGGTTAGGTTTAGGGTGAGGGTAAATGTTAGAATGAGTTTTAGGGTGAGGATGAGGTTTAGGGATAGGGTTAGGGTTAGGATGAGGGTTGGGGTTTGGATTATGGTGAGGGTATGTGTTAGGGTGAGGGTTAGGGTGAGGGTTAGGGTGAGGGTGAGGGTTAGGGATACGGTTAGGGTAATGGTTAGGGTAACGGTGAGGTTGAGGGTTAGTTTTAAGTTTAGGTTCAGGGTGAGGGTGAGGTTCTGCTTTAGGATTAGGTTTAGGGTTAGGGTTAGGGTTAGGGTGAGGGTGAGGTTCAGGGTTAGGATTAGGGTTAGGGTTACAGTTAGGCTAAGGGTGAGGGTAAGGCTGAGTGTTAGGGTTAGGGTGAGGGTGAGGGTTAGGGTTAGGTTTAGGGTGAGGGTTAGGGTTAGTGCGAGGATTAGGGTTCGGGTTAGGGTGAGAGTAAGGGTTATGGTGAGGTTTAGGTTTAAGGTTAGCGTTAGGGTTAGCATGAGGGTGAGGGAGAGGTTTAGGTTTAGAATTAGGTTTAGGTTTAAGGTTAGGCTTAGCGTGAGTGTCATGGTGAGGGTGAGGCTTAGGGTGAAGTTTAGGGTTAAGGATAGGGTGACGGTTAGGGTTAGGGTGATACTTAGGGTGAGGGTTTGGGTTATGGTGAGGGTGACGGTTAGGGTGAGTGTGAGGTTTAGGGTGTGGGTTAAGGTTAGTGTGACGGTGAGTGTTAGGGTGAGGGTGGGGGTGAGGGTGAGGGTTAGCATTAGGGTGAGGGTTAGGGTTATGGTGAGGGTGAGGGTTAGGATTATGGTTAGGGTTATGGTGAGTTTTCGGGTGAGGGGTAGGTTTAGAGTTAGGGTTAGGGTGAGGGTAAGGGTTCGGGTGAGGTTTAGTGTGAGGGTGAGGTTTAGGGAAAGGATTAGGGTTAAGGTGAGTGTTAGGGTGAGGAATAGTGTTAGGATTAGCGTGCGTGTATGTGTTAGAGTGAGGGTTAAAGTTAGCGTTAGAATGAGGGTTAGGGATAAGTTTAGGGTTAGTGTTGGGGTGATGATGAGGGTGAGGGTTAGTTTTAGGGTTAGGTTCAGGGTGAGGGTGAGGTTCAGGGTTAGGATTAGGGTTAGGGTTAGCGTTAGGCTAAGGCTTGAGGATTAGGGTTAGGTTGGGGGTGAGGGTTAGGTTTAGGTTTAGGGTGAGGGTTAGGGTCAGGGTTAGTGTGAGGATTAGTGTTAGGGTTAGGGTGAGAGTAAGGGTTATGGTGAGGTTTAGGGTTTAGATTAGCTTTAGGGTTAGCATGAGGGTGAGGGAGAGGTTTAGGTTTAGGATTAGGGTTAGGTTTACAGTTAGGCTTAGGGTGAAGGTCATGGTGTGGGTGATGCCTAGGTTCAGGGTTAGGGTTAGGTTTAGGGTGAGGGTTAGGTTTAGGGTGATACTTAGGGTGAGGGTGTGGGTTATGGTGAGGGTGACGGTTAGAGTGAGTGTGAGGGTTAGGGTTTGGGTTGGGTTTAGGGTGATGGTGAGGGTTAGGATGAGGGTGAGGGTGAGGGTGAGGGTTAGCATTAGGGTGAGGGTTAAGGTTAGGGTTAGAGTGAGGGTGAGGGTTATGATGAGGGTTAGGGTTAGGGTTAGGGTTAGTGTGAGGATTAGAGTTAGGGTGAGGGTAAGGTTTAGGGTTAGGTTTAGGGAAAGGTTTAGTGTGAGAGTTAGGGTGAGAGTGTGGGTTAGGTTTAGTGTGAGTGTTAGGGTGAGTGTTAGGGTGAGGGTTAGGTTTAGTGTTAGGGTTAGGGTGAGGGTGAAGTTTAGGGTTAGGGTGAGGTTGAGAGTAAGGGATAGGTTTAGGGTTAGGGTTAGGGGTATTGTTAGGGTTAGGGTTAGGTTTAGGGTTAGGGTGAGGGTGGGGGTTAGGGTTAGGGATAGCAATAGGGTTAGCATGAGGGTGAAGGAGAGAGTTAGGTTTAGGATTAGGGTTAGGTTTACGGTTAGGCTTAGGGTTAGGGTGATGGTTAAGGTGAGGTTTCAGGTCAGGTTAGGGTTAGGGTTAGGGTGAGGGTTAGTGTTAAGGTGATATTTAGGGAAAGGGTGAGGGTTAAGGAAAGGGTGAGGGTTAGGGTGATTGTGAGGGATAGGGTTTGGGTGAGGGTTAGGGTGACGTTGAGGGTTAGTGTGAGGTTGAGGGTTAGGGTTAGCATTAGGGTGAGCGTTTGGGTTAGGGTTATGTTGAGGGTGAGTTTTAGGGTTAGGGTTATGTTGAGGGTGAGGGATAGGGTGAGGGTTAGGGTTAGGGTTAACATTAGGGTTAGCGTGAGGTTGAGGGAGAGGGTTAGGTTTAGGATTAGGGTTAGGTTTGGGGTTAGGCTTAGGGTGAGGGTGATGGTGAGGGTGAGGCTAAGGGTCAGGGTTAGGGTTTGTGTTAGGGAGAGGGTTAGTGTAAGGGTGATATTTAGGGAAAGGGTGAGGGTTAAGGTGACGGTGAGGGTTAGGGTGAGGGTGAGGTTTAGGGTAAGGGTTAACATTAGGGTGAGGGTTAGTGTTAGGGTTAGTGTTAGTGTGGGGATGAAGGTTAGGGTTAGGGTTATGGTTAGTGTGGGGTTAAGGTTTAGGGTGAGGTTTAGGTTGAGAGTTAGGTTGAAGGAGAGGGTTAGGTTTAAGGTGAGGGTTAGTTTTAGGGTTAGGGTTAGGATTAGGGTGAGGGTATGTGTTAGGGTGAGTGTTAAAGTTAGGGTGAGGGTTAGGGATATGGTTAAGGTTAGGGTTAGGGTGATGGTGAGGGTGAGTGTTAGTTTTAAAGTTAGTTTCAGGGTGAGGGTGAGGTTCATAGTTAGAATTAGGGTTAGGGTTAGGGTTACACTAGGGTGAGGGTGAGGGTGAGGGTTAGGGTTGGGGTGATCTGTAGAGTTAGGCCGAGGTTTACGATTAGGTTTAGGTTTAGGATGAGGATTAGGCTGAGGGATGGGGTTAGTATTAGGGTTAGTGTGAGGGGTAGGGTTAGGGTTAGGGTTATTGTTAGGGTTAGGCTTAGGGTTAGAGTTAGGGTTAGGGTGAGAGTGAGGATGACTGTTAGGATTAGGCATAGGAATAGGGTTTTTGTTATGGTTAGGGTTAGCGTTAGGGTGAGGGTTAGGTTTAGGCTTAGCGTTAAGATTATTGTTATGGTGAGAGTTAGGGTGAGGGTAAGAGTTAGGTTCAGGGTTAGGGTGAGGGTTAGGGTTAAGTTCAGGGTGAGGGTTAAGTTTAGGGTGAAGGTTAGGGTTAGGGTTAGTGTTAGGGTGAGGGTGAGTGTGAGGGTTAGGGTGAGACTGAGGTTGAGGGTGTGGGTTAGGTTTAGGGTAAGGGAGAGGGTGAAGATGAGGTTTAGGGTTATGATTAGGGTTAGGGTTAGGGTGAGGTTGAGGGTTAGGTTAATGGTTAGGTTGAGGTTTAAGGTTACTGTGAGGGTTGGGTGTGCATGAGGGTAAGGGTTAGGGTGATGGTTAGGGTGAGGGTGAGACTTAATGATAGGGTTAGTGTTAGAGTAAGGTTTAGTGTGAGGGTAAGGGTTAGGGTTTGGTTTGGGGTTAGTGTGAGGATGAGGGTTAAGGTTAGGGTTAGGGGGAGGGTTAGAGTTAGTGTGAGGGGTAGGGTGAAGGTGTGGGTAAGGGTTAGGGTGAGGGTTAGGGTTAGGTTTAGGGTTATGGTGGGGGTTAGGGTGAGTTTTGGGGTTAGGGTTAGGGTTATGTTTAGGATTTGGTTTAGGGTGAGGGTGAGGGTTAAAGTGAGGGTGAGGGTTAGTGTGAGTGTGAGGGTTAGGGTTAGGGTGAGTGTTAGGGTTAGGATTAGGGTTAGGATGAGGGCTATGGTGAGGGTGAGGGTTAGTGTTAGGGTTAGGTTTAGGTTGAGGGTAAAGGTTAGGATGAGTTTTAGCCTGAGGATGAGTTTTAGGGAGAGGATTACGGTTAGGTTGAGGGTTAGGGTTAGGATTAGGTGATGGTATGCTTTAGGGTGAGGGTTAGGGTGAAGGATAGCGTTAGGGTGAAGGTTAGGGATACGGTTAGGGTTATGGTTAGAGTGACAGTGAGAGTTAAGGTTAGTTTTTAGGTTAGGGTTAGGGTTAGGGATACGGTTATGGTTAGGGTTAGGGTGACGGTGAAGGTTAGGGTGAGGTTTAGGGTTAGGGTGAGGTTAAGGTTTAGGGTGAAGTTTAGGGTGAGGTGAGGTTTAGGGTGAGTGTTAAGGTGAGGGTAAAGGTGAGGGTGAGGGTATGTGTTAGATTGAGGGTTAGGTTGAGGGTTAGGTTTAGGGTGAGTGTTAGTGATAGGTTTACGGTTAGGATTAAGGTGAGGGTGAGGGTGAGGTTTAGGGTTAGGGTTAGGTTCAGGGTGAGGGTGAGGTTCAGGGTTAGGATTAGGGTTAAGGTTAGGGTTAGGCTTAGGCTGAAGGTGAGGGTGTGGCTGAGGGTTAGGGTTTGGGTGAGAGTGATGATTAAGGTGAGTTTTAGTGTGTGGGTTAGTGTTGGGGTTAGTGTGAGGATTAGGATTAGAGTTATGGTTAGGGTAAGGGTTAGGGTTAGATATAGGGTAAGGTTTAGTGTTAGGGTTAGGGTGAGAGTGAGGGATAGGTTTAGTGTGAGTGTTAGGGTGAGGGTTAGGTTTAGTGTTAGCTTTAGGGTGAGGGTGAGGGTTAGGGTGAGTGTGAGGTTTAGGGTTTCGCTGAGGGTTAGGGTGAAAGTGAAGTTTACGGGGAGGGTGAGACTTAGAGTTAGGGTTAGGTTTAGGGTGAGGGTTAGTGTGAGGATAAGGGTTAGGGTTAGGTTTAGGGTTAGTGTGAGGATTAGGGTTAGGGAGAGGGTTAGAGTTATGGTGAGTGTGAGGGTTATGTTTAAGGTTGTGTGAGGGGTAGGGTTAGGGTGAGGGGTAGGGTTAGGTTTTGGGTTAGGGTGAGGGTGATGGTGAGGGTGAGGGTTAGGGTGAGGGTGAAGTTGAGGGTGATGGTGAGGGTTAGGGTTAGGGTTAGGTTGAGGTTTAGGCTTAGTGTGAGGGTTGGGCGAGCATGAGCTTAAGGGATAAGGTGAGGGTTAAGGTGAGGGTGAGAGTTTGGGTTAGGGTTAGTGTTTGGGTGAGGGTTCATGTGAGGGTTAGGGTTAGGGTTAGGTTTAGGGTTAGTGTGAGGTTTACGGTTAGGGTGAGGGTAAGTGTTCGGGTGAGGGTTAGGATTAGGGTGAGGGTTATGGTTAGGTTGAGGGTTTGGGTTAGGGTTATTGTTAGGGTAAGGTTTAGGGTTACAGTTACGGTGAGAGTGAGGGTGAGAGTTAGGGTTAGGGTAAGGGTGAAGTTTAGTGTTAGGGTTAAGGTTAGAGTTCGGGTTAAGGTGAGGGTGAGGTTTAGGGGTAGAGTTAGGATTAGGGTGATGTTTAGGGTTAGGGTGTGTGTTAGGTTGGGGTTGTAGGTAAGGGTAAATTTGAGTGTTAGCCTGAGGGTGAGCGTTACAGTAAGGGTGAGGGTTAGGGTTAGGGTGAGGGTTAGTGTTAGGATTAGGGTGAGGGTGAGGGTTAGTTTGAGGATTAGTGTTTGGGTTAGTGTGAGGTTTAGGGTGAGGATGAGGGTTAGGATTAGTGTTATGGTGAGGTTTACGGTTAGGTTGATGCTTAGGGTTTGTGTGAGCGTTAGTGTTAGCATTAGGGTTTATGTTAGGGTGAGGGTAAGTGTTAGGGTGAGGGTTAGGATTAGGGTGAGGGTTATGGTTAGGGTGACTGTGAGGGTTAGGGTTAGGGTTATTGTTAGGTTTAGGGTTAGGGTTAGGGTTATGGTTAGGGTTAGGGTTAGGGTTAGGTTTAGGGTTAGGGTTAGGATGAAGTTTAGTTTTAGGGTTATGGTTAGAGTTAAGGTTAGGGTGAGGGTGAGATTTAGGGTTAGAGTTAGGGTTAGTGTTAGTGTTATGGTTAGGGTGAGGGTTAGGGTTAGTCTTAGGCTTAGGCTTAGGCTTAGGCCGAGCATGAGGGTGAGAGTTAGGTTTCTGGTTAGGGTTCGGGTTAGGGCGAAATTTAGATTGAGGTTTGGAGTTAGGATTAGGGTAAGGGTGAGGGCTAGGGTTAAGCTTAGGATGAGGGCTAGGATTAGGGATACAGTTAGGTTTAGGATTAGGGTTAGGGTGAGGGTGAGTATGAGGTTTAGGGTTAGGGTTAGGCTTAGAGTTAGGGTGAGGGTTAGGGTTAGGCTTTGGCTTAGTGTGAGGGTGAGGCTGAGGATTAGGTTTAGGGTTAGGGTTAGGATTAAGGTTAGGGTTAGTGTTAGGTTTAGTGTTAGGTTTAGCGTTAGGATTAGGGTGAGGGTATGTTTGAGGGTGAGGGTTAGGGTGAGGGTTAGGGTTAGGGATACGGTTAAGGTTATGGTTAGAGTGATGGTGTGAGTGAGTGTTAGTTTTAATGTTAGGGTAATGTTTAGTGTTAGGGTTATAGTGAGAGTGAGGGTTAGGTTTAGTGTGAGTGTTTGGGTGAGGTTTAGGTTTAGTGTTAGCTTTAGGGTGAGGGTGAGGATTAGGGTTAGGGTAAGGGTTAGGGTTAGGTTTTGGGTTAGGGTGAGGATGATGGTGAGGGTGAGGGTTAGGGTGAGGGTGAAGTTTAGGGTGATGATGAGGGTGACAGTTAGGGTTAGGTTGAGATTTAGGCTTAGTGTGAGGGTTGGGTTAGCATGAGTTTAAGGGATAGGTTGAGGGTTAAGTTTAGGGTGAGGGTTATGGTTAGGGTGAGTGTGAGGGTTAGGGTTATTGTTATGGTTACGGTTAGAGTTATGGTTATGGTTATGGTTATGGTTAGTGTTAGGGTTAGAATGAAGTTTAGTTTTAAGGTATGTGTTAGAGTTAAGGGTAGGGTGAGGGTGAGATTTAGGGTTAGAGTTAGGGTTAGGTTTAGGATTAGAGTTAGGGTGAGGGTGAGTGTGAGGTTTAGAGTTAGGGTTAGGCTTAGAATTAGGGTGTGGGTTAGGGTTAGGCTTTGGGTTAGTGTGAGGGTGAGGCTGAGGATTAGGCTTATTTTTAGGGTTAGGTTTATTGTTAGAGTTAGTGTTAGTGTTAGTGTTAGGGTTAGGGTTATGGATAGAGTTAGGGTTAGAGTTAGGATTAGCCTTAGGGTTAGGATGAGGGTGAGGGTGGGTTTGAGGATTAGAGTTAGGGTTTGGGTAAGGCTTAGGTTTAGGCTTATTGTTAGTGTTATGCTTAGGGTTAAGTGAGCATGAGGTGAGCATGAGGCTGAAGGTGAGGTTTATGGTTAGGGTTAGGGTTAGTGTTATTCTTAGGGTTAGGGTTAGAGACACGGTGAAAATGAGGTTGAGGGTGAGGGTTTTGGTTAGGGTGCAGTTTAGGGATAGGTTTATGGTAAGGGTTAGGGTGAGGGTGAGGTTTACAATTAGAGTTATTTTTATGGGGAGGGTTAGGGTTAGGGTTTGGGTTAGGGTGAAGTTGGGGGTGAGGATTAGAGTTAGGTTTAGGGTTAGGGTTAGGTTTAGGTTTTTAGGTTAGGGTTAGGGTTAGGGTTATGGTGAGGGTTAGTGTTAGGGTTAGGTTTAGGGTTAGGCTGAGGGTGAGGGTGGGTGTGAGGATTAGGGTTAGGGTTAGGGTTAGCCTCAGGTTTAGGCTGAGGGTGAGGGTGAGGGTGAGGGTTAGGATTAGTTTGAGGGTTAAGGTGAGGATTAGTGTTAGGGTTAGTGTTAGTGTTAGGGTTAGGGTGAGGGTGAGATTTTGGGGTAGAGTTAGGGTTAGGGTGAGAGTTAGTTTGAGTGTTAGGGTTAGGGTGAGGGTTAGGATGGGGGTGAAGGTAAGGGAAAACGTGACGGTTAGGCTGAGTGTGAAGTTTATTGCAAGGGTGATGGTTAGGTTTAGGGTGAGGGTGAGGGTTAGGGGTAGTGTGAGAGTTAGGGTTCGGGTTAATTTTAGGATTAGGGTTAGGATTAGGTTAAGGGTTACGGTGAGGGTGAGGGTTAGTGTCAGTTTGAGAGTTAGGGTTAGGATTAGTGTTAGGTAGAGGGTTAGGGTTAGGGTGAGTGTTAGGGTGAGAGTTAGGATGAGGGTTAGAGTTAGGATTAGGTTTAGGGTGATGGCTAGGGGCGGGTGAGGTTTAGGGTTAGGGTTAGGGTGAGGTTTACGGTTAGGTTTAGGGTTAGTGTGAGGGTTAGGATGAGAGTTAGGGTTACGGTGATGTGAGGGTTAGGGTTGGCGTGAGGTTTAGGTTTAGTATTAGGGTTAGGGTGAGGGTGAGTGTTAGGATTAAGGTTAGGGTTAGAGTTAGCTTTAGGGTTCGGATTAGTGTTATTGTTAGGGTTTACGGTCACAGTAACAGTGAGGGTGAGGATGAGGGTGAGGTTTAGGGAGAGTGTTAGGGTGAGGTTTAGGTTTATGGTTAGGATTAGGGTTAGGGTGAGGGTGAGGTTTAGGGTTAGATTTAGGTTTAGGGGGAGTGTTAGATCAAGGGTTAGGTTTAGGGTTAGTGTTAGGGTTAAGGTTAGGGTGAGGGTTAGTTTGAGGTTTAGGGTTAGGGTTATGGTTAGTGTTAGGATTAGAGTGAAGGTGAGGGTGAGCGTGAGGGTGAGGTTTAGGCTTAGGCTTAGGCTAAGGGTTAGCCTGAGGGTGAGGATGGGATGAGGATTAGGGTTAGGGTGATGGTTAGGATTAGGGTAAAGGTGAGGGCTCGGGGGAGGGTGAGGGTTAGGGTAAGGCTTAGGCTTAGGCTTAGGGTTAGGCTGAGGGTGAGTTTGAGGATGAGCGTTAGGGTTAGCGTGATGGTTAATTTTACGGTTAGGGTGAGGGTTAGGATGAGGTTTAGGGTTAGGGTGAGGTTAGGGTGAGGATGATGGTAAGGGTAAAGGTGAGGTTTACACTGAGGGTGAGGTTTAAGATAAGGGTGAGGGTTGGGTTAGGTTTAGGGTTAGTGTAAGGGTTAGGGTTAAGGATAGGATAAGGGTTAGAATGAGGATTAGTGTTACGGTTAGTGTGAGGATTAGGGTGAGGATGAGGGTCAGGTTTAGGGAGAGGGTGAGGGTTAGAATTAGGGTTAGTGTGAGGGCTAGGGTGAGGGTTAGGGTTAGTGTGAAGGTTAGTGTTAGCGTTAGGGTTAGTGTTAGGTTGACGGTAAGTGGTAGGGGGAGGGTTAGGGTTAGGGTGAGGGTTATGGTTAGGGTGAGGGTTAGGGTTAAGGTGAGGGTGAATGTTAGGTTGAGTGTTAGGGTGAGGGTTAGGGTTAGGGATAGAGTTAGGTTTAGGATTAGGGTAAGGGTGAGGGTGAGTGTGAGGGTTAGGGTTAAGGTTAGGCTTAGGGATAGGGTGCGGGTTAGGGTGAGGGTTTGGGTTAGGATGAGGGTGAGGCTGAGGATTAGGGTTAGGTTTAGGGTTATGGTTAGGGTTAGATTTAGGGTTAGGGTTAGGATTATGGTTAGGGTTAGGGTTAGGCTTAGGCTTATTGTTAGGCTGAGGTTGAGTCTGAGGGTTAGGGTTATAGTTATGGTTAGGGTTAGGATTAGGGTTAGGGGAAGTGTTATTGTTAGGGTTAGGGTTAGAGTTATGATGAGGTTGAGAGTGAGGGTTAGAATTAGGGTTAGGGTGAGGGCTAGGGTGTGGGTTAGTGTTAGGGTGAAGGTTAGGTTTAGGATTAGGGTTATGATTAGGGTGAGCGTAAGGGTTAGGGTTATTGTTAGGGTTAGGGTTAGGGTTATGGTTACGGTGAGTGTGAGGGTGAGAGTTAGGGTTAGTGTTAGGGTGAAGTTCAGTGTTAGGGTTAGGGTTAGAGTTAGGGTTAAGGTGAGGGTGATGTTTAGGGGTAGAGTTAGGTTTAGGGTGAGGGTTAGGGTCAAGGTAAGGGTTAGGGTGAGGGTTAGGGTGGGGTTGAAGGTAATGGTAAATTTGAGGGTTAGCCTGAGGGTGAGGGTTACAGTAAGGGTGAGGGTTAAGGTTAGGGTGAGGGTTAGTGTTAGGGTTAGGGTGAGGGTGAGGGTTAGATTGAGGATTAGTGTTAGGGTTAGTGTGAGGTTTAGGGTGAGGTTGAGGGTTAGGGTTAGTGTTATTGTGAGGTTTATGGTTAGGGTAATGCTTAGGGTTAGTGGGAGCGTTAGTGTTAGCTTTAGGGTTTATGTTAGGGTGAGGGTAAGTTTTAGAGTAAGGGTTAGGGTTAGAGTGAGGTTTATGGTTAGGGTGAGTGTGAGGGTTAGGGTTAGGTTTATTGTTAGGGTTAGGTTTTGGGTTAGGGTTATGGTTATGGTTAGGGTTCGATTGAGGTTTAGTTTTAAGGTTAAGATGAGGGTGAGATTTAGGGTTAGAGTTAGGGTTAGTGTTAGTGTTAGGGTTAGGGTGAGGTTAGGGTTAGGGTTAGGCTTAGGCTTAGGCTTGGGCTTAGGCCGAGCATGAGGGTGAGGGTTAGGGTTCGGGTTAGGGTTCGGGTTAGTGTGAAGGTTAGATTGAGTTTTAGGATTAGGATTAGTGTAAGGGTGGGGGCTAGGGTTAGGGTTAGGGTGAGGGCTAGAGTTAGGGATAGGGTTAGGTTTAGGATTAGGGTTAGGGTGAGGGTGAGTGTGAGGTTTAGGTTTAGGGTTAGGCTTAGAGTTAGGGTGAGGGTTAGGGTTAGGGTTTGGGTTAGGGTGAGGATGAGGCTGAAGATTAGGGTTAGGTTTATGGTTAGGTTTAGGATTAAGGTTAGTGTTAGGATTAGGGTTAGGGTTAGGGTTATGGTGAGGGTTAGGGTTAGAGTTAGAATAAGGCTTATGGTTAGGATGAGGGGGAGGGTGGGTTTGAGGATTAGAGTTAGGGTTAGGGTTAGGTTTAGGTTTAGGCTTATTGTTAGTGTTATGGTTAGGGTTAAGTTTGCGGTGAGCATGAGGCTGGAGGTGAGAGTTATAGTTAGGGTTAGGGTTGAGTTAGGGTTATTGTCATTCTTAGGGTGAGGATTAGGGTTAGGGTGCGGTTTAGGGTTAGGTTTAGGGTTAGGGTTAGTGTGAGGGTGAGGTTTAGGATTAGAGTTAGTGTTAGGGGGAGGGTTAGGGTTAGGGTTTGGGATAGGGTGAGGGTGGGGCTGAGGATTACGGTTAGGTTTAGGGTTAGGTTTAGCGTTAGGTTTAGGGTTAGGGTTAGGGTTATGGGGAGGGTTAGGATGAGGGTTAGTGTTAGGATTAGGGTTAGGCTGGGGTTGAGGCTGAGGGTGAGGCTTATGGTTAGGGTTAGGATTAGGGTTAGGGTAAGTGTTATAGTTAGTGTTACGGTTAGACTTATGGTGAGGTGGAGGGTGAGGGTGAGGGTTAGGGTTAGGGTGAGGTTTAGGGTTAGAATTTGGGTTAGGGTTAGTTTTAGTTTGAGGGTGTCGTTAAGGTTAAAGTTGAGGGTTAGGCTGAGGGTGAGGGTTACGGTAAGGGTGAGGGTTAGGTTTAGGGTGAGGGTTAGGGTTAGGGTTGGGGTGAGTGTTAGGGTTCGGGTTAAGTTTAGGGTTTGGTTGAGGGTTAGGGTACGGGTAACGGTGAGGGTGAGGGTTAGGGTTAGGTTGAGGGTTAGTGTTAGGATTAGGGTTAGGGTGAGGTGAAGTTTAGGGTTAGTGTTAGGATGAGGGTTATGATGAGGGTTAGGGATAGGATTAGGGTTAGTGTGAGGGCTAGTTTGAGGTTAAGGTTTAGGGTTAGCATTAGGGTGATGTTTAGGGTTAGGGTTAGGGTGAGGGTGAGGGTGAGGTTTACGGTTAGAGTTAGGGTTAGGGTGAGGCTGAAATTGCGGGTTAGGTTTATGTTAGTGTTAAAGTTAGGGTTAGTGTGAGGGTTAGGTTGAGGGTGAGGGTTAGGCTTAAGGTTAGTATTAGGAATAGCATAAGGGTTAGGGTGAGTGTGAGGGTTAGGGTTAGGCTTAGGTGTAGGGTTAGGCTGAGGGTGAGGTTGAGATTGAGGGTTAGGGTTAGGTTTATGGTGAGAGATAGGGTTCGTTTAAATTTAGGGTTAGGGTGAGGGTTAGGGTTAGGTTTAAGGTGAGCTTGAGTTTTAGGGTAAGGTTGAGGCTTAGGGTTAGGATTAGGTTTAGGGTAAGGGTTAAGGTTAGGGTTAGGGTGAGGTTAAGTATGAAGATTAGGGATAGGGTGAGGGCTAGGTTGAGGGTGAGGTTTAGATTTATTGTTAGATTAAGGTTGAGGTTTAGAGTTAGGGTTATGGTGAGGGTTAGTTTGAGGGTTAGGGTTACGGTGAGGGTGAGGGTTAGGGTTAGGGTGAGGTTGATGGTAAGGGTAAAGGTGAAGTTTAGGCTGAGGTTGAGGGTTAGGGTGACGGTTAGTGTTTGGTTTAGGGTAAAGGTAAGGGTGAGGGTTAGGTTCAGGGTGATTGTTAGATTGAGGATAAGGGTTAGGGTTCGTGTGAGGTTTAGGGTGAGGATGTGGGTTAGGGTTAGGGTGAGGGTGAGGGTAAAAGTTAGGGTTAAGGTGAGGGCTAGGGTGAGGGTGAGTGTTAGGGTTAGGGTTAGGGTTAGGGTGAGGTTTAGGATTATGGTGAGGGTTAGAGTTAGTGTGAGGTTTAGTGTTCGGGTTAGGGGCAGTGTTAGGGAGAGGGTAAGTGTTAGGGTGAGGGTTAGGTTTAGGGTGAGGTTTATGGTTAGGGTGACGCTTATGGTTAGTGTTATTGTTAGGGTTAGGTTTACGGTTACGGTGAGTGTGAGGGTGAGATTTAGGGTTAGGGTTAGGGTGAAGTTTAGTGTTAGGGTTAGGGTTAGATTTAGGGTTAAGTTGAGGGTGGGGTTTAGGGGTAGAGTTAGGTTTAGGGTGCGAGTTAGGGTCAGGGTTAGGGTTAGGCTGCGGGTTAGGGTGGGGTTGAAGTTAAGGGTAAATTTGAGGGTTAGGCTGAGGGTCAGGGTTACAGTAAGGGTGAGGGTTAGGGTTAGGGTGAGGGTTAGTGTTTGAGTGAGGGTGATGGTGAGGGTTAGATTGAGGATTAGTGTTAGGGTTAGTGTGAGGTTTAGGGTGAGGATGAGGGTTAGGGTTAGTGTTAGGGCGAGGTTTATGGTTAGGGTGATGCTTCGGGTTAGTGTGAGCATTAGAGTTAGCATTGGGGTTTATGTTAGGGTGAGGATAAATGTTAGGGTGAGGGTTAGGGTTAGGGTGAGGGTTATGGTTAGGGTGAGTGTGAGTGTTAGTGTTAGGGTTATTGTTAGGGTTAGGGTTAGGGTTATGGTTAGTGTTAGTTTTAGGTTTAGGGTTAGTGTTAGGGTTAGGATGAGGCTTAGTTTTACTGTTAGGGTTAGAGTTAAGGTTAGGGTGAGGGTGACAGTTAGGGTTAGAGTTAGGGTTAGTGTTAGTGTTAGGGTTAGGGTGAGGGTTAGGGTTAGGTTTAAGCTTAAGCTTAGGCTCGGGCTTAGGCCGAGCATGAGGGTGAGGGTTAGGGTTTGGGTTAGGGTTCGGGTTAGTGTGAAGTTTAGATTGAGGTTTAGGGTTAGGATTACGGTAATGGTGAGGGCTAGGGTTAGGGTTAGGGTATGGGCTAGGGTTAGGGAAAGGGTTAGGTTGAGGATTAGGGTTAGGGTGAGTGTGAGTGTGAGGTTTAGGGTTAGGGTTATCCTTAGAGTTAGGGTGAGGGTTAGGGTTAGGGTTTGGGTTATTGTGAGGGTGAATCTGAGGATTAGGGTTAGTTTTAGGGTTAAGTTTATGGTTAGAGTTATTGTTAGGCTTAGGCTTAGGATGAGGGTGTGGGTGGGGTTGAGGATTAGAGTTAGGGTTTGGGTTAGGCTTAGGGTTAGGTTTATTGTTAGTGTTATGGTTAGGGTTAATTTTGCTGTGAGCATGAGGCTGAAGGTGAGGGTTATGGATACGGTTAGGGTTAGGGTTAGGGTTAGGGGGAGGGATAGGGTGATGTTTAGGGTTAGGGTTAGTGTTAGGGTAAGTGTGAGGATGAGGGTTAGGTTGAGGTTTAGGGATATGGTTAGGTTTAGGTTTAGGGTTAGGGTGAGACTGAGTGTGAGGTTTAGGGTGAGGATTAGGCTTAGGCTTATGGTTAGGCTAATGGTGAGGATGGGGGTGAGGATTAGGTTTAGGGCTAGGCTTAGGCTTAGGGTTAGGCTGAGGGTGAGGGTGGAGGTGAGGTTTAGGGTTAGGGTGATGGTTAGGATTAGGGTAAGGGTGAGGGCTCCGGTGAGGGCTAGGGTTAGGGTAAGGCTTAGGCTTAGGCGTCGGGTTAGGCTGAGGGTCATTTTGAGGGTGAGGTTTAGGGTTAGCATGATGGTTAGGTTTACTGTTAATGTGAGGGTTAGGATGAGATTTAGGGTTCGGGTGAGGTTAGGGTGAGGATGATGGTAAGGGTAAAGGTGAGGTTTACGCTGAGGGTGACTGTTAAGATGAGGGTGAGGGTTAAGGTAAGGGTGGGGGTTAGTGTTAGGGTGAGGCTGAGTGTGAGATTTAGGGTGAGGATTAGGATTAGGCTTACAGTTAGGCTAAGGGTGAGGGTGGGGGTGAGGATTAGGGTTAGGGTGATGGTTAGGGTTAGGGGTAGTGTTATTGTTAAGGTTAGGGTTAGAATTACCGTGAGGGTGAGGGTGGGGGTGAGGATTAGTGTTAGGTTTAGGTTTAGGGTGGGGTTTAGGGTTGGTTTAGGATTATGGTTAGGGTTTGGGTGAGGTTTAGGGTTAGATATAGTGTTAGGGGGAGGGAAAGTGTGAGGGTCAGGGATAGGGTTTATTGTTAGGGTTAGGGTGAGGGTGAGGGTTAGGTTGAGATTTAGGGTTAGGGTTAGGATTAGGGTTAGTGTGAGGGTTAATTTTAGGGTTAGGGTTAGTTTTAGGGTGAGGGTTGGTGTTAGGGTGAGGGTTTGGGTTATTGTGAGGGTTAGGGTTAGGGTGAGGGTTAGGATAAGGATTAGGGTTATTGTTAGGGTTAGGTTTAATGTTTCAGTTATGGTGAGGGTGAGGATGAGGGTTAGGGTTAGGGTTAGGGTGAGGTTTACGGTTTGGTTTAGGGTTAGAGTGACGTTTAGGGTGAGTGTGAGGATTAGGGTTAGAGTTAGGGTTAGGGTGAAGGTTAAACTGAGGTTTAGGGTTAGGGTTAGTGTTAGGGTTAGGGTTAGGGTGAGAGTAAGGGGTGTGTTAGGATTACAGTTTTGGTTAGGTTTATGGTTAGGGTTAGCCTTAGGGTTAGGTGAGGCTGAGGTTTAGGGTTAGTATTAGGGTTAGGGTGAGGCTGAGGGTGAGGGTGAGGTTAGGATTAGGGTTAAGATTAGGATTCGGGTTTTGGTTAGGGTGAGTGTGAGGGTTAGGGTTAGGGTTAGTCTTAGGTTTAGGCTGAGGGTGAGGCTTATGGCAAGGGTGAGCAATAGGGTTAGGGTGAGGGTTAGGGTTAGGGTTAGTGTGAGAGTTAGGGTTCGGGTTAAGTTTAGGGTTAGGGTTAGGGTAAGGGTTTCGGTGAGGGTGAGGGTTAGTGTCAGTTTGAGAGTTAGGGTTAGGATTAGGGTTAGAGTGAGGGTTAGTGTTAGGGTTAGTGTTAGGGTGTGGGTTAGGATGAGGGTTAGGGTTAGGATTATGGTTAGGGTGAGGGCTAGTGGCAGGTGAGGTTTAGCGTTAGGGTTAGGGTGAGGTTTATGGTTAGGGTTAGGGTTTGGGTTAGGGTGAGGTTGAGGTTTAGGGTTAGTGTTAGGGTTAGAGTGAGGCTGAGGTTGAGGGTTAGGGTTAGGGTGAGGTTTAGTGTTGGGATTAGTGTTAGAGTTAGGGTTAGAGCGAGGGTTAGGTTGTGGGTGAGGTTTAGGCTTAGCGTTAGGATTAGGTTTAGGATGAGGGTGAGGGTGAGTTTGAGGGTTAGGGTTAGGTTGAGGGTTAGGGTTAGGATTAGGGTTAGATTGAGGGTTAAATTTAGGGTTAGGGTGAGGGTAAGAATGAGGATTAGGGTTAGGATTAGCATTATGGTGAGGGCTAGGTTGAGGGTGAGGGTTAGGGTTAGTGTTAGATTAAGGTTTATGGTTAGGTTTAGCTTTAGGGTGAGGGTTAGGTTGAGGGTTAGGGTTACAGTGAGTGTGAGGGTGAGTGTTAGGGTAAGGGTTAGGGATAGGATTAGGGTTAGGGTGAGGGTGAGTGTTAGGATTAGGTTTAGGGTGAGGGTGAATGTTAGGATTAGGGTTAGGATTATGGTTAGGTTTAGGTTTAGGTTTGGGATAAGGGTTAGGGTGAGGGTGAGGTTTAGGTTTAGATTTAGTTTTAGTTTGAGGTTTAGTTCGGGGGTGAAGTTTAGGGTTAGTGTTAGGGTTAAGGTTAGGGTGAGGTTTAGGTTGAGGTTTAGGGTTATGGTTAGGGTTATGGTTAGGATTAGGGTGAGGGTGAGTGTTAGGTTGAGGATTAGGTTTAAGGTGAAAGTGAGGGTTAGGGTTACAGTGAGTGTTAGGGTCAGGATTAGGGTTAGGGTGAGGGTGAGTGTTAGGATTATGATTAGGGTTAAGGTTAGGTTTAGGGTTAGGATTAGGGTTAGGGTGAGGCTGAAGTTTAGGGTTAGGGTTAGGTTTAGTTGGAGTGTTAGGTCAGGGGTTAAGGTTAGGTTTAGTGTTAGGGTTAAGGTTAGGGTGAGGGTTAGGATGAGGTTTAGGGTTATGGGTAGGGTTAGTGTTAGGTTTAGGATTAGGGTGAGGGTGAGTGTGAGGTTTAGGGTTAGGGTTAGACTTAGGTTTAGGGTTAGGCTTAGGGTGAGGGTAGAGGTGAGGATTAGGGTTAGGGTGATGGTTAGGGTTAGGGTGAGTGTTAGGGTTAGGATGAGTGTTAGGTTTAGGATTAGGGTTAGGGTGAGGGCTAGGGTGAGGTTGAGGATTAGAATAAGGTTTAGGGTTAGGGTGAGGGTTTGGGTGAGGATGAAGGTAAGGGTAAAGGTGGGTTTAGGGTGAGGGTGAGGGTTAAGATAAGGTTGAGGGTTAGGTTTAGGATTAGGGTTAGATTTAGTGGCCAGGTTAGGGTCAGGGTGATTGTAAGATTGAGGATTAGGGTTAGAGTTAGTGTGAGGTTTAGAGAGAGGATGAGGTTTAGGGTTAGGGTGAGGGTGAGGGTTAGAATTACGGTTAGGTTGAGGGCTAGGGTGAGGGTGAGGGTTAGGGTTAGGTTTAGGGTGAGGGTGAGGGTGAGGTTTAGGGTTAGGGTTAGTGTTACAGTTAAGGTGCGTTTGAGGGTTAGTTTGAGGTTTAGGGATAAGTTTAGGTTTAGTATTAGGGTTCGATTGAGGGTGAGTGTGAGGGTTAGGGTGAAGGTTAGGCTTAGGCTTCTGGTTAGGCTGAGGGTGAGGGTGGGGTGAGGATTATGGTTAGGGTGATGGTTCGGGTTAGGTTTAGTGTTATTGTTAGGGTTTGGGTTAGAGTTACGGTGAGGGTGAATGTGCAAGTGAGGGTTAGGGTTAGGTTTAGGGTGGGGTTTAGGGTTAGGGTTAGGGTTACGGTGAGGCTGAGGTTTAGGTTTAGAAATAGGGTTAGGGGTAGGGTTAGGGAGAGGGTTAGGCTTACGCTTAGGCTTAGGCTTAGCTCGAGCATGAGGGTTCGGGTAGGGTTCGGGTTCAGGTTCGGGTTAGGTTTAGGTTGAGAGTTAGGTTGAGGTTTAGGGTTAGGATAAGTTTAAGGGTGAGGGCTAGGCTGAGGGTTAGGTTGAGGATTATGGTTAGGGATAGGGTTAGGTTTAGGATTAGGGTTAAGTTGAGTGTGAGGGTTAGGATTAGGGTTAGGGTTAGGCTTAGAGTAAGAATGAGGTTTAGGGTTAGTGTTTGCGTTAGGATGAGTTTGAGGCTGAGGATTAGGGTTAGGTTTAGGGTTAGGTTTAGGGGTAGTGTTAGTGTTAGTTTTAGGGTTAGGGTTAGGGTTAGGGTGAGGTTTAGATATAGGGTCAGGGGGAGGGTTAGGGTGAGGGTTACGATTAGGGGTAGTGTAAGGTTTAGGTTGAGGGTGAGGGTTACGTTGACGTTTAGGGATAGGGTTAGGGTTAGGTTCAGTTTGAGGGTTAGTGTTAGTGTTAGGGTTAGTGTTAGGGTGAGGGTAAGTGTTAAGGTGAGTTTATGGGTTATGGTGACGGTTATGGTTAGGGTGATGGTTAGGGTTATGGTTAGGTTTATTGTTAGGTTTAGGTTTAGGGTTATGGTTACAGTGAGGTTGAGGGTGAGGGTTAGGGTTAGGGTTAGTTTGAGGTTTAGGGTTTGGGTTAGGGTTAGGGTTAGGGTGAGCGTGAGGGTGAGGTTTAGGGTTAGAGTTAGGGTTAGGGTGAAGCTTAGGGTTAGGTTTAGGGTGAGAGTTAGGGGGAGGGTAAGGATTATTGTTAGGGTAAGGGATAGCATTAGGGTTAAGATTAAGTTGAGGGTCAGTGTGTTTTTTAGGGTTAGGTCTAGGGTTAGGCATAGGTTTAGGCTGAGGTTGAAGATGATGGTTAGGGTTAGGGTTAGGGTTAGGGATAGGGGGAGGGTTAGGATTAGGGTTAGGTTTAGGATTAGGGTTTCGGCAAGCGCTAGGGTGAGGGTGAGGCTTAGGGTTAGAGTTAGGGTGAGGTTTATGGTTAGGGTTAGGCTTAGGGTGAGGGTGAGCGATATGGTTAGGGTTAGGCTTAGGCTTAAGGTTAGACTGTGGGTGAGGGTGGGGGTGAGGTTTAGGTTTAGGGTGAGTGTGAGGGTTACCGTTAGGTTGAGAGTTAGAGTTAGAATTAGGGTTAGGGTGAAGGTTAAGGTTAGGGTTAGGGTGAGGGTAAGGATGAGGATTAGGGTTAGGATTAGGGTTAGAGTGAAGGCTAGGGTGAGGTTGAGGGTTAGGGTTAGTGTTAGATTAAGGTTTAGGGTTAGGGTTAGGGTTAGGGTGAGGATTAGTTTGAGGGTTAGGGTTACAGTGTGGGTGAGGATTAGGGTTAGGGTGAGGGTTAGGGTTAGGATTAGGGTTAGCTTGAGTGTGACTATTAACTTTAGCGTTAGGGTTAGGGTTAGGATTAGTGTTATTGTTAAGGTTAGTGTTAGAGTTATTGTGAGGGTGAGGGTGAGGGTGAGGGTTAGGGTTAGGGTTAGGTTGAGGTTTAGGGTTAGGGATTAGGATTAGGGTTAGGGTGAGGGTGAGGTTTAGGGTTAGATTTAGGGTTAGTTGGAAGGTTAGGTCGAGGGTGAGCCTTAGGTTTAGTTTTAGGATTAAGGTTAGGGAGCGCGTTAGGTTGAGGTTTAGGGTTATGGTTAGGGTTAGGGTTAGGATTAGGGTGAGGGTGAGGGTGAGTGTGAGGGTTAGGGTTAGGCTTAGGCTTAGGCTTAAGGTTAGGCTGAGGGTGAGGGTGGGTGTGAGGATTAGGTTTAGGGTGATGTTTAGGGTTAGGGTTAGTGTGAGGGTTAGGATTAGTTTTAGGGTTAGGGTGAGGGCTAGGGTGAGGGTGAGGTTTAGGGTAAGGTTTATGCTTAGGCTTAGGGTTAGGCTGAGCTTGAGGTTGAGGGTGAGGGTTAGGGTTAGGATGATTGTTAGGTTTACAGTTAGGGTGAGTGTTAGGATGAGGTTTAGGGTTAGGGTGAAGGTTAGACTTAGGTTATGGTGAGGGTGAGGTTTAGGGGTAGAGTTAGGGTTAGTATGAGGGTTAGGGTTAGGGTGCAGGTTAGCCTGGGAGTGACGGTAAGGGTAAAGCTTAGGATTAGGCTGAGGGGGAGGGTTCCGGTAAGGGTGAGGGTTAGGGTTAGGGTGAGCGTGAGTGTTAACATTAGGGTGAGAGTGAGGGTTAGATTGAGGATTAGCGTTAGGTTTAGTGTGAGGTTTAGGGTAAGGATGATTGTTAGGGTTAGGGTGAAGACTAGGGTGAGTGTGAGGGTTAGGGTTAGTGTTAGTGTGAGGGTAAGTTTTAGGCTGAGGTTAAGGTTAGGGTGAGCGTTATGGTTAGGGTGAGTGTTAGGTTTAGGGTTAGGTGTATTGTTAGGTTTCGGGGTAGGGTTACTGTTACTGTGAGGGTGAGCGTGCGGATTAGTTTAGGGTTAGGATGAGGTTTTGGTTTAGGGTTAGGGTTAGAGTTAGCGTTAGGGTGAGGGTTAGGTTTAGGGTTAGGCTTAGGCTTAGGAAAAGCATGAGGGTGATTGTTCCGCTTCGGTTCCGGGTGAGGGTTAGGTTTGGTTGAGAGTTAGGTTGAGGTTTAGGGTTAGGATAAGTTTAAGGGTGAGGGCTAGGCTGAGGGTTAGGGTGAGTGTTAGGGTTAGGGATAGGGTTATGTTTAGGATTAGGGTTAGGGTGAGTGTGAGGGTTAGGATTAGGGTTAGGGTTAGGCTTAGAGTTAGGATGAGGTTTAGGGTTTGAGTTTGGGTTAGGGTGAGGTTGAGGCTGAGGATTAGGGTTAGGTTTAAGGTTAGGTTTAGGGGTAGTGTTAGTGTTAGGGTTAGGGTTAGGGTTAGGGTTAGGGTGAGGGTGAGATTTAGATATAGGGTTAGTGGGAGGGATAGGGTGAGGGTTAGGGTTAGGGGTAGTGTTAGGTTTAGGTTGAGGGTGAGGGTTAGGTTGAGGTTTAAGGGTAGTGTTAGGGTTAGGGTCAGTGTGAGGGATAGTGTTAGTGTTAGGGTTAGTGTTAGGGTGAGGGTAAGTGTTAGGGTGACTTTATGGGTTAGGGTGACGGTTATGGTTAGAGTGAGGGTTAGGGTTAGGGTTAGGGTTAGGGTTAGGTTTAGGTTAAGGGTTACGGTTAGGGTGAGGGTGAGGGTGAGGGTTAGGGTTAGGGTTAGGTTGAGGTTTAGGGTTTGGGTTAGGGTTAGATTTAGGGTTAGGGTGAGGGTGAGGTTTAGGGTTAGGGTGACGCTTCGGGTTAGGGTTAGGGTCAGAGTTAGGGGAGGGTAAGGGTTAGTGTTAGGGTTAGGGATAGGATTATGTTAAGGGTTAAGGTGAGGGTCAGTGTGTTTGTTAGGGTTGGGTCTAGATTTAGGGTTAGATTTAGGCTGAGGGTGAGGGTGATGTTTTAGGGTTAGGGTTAGGTTTAGGGTTAGGGGGAGGGATAGGATTAGGGTTAGGGTTAGGATTAGGGTTTCAGCTAGCGCTATGGTTAGGGTGAGGCTTAGGGTTAGAGTTAGGGTGAGGTTTATGGTTAGGGTTAGGGTTAGGGTGAGGTTGAGGTTTAGGGTTAGAGTTAGGGTTAGGGTGAGGCTGAGGGTGAGGGGTAGGGTTAGGGGTAGTGTTAGGTTTAGGTTTAGGGTTAGGATGAGGGTTAGGGTGTGGGTTAGGGTTAGGCTGAGGGTGAGGATGAGGGTGAGGGTTAGGTTGAGGAATAGGATTAGGGTTAGGGTGAGGGCTAGGGTTGGGTGAGGGTTAGGGATAGGGTTAGCGTGAGGTTTACGGTTACGGTGATGGTTAGGGTTAGTGTGAGGGTTAGTGTTAGGTTTAGGGTTATTGTTAGGGTTAGGGTAAGTGTTAGTGTGAGGGTTAGGTTTAGGGTGAGGTTTATGGTTAGGGTGAGGGTTAGGTTATTGTTAGTGTTAGGGTTAGGTTTATGGTGAGGGTGAGGGTGAGTGTTAAATGTAGGGTTAGGATGAGGTTTAGGTTTAGGGTTAGGGATAGAATTAGGGTTAGGGTGACAGTGAGGTTTAGGGTTAGAGTTAGGGTTTGTGATAGGGTTAGGGTTAGGGTGAGGGTTAGGGTTTGTCTTAGGCTTAGGCTTAGGCTTAGGCTGAGCATGAGGGTGAGGGTTAGGGTAAGGGTTAGGGTTAGCGTTAGGGTTAGGGTTAGGGTTAGGGTTAGGGTTAGGGTGATGGTTCTGTTTAGGATTAGTGTTATTGTTAGTGTTAGGGTTAGAGTTACAGTGAGGGCGCGGGTGCAGGTGAACTTTAGGGTTAGGCTTAGGGTAGGGTTTACGGTTAAGGTCGGATTAGGGTTGGGTTGAGGGTGAGGTTTAGGTTTAGATTTGGGGTTAGTGTTAGGGTGAGGTTTAGTGTTAGAGTTAGGGTTAGGGTGAGGCTGAGAGTGAGGTTTAGGTTTAGGATTATTGTTAGTGTTAGGCTTAAGGTGAGGGTTAGGTTGAGGGTGAGGGTTAGGGTTAGGGTTAGGATTAGGATTAGGGTTAGGGTTAGGGTGAGTGTAAGGGTTAGGGTTAGGGTTAGGGATAGGCTTAGGGTTAGGCTGAGATTGAGGGTTAGGGTTAGGGTTAGTGTGAGGTATGGAGTTAGGGTTAGGGTGAGTGTTAGGGTTAGTTTTAGGGTTAGGCTGAGGATTAGGCTGAGGATGAGGGTGTGGGTTAGGGTTAGGATGAGGGTTAGGGGAGGGTAAGGGTTAGTGTTAGGGTTAGGGATAGGATTAGGTTTAGGGTTAAGGTGAGGGTCAGTGTGTTTGTTAGGGTTAGGTCTAGAGTTAGGCTTAGGTTTAGGCTGAGGGTGAGGGTGATGATTAGTGTTAGGGTTAGGGTTATTTTTAGGGTTAGGGTAAGTGTTAGGGTGAGGATTAGGTTTAGGGTGAGGGTTATGGTTAGGGTGAGGTTTAGGGTTATGGTTAAGGTTATTGATAGTGTTAAGGTAACGGTTAAGTTGAGGGTGAGGGTGAGGGTTACGGTTAGGGTTAGGATGAGGTTTAGGTTTAGGGTTAGGGATAGAATTAGGGTTATGCTGACAGTGAGGTTTAGGTTTAGTGTTAGGGTTTGTGATAGGGTTAGGGTTAGGGTGAGGGTTAGGGTTAGGCTTAGGCTTAGGCTTAGGCTTAGGCCAAGCATGAGGGTGACGTTTAGGGTTAGGGTGATGGTTCTGTTTAGAATTAGTGTTATTGTTAATGTTAGGGTTAGAGTTACGGTGAGGGTTAGCGTTAGGTTGACATTTAGGGTTAGGGTTAGGGTTAGGGTTAGGGTGAGGGTGAGGTTTATGATTAGAGTTAATGTTAGGGTGAGGCTGAAATTGAGGGTTAAGTTCAGGGTTAGTGTTAGAGTTAGGATTAGTGTGAGGGTTATGTTGAGGGTGAGGGTTAGGCTTAATGTTAGGATTAGGATTAGCATAAGGGTTAGGGTGAGTGTGAGGGTTAGGGTTAGGGTTAGGCTTAGGGTTAGGCTTAGGGTGAGGTTGAGAGTGAGGGTTAGGATTAGGTTTACAGTGAGAGTTAGGGTTCGGTTAAATTTAGGGTTAGGGTGAGGGTTAGGGTTATGTTTATGGTGTGCTTGAGTTTTAGGGTAAGGTTGAGGCTTAAGGTTAGGATTATGTTTAGGGTAAGGGTTAAGGTTAGGGTTAGGGTGAGGTTAAGAATGAAGATTAGGGATAGGGTGAGGGCTAGGTTGAGGGTGAGGTTTAGGGTTAGTGTTAGATTAAGGTTGAGGGTTAGAGTTAGGTTTAGGGTGAGGGTTAGGTTGAGGGTTAGGGTTACGGTGAGGGTGAGGGTTAGGGTTAGGGTGAGGGTTAGGGTGAGGATGATGGTAAGGGTAAAGTTGAGGTTTAGGCTGAGGTTGAGGGTTAGGGTGAGGGTTAGTGTTTGGTTTAGGGTTAAGGTAAGGGTGAGGGTTAGGGTCAGGCTGGTTATTAGATTGAGGATTAGGGTTAGGGTTAGTGTGAGGTGTAGGGTGAGGATGTGGGTTAGGGTTAGGGTGAAGGTGAGGGTTAAATTAGGGTTAAGGTGAGGGGTAGGGTGAGGGTGAGTGTTAGGGTTAGGGTTAGGGTTAGGATGAGGGTTTGGGTTATGGGGAGGGTTAGGATGAGGGTAGGGTTAGGATTAGGGTTAGGGTGAGGGTGAGTGTGTGTGTTAGGGTTAGGTTTAGGGTTAGGCTTAGGGTTAGGCTTAGGCCGAGCATGAGGGTTCGGGTATGGGTTCGGGTTCGGGTTCGGGTTCGGGTTAGTTTGAGAGTTAGGTTGAGGTTTAGGGTAGGATAAGTTTAAGGGTGAGGGCTAGGCTGAGGGTTAGGTTGAGGGTTAGGGTTAGGGATAGGGTTAGGTTTAGGATTAGGGTTAAGGTGAGTGTGAGGGTTAGGATTAGGTTTAGGGTTAGGCTTAGAGTTAGAATGAGGTTTATGGTTAGGGTTTGGGTTAGGATTAGGTGGAGGCTGAGGATTAGGGTTAGGTTTAGGGTTAGGTTTAGGGGTAGTGTTAGTGTTAGTGTTAGTGTTAGTGTTAGGTTTAGTGTTAGGGTAAGGTTTAGATATAGGGTCAGGGGGAGGGTTAGGGTGAGGGTTAGGATTAGGGGTAGTGTTAGGTTTAGGTTGAGGGTGAGGCTTAGGTTGACGTTTAGGGTTAGGGTTAGGGTCAGGGTCAGTTTGAGGGTTAGTGTTAGTGTTAGTGTTAGGGTGAGGGTAAGTGTTAGGGTGAGGTTATGGGTTATGGTGACTGTTATGGTTTGGGTGAGGGTTAGGGTTAGGGTTAGAGTTATTGTTAGGTTTATTTTTAGGGTTATGGTCAGGGTGAGGGTGAGGATGAGGGTTTGGGTTAGGGTTAGGTTGAGGTTTAGAGTTTGGGTTAGGGTTAGGGTTAGGGTGAGGGTGAGGTTTAGGGTTAGAGTTAGGGCTAGGGTGACGATTCAGGTTAGGGTTAGGGTGAGAGTTAGGGGGAGGGTAAGTGATAGTGTTAGGGTTAGGGATAGGATTAGGGTTAGGGTTAAGGTGAGGGTCAGTGTGTTTGTTAGGGTTAGGTCTAGGGTTAGTCGTAGGTTTAGGCTGAGGGTGAGGGTGATGGTTAGGGTTAGGGTTAGGGATAGGGGGAGGGTTAGGATTAGGGTTAGTGTTAGGATTAGGGTTAGGGCAAGGGCTAGGGTGAGGGTGAGGTTTAGGGTTAGAGTTAGGGTAAAGCTATGGGTGAGGGTTAGGGTTAGGATTAGTGTTAGTTTTAGGGTTAGGATTAGGGTGAGGATTAGGGTGAGGGTTATGGTTAGGTTTAGCGTTAGGGTTAGGCTGATGGTAAGCGTGAGAGTGAGGGATAGGGTGAGGATGAGGGTTAGGGTTAGGGTGAGGGCTAGTGTTGCGTGAGCGTTAGGGATTGGATTAGTGTGAGGTTTAAGGTTAGGGTGATGGTTAGTGTTAGTGTGAGGGTTATTGTTAGGATTAGGGTTATTTAAAGGGTTAGGGTAAGTGTTATTGTGAGGGTAAGGGTTAGGATGAGGGTTATGTTTAGGGTGAGGATTAGGGTTATGGTTAAGGTTATTGTTAGTGTTATGGTTAGGTTTATGGTGAGGGTGAGGGTGAGTGTTACATGTAGGGTTAGGATGAGGTTTAGGTTTAGGGTTAGGGATAGAATTAGGGTTAGGGTGACAGTGAGGTTTAGGGTTAGAGTTAGGGTTTGTGATAGGGTTAGGGTTAGAGTGAGGGTTAGCGTTAGGATTAGGCTTAGGCTTAGGCTTTGGCCGAGCATGAGGGTGAGGGTTAGGGTTAGGGTGATGGTTCTCGTTAGGATTAGTGTTATTGTGAGTGTTAGGGTTAGAGTTACGGTGAGGGTGAGGGTGCAGGTGAGGGTTAGGTTTAGGGTTAGGCTGGGGTTTACGGTTATTGTTAGGGTTAGGGTTAGGGTGGGGCTGAGAGTGAGGGATAGGTTTAGGATTAATTTTAGGGTTAGGCTTAAGGTGAGGGTTAGGTTGAGTTTTAGGGTGAGGGTTAGGTTTAGGAGTAGGATTAGGGTTATGGTTAGGGTGAGTGTGAGGGTTAGGGTGAGGGTTAGGCTTAGGTTGAGGGTTAGGGTTATGGGGAGGTTTAGGATTAGGGTTAGGTTTAGGATTAGGGTTAGGGTGAGGGTGAGTGTGTGTGTTAGGTTTAGGTTTAGGGTTAGGCTTAGGGTTAAGCTGAGGGTGAGTTTGAGGGTTAGGGTTATGGTTAGGGTGAGGGTTAGGGTAAGAGTTAGGGGGACAGTTAGGAAGAGGGTTAGAGTTAGGTTTAGGGTTCGGTGAGGGCTAGGGTGAGGGTGGTGAGGGTTAGGGTTAGGGTATCTGTGAGAGATATGGTTCGGTTTAATTTTAGGGTTACGTTGAGCGTTAGGATAAAGGTTATGGTGAAGGTGAGGGTTAGGGTTGGGTTGAGGGTTAGGGTTCGGGTTAGGGGTTGAGTGAGGGTGACGGTGACAGTTAGGTTTAGTGTTAGGGTGTGGGTTAGGATGAGGGTTACGGTTCAGATTAGGGTGAGGGTGAGGGCTAGGGTGAGGGTTAGGTTTAGGTTTAGGGTTAGGGTGAGGTTTAGGGTTAGGTTTAGTGTTAGGGTTAGGGTGAGTGTAAGGTTTAGGGTTAGAGTTAGGGTTAGGGTGAGGCTGAGTTTGAGGGTTAGGGTTAGTGTTAGTGTTAGATTTAGGGTTAAGGTGAGGTTTACGTTGAGTGTGAGGGTTAGGCTTAGGGTTAGGATTAGGTTTAGGTTAAGGGTTAGGGTGAGTGTGAGCAATATGCTTAGGGTTCGGTTTAGGCTTAGGGTTAGATTGAGGGTGAGGGTGGGGGTGAGCATTAGTTTTAGGGTGAGTGTGAGGGTTAGGGTTAGGTTGAGGGTTAGGGTTAGGGTTACGGGGAGCGTGAGGGTTAGGGTTAGGTTGACAGTTAGGGTTAGAGTTAGGGTTAGGGTGAGGGTTAAGGTTAGGGTTGGGTGAGGGTAAGGATGAGGATTAGGGTTAGGATTAGGTTTAGGGTGAGGGCTAGGGTGAGGTTGAGGGTTAGTGTTACAGTTAGATTAAGGTTTAGGGTTAGGGTTAGGGTGAGCATTAGGTTGAGGGTTAGGGTCTTAGTGAAGGTGAGGATTAGGTTTAGGGTGAGGTTTAGGTTTAGGTTTAGGCTTAGGCTTTGGCTTAGACTTAGGCCGAGCATGAGGGTGAGGGTGAGGGTTCAGGTCCGGGTGACGGTTATTGTTAGGTTGAGAGTTAGGTTGAGGTTTAGGGTTAGAATAAGTTTAAGGGTGAGGGCTAGGCTGAGGGTTAGGGTGAGGGTTAGGGTTAGGGATAGGGTTAGGTTTAGGGTTAGGGTGAGTGTGAGGATTAGGATTAGGATTAGGGTTAGGCTTAGATTTAGGATGAAGTTTAGGGTTAGGATTTGGTTTAGGGTGAGGTTGAGGCTGAGGATTAGGGTTAGGTTTCGGGTTAGGTTTAGGGGTAGTGTTAGTGTTAGGGTTAGGGTTAGGGTTAGGGTGAAGGTGAGGATTAGATATAGGGTTAGTGGGAGGGATAGGGTGAGGGTTAGGGTTAGGGTTAGTGTTAGGTTTAGGTTTAGGGTTAGGGTGAGGGTTAGGGTGAGGTTTAGGGTTAGGTTTAGGGTTAGGGTAAGGCTGAGGGTGAGGATGAGGGTGAGGGTTAGTGTGAGGATGAGGGTTAGGGTGAGGGTGAGAGCTAGGGTTGGGTGAGGGTTAGGGATAGGGTTAGCGTGAGGTTTATGGTTACGGTGATGGTTAGGGTTAGTGTGTTGTTTAGTGTTAGGGTTAGATTTATTGTTAGGGTTAGGGTAAGTTTTAGGGTGAGGGTTAGGTTTAGGGTGAGGGTTATGGTTAGGGTAAGGGTTAGGGTTATGGTTAAGGTTATTGTTAGGGTTAGGGTTACGGTTAAGGTGAGGGTGAGGGTGAGGGTTACGCTTAGGGTTAGGATGATGTTTAGGTTTAGGGTTAGGCATAGAATTAGGGTTAGGGTGACAGTGAGGTTTAGGGTTAGAGTTAGGGTTTGTGATAGGGTTAGGGTAAGGGTGAGTGTTAGGGTTAGGCTTAGGCTTAGGCTTAGGCCGAGCATGAGGTTGATGGTTAGGGTTACGGTGATGGTTCTGTTTAGGATTAGTGTTACTGTTAGTGTTAGTGTTAGAGTTACGGTGAGGGTGAGGGTGCAGGTGAGGATTAGGGTTAGGGTTAGGCTCGGGTTTACGGTTAGGGTTAGGGTTAGGGTTAGGTTGAGGGTGAGGTTTAAGTTTAGATTTAGGGTAGTGTTAGGTTGAGGTTTAGTGTTAGAGTTAGGTTTAGGGTGAGGATTAGGGTGAGGGTTAGGTTTAGAATTAATGTTAGGGTTAGGCTTAAGGTGAGGGTTAGGTTGAGGGTGAGGGTTAGGGTTAGGGTTATTGTTAGGGTTAGTGTAAGTGTTAGGGTGAGGGTAAGGTTTAGGGTGAGGGTTATGGTTAGGGTGAGGTTTAGGGTTATGGTTAAGGTTATTGTTAGGATTAGGGTTATGGTTAAGTTGAGGGTGAGGGTGAAGGTTATGGTTAGGGTTAGGATGAGGTTTAGGTTTAGGGTTAGGGAAAGAATTAGGGTTATGCTGACAGTGAGGTTTAGGGTTAGTGTTAGGGTTTGTGATAAGGTTAGGGTTAGGGTGAGGGTTAGGGTTAGGCTTAGGCTTAGGCTTAGACTTAGGCCGAGTATGAGGGTGAAGGTTCTGTTTAGAATTAGTGTTATTGTTAGTGTTAGGGTTAGAGTTACGGTGAGGGTTAGCGTTAGGGTGCCATTTAGGTTTAGGGTTAGGGTTAGGGTTAGGGTGAGGGTGAGTTGTACGATTAGAGTTAGGGTTAGGGTGAGGCTGAAATTGAGGGTTAAGTTTAGGGTTAGTGTCAGAATTAGGGTTAGTGTGAGGGTTATGTTGAGGGTGAGGGTTAGGCTTAAGGGTATGATTAGGATTAGCATAAGGGTTAGGGTGAGTGTGAGGGTTAGGGTTAGGGTTAGGGTTAGGCTTAGGGTGAGGTTGAGAGTGAGGGTTAGGGTTAGGTTTACGGTGAGAGTTAGGGTTCGGTTAAATTTAGGGTTAGGGTGAGGGTTATGGTTAGGATTATGTTTAGGGCAAGGGTTAAGATTAGGGTTAGGGTGAGGTTAATAATGAAGATTAGGGATAGGGTGAGGGCTAGGTTGAGGGTGAGGTTTAGGGTTAGTGTTAGATTAAGGTTGAGGGTTAGAGTTAGGGTTAGGGTGAGGGTTAGGTTGAGGGTTAGGGTTATGGTGAGGGTGAGGGTTAGGGTTAGGGTGAGGGTTAGGGTGAGGATGATGGTAAGGGTAAAGGTGCGGTTTAGGCTGAGGTTGAGGGTTAGGGTGAGGGTTAGTGTTTGGTTTAGGGTTAAGGTAAGGGTGAGGGTTAGGGTCAGGCTGGTTGTTAGATTGAGGATTAGGTTTAGGGATAGTGTGAGGTGTAGGGTGAGGATGTGGGTTAGGGTTAGGCTGAAGGTGAGGGTTAAATTAGGGTTAAGGTGAGGGGTAGGGTGAGGGTGAGTGTTAGGGTTAGGGTGAGGGTTAGGTTTATGGGGAGCTTTAGGATGAGGGTAGGGTTAGGATTAGGGTTAGGGTGAGGGTGAGTGTGTGTGTTAGGGTTAGGTTTAGGGTTAGGCTTAGGGTTAGGCTTAGGCCGAGCATGAGGGTTCGGGTATGGGTTCGGGTTCGGGTTTGGGTTAGGTTGAGAGTTAGGTTGAGGTTTAGAGTTTGGATAAGTTTAAGGGTGAGGGCTAGGCTGAGGGTTAGGTTGAGGGTTAGGGTTAGGGATAGGGTTAGGTTTAGGATTAGGGTTAAGGTGAGTGTGAGGGTTAGGCTTAGGGTTAGGGTTAGGCTTAGATTTAGAATGAGGTTTAGGGTTAGGGTTTGGGTTAGGATGAGGTTGAGGCTGAGGATTAGGGTTAGGTTTAGGGGTAGTGTTAGTGTTAGGGTTAGGGTTAGGGTTAGGGTTAGGGTGAGGTTTAGATATAGGGTCAGGGGGAGGGTTAGGGTGAGGGTTAGGGTTAGGGGTAGTGTTAGGTTTAGGTTGAGGGTGAGGGTTAGGTTGACGTTTAGGGTTAGAGTTAGGGTTAGGGCCAGTTTGAGGGTTAGGGTTAGTGTTAGGGTTAATGTTAGGGTGAGGGTAAGTGTTAGGGTGAGTTTATGGGTTATGGGGACAGTTATGTTTATGGTGAGGGTGAGGGATAGGTTTAGAGTTATTGTTAGGTTTAGGTTTAGAGTTATGGTTACGGTGAGGTTGAGGATGAGGGTTTGGGTTAGGGTTAGGTTGAGGTTTAGAGTTTGGGTTGGGGTTAGGGTTAGGGTGAGGGTGAGGTTTAGGTTTAGAGTTAGGGTTAGGTTGACGCTTCGGGTTAGGGTTAGGGTGAGAGTTAGGGGGAGGGTAAGTGTTAGTGTTAGGGTTAGGGATAGGATTAGGGTTAGGGTTAAGGTGAGGGTCAGTGTGTTTGTTAGGGTTAGGTCTAGGGTTAGGCTTAGGTTTAGGCTGAGGGTGAGGGTGATGGTTAGGGGTAGGGTTAGGGTTAGGGATAGGGGGAGGGTTAGCATTAGGATTAGGGTTAAAGCAAGGGCTAGGTTGAGGGTGAGGTTTAGGGTTAGAGTTAGTGTGAGGTTTATGGTTAGGGTTAGGGTTAGGGTGAGGGTGAGGTTTAGGGTTAGAGTTAGGCTTAGGGTGAAGCTATGGGTGAGGGTTAGGGTTAGGGTTAGTGTTAGCTTTTGGGTTAGGATTAGGGTGAGGATTAGGGTGAGGGTTACGGTTACGTTTAGTGTTAGGTTTAGGCTGATGGTGAGCGTGACGGTGAGGGTTAGGGTGAGGATGAGGTTTAGGGATAGGGTGAGGGCTAGGGTTGGGTGAGGGTTAGAGATTGGGTTAGCGTGAGGTTTAGGGTTAGGGTGATAATTAGTGTTAGTGTGAGGGTTAGTGTTAGGGTTAGGGTTATTTAAAGGGTTAGGGTAAGTGTTACGGTGAGGGTAAGTGTTAGCGTGAGAGTTATGTTTAGGGTTATGGTTAAGGTTATTGTTAGTGTTAGGGTTAGGTTTATGGTGAGGGTGAGGGTGAGGGTTACATTTAGGGTTAGGATGAGGTTTAGGTTTAGGGTTAGGGATAGAATTAGGGTTAGGGTGACAGTGAGGTTTAGGGTTAGAGTTAGGGTTTGTGATAGGGTTAGGGTTAGGTAAGGGTTAGCGTTAGGCTTAGGCTTAGGCTTTGACCGAATATGAGGGTGAGAGTTAAGGTTAGGGTGATGGTTCTCGTTAGGATTGGTGTTATTGTGAGTGTTAGGGTCAGAGTTACGGTCAGGGTGAAGATGCAGGTGAGGGTTAGGTTTAGGGTTAGGCTGGGGTTTACGGTTAGGGTTAGGGTTAGGGTTAGGGTGAGGTTGAGGGTGAGGGATAGGGTTAGGATTAATTTTAGGGTTAGGCTTAAGGTGAGGGTTAGCTTGAGGTTTAGGGTAAGGGTTAGGGTTAGGATTAGGATTAGGGTTAGAGTTAGGGTAATTATGAGGGTTAGGGTGAGGGTTAGGCTTAGGTTGAGGGATAGGGTTATGGGGAGGTTTAGGATTAGGGTTAGGTTTAGGATTAGGGTTAGGGTGAGGGTGAGTGTGTGTGTTAGGGTTAGGTTTAGGGTTAGGCTTAGGGTTAGGCTGAGGGTGAGTTTGAGGGTTAGGGTGAGGGTTAGGGTGAGGGTTAGGGTAAGAGTTAGGGGGCCAGTTAGGAAGAGGGTTAGGGTTAGGATTAGGGTTCTGTGAGGGCTAGGGTGAGTGTGAGGTTTAGGTTTAGGTTTGGGGTGAGGGTTAGGGTTAGGGTATGTGTGAGAGTTATGGTTCGGTTTAATTTTTGGTTAGGTGGAGCCTTAGGATAAAGGTTATGGTGAAGGTAAGGGTTAGGGTTGGGTTGAGGGTTAGGGTTCAGATTAGGGGTTGAGTGAGGGTGACAATGAGGGTTAGGTTTAGTGTTAGGGTGAGGGTTAGGATGAGGGTTACTGTTAGAATTAGGGTGAGGGTGAGGGCTAGGGTGAGGGTGAGGTTTAGGTTTAGGGTTAGGGTGAGGTTTAGGGTTAGGTTTAGGGTGAGTGTAAGGTTTAGGGTTAGAGTTAGGGTTAGGGTGAGGCTGAGTTTGAGGGTTAGTGTTAGTGTTAGTGTTAGATTTAGGGTTAGGGTGAGGTTTAGGTTGAGTGTGAGGGTTAGGCTTAGGGTTAGGATTAGGTTTAGGTTAAGGGTTATGGTGAGTGTCAGCGATATGGTTAGGGTTCAGTTTAGGCTTAGGGTTAGATTGAGGGTGAGGGTGGGGGTGAGCGTTAGGTGTAGAGTGAGTGTGAGTGTTAGGGTTAGGTTGAGGGTTAGGGTTAGGGTTACGGTGAGCGTGAGTGTTAGGGTTAGGTTGAGAGTTAGGGTTAGAGTTAGGGTTAGGGTGAGGGTTAAGGTTAGGGTTAGGGTGAGGGTAAGGATGAGGATTAGGGTTAGGATTAGGGTTAGGGTGAGGGCTAGGGTGAGGTTGAGGGTTAGGGTTAGAGTTAGATTAAGGTTTAGGGTTAGTGTTAGGGTGAGTATTAGGTTGAGGGTTAGGGTTACAGTGAAGGTGAGGATTAGGGTTAGGGTGAGGGTTAGGATTAGGTTTAGGCTTAGGCTTTGGCTTAGACTTAGGCCGAGCATGAGGGTGAGGGTTCGGGTTCAGGTCCGGGTGAGGGTTAGGTTTAGGTTGAGAGTTAGGTTTAGGTTTAGGTTTAGAATAAGTTTAAGGGTGAGGGCTAGGCTGAGGGTTAGGTTGAGGGTTAGGGTTAGGGATAGGGTTAGGTTTAGGATTAGGGTTAGGGTGAGTGTGAGGGTTAGGATTAGGATTAGGGTTAGGCTTAGAATTAGGATGAGGTTTAGGTTTAGGGTTTGGTTTAGGGTGAGGTTGAGGCTGAGGATTAGGGTTAGGTTTCGGGTTAGGTTTAGGTGTAGTGTTAGTGTTAGGGTTAGGGTTAGGTTTAGGGTGAGGGTGAGGATTAGATATAGGGTTAGGGGGAGGGATAGGGTGAGGTTTAGGATTAGGGGTAGTGTTAGGTTTAGGCTTAGGGTGAGGGTTAGGTTGAGGTTTAAGGGTAGTGTTAGGGTTAGGGTCAGTGTGAGGGATAGTGTTAGTGTTAGGGTTACTGTTAGGGTGAGGGTAAGTGTTAGGGTGAGGTTATGAGTTAGGGTGATGGTTCGGGTTAGGGTTAGGGTTACTGTTAGGTTTAGGTTTAGGGTTACGGTTACGGTGAGGGTGAGGGTGAGTGTTATGGTTAGGGTTATGTTGAGGTTTAGGGTTTAGGTTAGGGTTAGATTTAGGGTTAGGTTGAGGGTGAGTTTTAGGGTTAGGGTGACGCTTAGGGTTAGGGTTAGGGTCAGAGTTACGGGAGGGTCAGGGTTAGTGTTAAGGTTAGGGATAGGATTAGGTTTAGGGTTAAGGTGAGGGACAGTTTATTTGTTGGGGTTAGGTCTAGATTTAGGCTTAGATTTAGGCTGAAGGTGAGCGTGATATTTTAGGGTTAGGTTTAGGGTTAGGCTTAGGGTTAGGCTGAGGGTGAGTTTGAGGGTTAGGGTTAGGGTTAGGGTGAGGGTTAGGGTAAGAGTTAGGGGGCCAGTTAGGAAGAGGGTTAGGGTTAGGATTAGGGTTCGGTGAGGGCTAGGGTGAGTGTGAGGTTTAGGTTTAGGTTTGGGGTGAGGGTTAGGGTTAGGGTATGTGTGAGAGTTATGGTTCGGTTTAATTTTTGGTTAGGTGGAGCCTTAGGATAAAGATTATGGTGAAGGTGAGGGTTAGGGTTGGCTTGAGGGTTAGGGTTCGGATTAGGGGTTGAGTGAGGGTGACGATGAGGGTTAGGTTTAGTGTTAGGGTGAGGGTTAGGATGAGGGTTACGGTTAGGATTAGGGTGAGGGTGAGGGCTAGGGTGAGGGTGAGGTTTAGGTTTAGGGTTAGGGTGAGGTTTAGGGTTAGGTTTAGGGTTAGGGTTAGGGTGAGTGTAAGGTTTAGGGTTAGAGTTAGGTTTAGGGTGAGGCTGAGTTTGAGGGTTAGTGTTAGTGTTAGTGTTAGATTTAGGGTTAGGGTGAGGTTTAGGTTGAGTGTGAGGGTTAGGCTTAGGGTTAGGATTAGGTTTAGGTTAAGGGTTAGGGTGAGTGTGAGCAATATGCTTAGGGTTCGGTTTAGGCTTAGGGTTAGATTGAGGGTGAGGTGGGGGTAAGCGTTAGGTTTAGGGTGAGTTTGAGGGTTAGGGTTAGGTTGAGGGTTAGGGTTAGGGTTACGGTGAGCGTGAGTGTTAGGGTTAGGTTGAGAGTTAGGGTTAGAGTTAGGGTTAGGGTGAGGGTTAAGGTTAGGGTTAGGGTGAGGGTAAGGATGAGTATTAGGGTTAGGATTAGGTTTAGGGTGAGGGCTAGGGTGAGGTTGAGGGTTAGGGTTAGAGTTAGATTAAGGTTTAGGGTTAGTGTTAGGGTGAGTATTAGGTTGAGGGTTAGGGTTACAGTGAAGGTGAGGATTAGGGTTAGGGTGAGGGTTAGGATTAGGTTTAGGCTTAGGCTTTGGCTTAGACTTAGGCCGAGCATGAGGGTGAGGGTTCGGGTTCAGGTCCGGGTGAGGGTTAGGTTTAGGTTGAGAGTTAGGTTGAGGTTTAGGTTTAGAATAAGTTTAAGGGTGAAGGCTAGGCTGAGGGTTAGGGTGAGGGTTAGGGTTAGGGATAGGGTTAGGTTTAGGATTAGGGTTAGGGTGAGTGTGAGGGTTAGGATTAGGATTAGGGTTAGGCTTAGAGTTAGGATGAGGTTTAGAGTTAGGGTTTGGTTTAGGGTGAGGTTGAGGCTGAGGATTAGGGTTAGGTTTCGGGTTAGGTTTAGGGGTAGTATTAGTGTTAGGGTTAGGGTTAGGGTTAGGGTGAGGGTGAGGATTAGATATAGGGTTAGGGGGAGGGATAGGGTGAGGTTTAGGATTAGGGGTAGTGTAAGGTTTAGGTTGAGGGTGAGGGTTAGGTTGAGGTTTAAGGGTAGTGTTAGGGTTAGGGTCAGTGTGAGGGATAGTGTTAGTGTTAGGGTTACTGTTAGGGTGAGGGTAAGTGTTAGGGTGAGGTTATGAGTTAGGGTGATGGTTCGGGTTAGGGTTAGGGTTATTGTTAGGTTTAGGTTTAGGGTTACGGTTACGGTGAGGGTGAGGGTGAGTGTTAGGGTTAGGGTTATGTTGAGGTTTAGGTTTTAGGTTAGGGTTAGATTTAGGGTTAGGGTGAGGGTGAGTTTTAGGGTTAGAGTGAAGCTTAGGGTTAGGGTTAGGGTCAGAGTTACGGGAGGGTCAGGGTTAGTGTTAAGGTTAGGGATAGGATTAGGTTTAGGGTTAAGGTGAGGGACAGTTTATTTGTTGGGGTTAGGTCTAGATTTAGGCTTAGATTTAGGCTGAAGGTGAGGGTGATATTTTAGGGTTAGTGTTAGAGTTTGGGTTAGGGGGAGGGATAGAATTAGGGTTAGGGTTAGGATTAGGGTTTCAGCAAGCGCTAGGTGAGGGTGAGACTTAGGGTTAGAGTTAGGGTGAGGTTTATGTTTAGGGTTAGGGTTAGGGTGAGGGTGAGGTTTAGGGTTAGAGTTAGGGTTAGGATGAGGCTGAGGGTGAGGGGGAGGGTTAGGCTTAGTGTTAGGTTTAAGTTTAGGGTTAGGGTGAGGGTTAGGGTTAGGTTTACTGTTAGGGTTAGGCTGAGGGTGAGGATGAGGGTGAGGGTTAGGTTGAGGAATAGGGTTAGGGTTAGGGTGAGGGCTAGGGTTGGGTGAGGGTTAGGGATAGGGTTAGCGTGAGGTTTACGGTTACGGTGATGGTTAGGGTTAGTGTGAGGGTTAGTGTTATGGTTACGGTTATTGTTAGGGTAAGGGTAAGTGTTAGTGTGAGGGTTAGGTTTAGGGTGAGTTTTATGGTTCGGGCGAGGGTTAGGGTTATGGTTAAGGTTATTGTTAGGGTTAGGGTTATGGTTAAGGAGAGGGTGAGGATGAGGGTTATAGTTTGGTTTAGGATGAGGTTTAGGTTTAGGGTTAGGGATAGAATTAGGGTTAGGGTGACAGTGAGGTTTAGGGTTAGAGTTAGGGTTTGTGATAGGGTTAGGGTTAGGGTGAGGGTTAGGTTTTGTCTTAGGCTTAGGCTTATGCTTAGGCTGAGCATGAGGGTAAGGGTTAGGGTTGGGGTTAGGAGTAGGATTAGGGTTAGGGTTAGGGTGAGTGTGAAGATTAGGGTTAGTGTTAGGGATAGGCTTAGGGTTAGGCTGAGGTTGAGGGTTACGGTTAGGGTTAGTGTGAGGTACAGGGTTAGGGTTAGGGTGAGTGTTAGGGTTAGGTTTAGGGTTAGGCTGAGGATTAGGCTGAGGATGAGGGTGTGGTTTAGGGTTAGGCTGAGTTTTAGGGGAGGGTAAGGGTTAGTGTTAGGGTTAGGAATAGGATTAGGTTTAGGGTTAGGGTGAGGGTCAGAGTGTTTGTTAGGGTTAGGTCTAGAGTTAGGCTTACGTTTAGGCTGAGGGTGAGGGTGATGGTTACTGTTAGTTTTAGGGTTATTGTTAGGGTTAGTGTAAGTGTTAGGGTGAGGGTTATGGTTAGGGTGAGGTTTAGGGTTATCGTTAAGGTTATTGTTAGGGTTAGGGTTACGATTAAGTTGAGGGTGAGGGTGAGGGTTATGGTTAGGGTTAGGATGAGGTTTAGGTTCACGGTTAGGGATAAAATTAGGGTTATGCTGACAGTGAGATTTAGGGTTATTGTTAGGGTTTGTGATAGGGTTAGGGTTAGGGTGAGGGTTAGGGTTAGGCTTAGGCTTAGGCTTAGGCTTAGGCCGAGAATGAGGGTGACGTTTAGGGTTAGGGTGATGGTTCTGTTTAGAATTGGTGTTATTGTTAGTGTTAGGGTTAGAGTTACGGTGAGGGTTAGCGTTAGGGTGCCATTTAGGGTTAGGGTTAGGGTTAGGGTTAGGGTGAGGGTGAGTTGTACGATTAGAGTTAGGGTTAGGGTGAGGCTGAAATTGAGGGTTAAGTTTAGGGTTAGTGTTAGAGTTAGGGTTAGTGTGAGGTTTATGTTGAGGGTGAGGGTTACGCTTAAGGTTATGATTAGGATTAGCATAAGGGTTAGGGTGAGTGTGAGGGTTAGGGTTAGGGTTAGGCTTACGGTTAGGCTTAGGGTGAGTTTGAGAGTGAGGGTTAAGATTAGGTTTACGGTGAGATTTAGGGTTCTGTTAAATTTAGGGTTAGGGTGAGGGTTAGGGTTATGTTTATGGTGAGCTTGAGTTTTAGGGTAAGGTTGAGGCTTAAGGTTAGGATTATGTTTAGGGTAAGGGTTAAGGTTAGGGGTAGGGTGAGGTTAAGAATGAAGATTAGGGATAGGGTGAGGGCTAGGTTGAGGGTGAGGTTTAGGGTTAGTGTTAGATTAAGGTTGAGGGTTAGAGTTAGGGTTAGGGTGAGGGTTAGGGTGAGGATGATGGTAAGGGTAAAGGTGAGGTTTAGGCTGAGGTTGAGGGTTAGGGTGAGGGTTAGTGTTTGGTTTAGGGTTAAGGTAAGGGTGAGGGTTAGGGACAGGCTGGTTGTTAGATTGAGGATTAGGCTTAGGGTTAGTGTGAGGTGTAGGGTGAGGATGTGGGTTAGGGTTAGGCTGAAGGTGAGGGTTAAATTAGGGTTAAGGTGAGGGCTAGGGTGAGGGTGAGTGTTAGGGTTAGGGTTAGGGTTAGGGTGAGGGTTAGGGTTATGGGGAGGGTTAAGATGAGGGTAGGGTTAGGATTAGGGTTAGGGTGAGGGTGAGTGTGTGTCTTAGAGTTAGGTTTAGGGTTAGGCTTAGAGTTAGGCTTAGGCCGAGAATGATGGTTCGGGTATGGGTTCGGGTTCGGTTTCGGGTTAGGGTTAGGTTGAGAGTTAGGTTGAGGTTTTGGGTTAGGATAAGTTTAAGGGTGAGGGCTAGGCTGAGGGTTAGGTTGAGGGTTAGGGTTAGGGATAGGGTTAGGTTTAGGTTTAGGGTTAAGGTGAGTGTGAGGTTTAGGATTAGGGTTAGGGTTAGGCTTAGATTTAGAATGAGGTTTAGGGTTAGGGTTTGGGTTAGGATGAGGTTGAGGCTGAGGATTAGGGTTAGGTTTAGGGGTAGTGTTAGTGTTAGTGTTAGGGTTAGGGTTAGGGTTAGGGTGAGGTTTAGATATAGGGTCAGGGGGAGGGTTAGGATGAGGGTTAGGGTTAGGGGTAGTGTTAGGTTTAGGTTGAGGGTGAGGGGTAGGTTGACGTTTAGTGTTAGTGTTAGGGTCAGTTTGAGGGTTAGTGTTAGTGTTAGGGTTAGTGTTAGGTTGAGGGTAAGTGTTAGGGTGAGGTCATGGGTTATGGTGACTGTTATGGTTAGGGTGAGGGTTAGGGTTAGGGTTAGGGTTATTGTTAGGTTTAGGTTTAGGGTTTTGGTTACGGTGAGGGTGATGATGAGGGTTTGGGTTAGGGTTAGGTTGAGGTTTAGAGTTTGGGTTGGGGTTAGGGTTAGGGTGAGGGTGAGGTTTAGGGTTAGAGTTAGGGTTAGGGTGACGCTTCGGGTTAGGGTTAGGGTGAGAGTTAGGGGGAGCGTAAGTGTTAGTGTTAGGGTTAGGGATAGGATTAGGGTTAGGGTTAAGGTGAGGGTCAGTGTGTTTGTTAGAGTTAGGTCTAGTGTTAGTCTTAGGTTTAGGCTGAGGGTGGGGGTGATGGTTAGGGTTAGGGTTAGGGTTAGGGATAGGGGGAGGGTTAGAATTAGGGTTAGTGTTATGATTAGTGTTAGGGCAAGGGCTAGGGTGAGGGTGAGGTTTAGGGTTAGAGTTAGGGTGAGGTATATGGTTAGGGTTACGTTTAGGAGGAGGGTGAGGTTTAGGGTTAGAGTTAAGGTTAGGTTGAAGCTATGGGTGAGGGTTAGGGTTAGGGTTATTGTTAGCTTTAAGGTTAGGATTAGGCTGAGGATTAGGGTGAGGGTTACGCTTAGGTTTATCGTTAGGGTTAGGCTGAGGGTGAGCGTGAGGGTGAGGGTTAGGGTGAGGATGAGGGTTAGGGTTATGGTGAGGGCTAAGGTTGTGTGAGGGTTAGGGATTGGGTTAGCGTGAGGTTTATGGTTAGGGTGATGGTTAGTGTTAGTGTGAGGGTTAGTGTTAGGGTTAGGGTTATTTCAAGGGTTAGAGTAAGTGTTAGGGTGAGGGTAAGGTTTAGGGTGAGGGTTATGTTTAGGGTGAGGATTAGGGTTATGGTTAAGGTTATTGTTAGTGTTAGAGTTAGGTTTATGGTGAGGGTGAGGGTGAGGGTTACATTTAGGGTTAGGATGAGGTTTAGGTTTAGGGTTAGGGATAGAATTAGGGTTAGGGTGACAGTGAGGTTTAGGGTTAGAGTTAGGGTTTGTGATAGGGTTAGGGTTAGGGTGGGGGTTAGCGTTAGGGTTAGGCTTAGGCTAAGGTTTGGCCGAGCATGAGGGTGAGGGTTAGGGTTAGGGTGATGGTTCTCGTTAGGATTAGTGTTATTATGAGTGTTAGGGTTAGAGTTACGGTGAGGGAGAGGGTGCATATGAGGGTTAGGTTTAGGGTTAGGCTGGGGTTTACGGTTAGGTTTAGGGTTAGGGTTAGGGTGAGGCTGAGGGTGAGGGATAGGGTTAGGATTAATTTTAGGGTTAGGCTTAAGGTGAGGGTTAGCTTGAGGTTTAGGGTAAGGGTTAGGGTTAGGAGTAGGATTAGGGTTAGGGTTAGGGTGAGTGTGAGGGTTAGGATGAGGGTTAGGCTTAGTTTGAGGGTTAGGGTTATGGGGAGGTTTAGGATTAGTGTTAGGTTTAGGATTAGGGTTAGTGTGAGGGTGAGTGTGTGTGTTAGGGTTAGGTTTAGGGTTAGGCTTAGGGTTAGGCTGAGTGTGAGTTTGAGGGTTAGGGTTAGGGTTAGGGTGAGGGTTAGGGTAAGAATTAGGTGGACAGTTAGGAAGAGGGTTAGGGTTAGAATTAGGGTTGGGTGAGGGCTAGGGTGAGGGTGAGGTTTAGGTTTAGGTTTGGGGTGAGGGTTAGGGTTAGGGTATGTGTGACAGTTATGGTTCAGTTTAATTTTAGGGTTAGGTTGAGCGTTAGGACAAATGTTATGGTGAAGGTGAGGGTTAGGGTTGGGTTGAGGTTTAGGGTTCGGATTAGGGGTTGAGTGAGGGTGACGGTGAGGGTTAGGTATAGTGTTAGGGTAAGGGATAGGATGAGGGTTACGGTTAGGATTAGGGTGAGGGTGAGGTTTAGGTTTAGGGTTAGGGTGAGGTTTAGGGTTAGGTTTAGTGTTAGGGTTAGGGTGAGAGTAAGGTTTAGGGTTAGAGTTAGGGTTAGGTTGAGGCTGAGTTTGAGGGTTAGGTTTAGTGTTAGTGTTAGATTTAGGGTTAGGGTGAGGTTTAGGTTTAGTGTGAGGGTTAGGCTTAGGGTTAGGATTAGGTTTAGGTTAAGGGTTAGGGTGAGTGTGAGCGATATGGTTAGGGTTTGGTTTAGGCTTAGGGTTAGATTGAGGGTGAGGGTGGGGTGAGGGTTAGGTTTAGGGTGAGTGTGAGGCTTAGGGTTAGGTTGAGGGTGAGGGTTAGGGTTACGGGGAGCGTGAGGGTTAGGGTTAGGGTGAGAGTTAGGGTTAGAGTTAGGGTTAGGGTGAGGGTTATGGTTAGGTTTAGGGTGAGGGTAAGGATGAGGATTAGGGTTAGGATTAGGGTTAGTTTGAGGGCTAGGGTGAGATTGAGGGTTAGGGTTAGTGTTAGATTATGATTTAGGGTTAGGGTTAGGGTTAGGGTGAATATTAGTTTGAGGGTTAGGGTTACAGTGAAGGTGAGGATTAGGGTTAGGGTGAGGGTTAGGGTTTGGCTTAGGCTTAGTCTTAGGCTTAGGCTTAGGCCGAGCATGAGTATGAGGGTTCGTGTTCGGTTCCGGGTGAGGGTTAGGATTAGGTTGAGAGTTATGTTGAGGTTCAGGGTTAGGCAAATTTAAGGGTGAGGGCTAGGTTGAGGATTAGGGTGAGGGTTAGGGTTAGTTATATGGTTAGGTTTAGGTTTAGGGTTAGGGTGAGTGTGAGGGTTAGGATTAGGGTTAGGGTTAGGCTTAGAGTTAGGATGAGGTTTAGGGTTAGGGTTTGGGTTAGGGTGAGTTTGAGGCTGCGGATTAGGGTTAGGTTTCGGTTAGGTTTAGGGGTAGTGTTAGTGTTAGGGTTAGGGTTAATGTTAGGGTGAGGGTTAGGTTTAGATATAGGGTTAAGTGGAGGGATAGGGTGAGGGTTAGGTTGAGGTTTAAGGTTAGGGTTAGGTTTAGGATCAGTGTGAAGGATAGTGTTAATGTTAGGGTTAATGTTAGGGTGAGGGTAAGTGTTAGGGTGAGGTTATGGGTTGGGGTGATGGTTATGGTTAGAGTGAGGGTTAGGGTTAGGGTTAGGGTTATTGTTAGGTTTAGGTTTAGGGTTACGGTTAGGGTGAGGGTGAGGGTGAGGGTTAGGGTTAGGGTTAGGTTGAGGTTTAGGGTTTGGGTTAGGGTTAGATTTAGGGTTAGGGTGAGGGTGAGTTTTAGTGTTGGGGTGACGCTTAGAGTTAGGGTTAGGGTCAGAGTTAGGGGAGGGTAAGGGTTAGTTTTTGGGTTAGGGATAGGATTATGTTAAGTGTTAAGGTGAGGGTCAGTGTGTTTGTTAGGGTTAGGTCTAGATTTAGGCTTAGTTTTAGGCTGAGGGTGAGGATGATGGTTAGGGTTAGGGTTAGGGTTAGGATTAGGGTTTCGGCAAGCGCAAGGGTGAGTGTGAGGCTTAGGGTTAGAGTTAGGGTGAGGTTTATGGTTAGGTTTATGGTTCGGGTGAGGGTGAGTTTAAGGGTTAGAGTTAGGGTTAGCATGAGGCTAAGGGTGAGGGTTAGGGTTAGAGGTAGTGTTAGGTTTAGGATGAGGGTTAGGGTGAGGGTTAGGGTGAGGGTTAGGTTTAGGGTTATGGTTAGTCTGAGGGTGAGGATGAGGTTTAGGGTTAGTGTGAGGATTAGGGTTAGGGTTAGGGTGAGGGCTAGGGTTGGGTGAGGGTTAGGGATGGGGTTAGCGTGAGGTTTAGGGTTACGGTGATGGTTAGGGTTAGTGTGAGGTTTAGTGTTAGGGTTAGGTTTATTATTAGGTTTAGGGTAAGTGTTAGGGTGAGGTTTAGGTTCAGGGTGAGGGTTATGGTTAGGTTGAGGGTTAGGGTTATGGTTAAGGTTATTGTTAGGGTTAGGGTTAAGGTTAAGGTGAGGGTTAGGGTGAGGGTTACGGTTAGGGTTAGGATGAGGTTTAGGTTTAGGGTTAGGGATAGAATTAGGGTTAGGGTGACAGTGAGGTTTAAGGTTAGAGTTAGGGTTTGTGATAGGGTTAGGGTTAGGGTGAGGGTTAGGCATAGGCTTAGGCTTAGGCTTAGGCTTAGGCCGAGCATGAGGATGAGGTTTAGGGTTAGGGTGATGTTTCTGTTTAGGATTAGTGTTATTGTTAGGGTTAGGTTTAGAGTTACGGTGAGGGTGAGGGTGCAGGTGAGGGTTAGGTTTAGGGTTAACGTGGGGTTTACTGTTAGGGTTACGGTTAGGGTTAGGTTGAGGGTGAGCTTTAGGGTTAGATTTAGGGTTAGTGTTAGGATAAGTTTTAGTGTTAGAGTTTGGGTTAGGGTGAAGCTGACGGTGAGGGTTAGGGTTAGGATTAATGTTAGGGTTAGGCTTATGGTGAGGGTTAGGTTGAGGGTGAGGGTTAGGGTTAGGGTTAGGAGTAGGATTAGTTTTAGGATTAGGGTGAGTGTGAGGGTTAGGGTTAGGGTTAAGGATAGGCTTAGGATTAGGCTGAGGTTGAGGGTTAGGGTTAGGGTTAGGCTTAGGATTAGGCTGAGGGTGAGGTTGTGGGTTAGGTTTAGTATGAGGGTTAGGGTTAGGGTTTGGGTTAGGGTGAGGTTGAGGCTGAGGATTATGTTTAGGTTTAGGGTTAGGTTTAGGGGTAGTGTTAGTGTTAGTGTTAGGGTTATTGTTAGGGTGAGGGTGAGGTTTAGACATAGGGTTATGGGGAAGGATAGGGTGAGGGTTAGGGTTAGGGGTAGTGTTAGGTTTAGGTTGAGGGTGAGGGTTAGGTTGAGGTTTAAGGTTAGGGTTAGGTTTAGGATCAGTGTGAGGGATAGTGTTAGTTTTATGGTTAGTGTTAGGGTGAGGGTAAGTATTAGGGTGAGGTTTTGGGTTAGGGTGAGGGTTAGGGTTGGGTTTAGGGTTATTGTTATGTTTAGGTTTAGGGTTACGGTTACAGTGAGGGAGAGGGTGAGGGTTAGGGTTAGGGTTATGTTGAGGCTTAGGGTTTGGGTTAGGGTTAGATTTAGGGTTAGGGTGAGGGTGAGGTTTAGGGTTAGGGTGACGCTTAGGGTTAGGGTTAGGGTGAGAGTTAGGGGAGGGTAAGTGTTAGTGTTAGGGTTAGGGATAGGATTAGGTTGAGGGTTAGGGTGAGGGTCAGTGTGTTTGTTAGGGTTAGGTCTAGAGTTAGGCTTAGGTTTAGGCTGAGGGTGAGAGTGATGGTTACGGTTAGGGTTAGAGTTAGGGGGAGGGTTAGGATTAGGGTTAGGGTTAGGATTAGGGTTAGGGCAAGCGCTAGGTTGAGGGTGAGGCTTAGGGTTAGAGTTAGGGTGAGGTTAATGGTTAGCGTTAGGCTTAGGGTGAGGGTGAGGTTTAGGGTTAGATTTAGGGTTAGGGTGAGGCTGAGGGTGAGGGTTAGGTTTAGGGTTAGTTTGAGTTTTAGCGTTTGGGTTAGGGTTAGAGTTAGTGTTAGGGTGAGGGTGATGTTTAGGTTTAGAGTTACGTTTAGGGTGACGCTTAGGGTTAGGGTTAGCGTGAGAGTTAGGGGGAGGGTTAGGTTTAGTGTTAGGTTTTGGGATAGGATTAGGGTTAGGTTTAGGGTGAGGGTCAGTGTGTTTGTGAGGGTTAGGTCTGGGGTTAGGCTTAGGTTTAGGCTGATGGTGAGGGTGATGGTTAGGGTTAGGGTTAGGATTAGGGTTAGGGGGAGGATTAAGATTAGGGTTATGGATAACGCCAGGGCTAGGGTGAGGGTGAGGTTCAGGGTTAGAGTTAGGGTGAGGTTTATGGTTAGGGTTAGGGTTAGGCTGAGGGTGAGGTTATGGGGTAGATTTAGGGTTAGGGTGAGGCTGAGTGTGAGGGTTAGGATTAGGGTTAGTGTTAGGTTTAGGTTTAGGGTTAGGGTGAGGGTTCGGGAGAGGTTTAGGGTTAGGGTTAGGCTGAGGGTGAGGGTGAGGGTTAGGGTGAGAATGAGGGTTAGGGTTAGGGTGAGGGCTAGGGTTGGGTGAGGGTTAGGGACAGGGTTAGTGTGAGGTTTAGGGTTAGGGTGATTGTTAGGGTTAGTGTGAGGGTTAGTGTTAGGGTTTGGGTTATTGTTAGGGTTAGGGTAAGTGTTAGGGTAAGGGTTAGCTTTAGGGTGAGTGTTATGTTTAGGGTGAGGGTTAGAGTTATGGTTAAGGTTGTTGTTAGGGTTAGGGTTAGGATTAGGGTTACGGTGTGGGTGAGGGTGCGGGTTACGATTAGGGTTAGGATGAGGTTTAGTTTAGGGTTAGGGTTAGATTTAGGGTTAGGGTGAGGGTTAGGGTTATGATTAGGCTTAGCCTTAGGCTGAGCATGAGTGTGAGGGTGAGGGTGAGGGTTCCGGTGAGGTTTAGGGTTAGGTTTAGGGTCATGTTTAGAGTTAGGTTGAGGTTTAGGGTTAGGATAAGTTTAAGGGTGAGGGCTAGGCTGAGGCTTAGGGTGAGGGTTAGGGTTATGGATAGGGTTAGGTTTAGGATTAGGGTTAGGGTTAGCGTGAGTGTGAGGATTAGGATTAGGGTTAGGGTTAGGCTTAGAGTTAGGATGAGGCTTAGGGTTTGGGTTAGGGTGAGGTTGAGGCTGAGGCTTAGGGTTAGGTTTAGGGTTAGGTTTAGGGTTTGGGTTAGGGTTAGAGTTAGGGTTAGGGTGAGGGTGAGGTTTAAGGTTAGAGTTAGGGTTAGGGTGAGGTTTAGGTTGAGTGTTATGGTAAGGGTTAATTTTAGGGTTAGGTTTAAGGTGAGAGTTAGGGGAAGTGTTAGGGTTAGGGTTAGGGTTAGGGATAGGATTAGGGTTAGAGTGGGGGGAATGTGTGTGTTAGGTTTAGGTTTAGGCGTAGGCTTAGGGTTAGGCTGAGGGTGAGTTGAGTGTGAGGGTTAAGGTTAAGCTTAGGCTTTGGGTTAGGCTGTGGTTGATGGTGGGGGTGAACATTAGGTTTAGGGTGATGGTTAGGTTTGGGGTTATGGTGAGTGTTAGGATGAGTGTTAGGTTTAGGATTAGGGTTAGGGTGAGGGCTAGGGTGAGGGTAAGGGTAAGTGTAAGGGTTAGGCTTAGGTTTAGGGTAATGCTGAGCATGAGGTTGAGGGTGAGGGTTAGGGTTAGGGTGATGGTTAGGATGAAGTTTAGGGTTAGGGTGAGTGTTAGGGTGAGGATGATAAAGGTAAAGGGGAGGTTTAGGCTGAGGGTGAGGTTTAAGATAAGGGTGAGGGTTAGGGATAGGGTTAGTGTAAGTGTTAGGGTTAGGGTTAGGGTGAGGGTGAGGGTTAGATTGAGGATTAGGGTGAGGGTTAGTGTGAGGTTTAGGGTGAGGATGAGGGTTAGGGTTAGGGTGAGGTGGAGGGTTAGAATTAGGGTTAGGGTGAGGGCTAGTGTGAGGATGAGGATTAGGGTTAGGCTTAGATTTAGGGTGAGGTTTAGGATTAGGTTGAGGGTTAGGATGAGGGGTAGGGTTAGGATTAGGTTTAGGGTGAGGGCTAGGGTGAGGGTGAGGTTTAGGTTTAGGGTTAGGATTAGGGTTAGGGTGAGGGTGAGGTTAATGGTTAGATTTAGGTTTAGTTGGAAGGTTAGGTAGAGGGTTAGGGTTAGGTTAAGTGTTAGGGTTAAGGTTAGGTTGAGGGTTAGGATGAGGTTTAGGGTTAGGGTTAGGGTTAGGATTAGGGTAAGGGTGAAGGTGAGTGTGAGGTTTAGGGTTAGAGTGAGGCTTAGGATTAGGTTAAGGCTGAGGGTGAGGGTGGGGTGAGGATTAGGGTTAGGGTTAGGGTTAGGGTGAGGTTAGTTTGAGGGTTAGGATTAGGATTAGGGTTAGGGTGAGGGCTAGGGTGAGGGTGAGGGTTAGGGTTAGGGTGATGGTTAGGTTTACGGTTTGGGTGAGGGTTAGGATGAGGTTTAGGGTTAGGGTGAGTGTTAGGGTGAGGGTGATGGTAAGGGTAATGTTGAGGTTTAGGCTGACGGTGATGTTTAAGATAAGGGTGAGTGTTAGGGTTAGGTTTAGGGTTAGGGTAAGGGTTAGGGTTAGGATTAGGGTGAGGGTTAGATTGAGGATTAAAGTTAGGGTTAGTGTGAGGTTTAAGGTGAGGATGAGGGTTAGGATTAGGTTGAGGGTGAGGGTTAGATTTAGGGTTAGGGTGAGGGCTAGGATGAGGGTGAGGATTAGGGTTAGGGATAGGGTTAGGGTGAGGTTTAGGATTAGGGTGAGGTTTAGGGTTATTGTGAGGGTTAGTGTTAGGTTTAGGGTTAGTGTTAGGGTGAGGGTAAGTGTTAGCGTGAGGGTTAGGTTTAGGGCGCGGGTTATATTTAGGGTGAGGGTTAGGGTTAGGTTTAGGGTTATTGTTAGGTTTAGGGTTAGGGTTAAGGTTACAGTGAGGGTGAGGGTTAGGGTTAGGGTTACAGTGAGGTTTAGTATTAGGGTTAGGGTTAGAGTAAGGGTTAGGTTAAGGGTGAGGATTAGGGGTACAGTTTTGGTTAGGGTGAGTTTTAGGTTTAGGGTGCGGGTTAGCATGAGGGTGACGGTAACGGTAAAGCTGAGGGTTAGGCTGATGGTGAGGTTTACGGTAAGGGTGAGGGTTAGGGTTAGGGTGACGTTTAGTGTTAGCGTTAGGGTGAGGTTGTGGGTTAGATTGAGGATTAGGGTTAGGGTTAGTGTGAGGTTTAGGGTGAGGATGAGCGTTAGGGTTAGGGTGAGGGTGTGGGTTAGAATTAGGTTTAAGGTGAGGTTTAGGATTAGGGTGAGGTTTAGGGTTAGTGTGATGGTTAGTGTTAGGGTCAGGGTAAGTGTTAGGGTGAGGGGTAGAGTTAGGGTGAGTGTTATGTTCAGGGTGAGGTTTTGGGTTAGGTTTAGGGTTATTGTTAGTTTTAGGGTTAGGGTTACGGTTTCAGTGATGGTGAGGGTTAGAGTTAGGGTTACAGTGAGGTTTAGTGTTAGGGTTAGGTTTAGAGTAAGGGTTAGGGTGAGGGTGAGGTTTAGGGGTACAGTTTTAATTAGGGTGAGGGTTAGGGTTAGGGTGCGGTATAGCCTGGGGGTGACGGTAAGGGTTAGGTGAGGGTGAGGCTGAGGGTGAGGGTTAAGGTTAGGTTGAGGTTTAGGGTTAGGGTGAGGGTTAGTGTTAGCGGTAGGGTGAGGTTGAGGGTTAGATTGAGGATTAGTGTTAGGGTTATTGTGAGGTTTATGGTGAGGATGAGGGTTAGGGTTATTCTGAAGCCTAGGGTGAGGTTGAGGGTTAGGGTTAGTGTTAGGGTGAGGTTTAGATTTAGGGTGATGTTTAGCGTTAGTGTGAGGGTTAGTGTTAGGTTTAGTGTTAGGGTGAGGGTAAGTGTTAGGGTGAGGGTTAGGGTTAGGGTGAGGGTTATGGTTAGGGTGAGGGTTAGGGTTAGGATAAGTGTAAGGGTTAGGGCTAGGCTGAGGGTTAGGGTGAGGGTTAGTGTTAGGGATAGGGTGAGGTTTAGGATTAGGTTTATAGTGAGGGTGAGTGTGAGGGTTAGGATTCCGGATAGCATTAGGCTTAGAGTTAGGATGAGGTTAGGGTTAGGGTTTGGGTTAGGGTGAGGGTGAGTCTGAGGATTATTGTTAGGTTTAGGGTTAGTTTTAGTGTTAGGTTTAGTTTTAGCGTTACAGTGATGGTTGGGGTTAGGGTTAGGGTTAGGGTTAGGCTTAGAGTTAGGGTGAGACTTAGGATGAGGATTAGGTTTACGATTAGGTTTAGGGTGAGGGCTAGGGTGAAGGTGAGGATTAGGGTTAGTGTTAGGGTAAGGTTTAGGGTTAGGGTGAGGGTTAGGATGAGGGTTAATGTTACAGTGAGGGTGATGGTTAGGTTTAGGGTGAGGGTTAGGGTTCGGATTAGGGTTAGGGTGAGGTTAAGTGTTAGATTTACGGTTAGGGTTAGGGTTATGGTTAGGATTACTGTCATTGTTATGGTTAGGATTAGAGTTATAGTGAGAGTGAGCATGAGGGTGAGTGTTAGTGTTAGGGTGAGGTTTAGTGTTAGGGTTAGGTTTAGGGTGAGTGTGAGGGTGAGTTTTATGGTTAGATTTAGCTTATTTGGGGTGTTAGGTCGAGATTTAGGGTTAGGGTAAGTGTTAGGGTTAAGGTTAGGTTGAGGGTTAGGTTGAGGTTTAGTGTTAGGTTTAGGGTTAGGGTTAGGATTAGGGTTAGGGTGAGGGTGAGGGTGAGGTTTAGGGTTAGGCTTAGGCTTAGGCTTAGGGTTAGGCTGAGGTTGAGGGTGGGGGTGAGGATTAGGGTTAGGGTGATGGTTAAGGTTAGCGTTAGGGTGAGGGTTAGTGTTAGGGTTAGGGTTAGAGTTATGGTTAGGCTGAGGGTGAGGTTTCAGGGAAGAGTTAGGTTTAGGGTGAGGGTAAGGGTTAGAGTGAGGGTTATCGTGGGGGTGACGGCAAGGGTAAAGTTGAGGTTTAGACTGACGTTGAGGGTTATGATAAGGGTGAGGGTAAGGGTTAGGGTGAGGGTTAGTGTTAGTGTTAGGGTGAGGTTGAGGGTTAGATTGAGGATTAGTGTTAGGGTTAGTGTCAGGTTTATGGTGAGGATGAGAATTAGGGTTAGGGTAAAGGTTAGGGTGAGGGTGAGGATTAGATTTAGTGTTAGGGTGAGGTTTAGGGTTAGGGTGATGTTTAGGTTTAGTGTGAGTGTTAGGGTCAGTGTTGGGTTGAGGGTAAGCGTTAGGGTGAGGGTTAGTGTTAGGGAGAGGTTTATGGTTAGGGTGAGTGTTAGGGTTAGGATAAGTGTATGGGTGAGGGCTAGATTGAGGGTTAGGGTGAGTGTTAGGGTTAGGGATAGGCTTAAGTTTAGGATAAGGTTTAGGGTGAGGGTGAGTGTGAAGGTTAGGATTAGGGTTAGAGTTAGGCTTAGAGTTAGGAGGAGGGTTAGGGTTAGGGTTTGGGTTAGGGTGAGGGTGAGGCTGAGGATTAGGGTTTAGGTTTAGGGTTAGGTTTAGGTTTAGTGTTAGTGTTAGTGTTAGGGTTAGTGTTAGTGTTACAGTGCGGGTTGGGCTTAGGGTTATCGTTAGGGTTAGGCTTAGAGTTAGGGTGAGGGTTTGGATGATTATTAGGTTAAAATTAGGGTTAAGGATAGGGCTAGGTTGAAGGGTTTAGGGTTAGTGTTAGGGTAAGGTTTAGGTTTAGGGTTAGGGTGAGGGTGAATGTTAGGCTGAAGGTTAGGGTTACAGTGAGGGTGATGGTTAGGGTTAGGATTAGCATGATGGTTAGGATTGGGGTTAGGGTGAGGTTGAGTGTTAGCATTAGGGTTAGGGTTAGGGTTAGGATTACTGTTATTGTTAGGGTTAAGGTTAGAGTTATGGTGAGAGTGAGGGTGAGGGTGAGTGTTAGTGTTAGGGTGAGGTTGAGGGTTAGGGTTAGGGTTAGGAGTAGGATTAGGGTTAGTGTAAGGGTGAGTGTGAGGGTAGGGTTAGGGATAGGCTTAGGGTTAGGCTGAGGTTGAGGTTGAGGGTTAGGTTTAGGGTGAGGTTTAGGGTTATGGATTGGGTGAGTGTCAGGGTTAGGTTTAGGGTTAGGCTTAGGATTAGGCTGAGGGTGAAGGAGTGGGATAGGTTTAGGCTTAGTGTTAGGGTGTTAGGGTGAGGTTTAGGTTTTTGTTTAGGGTTAGAGTTAGGGTTAGGGTGAGGGTGAGGTTTGGGGTTAGAGTTAGGGTTAGGGTGAGGATTAGGTTGAGGGTTATGGTAAGGGTTAGTTTTAGGGTTAGGGTTGGGGTGAGACTTAGGGGGAGGGTTACGTTTAGGGATAGGATTAGGGTTAGAGTGAGGGGGAGTGTGTGTGTTAGGTTTAGGTTTAGGGTTAGTGTGAGCTTTATGCTGAGGGTGAGGTTGAGGGTGAGGGTTAGGTTTAGGGGGAGTGTTAGGGTAAGGGTTAGGGTTAGGGTAATGGCTAGGGTGAGTGTGAGGGTGAAGTTTAAGGTTCGGCTTAGGTGTAGGGTTAGGGTGAGGGTGAGGTTTAGGGTTAGAGTTAGGGTTAGGGTGAGTGTGAGGGTTAGGCTTAGGATTAGGCTGAGGGTGAGGGTGAGGGTTAGGCTTAGGTTGAGGGTTAGGGTTATGGGGAGGTTTAGGATGAGGGTTAGGTTTAGGATTAGGTTTAGGGTGAGGGTGAGTGTGTGTGTTAGGGTTAGGTTTACGGTTAGGCTTAGGTTTAGTCTGAGGGTCAGTTTGAGGGTTATGGTTAGGGTGAGGTGAGGGTTAGGGTAAGAGTTAGGGGGACAGTTAGGAAGAGGGTTAGGGTTATGATTAGGGTTCGGTGAGAGCTAGCGTGAGGGTGAAGTTTAGGTTTAGGTTTGGGCTGAGGGTTAGGTTTAGGGTATGGATGATAGTTAGGGTTCGGTTTAAGTTTAGTGTTAGGTTGAGGGTTAGGGTAAGGGTTATGGTGAAGGTGAGGGTTAGGGTTCGGTTGAGGGTTATGGTTCGGATTAGGGGTTGAGTGAGGGTGATGGTGAGGGTTAGGTTTAGTGTTAGGGTGAGGGTTAAGATGAGGTTTACGGTTAGGATTAGTGTGAGGGTGAGGACTAGGCTGAGGGTGAGGTTTAGGGTTAGGGTTAGGGTGAGGTTTAGGGTTAGGTTTAGTGTTAAGGTTAGGATGAGTGTAAGGGTTAGGGTTAGAGTTAGGGTTAGGGTGAGGCTGAGTTTGAGGGTTAGGGTTAGTGTTAGTGTTAGATGTAGGGTTAGGGTGAGGTTTAGGTTGAGTGTGAGGGTTAGGCTTAGGGTTAGGATTATGTTTAGGGTAAGGGTTAGGGTGAGTGTGAGCGATATGGTTAGGGTTAGGTTTAGTCTTAGGGTTAGATTGAGGGTGAGAGTGGGGGTGAGCGTTAGGTTTAGGGTGAGTGTGAGGGTTAGGGTTAGGTTGAGGGTTAGGGTTAGGTTTATGGTGAGTGTGAGGGTTAGGGTTAGGTTGAGAGTTAGGGTTAGAGTTAGGGTTAGGGTGAGGGTTAAGGTTAGGGTTAGGGTGAGGGTAAGGATGAGGATTAGGGTTAGGATTAGGGTTAGGGTGAGGGCTAGGGTGAGGTTGAGGGTTAGGGTTAGTGTTAGATTAAGGTTTATAGTTAGGGTTAGGGTTAGGGTGAGTATTAGGTTGAGGGTTAGGGTTACAGTGAAGGTGAGGATTAGGGTTAGGGTGAGGGTTAGGGTTAGGGTTAGGCTTAGGTTTAGGCTTAGGCGTAGGCCGAGCATGTGGGTGAAGGTTCGGGTTCAGGTCCAGGTAAGGGTTAGGGTTAGGTTGAGAGTTAGGTTGAGGTTTAGGTTTAGGATAAGTTTAAGGGTCAGGGCTAGGCTGAGGGTTAGGGTGAGTTTTAGGGTTAGGGATAGGGTTAGGTTTAGGGTTAGGGTTAGGGTCAGTGTGAGGGTTAGGATTAGGTTTAGGGTTAGGCTTAGAGTTAGGATGAGGTTTAGGGTTAGGGTTTGGTTTAGGGTGAGGTTGAGTCTGGGGATTAGGGTTAGGTTTAGGGTTAGGTTTAGAGGGAGTGTTAGTGTTAGTGTTAGGGTTAGGGTTAGGGTGAGGGTGAGGTTCAGATATAGGGTTAGGGGGAAGGATAGGGTGAGGGTTAGGGTTAGGGGTAGTGTTAAGTTTAGGTTGAGGGTGTGGGTTAGGTTGAGGTTTAAGGTTAGGGTTAGGGTTAGGGTCAGTGTGAGGGATAGTGTTATTGTTAGGGTTAGTGTTAGGGTGTGGGTAAGTGGTAATGTGAGGTTATGGGTTAGGGTGACGGTTAGGGTTAGGGTTAGGGTTCTTGTTAGGTTTAGGTTTAGGGTTACGGTTAAGGTGAGGGTGAGGGTGAGGATTAGGTTTAGGGTTATGTTGAGGTTTAGGGTATGGGTTAGGGTTAGATTTAGAGTTAGGGTGAGGGTAAGGTTTGGGGTTAGGGTGACGCTTAGGGCTAGGTTTAGGGTGAGTGTTATGGGGAGGGTAAGGGTTAGTGTTAGGGTTAGGGATAGGATTAGTTTTAAGGTTAGGGTGAAGGTCAGTGTGTTTGTTAGGGTTAGGTCTGGGGTTAGGCATAGGTTTAGGCTGAGGGTGATGGTGATGGTTAGGGTTAGGGTTAGGGTTAGGGTTAGGGGGAGTATTAATATTAGGGAGTATTAATATTAGGGAGTATTAATATTAGGATTAGGGTTAGGGAAAGGTCTAGGGTGAGGGTGAGGTTTAGGGTTAGAGTTAGGGTGAGGTTTATGGTTAGGGTTAGGGTTAGGGTGAGGTTTAGGGTTAGATTTAGGTTTAGGGTGAGGCTGAGGGTGAGGTTTAGGTTTTGGGTTAGTTTGAGGTTTAGGGTTTGGGTTAGGGTTAGAATTAGGGTTAGGGTGAGCTTGAGGTTTAGGTTTAGATTTAGGGTTAGGGTGATGCTTAGGGTTAGGGTTAGGGTGAGAGTTAGGGGGCGGGTAAGGGTTAGTGTTAGGGTTAGGAATAGGATTAGGGTTAGGGTGAGGGTGAGTGTCAGTGTGTTTGTTAGGGTTAGGTCTGGTTTTAGACTTAGGTTTAGGCTGAGTGTGAGGGTGATGTTTAGGGTTAGGGTTAGGGTTAGGGGAAGGATTAAGATTAGGGTTTGGGTTAGGATTAGTGATAGGGCCAGGGCTAGGATGAGGGTGAGGTTTAGGGTTAGAGTTAGGGTAAGGTTTATGGTTAGGTTTAGGTTTAGGGTGAGGGTGAGGTTTAGGGTTAGATTTAGTGTTAGGGTGAGGCTGAGGGTGAGGGTTAGTTTTAGGGTTAGTGTTAGTTTTAGGTTTAGGTTTAGGCTGAGGGTGAGGGTGAGGGTTAGGTTGAGGATGAGGGTTAGGGTTAGTGTGAGGGCTAGGGTTGGGTGTGGGTTAGGGATAGGGTTAGTGTGAGGTTTAGGGTTAGGGTGATGGTTAGTGTTATTGTGAGGGTTAGTGTTAGGTTTAGGGTTATTGTTAGGGTTAGGGTAAGTGTTAGAGTGAGGGTTAGCTTTAGGGTGAGTGTTATGGTTAGGGTGAGGGTTAGGGTTATGGTTAAGTTTGTTGTTAGGGTTAGGGTTAGGGTTACGGTTACGGTGTTGGTGAGGTTGCGGGTTACGGTTAGGGTTAGGATGAGGTTTAGGTTTAGGGTTAGGAATAGAATTCGGGTTAGGGTGACAGTGAGGTTTAGGGTTAGAGTTAGGTTTTGTGATAGGGTTAGGCTTAGGGTGAGGGTTAGGGTTAGTCTTAGGCTTAGGATTAGGCTTAGGCCTAGCATGAGGGTGAGGGTTAGGGTTAGGGTGATGGTTCTGTTTCGGATTAGTGTTATTGTTAGTGTTAGGGTTAGAGTTACGGTGAGAGTGAGGGTGCAGGTGAGGGTTAGGTTTAGGGTGCAGTTTATGGTTAGGGTTAGGGTTAGGGTTAGGTTGAGGGTGATTTTTAGGGTTAGTGTTAGGATAAGGTTTAGTGTTAGAGTTAGGGTTAGGGTGAGGCTGAGGGTGAGGGTTAGGGTTACGATTAATGTTAGGGTTAGGCTTATGATTAGGGTTAGTGTGAGGGTGAGGATTAGGGTTAGGTTTAGGAGTAGGATTAGGTTTAGGATTAGGGTGAGTGTGAGGGTTACGGTTAGGGTTAGGGATAGGCTTAGGATTAGGCTGAGGGTGAAGGTGTGGGTTAGGGTTAGGATGAGGTTTAGGGTTATGTGGAGGGTTAGGATGAGGGTTAGGGTTAGGATTAGGGGTAGGATGAGGGTGATTGTGTGTGTTAGGTTTAGGTTTAGGGTTAGGCTTAGGGTTATTATGAGGGTGAGTTTGAGTATTAGGGTTAGTGTTAGGGTGAGGGTTTGGGTAAGGGTTAGGAGGAGGGTTAGGAAAAGGGTTAAGGTAAGGATTAGTGTTTGGTGAGGGCTAGGGTGAGGGTGAGGTTTATGGTTAGGTTTGGAGTGAGGATTAGGTTTAGGGTAAAGGTGAGAATTAGGGTTCGGTTTAAGATTAGGGTTAGGTTGAGGGTTAGGGTAAGGGTTATGGTGAGGGTGAGGGTTAGGGTTAGGTTGAGGGTTAGGGTTGGGATTAGGGTTAGGGTGAAGGTTAGGGTGAGGGTTAGGTTTAGTGTTAGGATGAGGGTTAGGCTTAGGATTAAGGTTTTGGTGAGTGATAGGGTGAGGGTGAGGTTTAGAGTTAGGGTTAGTGTGAGGTTTAGGGTTAGGGTTAGTGTTAGGGTTAGGGTGAGGGTGAGGTTTAGGGTTAGAGTTAGGTTTATGGTGAGGCTGAGTTTGAGGGTTAGTGTTAGTGTTAGTTTTAGGGTTAGGTTGAGTGTGAGGGTTAGGCTTAGGGTTAGGATTATATTTAGGGTAAGGGTTAGGCTTAGTGTGAGCGATATGGTTAGGGTTAGGGTTCGACTGAGGGTGAGGGTGTGGGTGAGTTTTAGGTTTAGGGTGAGTGTGAGGGTTACGGTTAGGTTGAGAGTTAGGGTTAGAGTTAGGGTTAGGGTGAGGGTTAAGGTTAGGGTTAGGGTGAGGGTAAGGATGAGGACTAGGGTTAGTATTAGGGTTAGGGTGAGGGATAGGGTTGGGTGAGGTTTAGGGATAGGGTTAGCGTGAGGTTTAGGTTTACGGTGATGGTTAGGGTTAGTGTGAGTGTTAGTGTTAGTGTTAGGGTTATTGTTAGGGTTAGGGTAAGTGTTAGGGTGAGGGTTAGCTTTTTGGTGATTGGTTATGGTTAGGTTGAGGGTTAGGGTTATGGTTAAGGTTATTGTTAGGTTTAGGGTTACGGTTATGGTGACGGTGAGTGAAAGGGTTATGGTTAGTGTTAGGATGAGGTTTAGGTTTAGGGTTAGGGATAAATTTAGGGTTAGGGTGACAGTGATCTCACTGTTAGGGTTTGTGATAGGGATAGGGTTAGGGTGAGGGTTAGGGTTTGTCTTAGTCTTCGGCTTAGGCTTAGGCCGAGCATGAGGGTGAGGGTTAGGGTTAGGCTGATGGTTCTGTTTAGGATTAGTGTTATTGTTAGTGTTAGGGTTAGAGTTACGGTGAGGGTGAGGGTGCAGGTGAGGGTTAGGGTTAGGGTTAGGTTGAGTGTGAGGTTTAGGGTTAGATTTAGGGTTAGTGTTAGGATAAGGTTTAGTGTTAGAGTTAAAGTTAGGGTGAGGCTGAGGGTGAGGTTTACTGTTAGGATTAATGTTAGTGTTAGGCTTCTGGTGAGGGTAAGGTTGAGTGTGAGGGTTAGGGTTAGGGTTAGGAGTAGGATTAGGGTTAGGATTAGGGTGAGTGTGAGGGTTATGGTTAGGGTTTGGGAAAGGCTTAGGGTTAGGCTGAGGTTGAGGGTTAGTGTTAGTGTTAGCATGAGGTATAGGGTTAGGGTTAGGGTTAGTGTGAGAGTTAGTGTTAGGGTTAGGTTTAGGATTAGCCTGAGGGTGAGGGTGAGGGTTAGGTTTAGGTTGAGGGTTACGGTTGTGGGGAGGTTTAGGATGAGTGTTAGGGTTAGGATTAGGGTTAGGTTGAGGGTGAGTGTGTGTGTTAGGTTTAGTTTTAGGGTTAGGCTGAGGGTGAGTTTGAGGCTTAGGGTTAGGCTGAGGGTGAGGGTTAGGGTAAGGGTTAGGGGGAGGGTTAGGAAGTGGGTTAGGGTAAGGATTAGTGTTTGGTGAGGGCTAGGGTGAGGGTGAGGTTTAGGGTTAGGTTTGGAGTGAGGGTTAGGGTTAGGGTAAGTGTGAGAATTAGGGTTCAGTTTAAGTTTAGGGTTACGTTGACGGTTAGGGTAAGGGTTATGGTGAGGGTGAGGGTTAGGGTTAGGTTGAGGTTTAGGGTTCAGATTAGGGTTGGGGTGAATGTGACGGTGAGGGTTAAGTTTAGTGTTAGGGTGAGGGTTAGAATGAGGGTTAGGCTTAGGATTAAGGTTTTGGTGAGTGCTAGAGTGAGGGTGAGGTTTAGGGTTAGGATTAGGGTGAGGTTTAGGGTTAGGGTTAGTTTTAGGGTTAGGGTGAGGGTGAGGTTTAGGGTTAGAATTAGGGTTAGGGTGAGGCTGAGTTTGAGAGTTAGTCTTAGTGTTAGTGTTAGATTTAGGGTTAGGGTGAGGGTTAGGTTGAGTGTGAGGGTTAGGCTTAGGGTTAGGATTATATTTAGGGTAAGGGTTAGGGTGAGTGTGAGCAATAGGGTTAGGGTTAGGGTTAGGCTTAAGATTAGACTGAGGGTGAGGTTTAGGTTTAGGGTGAGTGTGAGGGTTACGGTTAGGTTGAGAGTTAGGGTTAGAGTTAGGGTTAGGGTGAGGGTTAAGGTTAGGGTCAGGGTGAGGGTAAGGATGAGGACTAGGGTTAGGATTAGGGTTAGGGTGAGGGCTAGGGTGAGTTTGAGGGTTAGGGTTAGTGTTAGATTAAAGGGTTAGGCTTAGGTTTAAGGTGAGGATTAGGTTGAGGGTTAGAGTTACAGTGAAGGTGAGGATTAGGGTTAGGGTGAGGGTTAGGGTTAAGGTTAGGCTTAGCCTTAGGCTTAGGCTTAGGCCAAGCATGAGGGTGAGGGTGAGGGTTCGGTTCAGGGTGAGGGTTAGGGTTAGGTTGAGAGTTAGGTTGAGGTTTAGGGTTAGGGATAGGGTTAGGTGTAGGATTACGGTTAGGGTGAGTGTGAGTGTTAGGATTAGGGTTAGGGTTAGGCTTAGAGTTAGGATGAGGTTTAGGGATAGGGTTTCGTTTAGGGTGAGGTTGAGGCTGAGGATTAGGTTAAGTTTAGGGTTAGGTTTAGGGGTAGTGTTAGTCTTAGGGTTAGGGTTAGGGTTAGGGTGAGGGTGATGTTTAGATATAGGGTTAAGGGGAGGGATAGGGTGAGGGTTAGGGTTAGGGGTACTGTTAGGTTTAGGTTGAGGGTGAGGGTTAGGTTGAGGTTTAAGGTTAGGGTTAGGGTTAGGGTCAGTGTGAGGGATAGTGTTAGTGCTAGGGTTAGTGTTAGGGTGAGGGTAAGTGTTAAGGTGAGGTTATGGTTTAGGGTGACAGTTAGGGTTAGGGTTATTGTTAGGTTTAGGTTTAGGGTTATGGTTACAGTGAGGGTGAGGGTGATGGTTAGGTTTAGGGTTATTTTGAGGTTTAAGGTTTGGGTTAGGGTTAGATTTAGGGTTAGGGTGAGGGTGAGGTTTAGGGTTAGGGTGACGCTTAGGGTTAGGGTTAGGATGAGAGTTAGGGGGAGGGTAAGGATTAGTGTTAGGGTTAGGGATAGGATTAGGGTTAGGGTTAAGGTGAGGGTTAGTGTGTTTGTTAGGTTTAGATCTAGGGTTAGGCTTATGTTTAGGCTGAGGGTGAGCGTGATATTTAGGGTTAGGGTTAGGGTTAGGGATAGGGGGAGGGTTAGGATTAGGGTTAAGTTTAGGATTAGGGTTAGAGCAAGGGCTAGGGTGAGGGTGAGGTTTAGGGTTAGAGTTAGGGTGAGGTTTATGGTTAGGGTTAGGGTTAGGGTGAAGGTGAGGTTTAGGGTTAGATTTAGGGTTAGGGTGAGGCTGAGAGTGAGGGTTAGGTTTAGGGTTAGTTTGAGGTTTAGGGTTTGGGTTAGGGTTAGAGTTAGGGTTAGGGTAAGGGTGAGGTTTAGGTTTAGAGTTAGTGTTAGGGTGATGCTTAGGGATAGGGTTAGGCTGAGAATTAGGGGGAGGGCAAAAGGTTTAGTGTTAGGTTTAGGGATAGGATTAAGCTTAGGGTTAGGGTGAGGGTCAGTGTGTTTGTTAGAGTTAGGTCTGGGGTTAGGCTTAGGTTTAGGCTGAGGGTGAGGGTGATGGTTAGGGTTAGGGTTAGGGTTAGGGTTAGGGTTAGGGTTAGGGGGAGGATTAAGATTAGGGTTAGGGTTAGGATTAGGGATAGGGCCAACGCTAGGTTGAGGGTGAGGTTTAGGGTTAGAGTTAGGGTGAGGTTTATGGTTAGGGTTAGGGTTAGGGTGAGGGTGAGGTTTAGGGTTATATTTAGAGTTAGGGTGAGGCTGAGGGTGAGGGTTAGGGTTAGGGTTAGTGTTAGGTTTAGGTTTAGGGTTTGGGTGAGGTTTAGGGTGAGGTTTAGTTTTAGGGTTAGGGTTAGGCTGAGGGTGAGGTTCTGGGTTAGGGTGAGGATGAGGGTTAGGGTTAGGGTGAGGGCTAGGGTTGGATGAGGGTTCGGGATAGGGTTAGTGTGAGGTTTAGGGTTAGGGTGATGGTTAGGGTTAGTGTGATGGTTAGTGTTAGGTTTAGGGTTATTTTTAGGGTTAGGGTAAGTGTTATGGTGAGGGTTAGCTTTAGGGTGAGTGTTATGGTTAGGGTGAGGGTTAGGGTTATGGTTAAGGTTGTTGTTAAGTTTCGGGTTAGGGTTAAGGTTACTGTGTTGGTGAGGGTGTGGGTTACGGTTTGGGTTAGGATGAGGTTTAGGTTTAGGGTTAGGGATAGAATTAGGGTTAGGGTGACAGTGAGGTTTAGGGTTAGAGTTAGGGTTTGTGATAGGGTTAAGGTTAGGGTGAGGTTTAGGGTTAGGCTTAGGCTTAGGCTTACGCCCAGCATGAGTGTGAGGGTTAGGTTTAGTGTGATGGTTCTGATTAGGATTAGTGTTATTGTTAGTGTTAGGGTCAGAGTTATAGTGAGGGTGAGGGTGCAGGTGAGGGTGAGGGTTAGGGTTAGTGTGGGGTTTACTGTTAGGGTTAGGGTTAGGGTTAGGTTGAGGGTCAGGTTTAGGGTTAGATTTAGGGTTAGTGTTAGGATAAGTTTTAGTGTTAGAGTTAGGGTTAGGGTGAGGCTGAGGGTGAGGGTTAGGGTTAGATTTAGGGTTAGTATTAGGATAAGTTTTAGTGTTAGAGTTAGGGTTAGGGTGAGGCTGAGGGTGAGCGTTAGGTTTAGAATTAATGTTAGGATTAGGCTTATGGTGAGGGTTAGGTTGAGGGTGAGGTTTAGGGTTAGGGTTAGGAGTAGGTTTAGGGTTAGGATTAGGGTGAGTGTGAGGTTTTGGGTTAGGGTTAGGGATAGGCTTAGGTTTAAGGTGAGGTTGAGGGTTAGGGTTAGGGTTAGCGTGAGGTATAGGGTAAGGGTTAGGGTGAGTGTGAGGGTTAGGGTTAGGGTTAGGCTTAGGATTAGGCTGAGGGTGAGGGTGTGGGTTAGGGTTAGGATGAGGTTTAGGGTTATGGGGAGGGTTATTATGAGGGTTAGGGTTAGGATTAGGGTTAGGATGAGGGTGATTGTGTGTGTTAGGGGTAGGTTTAAGGTTAGGCTTAGGGTTAGTCTGAGGGTTAGTTTGAGGGTTAGGGTTAGAGTTAGGGTGAGGGTTAGGGTAAGGCTTAGGGGCAGGGTTAGGAAGAGGGTTAGGGTAAGATTTAGTGTTTGGTGAGGGCTAGGGTGAGGGTGAGGTTTAGGGTTAGGTTTGCAGTGAGGGTTAGGTTTAGGGTAAGGGTGAGAATTAGGGTTGGGTTTAAGTTTAGGGTTAGGTTGAGGGTAAGGGTAAGGGTTACGGTGAGGATGAAGGTTAGGGTTAGGTTGAGGTTAGGGTTCGGATTAGGGTTAGGTTGAAGGTGACGGTGAAGGTTAGGTTTAGTGTTAGGGTGAGGGTTAGGATGAGGGTTAGGCTTAGGATTAAGGTTTTGGTGAGTGCTAGGGTGAGGGTGAGTTTTAGGGTTAGGGTTAGGGTGAGGTTTAGGGTTAGGGTTAGTGTTAGGGTTAGGGTGAGTGTGAGGTTTAGGGTTAGAGTTAGGGTTAGGTTGAGGCTGAGTTTGAGGGTTAGTGTTAGTGTTAGTGTTAGTGTTAGGGTTAGGATGAGGTTTAGGTTGAGTGTGAGGGTTAGTCTTAGCGTTAGGATTATTTTTAGGGTCAGGGTTAGGGTGAGTGTGAGCTATATGTTTAGAGTTAGTGTTAGGCTTAAGGTTAGACTGAGGGTGAGGTTGGGGGTGAGGTTTAGGTTTAGGGTGAGTGTGAGGGTTACGGTTAGGTTGAGAGTTAGGGTTAGAATTATGGTTAGGGTGAGGGTTAAGTTTAGGGTTAGGGTGAGGGCAAGGATGAGGATTAGGGTTAGGATTAGGGTTAGGGTGAGGGCTAGGGTGAGGTTGATGTTTAGGGTTAGTGTTAGATTAAGGTTTAGAGTTAGGGTGAGGATTAGGTTGAGGGTTAGGGTTAGAGTGAGGGTGAGGATTAGGGTTAGGCTGAGGGTTAGGTTTAGTATTAGGGTTAGCTTGAGTGTGAGTATTAGCATTAGGGTTAGGGTTAGGGTTAGGATTAGTGTTATAGTTAGGGTTAGTGTTAGAGTTATTGTGAGGGTGACGGTGAGGGTGAGGGTTAGGTTTAGGGTTAGGTTGAGGTTTAGGGTTAGGGTTTAAGATTAGGGTTAGGGTGAGGGTGTGGTTTAGGGTTAGATTTAGGGTTAGTTGGGGGGTTAGGTCGAGGGTGTGGGTTAGGTTTACTTTTAGGATTAAGGTTAGGCTGAGTGTTAGGTTGAAGTTTAGGGTTACGGTTAGGTTTAGGTTTAAAATTAGGGTGAGGGTGAGGGTGAGTGTGAGGGTTAGGGTTAGGGTTAGGCTTAGGCTTAGCGTGAGGATTAGGGTTAGTGTTAGAGTAAGGTTTAGGGTTAGGGTTAGGATTAGGGTGAGGATTAGGATGAGGGATAGTGTTACGGTGAGAGTTAGGTTTAGCGTTAAGGTTAGGGTTAGGGTTAGGTTTAGGTTGAGGTTGAGTGTTAGCATTAGGGTTAGGTTAGGGTTAGGGTTAGGTTTAGCGTTAGGATTACTGTTATTGTTAGGGTTAGGGTTAGAGTTATGGTGAGGGTGAGGGTCAGGGTGAGTGTTAGGATTTGGTTGAGGTTTAGGTTGAGGCTTAGTGTTAGGGTTAGTGTTGAGGTTAGGATTAGGTTAGGGTGAGCCTGAGTGTGAGGTTTAGGGTTAGGCTTAGGCTTAGGCTTAGGGTTAGGCTGATGGTGACGGTGGGGGTGAGGATTAGGGTTAGGGTGATTGTTACACTTAGGGTTCAGGTGAGGGTTAGTTTTAGGATTAGGGTTAGAGTTAGGGTTAAGGTGAGGTTGAGGTTTAGCTGTAGAGTTAGGGGTAGGGGGAGGGTTAGGTTTAGAGTGAGGGTTAGGGTGAGGGTGAAGGTAAGGGTAAAGTTGAGGGTTAGGCTGAGGGTGAGGGTTACGGGAAGGGTGAGGTTTAAGGTTAGGGTGAGTGTTAGGGTTAGGAATAGGGTGAGGGTGAGGGTTAGATTGAGGATTAGTTTTAGGGTTAGTGTGAAGTTTAGGGTGAGGATGAGGTTTAGGGTTAGGGCGACGTCTACGGAAAGGGTGAGTTTTAGGGTTAGTGTTAAGGTGAGATTTATGGTTAGGGTAATGTTTAGGGTTAGTGTGAGGTTTAGTGTTAGGGTTAGGGTTAGTGTTAGGGTGAGGGTAAGCGTTATGTTGAGGGTTAGGGTGAGGGTTAGGGTTAGGGTTAGGGTTATTGTTAGTGTTAGGGTTAGGGTTAAGGTTATGGTAAGGGTGAGGGTGAGGGTTAAGATTAGGGCAAGGATGAGGTATAGTTATAGGGTTAGCGTTAGGGTTTGGTTCAGGTTGAGTTTAGTGTTAGCGTTAGGGTTAGGGTGTGGCAGAGGGTGAGAGTTAGGGTTAGGATTAATGTTAGGGTTAGGCTTATGGTGAAGATTAGGTTGAGTGTGAGGGTTAGAGTTAGGGTTAGGCGTAGGATTAGGGTTAGTGTTAGGGTGAGTGTGAGGGTTAGGGTTAGGGTTAGGGATAGGCATAGGGTTAGGCTGAGGTTGAGGTTGAGGGTTAGTTTTAGGGAGAGTTTTAGGGTTAGGGTTAGGGTGAGTGTGAGGGTTAGGTTTAGGGTTAGGCTTAGGGTTAGGCTGAGGGTGAGGTTGATGGTAAGTTTTAGGGTTAGGGTGAGGGTTAGGGTAAGGGTTAGGGGGAGGGTGAGGAAGAGGGTTAGGGTTAGGATTAGGGTTGGGTGAGGGCTAGGGTGAGGTTGAGGTTTAGGTTTAGGTTTCGGGTGAGGTTTAGGGTTAGGGTTATGGTGAGAGTTAGGGTTCGGTTTAAGTTTAGGGTTAAGTTGAGTGCTAGGCTAAGGTTTTCTGTGAGGGTGAGTGTGAGGGTTAGGTTGAGGGTTAGGATTCAAATTAGGGTTAGGGTGAGGGTGAGGGTGAGGTTAAGTTTAGTGTTAGGCTGTGGGTTAGTTTGAGGGTTAGAGTTAGTATTAGGGTTAGGTTGAGGGCTAGGGTGAAGGTGAGGTTTAGGGTTAGGTTTAGGGTGAGGTTTAGGGTTAGGGTTAATGTTAGGGTCAAGGCTGAGTTTTAGATTTAGAGTTAGGGTTAGGGTGAGGCTGAGGTTGAGGGTTAGGTTTAGAATTAGTGTTAGATTTATGGTTAGGTTGAGGTTGAGGGTTAGGCTTAGTGTTAGGATTAGGTTTAGGGTAAGGGTTAGGGTGAGTGTGTGCGTTAGGGTTAGGGTTAGGGTTAGGCTTAGGGTTAGGCTGAGGGTGAGGTTGAGTGTGAGGCTTAAGGTTAATGTGAGGGTTAGGGTGAGAGTTAGGGTTCGGTTATGTTTAGGGTGAGGGTGAGGGTTAGGGTCAGGGTTACGATGAGCTTGAGGTTTATGGTTAGGTTGAGAGTTAGGGTTAGGGTTAGGGTCAGGGTGAGGGTTAAGTTTAGGTTTAGGGTGAGGTTTAAGGATAGGATTAGGCTTAGGGTGAGGGCTATGGTGAGGGTGAGGGTTATGTTTAGGGTGAGGTTTAGGGATAGGGTTAGTATGAGGGTTAGGGTAAGTTTGAGGTTTAGGGTTAGATTTAGGGTTAGTTGGAGGGTTACGTCGAGGGTTAGGGTTAGGGTTAGTTTTAGGGTTAAAGATGGGGTGAAGGTTAGGTTGAGGTTTAGGGTTGTGGTTAGGGTTAGGGTTAGGATTAGGGTGAGGATGAGGGTGAGTCTGAGGGTTAGGGTTAGGGTTTGGGTTAGGCTTAGGTTTAAGCTGAGGGTGAGGGTGGGGGTGAGGATTAGGTTTAGGGTGATGGTTACGGTTAGTGTTAGGGTGAGTGTTAGGATGAGGGTTAGAATTAGGATTAGGGTTAGGGTGAGGTCTAGGGTGAGGGTGAGTGTTAGGTTTAGTGTAATGTTTAGGTTTATGTTTAGGGTGAGGGTTAAGATGAGGTTTAGGGTTAGGGTGAGGTTTAGGGTGAGGATGATGGTAAGGGTAAAGGTGAGGTTTAGGCTGAGGGTGAGGGTTAAGTGAAGGGTGAGGGTTAGGGTTAGGTTTAGGGTTAGGGTGAGGTTTAGATTGAGGATTAGTGTTAGGGTTAGTGTGAGGTTTAGGGTGAGGATGAGGGTTAGGATTAGGGTTAGGGTTAGGGTGAGGTTTAGGATTAGGGTGAGGTTTAGGGTTAGTGTGAGGGTTAGTGTGAGGTTTATGGTTAGATTTAGGGTGAGATTTAGTGTTAGGGTGAGGGTTAGGTTTAGGGTGAGGGTTATGGTTAGGGTGTGGGTTAGGGTTTTTGTTAGGGTTATTGTTAGGTTTAGGGTTATGGTTAGGTTGAGTGTAAGGGTTACGGTTAGGGTTAGGGTTAGCCGTAGTTTTAGGCTGCGGGTTTGGGTGAGAGTGAGGGTTAGGTTTAGTTTGAAGGTAACGGTTAGGGTTAGGTTTAGTGTTAAGGATATGGTTAGAGGTATTGTTAGGGTGAGGGTGAGGTTTAGGCGTAGGGTTAGTTTTAGACTGAGGTTTAGGGTGAGTATTAGGGTTAGGGTGATGGTTAGGGTAGGGGTGACGGTAAGGGTAAACATGAGGGTTAGGTTGAGGGTGAGGGTTACGGTAAGGTTGACTATTAGGGTTTAGTTGAGTGTTAGGTTTAGGGTTAGGGTGCGAGTTAGGGTTTGCGTTAAGTTTAGGGTTAGGGTGAGGTTTAGATTAAGGATTACAGTGAGGGTGAGGGTTAGGGTTATTTTGAGGGTTAGGGTTAGGATTAGGGTTAGGGTTAGGGTGAGGTTTAGGGTTAGTGTTAGGGTGAGGGTAAGGAAGAAGTATTGGGTTAGAATTAGGGTTAGGGTGAGGCCTAGGGTGAGGATGAGGTTTAGGGTTAGGATTAGGGTGACGTTTAGGGTTAGGGTTATTGTTAGGGTGAGGGTCAGGTTCAAGTGTAGGGTTAGTGTTAGGGTTAAGGTTAGGGTGAGCGTTAGGTTGAGGTTTAGGGTTAGGGTTAGGATTAGGGTTAGGGTGAGGGTTAGGGTTAGATTGAGGATTAGTGTTAGGGGTAGTGTGAGGTATAGTGTGAGGCTGAGGGTTAGGGTTAGGGTAAGAGCTAGGATGAGGCTGAGGGTTAGGGTTAGTGTTAGGGTGAGGTTTAGGGTTAGGGTTATGTTTAGGGTTAGTGTGAGGGTTAGTTTTATGGTGACGGTTAGTGTTAGGGTGAGGGTTAGGGTCAGGGTGACGGTTATTTTTAGGGTGAGGGTGAGGGTTAGAGTTAGGTTTAGGATTATTGATAGGGTTCGGGTTAGGTTGAGGGTGAGATTTAGGGTTAGAGTTAAGGTTAGTGTAAGGGTTAGGGTTAGGTTTAGGCTTAGGCTTATGCTTAGGCCGAGCATCAGGGTGAGGGTTAGGGTTCGGAATAGGGTGAGGGTTAAGGTTAGGGTTAGGGTAAGTGTTAGCATGAGGTTTAGGGTTAGGATTAGGGTTAGAGTGAGGGCTAGGGTGAGGGTTAGTGTGAGGTTTAGGTTTAGGGATGTGGATAGGTTTAGAATTAGTGTTTGGGTGTGGGTGAGTGTGAGGATTAGGGTTAGGGTAAGGGTTAGGGTGAGCGTTAGGGTTCGGTTTAAGTTTAGGGTCAGGGTGACTTTTAGGGTAAGTGTTACGGTGATGGTGAGTGTTAGGGTTAGGTTGAGGGTTAGGGTTAGGATTAGGGTTAGGGTGAGGGTGAGGGTGAGGGTTAGGGTTAGTTTTAGGGTAAGGGATAGGATCCGGGTTAGGATTAGGATTAGGGTGAGGGCTATGGTGAGGGTGAGGTTTAGGTTTAGGTTTAGTGTGAGATTTAGGGTTAGGGTTAGGGTGAGGGTGAGATTTAGGGTTAGACTTGGGGTTAGTGTTAGGGTTAGGATTAGGGTGAGCATTAGGGTTAGGGTTAGTGTTAGGCTTAGGCTGAGGCTTAGGCTGAGCATGAGGGTGAGTGTTAGGGTTAGGGATAAGGTAATGTATAGGGTTAGGGTAAGGATTAGGTTTTAGATGAGGGTGAGGTTCATGGTTATATTTAGGGTTACTTGGAGGGTTAGGTCGAGGGTGAGGGTTAGGGATAGTGTTAGGGTTAAGGTTAGGGTGAGGGTTAGGATGAGGTTTAGGGTTATGCTTAGGGTTAGGGTTAAGATTAGGTTTAGGGTGAGTGTGAGGGTTAGGGTTAGGCTTAGGCTTAGGGTTAGGCTGAGGGTGAGGATGGGGGTGTGGATTAGGGTTAGTGTGATGGTTAGGTTTAGGGTTAGAGTGAGGGTTAGGATGAGGGTTAGGTTTAGGATTAGGGTTAGGGTGAGGGCTAGGGTGATGGTGAAAGTTAGGTTAAGGGTTAGGCTTAGGCTTAGGGTTAAGCTGAGCGTGTGGTTGAGGGTGAGGTTTAGGGTTAGGGTGATGGTTAGGTTTACGGTTACGGTGAGGGTTAGGATGAGGTTTAGGGTTAGGGTGAGGGTTAGGGTGAGGATGATGGTAAGGGTAAAGTTGAAGTTTAGGCTGAGGGTGAGGGTTAAGATAAGGGTGAGTGTCAGGTTTAGGCTTAGGTTTAGGGTAACTGTTAGGGTTAGGGTTAGGGTGAGGGTTAGATTGAGAATTAGGGTTAGGGTTAGTGTGAGGTTTAGGGTAAGGATGAGGGTTAAGGTTAGGGTGAGGGTGACGGTTAGAATTAGGGTTAGGGTGAGGGCTAAGGGTGAGGGTGAGTGCAAGGTTCATGGTTAGGGTTAAGGGGAGGTTTAGGATTAGGGTGTTATGTTTAGTGTGAGGGTTAGTGTTAGGGTTAGGGTTATTGTTAGTGTGATTGTAAGTGTTAGGGTGAGGGTGAGGGGTAGGGTGAGTGTTATGATTAGGGTGAGGGTTAGCGTTAGGGTTAGGGTTATTGTTAGGTTTAGGGAAAGGTTTACGGTTACAGTGAGGGTGAGGGTGAGGGTTAGTGTTAGGGTTAGGGTGAGGGTTAGTGTTAGGGTTACGGTTAGAGTTAGGGTTAGGGTGAGGTTGAGCTTTAGGGGTAGAGTTAGGGTTAGGGTGAGAGATAGGGTGAGGGTTAGGTTTAGGGTGCAGGTTAGGGTGGGGTGATGTTACGGGTAAAGGTGAGGGTTACCTGAGGGTGAGGGTTACGGTAAGGATGAGGTTTAGAGTTATGGTGAGGTTTAGTTTTAGGTTTAGGGTGAGGGTGAGGGTTAGATTGAGGATTAGTGTTAGGGTTAGTGTAAGGTTTAGGGTGAGGATGAGGGTTAGGGCTAGAGTGAGAGCTAGGATGAGGGTGAGGGTTAGGTTTAGTGTTAGGGTGAGGTTTAGGGTTAGGGTGATGTTTAGGGTTAGTGTGAGGGTTAGTGTTAGGGTGGATGTTAGAGTTAGGGAGAGGGTAATTGTTAGGGTGAGGGTTGGGGTTAGTGTGAGGGTCATGGTTAGGGTGAGGTTTAGGGTTAGGGTGAGGGTAAGGGTTAGGGTTAGGGTTATTGATAGGGTTAGGGTTAGGGTGAGGGTGAGGGTGAGATTTAGGGTTAGAGTTAGGGTTAGTGTTAAGGTTAAGTTTAGGGTTAGGCTCAGGCTTAGGCCTAGGCTGAGCATCAGGGGGAGGGTTAGGGTTCGGAATAGGGTGAGGGTTAGGTTTAGGGTTAGTGTGAGGGTTGAGATGAGGTTTTTGTTTAGGATTAGTGTTAGGGTGAGGGCTAGGGTGAGGGTTAGGGTGAGGGTTAGGGTTACAGTGAGAGATAGGTTTCGGGTTAAGTTTAGGGTCAGGGTGACTATTAGGGTAAAGGTTACTGTTAGGGTGAGGGTTAGGGTTAGGTTGAGGGTTAGGGTTAGGGTGAGGCTGAGGGTGAGGGTTAGGGTTAGTGTTAGGGTGAGGGATATGATGAGGTTTAGGATTAGGATTAGTGTGAGGGCTAGGGTGAGGTTGAGGTTTAGGGTTAGGGTGAGGGTGAGGTTTAGGGTTAGGGTTAGGGTAAGGGTGAGTTTGAGGTTGAGGGTTAGGTTTAAGGTTAGTGTAAGAGTTAGGGTTAGTGTGAGTGTTAGGGTGAGGGTTAGGTTAAGGTTTAGGGTAAGGGTTAGGATTAGGTTTAGGATGAGGGTTAAATTTAGGTTTAAGGTTAGGATTATTGTAAGGTTTAGGGTGAGGATGAGGATTAGGGTTAGGGTTAGGGTGAGGGTGCGATTTTGGGGTGGCATTAGGGTTAGGTTGATGGTTAGGGTGAGGGTTAGGGTTAGGGTAAGGGTTAGTGTGGGGGTGATGGTAAGGGTAAACGTGAGGGTTAGGCTGAGGGTGAGGTTTACATTGGGGTGAGGTTGAGGGTTAGTGTGAGGGTTAGGGTTAGGGGAAGGGTGTGGGTGAGGGTTAGATTGAGGATTAGTTTTAGGGTTAATGTGAGGTTTAGGGTGAGGATGAGAGTTAGGGTTATTGTGAGGGCTAGGGTGAGGGTGAGGTTTAGGTTTAGGTTTAGGGTGAGGTTTAGTGTTAGGGTGATGATTAGGGTTAATGTAAGGGTTAGTGTTAGGGTTAGGGTTAGTGTTAGGGTGAGGGTAAGTTTTAGGGTGAGGGTTAGTGTTAGGGGGAGGGTTATGGTTAAGTTGAGGGTTAGGGTTAGTGTTTGGTTATTGTTAGGGTTAGGGTTACTGTTACGGTTACGGTGAGGGTGAGGGTGAGGTTTAGGGTTAGGGTTAGTATGAGGTTTAGGTTTAGGGTAAGGGTTAGAGTTAGGGTTAGGGTGAGAGGGAGGTTTACACTTAAAGTTAGGGTTAGTGTTAGGGTTAGTATTAGGGTGAGGGTTTGGGTTAGAGTCACGCTTTGCTTAGGCTTAGGCCAAGCATGAGGGTAAGGGTTAGGGTTAGGTTTAGGGTTAGGGTTAGTGTTATTTTTAGGGTTAGGTTTAGAGTTATGGTGAGATTGAGGGTGAGGGTGAGGGTTAGGGTTAGGGTGAGGTTTAGCATGAGGTTTAGGGTTAGGGTTAGGGTGAGGGTGAGGTTTAGGGTTAGAGTTAGTGTTAGGTTGAGGATTAGGGAGAGGTTTAGCATTATTGTTAGTGTTAGGGTTACGGGGAGGTTGAAGTTTAGGTTGAGGTTTAGGGATTGGGTAAGATTTAGTATTAGGGTGAGTTTGAGGGTGAGTGTGACGGTTAGGGTGAGGGCTAGGCTTAGGCTTAGGGTTAGGCTGATTGTGAGGGAGGGGGGTGAGGATTAGGGTTGGGGTGATGGTTTGTGTTAGAGTTAGTGTTATTGTTAGGGTTAGGGTTAGAGTTACGGTGAGTGTGAGGGTGTGGGTGAGGGTTAGGGTTAAGGTTAGGGTGGGGTTTAGGGTTAGGGTTAGGGATAGTGTGAGGGTGAGGTTGAGGGTTAGATATAGGGTTAGGGGGAGGGTTAGGGTGAGGGTTAGGGATAGGATTATTGTTAGAGTTAGGGTGAGGGTGAGGGTTAGGTTGAGGTTTAGGGTTAGGGTTATGGTTAGGGTTAGTGTGAGGATTAGTGTTAGGGTTAGGGTTAGTTTTAGGGGGAGGGTAAGTGTTAGGCTGAGGGTTTGTGTTAGGGTGAGTGTTATGGTTAGGGTGAGTGTTAGGATTAGGGTTAGGGTTATTGTTAGGGTTAAGTTTAGGGTTTTGGTTACGGTGAGGGTGAGGTTTGGGGTTAGATTTAGGATGAGGTTTAGGTTTTGGGTTAGGGTTGGAGTTAGGGTAGAGTTAGAGTAAGGGCTAGGGTGAGTGTGAGGGTGAGGTTTAAGGTTAGGGTTAGGATTAGGGGGAGCTTTAGTGTTAGGGTTAGGTTTAGAGTTACGGTTAGGGTGAGGGTGAGGTTTAGGGGTACAGTTAGGGTTAGGGTGCGGGTTAGCTTGGGTGTGACGGTAAGGGTAAAGTTGAGGGTTAGGCTGAGGGTGATGGTTACGGTAAGGGTTAGGGTTAGAGTTAGGGTGAGGGTTAGTGTTAGCTTTAGGGTGAGGGTGAGGGTTAGATTGAGGATTAGTGTTAGGGTTAGTGTGAGGTTTAGGGGGAGGATGAGGGTTAGGCTTAGGGTGAGGGCTAGGAAGAGGGTGAGGTTTAGGGTTAGTTTTAGGGTGAGGTTTAGTGTTAGGGTGATGGTTAGAGTTAGTGTGAGGGTTAGTGTTAGGGTTAGAGTTAGTGTTAGGGTGAACGTAAGTGTTAGGGTGAGGGTTAGGGTTAAGGTGAGTGTTATGGTTAGGGTGAGGATTAGGATTGTTTTTAGCATTAGGGTTAGGGTTACGGTTATGGTGAGGGTGAGGGTGAGGCTTAGGTTTAGGACTAGGATGAGGTTTAGTTATAAGGTTAGGGTTAGGGTTAGGGTCAGGGTGAGGCTTAGTGTTAGAGTCAGGGTTAGGATGAGGCTGAGGGTGAGAGTTAGGTTTAGGATTAATGTTAGGGTTAGGCTTAAGGTGAGGATTAGTTTGAGAGTGAGGGTTAGAGTTAGGGTTAGGAGTAGGATTACAGTTAGGGTTTGGGTGAGTGTGAGGGGTAGGTTTAGGGTTAGGGATAGGCTTAGGTTTAGGCTGCGGTTAAGGGTGACGTTTAGGGTTAGGGTGAGGGTTAGGGTTAGGGTTAGGATTAGGAATAGGGTTAGGGTTAGTGTGAGTGTGAGGGTTAGGGTTAGGTTTAGGATTAGGCTGAGGATGAGGGTGAGGGTGAGGGTTAGGGTTAGGGTGAGGGTTAGGTTTAGGGTTATGGGGAGGGTTAGCATGAGGGTTACGGTTAGGATTATTGTTAGAGTGAGGGCTAGGAAGAGGTTGAGGTTTAGGGTTAGGGTTAGTGTGAGGTTTAGGGTTAGGTTTAGGGTTAGGGTTAGGGTGAGTGTGAGGTATAGGGTTAGAGTTAGGGTTAAGCTGAGGCAGAGTGTGAGGCTTAGGGTTAGGTTTAGGTTTAGGATTATGGTAAGGGTTAGGGTGAGTGTGAGAGTTAAGGTTCCGGTTAGGGTTAGGCTTACGGTTACACTGAGGGTGAGGGTGAGGGTGAGGTTTAGGATTAGGATTAGGGTTAAGGTGAGGGTGAGTGAGTGTGTTAGGTTAGGTTTAGGTTTAGGTTAAGGGTTAGGCTAAGGATGAGGTTGAAGGTGAGGGTTAGGGTTAGGGTAAGGTTTAGGGTAAGGGTTAGGGGGAGGGTTAGGATGAGGGTTAGGGTTAGGATTAGGGTTAGGGTGATAGTGAGGGTGAGGTTTAGGCTTAGTTTTAGGGTGAGGGTTAGGATGAAGTTTAGGATTAAGGTTAGGGTGAGGGTTAGGTTTAGGGTGAAGGTTAGGGTGAGGGTGAGGATTAGCTTTAGGGTTAGGACTAGGACTAGAGTAAGGGTTAGGGTGAGTTTGAGGGTTAGGGTTAGGGTTAGGTTTAGGCTTAGGGTTAAGCTGAGGCTGAGGGTGAAGGTGAGGGTTAGGGGTAGGGTTAGGGTGGTGTTTAGGGATAGGGTTATTGTTAGGTTGGGGATTAGTGTGAGTGTTATGGTTAGGGTGAGTATTACGGTTATGATGAGATGAGGGTGAGTGTGATGGTTAGGGTTAGGGTGAGAGTTAGGGTTCGGTTAAGTTTAGGGTGAAGGTGAGGTTTAGGTTTAGGGTGAGCGTCAATTTTAGGGTTAGGTTTAGGGTTAGGGTTAGGGTAAGAATGAGGGTTAGTGTTAGGGTTCAAGTGAGGGTTAGGGTGAGGATTAGGGTTGCGATTAAGGTTAGGGTGAGGGCTAGGGTGAGCGTGTGGATTAGGGTTTGTTTTAGGGTAAGGTTTAGGGTTAGGGTTGGGTTTAGGGTGAGGGTTAGGATGAGGGTTAGGGTTACGGTGAGGGTGAGGGTTAGGGTTAGGGTGAGGTTTAGGGTTAGGATTAGGGTTAGGGTGTGGTTGAGTGTTAGCATTAGGGTTAGGGTTAGGGTTAGGGTTAGGTTTAGGGTTAGGATTAGTGTTATTGTTAGGGTTAGGGTTAGAGTTATGGTGAGGGTGAGGTTTAGTGTGAGGGTGAGGTTTATGTTTAGATTTAGGTTCAGTTGGAGGGTTGGTTCTAGGGTTAGGGTTAGGGTTAGTGTTAGGGTTAAGGTTAGGGTGAGGGTTAGGTTGAGGTTTAGGGTTAAGGTTAGGTTTAGGTTTAGGATTAGGGTTAGGGTGAGGGTGAGTATGAGTTTTAGGGTTAGGGTTAGGGTTAGGCTTAGGGTTAGGCTGAGGTTTAGGGTGGGGGTGAAGATTAGGGTTAGGGTGATGGTTAGAGTTAGGGTTATGGTGAAGGTTAGTGTTAGGATTAGGGTTAGAGTTAGGGTTAGGGTGAGGATGAGGTTTAGGGGTAGAGTTAGGGTTAGGGTGAGGGTTAGCGTTAGAGTGAAGGTTATGGTGGCGTTGACAGTAAGGATAAAGATGAGGGTTAGGCTGAGGGTGAGGGTTACAGTAAGGGTGAGGGTTATGGTTAGGGTGAGGGTTAGGGTGAAGGTTCAGGTGAGGGTGAGGTTTAGATTGAGGATTAGTGTTAGGGTTATTGTGAAGTTTAGGGTGAGGATAAGGGTTAGGGATAGGGTGAGGGCTAGGGAGAGGGTGAGGTTTAGGGTTAGTGTTAGGGTGAGGTTTAGGGTTAGGATGATTTTTAGGGTTAATGTGAGGATTAGTGTTAGGGTTAGGGTTAGTGTTAGGGTGATGGTAAATATTAGGGTGAGGGTTAGGGTTAGGGTGAGTGTTAGGGTTAGGGTGAGGGTTAGGGTTAGGGTTAGGATTATTGTTAGCATTAGGGTTAGGGTTTCAGTTTTGGTGTGGGTGAGGGTTAGATTTAGGGCTAGGATGAGGTTTAGGGATAGGGTTATGGTTAGGGTTAGGGTCAGGTTGAGGTTTAGTGTTACAGTTAGGTTTAGGGTGAGTCTGAGGGTGAGGGTTAGGTTTAGGATTAATGTTAGGGTTAGGCTTAAATGAGGGTTAGGTTGACGGTGATGGTTAGAGTTAGGGTTACGAGTAGGATTAGGGTTACAGTTAGGGTGAGTGTGAAGATTAGGTTTAGGGTTAAGTATAGGCTTAGGGTTAGGCTGAGGTTTAGGGTAAGGGTTAGGGTTAGGGTTAAGGTTAGGGTCAGTGTGAGGGTTATTTTTAGGATTAGGGTTAGGGTGAGGGTTAGTGTGTGTGTTATTGTTAGGTTTAAGGTTAGGCTTAGGGTTAGGCTGAGGGTGAGGTTGAGGGTGAGGGTTAGCGTTAGGGTGAGGGTTAGGGTAGGTTTAGGAGGAGCGTTAGGAAGAGGGTTAGGGTTAGGGCTAGGGTTGGGTGAGGGCTAGGGTCATGGTGAGGTTTAGGGTTATGGTTAGGTTGAGGGTGAGAGTTAGGGTAAGTGTGAGAGTTAGGGTTCGTGTTAAGTTTAGGGTTAGGTTGAGGGTTAGGGTAAGGTTTAGGGTGAGGTTCAGGTTTAGGGTTAGGTTGAGGGTTAGGTTTCGGTTTAGGGTGAGGGTGAGGGTGAGGGTGAGGTTTACGTTTATTGTTAGGGTGAGAGTTAGGATGAGGGTTAAAGTTAGGGTTAGGGTGAGAATTACTGTTCGGTTATGTTTAGGGTTAGGGTGAGGGTTGGGGTTAGCGTTAGGGTTAGGGTTCGGTTGAGAGTTAGGGTTAGGTTTAGGGTTAGTGTTAGGGTTAGTGTTAGGGTTAGGGTCACATTGAGGGTTAGGATTAGGGTTAGGGTTAGGGTTAGTCTTAGGGTTATGCTGAGGGTGAGGGTGGGTGTGAGGATAAGAGTTAGGGTTAGGGTTAGGCTTAGGGTTAGGGTTATTGTTATTGTTATGGTTATTGTTAAGTTTGCAGTGAGGATGAGGCTGAGGGTGTGGGTGAGGGTGAGGGTTATTGTTAGGGTGAGGTTTAGGGTGAGGATGAGGTTTAGGGTTAGAGTTAGGGTTAGGGTGAGGGTTAGGTTGAGGTTTAGGGTTAGGGTTAGTGTTAGGGTTAGGGTTAGATTGAGAGTTAGGGGGATGTGTAGGGTTAGGGTTAGGGTGAGGGATAGGATTAGGTTTACGGTGCGGGTGAATGTGTTTGTTAGCTTAGGTTTAGTGTTAGGCTTAGGGTTAGGCTGAAGGTGAGGTTGAGGGTTCGGGTTAGGGTTCGGGTTAGGGTAAGGTTTAGGGTTAGGGATAGGGGTAGTTTGAGGTTTAGGATGAGGTTTAGGGTTAGGATTTGGGTAAGGCTGAGGGCTAGAGTTACGTTGAGAGTTAGGATTAGGATTAGGGTTAGGGTTAGAATTAGGGTTAGGCTGAGGTTGAGGGTGGGTGTGATGATTAGAGTTAGGGTTAGGGTTAGGCTTAGGGTTAGGGTTATTGTTAGTGTTATGGTTAGGGTTAAGTTTGGGGTGAGGGTGAGGCTGTGGGTGAGGGTTATGTTTATGGTTAGGGTTAGGGTTACAGTTAGGGTTAGGGTTATTATTATTGTTAGGGTTAGAGTTAGATTTACGGTGAGGGTGAGGATGAGGGTGAGAGTTAGGTTTAGGGTTAGTGTGGGGTTTACCGTTAGGGTTAGGATTAGGGTTCGGGTGAGGTTTAGGTTTAGGGTTAGATTTAGGGTTAGTGTTAGTGTGAGGGTTAGTGTTATCGTTAGTGTTAGTGTAACAGTGACTTTAAGACGTAGGGTGAGGTTTTGGGTTAGGGTGAGTGTTATGTTTAGGGTGAGGGTGAGGATTAGGGTTAGGGTTATTGTTAGTTTTCGCTTTAAGGTTACTGTTATGGTGCGGGTGAGGGTGAGGTTTAGGGTTAGGGTTAGGGTGAGGTTTAGGGTGAGGGTTTGGTTTAGGGTTAGAGTTAGGGTTAGGGTAAGGGTTAGGTTGAGGGTTAGGGTTAGGGTTAGTGTTAGGGTTAGGGTGAGAGTTAGGGCGAGGTTTTAGGGTTAGTGTTAGCGTGAGGGTTAGGATTAATGTTAGCATGCGGGTGAGTGTGTGTGTTAGGGTTAGGTTTAGGGTTAGGCTTAGGTTTAGGGTTAGGGTGAGGGTGAGGTTTAGGGTTAAAGTTAGTGTTAGGCGGAGGGTCAGGGTGAGGTTTATGGTTAGGGTTATTGTTAGTGTTAAGGGGAGGGTGAGGTATAGGTTGAGGTTTAGGGATAGGGTTAGGTTTAGTATTAGGGTTAGGGTGAGGGTGAGTGTGAAGGTTAGGGTGAAGGTTAGGCTTAGGCTTAGGTTTAGGCTGAGTGTGAGGGTGGGGGTGAGGATTAGGGTTTGTGTGATGGTTCGGGTAAGGTTAGTGTTATTGTTAGGATTAGGGTTAGAGTTACGGTGAGGGTGAGGTTGCGGGTGAGGGTTAGGGTTAAGGTTAGGTTGGGGTTTCGGATTAGGTTAGGGTTAGTGTGAGGGTGAGGTTTAGGTTTAGATATAGGGATAGGGGGAGGGTTAGGGTGAGGCTTAGGCATAGGGTTAGTGTTCGGGTTAGGGTGAGGGTGAGGGTTAGGTTGAGGTTTAGGGTTATAGTTAGGGTTAGGGTTAGTGTGAGGGTTAGTGTTAGGGTTAGGGTTAGTGTTAGGGTGAGGGTAAGTTTTAGGGTGAGTGTATTGGTTAGGGTGAGGGTTATGGTTTGGGTGAGGGATAGGATTAGGGTTAGGGTTATTATTAGGGTTAGGTTTAAGGTTTTGGTTATGGTGAGGGTGAGGGTGAGGTTTAGGTTTTGTGTTAGGGTTAGAGTGAGGGTTAGGATGAGGGTGAGGTTTACGGTTGGATTTAGGGTTAGGGTGCAGGTTTGGGTGAGGTTTAGGGTTAGGGTTAGTGTTAGGGTTAGGGTTAGGGTGAAAGTTAGGTGGAGGATTAGGGTTAGGTTAAGGTTAGGGTTAGGTTTAGGGTTTCGGTTACAGTGAGTGTGATGGTTAGGATTAGGCTTAGGGTGAGGGTGAGGTTTAGGTTTAGAATCAGGGTTAGGGTGAGGCTGAGGGTGAGGCTGAGGTTTAGGGTTCGGGTTATGATGAGGTTTAGGGTTAGGTTTAGGTTGGGTGTGAGGGTTATGGTTAGGGTTAGGGTTAGCCTCAAGTTTAGGCTGAGGGTTTGGGTGAGGATGAGGGTTAGGGTTAGTTTGAGGGTTAGGGTTAGGGTTAGGGTGAGGTTTAGTGTTAGGGTTAGGGTAAGAGTTATGGTTAGTGTGAGGGTGAGATTTAGAGGTAGAGTTAGTTTTAGGCTGTGAGTTAGTATGAGTGTTCGGGTTAGGGTGAGAGTTAAGGTAGGGGTGATGGTAAGGGTAAACGTGAGGGTTAGCCTGAAGGTGATGGTTACGGTAAGGTTGAGGGTTAGGGTTAGGGTGAGTGTTAGGGTTAGGGTTAAGGTGAGAGTTAGGGTTCGGGTTAAGTTTAGGGTTAGGGTGAGGATTAGAGTAAGGGTTATGGTGAGGGTTAGGATTAGGTTGAGGGTTATGGTTAGGTTGAGGGGTAGGGTTAGGGTTAGTGTTATTGTTAGGGTTAGGGTTAGGGTTACCATTACGGTGAGGGTGAGGGTTAGGTTTAGGATTAGGATGAAGTTTAGGTTTAGAGTAAGGGTTAGAGTTAGGGTTAGTGTGAGAGTGAGGTTTAGGGATAGGGTTAGGGTTAGTGTTAATGTTAGGGTTAGGGTTAGGGTGAGAGTTTGGGTTAGAGTTAGGCTTAGGCTTAGGTTTAGGCCAAGCATGAGGGTGAGGGTTAGGGTTAGGGTTAGGATGAGGGTTAGGGTTAGGGTTAGGGTGAGGGTTAGGATGAGGTTTAGGTTTATGATTAGTGTTAGGGTGAGGACTAGGGTGAGGGTTAGGGTGAGGGTTAGGTTTAGGGATAGGGTTAGGTGTAGAATTAGGGTTCGGGTGCGGGTCAGTGTGAGAGTCATAGTTAGGGTTAGGCTTAGGGTTAGAGTGAGGGTTAGGGTTAGGGTTTTGGTTAGGGTGAGGGTGAGGCTGAGGATTAGGGTTAGGTTTAGGGTTAGGGTTAGGGTTAGAGTTAGGGTTAGGTTTAGGGTTAGGGTTAGTCTTAGGATTAGGCTGAGGGTGAGAGTGGGGTTGAGGATTAGGGTTAGGTTTAGGATTAGGGTTATTGCTAGTGTTATGTTTAGGGTTAAGTTTGCACTGAGGGTGAGGCTGAAGTTGAGGGTTATGGTTATGGTTATGGTTAGGGTTAGTGTTATTTTTAAGGTTAGGGTTAGATTTACGGTGAGATTGAGGGTTAGGGTGAGGGTTAGGTTTAGGGTGAGGTTTAGGCTGAAGTTTAGGGTTAGGGTTAATGTGAAGGTGAGGTTTAGGATTAGAGTTAGTGTTAGGGGGATGGTTAGGTTGAGGTTTAGGGATAGGGTTAGATTTAGTATTAGGGGTATGGTGAGGGTGAGTGTGACAGTTAGGGTGGGGGTTAGGCATAGGTTTAGGGTTAGGCTGAGGGTGAGGGTGGGGGTGAGGATTAGGGTTAGGGTGATGGTTTGGGTTAGGGTTAGTGTTATTATTACGGTTAGGCTTAGAGTTACTGTGAGAGGGAAGGTGCTGGTGAGGGTTAGGGTTTGGTTTACGGTGGGGTTTAGGGTTAGGGTTAGGGTTAGTGTGAGGGTGAGGTTTAGGGTTAGAAATAGGGTTATGGGGAGGTTTAGGATGAGGGTTAGTGATAGGGTTAGTGTTAGAGTTAGGGTGAGGCTTAGGGTTAGGTTGAGGTTTAGGGTTATGGTTTTGGTTAGGTTTACTGTGAGGGTTAGTGTTAGGGTTAGGGTTAGTGTTAGGGTGAGGGTAAGTTTTAGGGTTAGGGTTTGGGTTAGGGTGAGTGTTTGGATCAGGGTGAGGGTTAGGATTAGTGTTAGGGTTATTGTTAGGGTTAGGTTTAGGCTTTTGGTTTCCGTGAGTGTGAGGGTGAGGTTTAGGTTTAGGGTTAGGATGAAGTTTAGGGTTAGGGTTAGTGTTAGGGTTAGGGTTTGGGTGAGAGTTAGGTGAAGAGTTAGGGTTAGGGTTAGGCTTAAGGTTAGAGTTAGGTTTAGGGTTTCGGTTAATGTGAGGGTGAGTTTCAGTATTAGGGTTAGGGTGAGTGTGAGGTTTAGGGTTAGAATTAGGGTTAGAGTGAGGCTGAGCGGGAGGGTGAGGGTTAGGATTAGGGTTAGGATTAGGATTAGGGTTAGGGTTAGGGTGAGTGTGAGGGTTATGGTTAGGGTTAGGGTTAGCCTTAGGTTTAGGCTGAAGGTTTGCGTGAGTGTGAGGGTTATGTTTAGTTTTAGGGGTAGGGTTAAGGTCAGGGTGAGTTATAGTGTTAGGGTTATGGTTAGAGTTATGGTTAGGGTGAGGGTGAGGTTTAGGGTAGAGTTAGTTTGAGGGTGAGGGTTATGGTGAGTGTGAGGGTATAGTGAGGGTTAGGGTAGGGGTGAAGGTAAGGGTAAACGTGAGGGTTAGGCTGAGGGTGAGGGTTACGATAAGGTTGAGGGTTACGGTTAGGGTGACCGTTAGGGTTAGGGTTAGTGTGCGAGTTAGGGTACAGGTTAAGTGTAGGGTTAGGATGAGGGTTAGGGTAAGGGTTACGGTGAGGGTGAGGGTTAGGTTTAGGTTGAGGGCTAGGTTGAGGCTGAGGGTTAGGGTTAGGGATAGGGTAAGCGCTAGGGTGAGGTTTAGGGTGAGGGTTAGGGTTTGGGATAGGTTTAGGTTTAGGATTAGAGTTAGTTTGAGGGTGAGTGTGAGGGTTAGGGTTAGGGTAAGGGTTAGGCTTAGAATTAGGGTGAGGATTAGGGGTAGGGTTTCGGTTAGGGTGAGGCTGAGGCTGAGGATTAGGGTTAGGTTTAGGGTTAGGGTTATAATTAGGGTTAGGCTGAGGGTGAGTGTGGTGGTTAGGATTAGAGTTAGGGTTAGGTTAGGCTTAGGTTTAGGGTTATTGTTAGTGTTATAGTTCGGGTTAAGTTTGCAGGGAGGGTGAGGCTGAGGGTGAGGGTTATGGTTAGAGTTACGGTTAGGGTTAGTGTTAGTGTTATTGTTAGGTTTAGGGTTAGAGTTACGGTGAGGTTGAGGGTGAGGGTGATGTTAGGGCTAGGGTGAGGTTTAGGGTTAGGGTTTCGGTTAGGGTTAGGGTGACGGTGTTATTTAGGTTTAGAGTTAGAGTTACGCAGAAGGTTAGGGTGAGGTTAGGTTTATGGTTAGGGTTAGGGATAGAATGAGGATTAGGGTTTGGGTTAGGGTGAGGTGAAGGTTAGGTTGAGGTTTAGGGTTAGGGTTAGGTTTACTATTAGGGTTAGGGTGAGGTTTAGGGTGAGGGTTAGGCTGAGGGTTAGGCTTAGGCTAATGGTTCGACTGAGGGTGATGGTGGGGGTTAGGATTAGGGTTAGGGTGATGGTTTGGAATAGGGTTAGGGGGAGTTTTAGAGTGAGGGTTAGGGTTAGGTTTAGTATTAGGGTTAGGGTAAGGATGAGGGTTAGGGTTCCGGTTAGGGTTAGGGTTAGGAAAGGGTGTGGTTTATGGTTAGGTTTAGGGTTAGGGTTAGATTTATGGTGAGGGTGATGGTGCGGAAGAGTGTGAGGTTTAGGGTTAGGCTTACGGTTAGACTTAGGGTTAGTCTAAGGGTGAGGGTGAGGATTAGGGATAGGGTGAGTGTTAGGGTTAAGGTTATGGGGGGGTTAGGATGAGGGTTAGTGTTAGGATTAGGGTTAGGGTGATTGCTAGGGTGAGGGTGAGGTTTAGGGTTAGTTTAGGGTGAGGCTTATGGTTAGGGGTAGGGTTAGGTTGAAGTTGAGGTTTAGGGTTAGAGTTAGGATTAAGGTGAGGCTGAGGGTGAGGGTTAGAGTTAGGGTTAGGATTAGGTTTCCGGTAAGGGTTAGGGTGAGTGTGAGTGAAAGAGTTAGGGTTAGGGTTAGGCTTAGGGTTACACTGAGGGTAAGGGTGAGGGTTAGGGTTAGGGTGAGAGTTAGGGTTCAGGTTAAGTTTAGATTTAGGATGAGGGTTAGGTTAGGTTTAGGTTGAGTGTGAGGTTTAGAGTTAGGTTGAGGGTTAGGGTTAGGGTTAGGGTTGGGGTGAGGGTTAGGATTAGTGTTAGGGTGAGGTTTAGGGTTAAGGTTAGAGTTAAAGTGAGGGTTAGGATGAGGGGAAGGTTTACGGTAATGGTGAGAGTTAGGGTTAGGGTGAGGGTTAGGGTTAGGTTTAGGGTTAGGGTGAGGTTGAGTGTTAGGATTAGGGTTAGGGTTAGGGTTATTTTTAGGGTTATTGTTACGGTGAGGGTGAGAGTGAGGGTTAGGGTTAAGGTTAGGTTCTTAGTGTTAGGGTTAGGGTTAGATTTAGGGTTAGGGTGAGGTTAGGTTTAGGGTTAGTGTGAGGGTTAGTGTTTGGGTTATGGTATTGGTTACAGTGAGGGTTGTGGTTAGGGTTTGTGTTAGGATAAGGGTTAGGGTTACAGTAATGGTGAGGTTTAGGGTGAGTGTGAGGGTTAGGATTAGGTTTAGGGTTTGGGTGAGTTTCAGGGTTAGGATTAGGGTTAGGGTTAGGGTTATTGTTAGGGTTAAGGTTATGGTGAGGTTGCTGGTGAGGATTAGGGTTAGGGGTACGTTGAGGTTTTTAGTGTTAGGGTTAGGGTTAGAGTTACGGTTAGGGTGAGGTTAGGGTTAGGGTTAGTGTGAGGCTTAGTGTTTTGGTTAGGGTATGGGTTACGGTGAGGGTTGTGGTTTGGGTGAGGTTTAGGATTAGGGTTAGAGTTATTGTTAGGGTTAGGTTTAGGGTTACGGTTACAGTGAGGGTGAGGTTTAGGGTTAGGTTTAGTGTTAGAGTTAGGGTTATGGTGAGGGTTAGGGTGAGGGTGAGGGTGAGGCTTAGTGTTAGAATTAGGATTATGGTAAGGGTTAGGGTGAGTGTGAGGGTTAGTTTTAGGGTTAGCCTTAGGGTTAGGCTGAGCATGAGGTTGAGGGTGAGGGTTATTTTTAGGGATAGGGTGAGATTTAGTGTTAGGGTTAGGGTTAGAATTAGGGTTAGGTTGAGGGTGAGGTATAGGGGTAGGGTTAGGGTCAGGGTGAAGTTTAGGGTTAGGGTGAGTGTTAGCGTGGGGGTGACAGTAATGGTAAAGGTGAGGTTTGGGCTGAGGGTGAGGGTTATGATAAGGGTGAGGGTTAGGTTTAGGGTGAGGGTTAGGGTTAGGATTAGGGTGAGGGTGAGGTTTAGAGTGAGGATTAGTGTTAGGGTTAGTGTGAGGTTTGGGGTGAGAATGAGGTTTAGGGTTAGGTTTAGGGTTAGGATTAATATTAGGTTTAGGCTTAAGTTGAGGGTTAGGGTAAGGGTGAGGGTAAGGCTTAGTGTTAGGATTAGGATTAGGGTAAGGGTTAGGGTGAGTGTGAGGGTTAGGTTTAGGGTTAGAGTTAGGTTTAGGGTAAGGCTTAGGGTGAGGGTGAAGGTGATGGTTAGGGTTAGAGTGAGATTTTGGGGTATGGTTTTTGTGAGAGTTAGGGTTCGAGTTAAGTTTAGGGTTAGGGTGAGGGTTAGGGTTAGTGTTACAATGAGGGTGAGGGTTAGGGTTAGGTTGAGGGTTAGGGTTAGGCTTAGGATTAGGGTGAGGGTTAGGGTTAGGGTTAGCATGAGGTTTAGGCTTAGGGTTAGGGTTAGGGTGAGGTTTAGGATGAGGGTTAGGGTTAAGGTGAAGGTGAGAGTTAGGGTTTTTTTGAGGGTTAGTGTTAGGATTAGAGTTACAGTGAGGGTGAGGGTTATTGTTAGGGTTAGCAATAGGGTTATGGTTACTGTGAGGGTGAGGGTTAGGTTTAGGGTTAGGGTGAGGTTAATGTTAGGGTTAGTGTAAGAGTTAGGGTTAGGGTGAGGGTGTGGTTCAGGTTTACATTTAGGGTAAGGGTGAGGCTGAGGTTGAGGTTTGGGTTTAGGGTTAGTGTTAGAGTTAGGGTTAGGGTGAGGGTTAGGGCGAGGATGAGGGTGAAGGTGAGGGTGAGGGTTAGGCTTAGGGTTAGGATTAGGATTAGGGTAAGGGTTAGGGTGAGTGTGAAGGTTTGTGTTACACATAGGCTTAGGCTTAGGGTTAGGCTGAGAGTGAGGGTTAGGGTGAGGGTTAGGGTTGAGGTGAGGGTTAGGGATAGGTTTAGGGTGAGAGTTAGGGTTCGGTTAATTTTAGGGTTAGGTTGAAGGTTAGGGTTAGGATTAGGGTTAGGATGAGGGCTAGGGTGAAGGTGAGGATTAGGGTTAGTGTTAGTGTAAGGTTTAGGGTTAGGGTTAGGGTTTGGGTTAGGGTTAGGATGAGGGTTAGGGTTAAGATTATGGTTGGGGTGAGGGTGAGTGATAGGATTAGGGTTAGGGTTAGGGTTAAGTTTAGGGAAAGGATTAATGTTATTGTTAGGGTGAGGGTTAGAGTTATGGTGAGGTTGAGGGTGAGTTTGAGGGTAGGGTTAGGGCTAGATTTAGGGTTAGTTGAAGGGTTAGTTCGAGGGTTAATGTTAGCGTTAGTGTTAGGGTTAAGGTTAAGGTTAGGTTTAGGTTGAGGTTTAGGTTTATGGTAAGGATTAGGGTTAGTGTGAGGGTGAGTGTGAGGGTTATGGTTAGGGTTAGGCTTAGGCTTAGGATTAGGCTTAGGGTGAGAGTGAGGGTGAGGATTAGGGTTAGGGTGATGGTTATGGTTAGGATTAGGGTGAGGGTTAGGATGAGGGTTAGGGGTAGGATTAGGGTTAGTGTGAGGGCTAGGGTGAGGGTGAAGTTTAGGATAAGTGTTAAGCTTTGGCTTAGGGTTAGGCTGAGCATGAGGTTGAGGGTGAGGGTTAGGGTTAGGTATAGGGTGAGGTTTAGTGTTAGGGTTAGGGTTAGAGTTAGGGTTAGGTTGAGGGTGAGATTTAGGGGTAGGGTTAGGGACAGGGTGAGGGGTAGGGTTAGGGTGAGGGTTAGGGTGGGGGTGATGGTAAGGGTAAAGGTGAGAGTTAGGCTGAGGGTGAGGTTTATGGTAAGGGTGAGGGTTAGGTTTAGGGTGAGTGTTAGGGTTAGAGTGAGGGTGAGGTTTAAATTGAGGATTTGTGTTAGGGTTAGTGTGAGGTTCAGGGTGAGGATGAGGGTTAGGGTTAGGGTGAGGGCTAGGGTGAGGGTTAGGGTGAGGGTTAGATTCAGGATTAGTGTTAGGGTTAGTGTGAGGTTTAGGGTGAGGATGAGGTTTAGGGTTAAGGTTAGGGTTCGGATTAATATTACGGTTAGGCTTAAGTTTAGGGTGAGGGTGAGGGTGAGGTTTAGATTTAGTGTTAGGATTAGGATTAGGGTTAGGGTTAGGGTGAGTGTGAGGTTTAGGGTTAGGTTTAGGTTTAGGCTTAGTGTTTGGCTGAAGGTGAGGTTGACGGTGAGGGTTATGGTTAGGGTGAGTGTTAGGGTTAGGGTTAGGGTGAGAGTTAGGGTTCAGGTTAAGTTTAGGGTTAGGGTGAGTGTTAGGGTAAGGTCAAATTGAGGGTGAGGGTTAGGGTTAGGTTGAGGGTTTGGGTTAGGTTTAGTTTTAGGGTTAGGGTGAGGGTGAGGGTGAGGGGTAGGTTTATTGTTAGGGTGAGGGTTAGGATGAGGGTTAGCGTTAGGATTAGGGTTAGGGTGAGGGCTAGGGTGAGGGTGAGGTTTAGGGGTAGGTTTAGGGTGATGTTTAGGGTTAGGTTTAGGGTTACGGTTAGGGTGAGGTTGAGGTTTAGGGTTAGAGTTAGCGTTAGGGTGAAGCTGAGGGTGAGGGTTAGGGTTAGGGTTAGGTTGAGGGTTAGGATTAGGCTTAGGATCAGGGTGAGGGTTAGTGTATGTGTTAGGGTGAGGGTGAGGATGAGGTTTAGGGTTAGGATTAGGGTTCGGATGAGGGCTAGGGTGAAGGTGAGAGGTAGGGTTAGGGTTAGGGTGAGGTATAGGGTTAGGTTTAGGGTTAGGGTGAGGGTTAGGATGAGGGTTATGTTTAAGATGTGGGTGAGAGTTAGGGTTATGTTGAGGGTTAGGGTTAGGATTAGGGTTACAGTGAGGGTGAGGGTTATTGTTAGGGTTAGGGTTAGGGTTATTTTTACTGTGAGGGTGAGGGTTAGGTTTAGGGTTAGGGTGAGGTTTTGTCTTAGGAAAAGGTTTAGTGTTAGGGTTAAGGTGAGCGTGAGGTTTAGGTTTGGAGTTAGGGTAAAGGTGAGGCTGAGGTTGAGGTTTTGGTTAAGGTTTAGTGTTAGAGTTACGGTGAGGGTTAGAATGAGGGTGAGAGTTAGGCTTAGGGTTAGGATTAGGATTAGGGTAAGGGTAAGGATGAGTGTGAAGGTTAGGGTTACGTTTAGGCTTAGGCTTAGGCTTAGGCTGAGTGAGGGTGAGAGTGAGGGTGAGGGTTAAGGTGAGAGTTGGGTTTAGGTTTAGGGTGAGAGTTAGGGTCTGGTTAAGTTTAGGGTTATGGTGAGGGTTACGGTTAGGATTAGGGTTAGGGTGAGGGCTAGCGTGAGGATGAGGTTTAGCGTTAGTGTTAGGGTAAGGTTTAGGTTTAGGGTTAGGGTTTGGGTTAGGGTTAGGATGAGGGTTAGGGTTAAAATTATGGTTGCGGTGAGGGTGAGTGTTAGGATTAGGTTTAGGGTTAGGGTTAGGTTTAGGGATAGGATTAGTGTTATTGTTAGGGTTAGGGTTAGAGTTATGGTGAGGGTGAGGGTGAGGGTGAGGTTGAGGGTTTGGTTAGATTTAGGGTTAGTTGAAGTGTTAGTACGAGGGTTAATATTAGCGTTAGTGTTAGGGTTAAGGTTAAGGTTAGGTTTAGGTTTAGGTTTAGGTTTAGGGTTAGGGTTAGGCTGAGGATTAGGGTTAGGGTGAGGGTGAGTGTGAGGGTTAGGGTTAGAATTAGACTTAGGGTTAGGCTGAGGGTGAGGGTGGGGATGAGGATTAGTGTTAGGGTGATGGATATGATTAGGGTTAAGGTGATGGTTAGGATGAGGTTTAGGATTAGGATTAGAGTTAGGGTGAGGGCTAGGGTGAGGGTGAAGTTTAGAGTAAGGGATAAGCTTAGGCTTAGGGTTAGGCTGAGCATGAGGTTGAGGGTGAGGGTGAGGTTTAGGGATAGGGTGAGGTTTAGGGTTAGGGTTAGGGTTAGAGTTAGGGTTCGGGTGAGGGTGAGGTTTAGGGGTAGGGTTAGGGTCAGGGTGAGGGGTAGGGTTAGGGTCGGGGTGTTGGTAAGTGTAAGGTGAGAGTTAGCCTGAGGGAGAGGGATATGGTAAGGGTGAGGGTTAGGTTTAAGGTGAGGGTGAGGGTTAGATTGAGGATTAGTGTTAGGGTTAGTGTGAGGTGTAGGGTGAGGATGACGGTTAGGGTTAGGGTGAGGGCTAGGGTGAGGTGAGGGTGAGGGTTAGATTGAGGATTAGTGTTAGGGTTAGTGTGAGGTTTAGGGTGAGGATGAAGTTTAGGGTTAGGGTTAGGGTTAGGATTAATGGTAGGGTTCGGTTTAAGGTAAGGGTGAGGGTGAAGGTGAGGTTTAGGGTTAGTATTAGGATTAGGATTAGGGTTAGGGTTAGGGTGAGTGTGAGGTTTAGGGTTAGTTTTAGGGTGAGGCTTAGTGTTTGGCTGAAGATGAGGGTGAGGGTGAGAGTTATGGTTAGGGTGAGTGTTAGGGTTAGGGTTAGGGTGAGTGTTAGGGTAAGGGTAAATTGAGGGTGAGGGTTAGGGGTAGGTTGAGGGTTAGGGTTAGGGTGAGGGTGAGGGTGAGGGTGAGAGTGAGGGTTAGGGTTAGTCTTAGGGTGAGGGTTTGATGAGGGTTAGGGTTAGGATTAGGGTTAGGGTGAGGGCTAGGGTGAGGGTGAGGTTTAAGGTTAGGGTTAGGGTGAGGTGTACGGTTAGGTTTAGGGTTAGGGTTAGAGTGAGGGTGAGGTGTAGTGTTAGATTTAGCGTTAGGGTGAGGCTGAGGATGAGGGTTAGGGTTAGGGTTAGTGTTAGAGTTAGGGTTAAGGTGAGGGTTAGGTTGAGGTTGAGGGTAAGGCTTAGTGTTAGGATTAGGATTAGGGTAACTTTTATGGTGAGTGTGAGGGTTAGGGTAAGTTTTCAGCTTAGGCTAAGGGTTAGGATGAGCATGAGTTTGAGGGTGAGGGTTAGGGTTAGGGTGATGGTTAGGTTTATGGTTAGGGTGAGGGTTAGGATGAGGTTTAGGGGAAGGGTGAGGGTTAGGGTGAGGATGATGGTAAGGGTAAAGATGAGGTTTAGGCTGAGGGTGAGGTTTAAGATAAGAATGAGCGTTAGGGTTAAGTTTAGGGTTAGGGTAAGTGTTAAGGTTAGGGTTAGATTGAGGGTTAGATTGAGGATTAGGGTTAGCGTTAGTGTGATCTTTAGGGTGAGGATGAAGGTTAGGTTTAGGGTCAGGGTGATGGTTAGAATTAGGGTTAGGGTGAGGGCTAGGGTGAGGGTGAGAATTAGGGTTAGGGTTAGGGTTAGGGTGAGGTTTCGGATTAGGGTGAGGTTTAGAGTTAATGTGAGGGTTAGTGTTATGGTTAGGGTTAGCGTTAAGTTGCGGGTTATGTTTAGTGTGAGGGTTAGGTTTAGGGTTAGGGTTATTGTTAGGTTTAGGTTTAGGGTTACGGTTATGGTGATGGTGAGGTTTAGGGTTACGGTTAGGGTGAGGTTTAGTGTTAGTGTTAGGATTAGTTAGGGTTATGGTGAGGGTGAGGTTTAGGGGTACAGTTAGGGTTAGGGTGAGGGTTAGGGTTAGGTGCGGGTTAGCGTGGGTGTGACAGTAAGGGTAAAGTTGAGGGTTAGGCTGAGGGTGAGGGTTACGGTAAGGGTGAGGGTTAGGGTTAGGGTGAGGGTTAGTGTTAGCTTTAGGGTGAGGTTGAGGGTTAGATTGAGGATTAGTGTTAGTGCTAGTGTGAGGTTTAGTGTGAGGATGAGGGTTAGGATTAGGGTGAAGGCTAGGGTGAGGGTGAGGGTTGGGGTTAGTGTTAGGCTGAGGTTTAGGTTTACGGTGATGTTTAGGGTTAGTGTGCGGGTTAGTGTTACGGTTAGGATTAGTGTTAGGTTGAGGGTAAGTGTTTGGGTGAGCATTAGGGTTAGGGTGAGGGTTATGGTTAGGGTGAGTGTTAGGGTTAGGTTTATGTTTATTGTTAGGGTTTGGGATAGTGTTACGGTTACGGTGAGGATGAGTGTGAGGTTTAGGTTTAGGGTGAGGTTTAGGGTTAGGGTTAGTGTTAGGGTGAGTTTGAGGTTTAGGGTTAGATTTAGGGTTATTGTTAGTGTGAGGGTTAGTGTTAGCATTAGGGTTAGTGTTACAATCAGGGTAAGTCTTAGGGTGAGGGTTTGGGTCAGGGTGAGGGTTATGGTTAGTCTGAGGGTTAGGATTAGGGTTAGGGTTATTGTTAGGGTTGGGTTTAAGTTTATGTTTATGGTACAGGTGAGGGTGAGGGTTAGTGTTAGGGTTAGGGTGAGGTTTAGAATGAGGGTGGGGTTTAGGGTTAGAGTTAGGGTTAGGGTGAGGGTTAGCTTGAGGGTTATGGTTAGAGTTAGTGTTAGGTTTAGGGTTAGGGTGAGAGTTAGGAGGAGGTATAGGGTTAGTGTTAGGGTTAGGATTAGGGTTAGGGTGAGGGTGAGTGTGTGTGTTAGGTTTTGGTTTAGGGTTAGGCTTAGGGTTAGGCTGAGGGTGAGTTTGAGAGTGAGGGTTAGGTTTAGGGTTAGGGTAAGGGTGAGGGTGAGGTTTAGGGTTAGGGTTAGGGTGGGGTTAGGATTAGGGTTAGGGTGAGGGTGAGGGTGAGGTTTAGGTTTAGGGTTAGGATGAGGGTTAGCGTTAGGATTAGTGTTAGGGTGAGTACTAGGGTGAGGGTGATGGTTAGGTTTAGGGTGACGGTTAAGTTTATGGTTAGGGTGAAGTTTAGGATGAGGTTTAGGGTTAGGAGGAGGTTTAGGGTGAGGATGATGGTAAGGGTAAAGGTGAGGTTTAGGCTGGGGATTAGGGTTAAGATAAGGATGAGTGTTAGGGTTAGGTTTAGGGTTAGGGTAAGGGTTAGAATTAGGGTTATGATGAGGGTTAAATTGAGTTTTAGGGTTAGGGTTAGTGTAAGGATTAAGGTTAGGTTGAAGGTTAAGGTTAGGGTCAGGTTTAGGGTTAGGGTGAGGTTGAGTTTTTGTGGTGTCATTAGGGTTATGGTGAGAGTTTGGGTGAGGGTTAGGTTTAGGGTAAGGGTTCGCATGGGGGTGATGGTAAGGTTAAACGTGAGGGTTAGGCTGAGGTTCAGGGTTACAGTGGGGTGAGGTTTAGTGTTAGGGTGAGGGTTAGGGTTAGGGGAAGGGTGTGGGTGAGGGTTAGATTGAGGATTAGTGTTACGGTTAGTGTGAGGTTTAGGGTGAGGATGAGGGTTAGGGTTAGGGTGAGGGGTAGGGTGAGGTTGAGGGTTAGGTTTAGGTTTAGGGTGAGGTTTAGGGTTAGGGTCATGATTAGGGTTAGTGTGAGGATTAGTGTTAGTTTTAGGGTTAGTGTTAGGGTGAGGGTAAGTGTTAGGGTGAGGGTTAGGGTCAGGGTGAGGGTTATGTTTAGGTTGAGTGTTAGGGTTAAGGTTAGGGTTAGGGTTATTGTTAGGGTTAGGGTTACGGTTACGGTGAGGGTGAGGGTGAGGGTTAGGGTTAGTATGAGGTTTAGGTTTAGGGTATGTGTTAGAGTTAGGGTTAGGGTGAGAGTGAGTTTTACGGTTAGAGTTAGGGGTAGTGTTAGGTTCAGTGTTAGGGTGAGGGTTTGGGTTAGAGTTACACTTAGGCTTAGGCTTAGGCTTAGGCCAAGCATGAGGGTGAGGGTTAGGGTTAGGGTTAGGGTGCGGGTTAGGGTTAGTTTTAGGGTGAGGTTTAGGATGAGGTTTAGGGTTAGGATTAGTCTTAGGGTGAGGACTAGTGTGAGGGTTAGGGGGAAGGGTTAGTTTTAGGGATAGGGTTAGGATTAGGGTTAGGGTTAAGTTGAGGGTGAGTCTGAGTGTCAGTGTTAGGGTTAGGCTTAGGGTTAGGGTGAGGGTAAGGTTATGGTTTTGGTTAGGGTGAGGGTGATGCTGAGGATTAAGGTTAGATTTAGGGTTGGCTTTAGTGTTAGTGTTAGGGTTAGGGTTATGGTTACAGTTTGGTTAGGGTTAGGGTTAGGCTTAGGTTTAGGCTGAGGGTAAGGGTGGGGTTGAGTATTAGGGTTAGGGTTAGTTTTAGGGTTGTTAGTGTAATTGTTAGGGTTAAGTTTGCACTGAGGTTGAGGCTGAAGGTGAGGATTATGGATAATATTAGGGTTAAGGTTAGGGTTAGTGTTATTTTTAGGGTTAGGTTTAGAGTTACGGTGAGATTGAGGGTGAGGGTTAAGGTTAGGGTTAGGGTGAGGTTTAGCGTGAGGTTTATGGTTAGGGTTAGGGTGAGGGTGAGGTTTAACGTTAGAGTTAGTGTTAGGGGGTGGGTTAGGGGGAGGTTTAGGTTTGTTGTTAGTGTTAGGGTTAGGGGATGATGAGGGTTAGGTTGAAGTTTAGGGATAGGGTTAGGTTTAGTATTAGGGTTAGGGTGAGGGTGAGTGTGACCGTTAGTGTGAAGGCTAGGTTTAGGCTTAGAGTTAGGCTCAGGGTGAGGGTGGGGGTGAAGATTACGGTTAGGGTGATGGTTTGGGTTAGGGTTAGTGTTATTGTTAGGGTTAGGGTTAGAGTTACCGTGAGGGTGAGCGTGAGGGTTAGGGTTAGGTTTAGGGTGAGGTTTAGGGTTAGGGTTAGGATTAGGGTTAGGGTGAGGGTGAGGTTTAGGTTAGATTTAGGGTTAGTTGGAGGTTTAGGTCGAGGGTTAGGGTTAGGGTTAGTTTTAGGGTTAAGTTTAGGGTGAGGGTTAGGTTGAGGTTTAGGTTTATAGTCAGGGTTAGTTTTAGGAGTAGGGTGAGTGTGAGTGTGAGGGTGAGGGTTAGGGTTAGTCTTAGAATTAGGCTTATAGTTAGGCTGAGGGTGAGGGTGGGGGTGAAGATTAGGTTTAGGGTGGTGGTTATGGTTGAGGCTAGGGTGAGGGTTAGGATGAGGATTAGGATTAGCATTAGGGTTAGGGTGAGGGCTATGGTGTGGGTGAGGGTTAGGGTAAGGGTTAAGCTTAGGCTTAGGGTTAGGATGAGCGTGACGTTGAGGGTGAGGGTTAGGGTTAGGGTGATGGTTAGGTTTAGGGTTAGGGTGAGGGTTAGGATGAGGTTTATGGTTAGGGTGAGGGTTTGGGTGAGGATGGTGGTAAGGGTCAAGTTGAGGTTTAGGCTGAGGGTGAGGGTTAAGTTAAGGGTGAGGGTTAGGGTTAGGTTTAGGGTTAGGGTAAGGGTTAGGGTTAAGGTTAGGGTGAGGGTTAGATTGAGGATTAAGGTTAGGCTTAGTGTGAGGTTTAGAGTGACGATGAGTTTTAGGGTTGGGGTGAGGGTGAGGGTTAGGATGAGGTTCAGTTTAAGGATTAGGGTTATGGTGAGGGCTAGGATGAGTGTGAGGTTTAGGGTTTGGGTTAGGTTGAGGTTTAGGGTTAGGTTTAGGGTTAGGGTTAGTGTGAGGTTTATGGTTATTGTTAGTGTTAGGGTTATGGGATGGTTAGGGTTAGGTTGAGGTTTAGGGATAGTGTTAGGTTTAGTATTAGATTTAGGGTCAGGGTGAGTGTGACGGTTATGGTGAGGGCTAGGCTTAGGCTTAGGGTTAGGCTGAGGTTGTGGGTGCGGGTGAGGGTTAGGGTTAGGGTTAGGGTGTAGTTTAGGGTTAGGGTTAGTGTTAGTGTGAGGGTGAGGTTTAGGGTTAGATATAGGGTTTGGGGGAGGGTTAGGGTTAGGGTTAGGGATAGGGTTAGTGTTAGAGGTAGGGTGAGGGTGAGGGTTAGGTTGAGGTTTAGGGTTAGGGTTATGGTTAGGGTTAATGTGAGGGTTAGTGTTAGGGTTAGGGTTAGTGTTAGGTTGAGGATAAGTTTTAGGGTGAGGGTTTGGGTTAGGGTGAGTGTTATGGTTAGGGTGATCGTTAGGATTAGGGTTAGGGTTATTGTTAGGGTTAGGTTTAGGGTTTTGGTTACGGTGAGGGTGAGGCATAGGGTTATGGTTAGGGTGAGGTTTAGGGTTTGGGTTAGGGTTAGAATGAGGATTATGATGAAGGTGAGGTTTGGGGTTAGAGTTAGGGTGATGGTGAGGGTTAGGGTTAGGATTTCGTTTAGGGTGAGGGTGAGTGTGTTTGTTAGGTTTAGGTTTAGGCTAAGAGTTCGGCTAAGGGTGAGGTTGAGTGTGAAGGTTAGGGTTTGAATTAGTGTTATTGTGAGAGTGAGGGCGACGGTTTGGTTTAGTGTTAGGGTGAGGGTTAGGGTGATTGTTAGGATTAGGTTTAGGGTTATGGTGAGCGTTAGGGTGAGGGTTAGGTTGAGGGTTTGGATTAGGGTAAGAGTTAGGGTTCAGAAAACCCAGAAATGAACCTACAGACCTATAACCATCTAATCTTCGATAAGGAAGCTAAAACAATAGAATGGAAGAAAGACAGCCTCTTCAGTAAATGGTGCTGGTAAAATTGGTTAACTACATGTAGAAAACTAAAGCTAGCTCCTTATATATCACCCTGCACCAGAATCAACTCCAAATGGATCAAAGACCTTGAACTCAAAGCAGACACTCTGAAAACATTACAGGATGGAATAGGAGAAACCCTAGGTCTCCTTGGCTCAGGCCGAAATTTTCTGAATAGAGACCCAGAAACACAACAAATCAAAGAAAGGTTGGACAAATGGGATTGCATAAGGTTGCAGAGCTTCTGCAGGGCAAATGACATAGCTAGCAAGATCAATAGAAAGCCCACCGATTGGGAGAAGATCTTTACTAGCCATACAACGGACAAGGGTCTCATATCTAAAATATACTTGGAACTCAAAAAATTAAACCACCCAACAACAAATCCTCAAAGAAACAACTGCCCAATAAATAAGTGGGCGAAAGACTTAAAGAGAAGCTTCTCTGAAGAAGAAAGAAGGATGGCCAATAGACACATGAAGAAATGTTCAACATCCCTAGCCATAAAAGAAATGCAAATCAAAACAACATTGAGACATCACCTCACTCCAGTTAGAACAGCAAAAATCAAGAACTCTAACAACAATAGATGCTGGAGGGGATGTGGACAGAAAGGAACCTTACTACATTGTTGGTGGGAATGTAAACTTGTTCAACCACTTTGGAAAGCAGAATGGAGGTTCCTCAAAAGACTTCACATAGATCTCCCCTATGATCCAGCAATCCCACTTTTGGGCATTTACCCAAATGTATACAAACAAGACCACACTAAAGCTACCAGCACAACTATGTTTATTGCAGCATTATTTACCATAGCTAAGATATGGAACCAACCCAGATGCCCCTCAATAGATGAATGGATCAAGAAAATGTGGTATATATACACAATGGAATTCTATGCCTCCATCAGAAAGAATGACATTTCCCCATTTGTTAGGAAATGGAAAGGCTTGGAAAAAATTATATTAAGTGAAGTAAGCCAGGCCCAAAGAAGCATAGGTCCCATGGTTTCCCTTATTTGCAATATCTAGTATAGGTATGAGTCAAGCAGAAAAGGTCAGATAATGTGATGTTAGGAAAATGAATCCTTAGTTATGTATTTTAATGTTTTCGTTTCTTTCATGCATGTGTTTCTAACGCATTTATAAGATTATTTCTTTGTTGCTTTGTATGTCCCTCCCCCACAGTGTAACCCCCGCTTTCACTTTATTTGATGTCAGTATAACATGTGGAGGAGATGGGGACAACAAGTCGTTTAAGGATTCAGGTGGACCTGTTCAACAAGGAGAATTACAAAATGTCATGACAAAGCAAGCTTTACAATGTCAGTGTGGGGGGGGGAGGTGGGTATGATTGGGTAGGGGGGAGGGGGGAGCCTGGGAAGGGAGGTGAAGTGTAAACAAAGGAGGAGGCTGCAATGCTTGGTAAGAAATGTATGCATTATCCTGCCAATGTAATTGTAACCCCTCTGTACAGTATGTTCTCAAATAAAATAAAATTAAATTAAAAAAAAGAGTTAGGGTTCAGTTAAGTTCAGGGTTAGGGTGAGGGTTAGGGTTAGGGATATGGTGAGCATTAGGGTTAGGGTTAGGTTGAGGTTCTGGGTTACGTTAAGGATTAGGGTTAGTTTTAGGGTTAGGATGAGGGTTAGGATGAGGATTAGGGTTATGATTAGTGTTAGGGTGAGGGATAGGGTGAGGGTGAGAACTAGGGTTAGTGTTAGGTTAAGGCTTAGGGTTAGGGATAGGATTAGGGTGAGGGTTAGGATGAGGTTTAGGGTTACAGTGAGGGTGAGGGTTAGGGTTAGGGTGAGGGTTAGGGTTAGGATTAGGGTTAGGGCTAGGGTGAGGGTGAGGTTTACGGTTAGAGTTAGGGTTAGGGTGAAGCTGAGGGTGAGTGTTAGGGTTCCAGTTAGTGTTAGGTTTTAGGTTAGTGTAAGTGTCAGTGTTAGAGTGAGGGTAAGGGTGAGGGTTAACGTTAGGTGAGGGTTAGGGTTAAGGTTAGGGGGAGGGTTAGGATGAGGGTTAGGATTAGGATTAGGGTTAGGTTGCGGGCTAGGGTGAGGGTGAGGTTTAAGGTTAAGGTTAGGGTGAGGTTTAGGGTTAGGGTTAGAGTTAGGGTTAGGGTGAGGCTGAGGTTTAGAATTAGAGTTAGGGTTAAGGTGAGGCTGAGGGTGAGGGTTAGGTTTAGGTTTAGGATAAGGATTAGGGTAAGGTTTAGGGTGAGTGTGAGGGTTTAGGGTTATGGTTAGGGTTAGGCTTAGGGTTACACTGAGGGTGAGGGTGAGGGTTAGGGTTAGGATTAGGGTTAAGGTGAGGTTGAGTGTGTATGTTAGTGTTAGGTTTAGGGTTAGGCTTCAGGTTAGGCTGAGGGTGAGGGTGAGGGTGAGGATTAGGGTTTGGGTGAGGGTTAGGGTAAGGGTTTGGGGGAGGGTTAGCATGAGGGTTAGTGATAGGATTAAGGTTAGGGAGAGGGCTAGGGTGAGCGTGAGGTTTAGGTTGAGGGTCAGGGTGAGGTTTAGTGTTAGAGTTAGTGTTAGGGTTAGGGTTAGAGTTATTTGAGTGTGAGGGTGAGGGTGAGGGTTAGGGTTATTGTGAGGTTTAGGGTGAGGTTTAGGATTAGGGTGAGGTTAAGGGTGAGGGTTAGGTTTAGGATGAGGGTTAGGGTTAGGGTTAGGGTGAGAGTTAGGGTTTGATTATGTTTAGGGATAGGGTGAGGATTATGGTTAGAGTTATGGTGAGCATGAGTTTTAGGGTTACGTTGAGGATTAGGCTTAGGGTTAGGGCTACGGTGAGGGTTAAGGTTAGCGTTAGGGTGAGGGTAAGGATGAGGATTAGGGTTAGGGTGAGGATTAGGGTTTGGATTAGTCTTAGCATAAGAGTGAATGTTAGGATAAGGGTTAGGGTTTGGGTTAGGTTTAGGGTTAGGATTAGTCTTATTGTTACGGTTAGGGTTAGAGTTGTGATGAGGGTGAGGGTGAGGGTGAGGATTAGGGATAGGGATAGGGTGAGGTTTAGGGTTAGGGTTAGGATTAGGGTTTGGGTGAGGGTGAGATTTAGGGTTAGATTTAGGGTTATTTGGAGGGTTAGGTCGAGGGTTAGGGTTAGGGTTAGTTTTAGGGTTAAGTTTAGGGAGAGGTTTAGGTTGAGGTTTTGTGTTATTGTTAGGGTTAGGGTTAGGATTAGGGTGAGGGTGAGGGTGAGTGTGAGGGTTAGGGTTAGGGTTAGGCTTAGGCTAGGGATAGGCTGAGTGTGAGGGTGGGGGTGAAGATTAGGTTTAGGGTGATTGTTATGGTTAGGGCTAGGATAGTGTCCAGATGTGGGTTAGGATTACGATTAGGGTTAGGTTGAGGTCTAGGGTTAGGGTGAGGGTCAGGTTAAGGGTTAGGCTTAGGCTTAGGGTTAGGCTGAGCATGAGGTTGAGGGTCAGGTTTAGGGTTAGGGTGATTGTTAAGTTTACGGTTGGGTGAGGGTTGGAATGAAGTTTAGGGTTAGGGTGAGGGTTAGGGTGATTCTGATAAGGGTAATCGTGATGTTTAGTTTGAGGTTGAGGATTAAGGTAAGGGTGAAGGTTAGGTTAAAGTTTGGGGTTAGGGTAAGGGTTAGGGTTAGGGTTAAGGTGAGGGTTAGATTTAGGATTAGGATTAGGGTAAGTGTGAGATTATGGTGAGGATGAAGTTTAGGGTTAGGGTGAGGGTGATGGTTAGAATTAGGGTTAGGGTGATGGCTAGGGTCAGGGTGAGGATTAGGGTTAGGGTTAGGGTTAGGGTTAGGATTAGGATTAGGGTGAGGTTTAGGGTTAGTGTGACTGTTAGTGTTAGGGTTAGCGTTAGTGTTAGGGTGAGGGTATGTGTTAGGGTGAGGGTTAGGGTTAGGGTGTGGGTTATGGTTCGTGTGAGGGTTAGGGTTAGGTTTACGGTTATTGTTACCTTTAGGGTTAGGGTTACGGTTATGGTGAGGGTGATGGTTAGGGTTAGGGTTTGGGTCAGGTTTAGTATTAGGGTTAGTGTTAGAGTTAGGGTTATTGATGTTGAAGTTTAGGGGTAGAGTTAGGGTTAGGGTAAGGGTTAGGTTTAGGGTGCACATTAGCTTGGGGGTGACAGTAAGGTTAAAGGCGAGGGTTAGGCTGAGGGTGAGGGTTACGGTAAGGTTGAGGGTTAGGGTTAGGGTGAGGCTTAGTGTTACCTTTAGAGTCAGGTTGAGGATTAGATTGACGATTAGTGTTAGAGTTAGTGTGAGGTTTAGGGTGAGGATGAGGGTTAGGGTTAGGGTGAAGGCTAGGGTGAGGGTGAGGGTTGGGATTAGTGTTAGACTGAGGTTTATGGTTCGGGTGATGTTTAGGGTGAGTGTGAGGGTTAGGGTTAGGGTGAGGTTTAGGGTTATGGTTAGGGTTAGGGTTAGTTAGCGTGAGGTTGAGGATTAGGATTAGATTTAGGGTTAGTGTTAGTGTGAGGTTAGTGTTAGCATTAGGGTTAGTGATACGGTGAGCGTAAGTCTTAACTTGAGGTTTTGGGTCAGGGTGACGGTTATGGTTATTGTGAGCGTTAGGATTAGCTTTAGGGTTATTGTTAGGGTTCGGTTTAAGGTTACGGTTATGGTGTGGGTGAGGATGAGGGTTAGGGTTATTGTTAGGGTGAGGTTTAGGGTGAGGGTGAGGTTTAGGGTTACAGTTAGGGTTAGGGTGAGGATTGGGATTAAGGTTAGGCTTAGGCTTAGGCCGAGCATGAGGGTGAGTGTTAGGGTTCGTGTTTCGGTGAGGGTTAGGGTTAGGTTTAGGATTAGGGTGAATGTTACTATGAAGTTTAGGGTAAGGATAAGTGTAAGGGTGAGGGCTAGGCTGAGGGTTAGAGTGAGGGTTAGGGTTAGGGATAGGGTGAGGTTTAGGATTACAGTTAGGGTGATGGTGAGTGTGAGGGTAGGATTAGGGTTAGGGTTAGGATTAGAGTTAGGATGAGGGTTAGGGTTTGGGATAGGGTGAGGGTGAGGCTGAGGATTAAGGTTAGGTTTCGGGTTAGGTTTAGGGTTAGTGTTAGTGTTAGGGTTAGGGTTATGGTTACAGTGAGGTTTGGGGTTAGGGTTAGGGTTAGGCTTAGAATTAGGGTGAGGGTTAGGATGAGGATTAGGTTTACGATTAAGGTTAGGGTGAGGGCTAGGGTGAAGGCGAGGATTAGGGTTAGTGATAGGGTAACGTGGGTTAGGGTTAGGGTTAGGGTGAGGGTTAGGATGAGCGTTAGGTTTACGGTGAGGGTGAGGGTTAGGGTTAGGGTGAGATTTAGGGTTTGGATTAGGGTTTGGGTGAGGTGAGTGTTAACATTAGGGTTAGGGTTAGGGTTAGGGTTAGATTTAGGGTTAGGATTACTGTTATTGTTTGGGTTAGGGTTAGAGTTATGTTGAGAGTGATGGTGAGGGTGAGGATTAGGGTTAGAGTTAGGGTTAGGTTTAGGGTTAGGGTTAGTGTTAGGGTGAGGGTGCGGTTTATGGTTAGATTTAGGTTTAGTTGGAGGGTTAGGTCTAGGGTTAGGATTAGGGTAAGTGTTAGGGTTAAGGTTAGTTTCAGGGTTAGGTGGAGGTTTAGGGTTAGGGTTAGTGTGAATTTTAGGGTGAGGATGAGGGTTAGGGTTAGGGTGAGGTTTATGTGTAGGGCGATGCTTGGGGATAGTGTGAGGTTTAGTGTTAGGGTTAGGATTAGTGTTAGGGTGAGGGTAAGTTTTAGGGTGAGGGTTAGGGTTAGGGTGAGGGTTATGGTTAGGGTGTGGCTAAAGGTTAGGGTTAGGGTTATTGTTAGCGTTAGTGTTAGGGTTAAGGTTATGGTGAGGGTGAGGGTGACGGTTAGGGTTAGGGCTAGGATGAGGTTTAGGGTTAGGGTTAGGGTTAGGGTGAGGTTTAGTGTTAGAGTTAGGTTTAGGGTGAGGCTGAGGGTGATGGTTAGGGTTAGGATTAATGTTAAGGTTAGGGTTAAGGTGAGGGTTAGGTTGAGGGTGAGGGTTAGGGTTAGGGTTAGGAGTAGGATTAGGGTTTGTGTTAGGGTGAGTGTGAGGGTTAGGGTTAGGATTAGGGATAGGCTTAGGTTTAGGCTGAGGTTGAGGGTGAGGGTTACGGTTAGGGTCAGGTTTAGGGTTAGGTTTAGGGTGTGTGTGAGGGTTAGGGTTAGGCTTAGGATTAGGATTAGCCTGAGGGTGAGGGTGTGAGTTAGGGTTAGGATTAGTGTTAGGGTGATGTTTAGGGTTTGGGTTAGGGTTATTGTGAGGTTGAGGATTAGGTTTAGAGTTAGGGTTAGGGTGAGGTTTAGGTTCAGGGTTAGGGTAAGTGTTAGTTTTAGGTTTAGGGTTAGAGTGAGAGTCAGGGGGAGGGTTAGGGTTAGGGTTAATGTTAGGGATAGGATTTGGGTTAGAGTGAGGGTGAGTGTGTTTTAGGTTTACGTTTAGGGTTAGGCCTACGGTTAGGCTGAGGGTGAGGTTGAGGTTGACGGCTAGGGTTAGCCGAAGGTTTATGGATGAGGGTTAGGGTTAGGATTAGAGTTAGAGTAAGGGCTAGGGTGAGTGTGAGGGTGAGGTTTAAGGTTAGGGTTAGGATTAGGGGGAGCTTTAGTGTTAGGGTTAGGTTTAGAGTTACGGTTAGGGTGAGGGTGAGGTTTAGGGGTACAGTTAGGGTTAGGGTGCGGGTTAGCTTGGGTGTGACGGTAAGGGTAAAGTTGAGGGTTAGGCTGAGGGTGATGGTTACGGTAAGGGTTAGGGTTAGAGTTAGGGTGAGGGTTAGTGTTAGCTTTAGGGTGAGGGTGAGGGTTAGATTGAGGATTAGTGTTAGGGTTAGTGTGAGGTTTAGGGGGAGGATGAGGGTTAGGCTTAGGGTGAGGGCTAGGAAGAGGGTGAGGTTTAGGGTTAGTTTTAGGGTGAGGTTTAGTGTTAGGGTGATGGTTAGAGTTAGTGTGAGGGTTAGTGTTAGGGTTAGAGTTAGTGTTAGGGTGAACGTAAGTGTTAGGGTGAGGGTTAGGGTTAAGGTGAGTGTTATGGTTAGGGTGAGGATTAGGATTGTTTTTAGCATTAGGGTTAGGGTTACGGTTATGGTGAGGGTGAGGGTGAGGCTTAGGTTTAGGACTAGGATGAGGTTTAGTTATAAGGTTAGGGTTAGGGTTAGGGTCAGGGTGAGGCTTAGTGTTAGAGTCAGGGTTAGGATGAGGCTGAGGGTGAGAGTTAGGTTTAGGATTAATGTTAGGGTTAGGCTTAAGGTGAGGATTAGTTTGAGAGTGAGGGTTAGAGTTAGGGTTAGGAGTAGGATTACAGTTAGGGTTTGGGTGAGTGTGAGGGGTAGGTTTAGGGTTAGGGATAGGCTTAGGTTTAGGCTGCGGTTAAGGGTGACGTTTAGGGTTAGGGTGAGGGTTAGGGTTAGGGTTAGGATTAGGAATAGGGTTAGGGTTAGTGTGAGTGTGAGGGTTAGGGTTAGGTTTAGGATTAGGCTGAGGATGAGGGTGAGGGTGAGGGTTAGGGTTAGGGTGAGGGTTAGGTTTAGGGTTATGGGGAGGGTTAGCATGAGGGTTACGGTTAGGATTATTGTTAGAGTGAGGGCTAGGAAGAGGTTGAGGTTTAGGGTTAGGGTTAGTGTGAGGTTTAGGGTTAGGTTTAGGGTTAGGGTTAGGGTGAGTGTGAGGTATAGGGTTAGAGTTAGGGTTAAGCTGAGGCAGAGTGTGAGGCTTAGGGTTAGGTTTAGGATTAGGATTATGGTAAGGGTTAGGGTGAGTGTGAGAGTTAAGGTTCCGGTTAGGGTTAGGCTTACGGTTACACTGAGGGTGAGGGTGAGGGTGAGGTTTAGGATTAGGATTAGGGTTAAGGTGAGGGTGAGTGAGTGTGTTAGGTTAGGTTTAGGTTTAGGTTAAGGGTTAGGCTAAGGATGAGGTTGAAGGTGAGGGTTAGGGTTAGGGTAAGGTTTAGGGTAAGGGTTAGGGGGAGGGTTAGGATGAGGGTTAGGGTTAGGATTAGGGTTAGGGTGATAGTGAGGGTGAGGTTTAGGCTTAGTTTTAGGGTGAGGGTTAGGATGAAGTTTAGGATTAAGGTTAGGGTGAGGGTTAGGTTTAGGGTGAAGGTTAGGGTGAGGGTGAGGATTAGCTTTAGGGTTAGGACTAGGACTAGAGTAAGGGTTAGGGTGAGTTTGAGGGTTAGGGTTAGGGTTAGGTTTAGGCTTAGGGTTAAGCTGAGGCTGAGGGTGAAGGTGAGGGTTAGGGGTAGGGTTAGGGTGGTGTTTAGGGATAGGGTTATTGTTAGGTTGGGGATTAGTGTGAGTGTTATGGTTAGGGTGAGTATTACGGTTATGATGAGGGTGAGGGTGAGTGTGATGGTTAGGGTTAGGGTGAGAGTTAGGGTTCGGTTAAGTTTAGGGTGAAGGTGAGGTTTAGGTTTAGGGTGAGCGTCAATTTTAGGGTTAGGTTTAGGGTTAGGGTTAGGGTAAGAATGAGGGTTAGTGTTAGGGTTCAAGTGAGGGTTAGGGTGAGGATTAGGGTTGCGATTAAGGTTAGGGTGAGGGCTAGGGTGAGCGTGTGGATTAGGGTTTGTTTTAGGGTAAGGTTTAGGGTTAGGGTTGGGTTTAGGGTGAGGGTTAGGATGAGGGTTAGGGTTACGGTGAGGGTGAGGGTTAGGGTTAGGGTGAGGTTTAGGGTTAGGATTAGGGTTAGGGTGTGGTTGAGTGTTAGCATTAGGGTTAGGGTTAGGGTTAGGGTTAGGTTTAGGGTTAGGATTAGTGTTATTGTTAGGGTTAGGGTTAGAGTTATGGTGAGGGTGAGGTTTAGTGTGAGGGTGAGGTTTATGTTTAGATTTAGGTTCAGTTGGAGGGTTGGTTCTAGGGTTAGGGTTAGGGTTAGTGTTAGGGTTAAGGTTAGGGTGAGGGTTAGGTTGAGGTTTAGGGTTAAGGTTAGGTTTAGGTTTAGGATTAGGGTTAGGGTGAGGGTGAGTATGAGTTTTAGGGTTAGGGTTAGGGTTAGGCTTAGGGTTAGGCTGAGGTTTAGGGTGGGGGTGAAGATTAGGGTTAGGGTGATGGTTAGAGTTAGGGTTATGGTGAAGGTTAGTGTTAGGATTAGGGTTAGAGTTAGGGTTAGGGTGAGGATGAGGTTTAGGGGTAGAGTTAGGGTTAGGGTGAGGGTTAGCGTTAGAGTGAAGGTTATGGTGGCGTTGACAGTAAGGATAAAGATGAGGGTTAGGCTGAGGGTGAGGGTTACAGTAAGGGTGAGGGTTATGGTTAGGGTGAGGGTTAGGGTGAAGGTTCAGGTGAGGGTGAGGTTTAGATTGAGGATTAGTGTTAGGGTTATTGTGAAGTTTAGGGTGAGGATAAGGGTTAGGGATAGGGTGAGGGCTAGGGAGAGGGTGAGGTTTAGGGTTAGTGTTAGGGTGAGGTTTAGGGTTAGGATGATTTTTAGGGTTAATGTGAGGATTAGTGTTAGGGTTAGGGTTAGTGTTAGGGTGATGGTAAATATTAGGGTGAGGGTTAGGGTTAGGGTGAGTGTTAGGGTTAGGGTGAGGGTTAGGGTTAGGGTTAGGATTATTGTTAGCATTAGGGTTAGGGTTTCAGTTTTGGTGTGGGTGAGGGTTAGATTTAGGGCTAGGATGAGGTTTAGGGATAGGGTTATGGTTAGGGTTAGGGTCAGGTTGAGGTTTAGTGTTACAGTTAGGTTTAGGGTGAGTCTGAGGGTGAGGGTTAGGTTTAGGATTAATGTTAGGGTTAGGCTTAAATGAGGGTTAGGTTGACGGTGATGGTTAGAGTTAGGGTTACGAGTAGGATTAGGGTTACAGTTAGGGTGAGTGTGAAGATTAGGTTTAGGGTTAAGTATAGGCTTAGGGTTAGGCTGAGGTTTAGGGTAAGGGTTAGGGTTAGGGTTAAGGTTAGGGTCAGTGTGAGGGTTATTTTTAGGATTAGGGTTAGGGTGAGGGTTAGTGTGTGTGTTATTGTTAGGTTTAAGGTTAGGCTTAGGGTTAGGCTGAGGGTGAGGTTGAGGGTGAGGGTTAGCGTTAGGGTGAGGGTTAGGGTAGGTTTAGGAGGAGCGTTAGGAAGAGGGTTAGGGTTAGGGCTAGGGTTGGGTGAGGGCTAGGGTCATGGTGAGGTTTAGGGTTATGGTTAGGTTGAGGGTGAGAGTTAGGGTAAGTGTGAGAGTTAGGGTTCGTGTTAAGTTTAGGGTTAGGTTGAGGGTTAGGGTAAGGTTTAGGGTGAGGTTCAGGTTTAGGGTTAGGTTGAGGGTTAGGTTTCGGTTTAGGGTGAGGGTGAGGGTGAGGGTGAGGTTTACGTTTATTGTTAGGGTGAGAGTTAGGATGAGGGTTAAAGTTAGGGTTAGGGTGAGAATTACTGTTCGGTTATGTTTAGGGTTAGGGTGAGGGTTGGGGTTAGCGTTAGGGTTAGGGTTCGGTTGAGAGTTAGGGTTAGGTTTAGGGTTAGTGTTAGGGTTAGTGTTAGGGTTAGGGTCACATTGAGGGTTAGGATTAGGGTTAGGGTTAGGGTTAGTCTTAGGGTTATGCTGAGGGTGAGGGTGGGTGTGAGGATAAGAGTTAGGGTTAGGGTTAGGCTTAGGGTTAGGGTTATTGTTATTGTTATGGTTATTGTTAAGTTTGCAGTGAGGATGAGGCTGAGGGTGTGGGTGAGGGTGAGGGTTATTGTTAGGGTGAGGTTTAGGGTGAGGATGAGGTTTAGGGTTAGAGTTAGGGTTAGGGTGAGGGTTAGGTTGAGGTTTAGGGTTAGGGTTAGTGTTAGGGTTAGGGTTAGATTGAGAGTTAGGGGGATGTGTAGGGTTAGGGTTAGGGTGAGGGATAGGATTAGGTTTACGGTGCGGGTGAATGTGTTTGTTAGCTTAGGTTTAGTGTTAGGCTTAGGGTTAGGCTGAAGGTGAGGTTGAGGGTTCGGGTTAGGGTTCGGGTTAGGGTAAGGTTTAGGGTTAGGGATAGGGGTAGTTTGAGGTTTAGGATGAGGTTTAGGGTTAGGATTTGGGTAAGGCTGAGGGCTAGAGTTACGTTGAGAGTTAGGATTAGGATTAGGGTTAGGGTTAGAATTAGGGTTAGGCTGAGGTTGAGGGTGGGTGTGATGATTAGAGTTAGGGTTAGGGTTAGGCTTAGGGTTAGGGTTATTGTTAGTGTTATGGTTAGGGTTAAGTTTGGGGTGAGGGTGAGGCTGTGGGTGAGGGTTATGTTTATGGTTAGGGTTAGGGTTACAGTTAGGGTTAGGGTTATTATTATTGTTAGGGTTAGAGTTAGATTTACGGTGAGGGTGAGGATGAGGGTGAGAGTTAGGTTTAGGGTTAGTGTGGGGTTTACCGTTAGGGTTAGGATTAGGGTTCGGGTGAGGTTTAGGTTTAGGGTTAGATTTAGGGTTAGTGTTAGTGTGAGGGTTAGTGTTATCGTTAGTGTTAGTGTAACAGTGACTTTAAGACGTAGGGTGAGGTTTTGGGTTAGGGTGAGTGTTATGTTTAGGGTGAGGGTGAGGATTAGGGTTAGGGTTATTGTTAGTTTTCGCTTTAAGGTTACTGTTATGGTGCGGGTGAGGGTGAGGTTTAGGGTTAGGGTTAGGGTGAGGTTTAGGGTGAGGGTTTGGTTTAGGGTTAGAGTTAGGGTTAGGGTAAGGGTTAGGTTGAGGGTTAGGGTTAGGGTTAGTGTTAGGGTTAGAGTGAGAGTTAGGGCGAGGTTTTAGGGTTAGTGTTAGCGTGAGGGTTAGGATTAATGTTAGCATGCGGGTGAGTGTGTGTGTTAGGGTTAGGTTTAGGGTTAGGCTTAGGTTTAGGGTTAGGGTGAGGGTGAGGTTTAGGGTTAAAGTTAGTGTTAGGCGGAGGGTCAGGGTGAGGTTTATGGTTAGGGTTATTGTTAGTGTTAAGGGGAGGGTGAGGTATAGGTTGAGGTTTAGGGATAGGGTTAGGTTTAGTATTAGGGTTAGGGTGAGGGTGAGTGTGAAGGTTAGGGTGAAGGTTAGGCTTAGGCTTAGGTTTAGGCTGAGTGTGAGGGTGGGGGTGAGGATTAGGGTTTGTGTGATGGTTCGGGTAAGGTTAGTGTTATTGTTAGGATTAGGGTTAGAGTTACGGTGAGGGTGAGGTTGCGGGTGAGGGTTAGGGTTAAGGTTAGGTTGGGGTTTCGGATTAGGTTAGGGTTAGTGTGAGGGTGAGGTTTAGGTTTAGATATAGGGATAGGGGGAGGGTTAGGGTGAGGCTTAGGCATAGGGTTAGTGTTCAGGTTAGGGTGAGGGTGAGGGTTAGGTTGAGGTTTAGGGTTATAGTTAGGGTTAGGGTTAGTGTGAGGGTTAGTGTTAGGGTTAGGGTTAGTGTTAGGGTGAGGGTAAGTTTTAGGGTGAGTGTTTTGGTTAGGGTGAGGGTTATGGTTTGGGTGAGGGATAGGATTAGGGTTAGGGTTATTATTAGGTTTAGGTTTAAGGTTTTGGTTATGGTGACGGTGAGGGTGAGGTTTAGGTTTTGTGTTAGGGTTAGAGTGAGGGTTAGGATGAGGGTGAGGTTTACGGTTGGATTTAGGGTTAGGGTGCAGGTTTGGGTGAGGTTTAGGGTTAGGGTTAGTGTTAGGGTTAGGGTTAGGGTGAAAGTTAGGTGGAGGATTAGGGTTAGGTTAAGGTTAGGGTTAGGTTTAGGGTTTCGGTTACAGTGAGTGTGATGGTTAGGATTAGGCTTAGGGTGAGGGTGAGGTTTAGGTTTAGAATCAGGGTTAGGGTGAGGCTGAGGGTGAGGCTGAGGTTTAGGGTTCGGGTTATGATGAGGTTTAGGGTTAGGTTTAGGTTGGGTGTGAGGGTTATGGTTAGGGTTAGGGTTAGCCTCAAGTTTAGGCTGAGGGTTTGGGTGAGGATGAGGGTTAGGGTTAGTTTGAGGGTTAGGGTTAGGGTTAGGGTGAGGTTTAGTGTTAGGGTTAGGGTAAGAGTTATGGTTAGTGTGAGGGTGAGATTTAGAGGTAGAGTTAGTTTTAGGCTGTGAGTTAGTATGAGTGTTCGGGTTAGGGTGAGAGTTAAGGTAGGGGTGATGGTAAGGGTAAACGTGAGGGTTAGCCTGAAGGTGATGGTTACGGTAAGGTTGAGGGTTAGGGTTAGGGTGAGTGTTAGGGTTAGGGTTAAGGTGAGAGTTAGGGTTCGGGTTAAGTTTAGGGTTAGGGTGAGGATTAGAGTAAGGGTTATGGTGAGGGTTAGGATTAGGTTGAGGGTTATGGTTAGGTTGAGGGGTAGGGTTAGGGTTAGTGTTATTGTTAGGGTTAGGGTTAGGGTTACCATTACGGTGAGGGTGAGGGTTAGGTTTAGGATTAGGATGAAGTTTAGGTTTAGAGTAAGGGTTAGAGTTAGGGTTAGTGTGAGAGTGAGGTTTAGGGATAGGGTTAGGGTTAGTGTTAATGTTAGGGTTAGGGTTAGGGTGAGAGTTTGGGTTAGAGTTAGGCTTAGGCTTAGGTTTAGGCCAAGCATGAGGGTGAGGGTTAGGGTTAGGGTTAGGATGAGGGTTAGGGTTAGGGTTAGGGTGAGGGTTAGGATGAGGTTTAGGTTTATGATTAGTGTTAGGGTGAGGACTAGGGTGAGGGTTAGGGTGAGGGTTAGGTTTAGGGATAGGGTTAGGTGTAGAATTAGGGTTCGGGTGCGGGTCAGTGTGAGAGTCATAGTTAGGGTTAGGCTTAGGGTTAGAGTGAGGGTTAGGGTTAGGGTTTTGGTTAGGGTGAGGGTGAGGCTGAGGATTAGGGTTAGGTTTAGGGTTAGGGTTAGGGTTAGAGTTAGGGTTAGGTTTAGGGTTAGGGTTAGTCTTAGGATTAGGCTGAGGGTGAGAGTGGGGTTGAGGATTAGGGTTAGGTTTAGGATTAGGGTTATTGCTAGTGTTATGTTTAGGGTTAAGTTTGCACTGAGGGTGAGGCTGAAGTTGAGGGTTATGGTTATGGTTATGGTTAGGGTTAGTGTTATTTTTAAGGTTAGGGTTAGATTTACGGTGAGATTGAGGGTTAGGGTGAGGGTTAGGTTTAGGGTGAGGTTTAGGCTGAAGTTTAGGGTTAGGGTTAATGTGAAGGTGAGGTTTAGGATTAGAGTTAGTGTTAGGGGGATGGTTAGGTTGAGGTTTAGGGATAGGGTTAGATTTAGTATTAGGGGTATGGTGAGGGTGAGTGTGACAGTTAGGGTGGGGGTTAGGCATAGGTTTAGGGTTAGGCTGAGGGTGAGGGTGGGGGTGAGGATTAGGGTTAGGGTGATGGTTTGGGTTAGGGTTAGTGTTATTATTACGGTTAGGCTTAGAGTTACTGTGAGAGGGAAGGTGCTGGTGAGGGTTAGGGTTTGGTTTACGGTGGGGTTTAGGGTTAGGGTTAGGGTTAGTGTGAGGGTGAGGTTTAGGGTTAGAAATAGGGTTATGGGGAGGTTTAGGATGAGGGTTAGTGATAGGGTTAGTGTTAGAGTTAGGGTGAGGCTTAGGGTTAGGTTGAGGTTTAGGGTTATGGTTTTGGTTAGGTTTACTGTGAGGGTTAGTGTTAGGGTTAGGGTTAGTGTTAGGGTGAGGGTAAGTTTTAGGGTTAGGGTTTGGGTTAGGGTGAGTGTTTGGATCAGGGTGAGGGTTAGGATTAGTGTTAGGGTTATTGTTAGGGTTAGGTTTAGGCTTTTGGTTTCCGTGAGTGTGAGGGTGAGGTTTAGGTTTAGGGTTAGGATGAAGTTTAGGGTTAGGGTTAGTGTTAGGGTTAGGGTTTGGGTGAGAGTTAGGTGAAGAGTTAGGGTTAGGGTTAGGCTTAAGGTTAGAGTTAGGTTTAGGGTTTCGGTTAATGTGAGGGTGAGTTTCAGTATTAGGGTTAGGGTGAGTGTGAGGTTTAGGGTTAGAATTAGGGTTAGAGTGAGGCTGAGCGGGAGGGTGAGGGTTAGGATTAGGGTTAGGATTAGGATTAGGGTTAGGGTTAGGGTGAGTGTGAGGGTTATGGTTAGGGTTAGGGTTAGCCTTAGGTTTAGGCTGAAGGTTTGCGTGAGTGTGAGGGTTATGTTTAGTTTTAGGGGTAGGGTTAAGGTCAGGGTGAGTTATAGTGTTAGGGTTATGGTTAGAGTTATGGTTAGGGTGAGGGTGAGGTTTAGGGTAGAGTTAGTTTGAGGGTGAGGGTTATGGTGAGTGTGAGGGTATAGTGAGGGTTAGGGTAGGGGTGAAGGTAAGGGTAAACGTGAGGGTTAGGCTGAGGGTGAGGGTTACGATAAGGTTGAGGGTTACGGTTAGGGTGACCGTTAGGGTTAGGGTTAGTGTGCGAGTTAGGGTACAGGTTAAGTGTAGGGTTAGGATGAGGGTTAGGGTAAGGGTTACGGTGAGGGTGAGGGTTAGGTTTAGGTTGAGGGCTAGGTTGAGGCTGAGGGTTAGGGTTAGGGATAGGGTAAGCGCTAGGGTGAGGTTTAGGGTGAGGGTTAGGGTTTGGGATAGGTTTAGGTTTAGGATTAGAGTTAGTTTGAGGGTGAGTGTGAGGGTTAGGGTTAGGGTTAGGGTTAGGCTTAGAATTAGGGTGAGGATTAGGGGTAGGGTTTCGGTTAGGGTGAGGCTGAGGCTGAGGATTAGGGTTAGGTTTAGGGTTAGGGTTATAATTAGGGTTAGGCTGAGGGTGAGTGTGGTGGTTAGGATTAGAGTTAGGGTTAGGTTAGGCTTAGGTTTAGGGTTATTGTTAGTGTTATAGTTCGGGTTAAGTTTGCAGGGAGGGTGAGGCTGAGGGTGAGGGTTATGGTTAGAGTTACGGTTAGGGTTAGTGTTAGTGTTATTGTTAGGTTTAGGGTTAGAGTTACGGTGAGGTTGAGGGTGAGGGTGATGTTAGGGCTAGGGTGAGGTTTAGGGTTAGGGTTTCGGTTAGGGTTAGGGTGACGGTGTTATTTAGGTTTAGAGTTAGAGTTACGCGGAAGGTTAGGGTGAGGTTAGGTTTATGGTTAGGGTTAGGGATAGAATGAGGATTAGGGTTTGGGTTAGGGTGAGGTGAAGGTTAGGTTGAGGTTTAGGGTTAGGGTTAGGTTTACTATTAGGGTTAGGGTGAGGTTTAGGGTGAGGGTTAGGCTGAGGGTTAGGCTTAGGCTAATGGTTCGACTGAGGGTGATGGTGGGGGTTAGGATTAGGGTTAGGGTGATGGTTTGGAATAGGGTTAGGGGGAGTTTTAGAGTGAGCGTTAGGGTTAGGTTTAGTATTAGGGTTAGGGTAAGGATGAGGGTTAGGGTTCCGGTTAGGGTTAGGGTTAGGGAAACGGTGTGGTTTATGGTTATGGTTAGGGTTAGGGTTAGATTTATGGTGAGTGTGATGGTGCGGATGAGTGTGAGTTTTAGGGTTAGGCTTACGGTTAGACTTAGGGTTAGTCTAAGGGTGAGGGTGAGGTTTAGGGATAGGGTGAGTGTTAGGGTTAAGGTAATGGGGGGGGTTAGGATGAGGGTTAGTGTTAGGATTAGGGTTAGGTTGATTGCTAGGGTGAAGGTGAGGTTTAGGGTTAGGTTAGGGTGAGGTTTATGGTTAGGGGTAAGGTTAGGTTGACGTTGAGGTTTAGGGTTAGAGTTAGGATTAAAGTGAGGCTGAGGGTGAGGGTTAGAGTTAGGGTTAGGATTAGGATTCCGGTAAGGGTTAGGGTGAGGGTGAGTGAAAGAATTAGGGTTAGGGTTAGGCTTAGGGTTACACTGAGGGTAAGGGTGTGGGTTAGGATTAGGGTGAGAGTTAGGGTTCAGGTTAAGTTTAGATTTAGGATGAGGGTTTGGGTTAGGTTTAGGTTGAGTGTGAGGTTTAGAGTTAGGTTGAGGGTTAGGGTTAGGGTTAGGGTTGGGGTGAGGGTTAGGATTAGTGTTAGGGTGAGGTTTAGGGTTAAGGTTAGAGTTAAAGTGAGGGTTAGGATGAGGGGAAGGTATTCGGTAATGGTGAGAGTTAGGGTTAGGGTGAGGGTTAGGGTTAGGTTTAGGGTTAGGGTGAGGTTGAGTGTTAGGATTAGGGTTAGGGTTAGGGTTATTTTTAGGGTTATTGTTACGGTGAGGGTGAGAGTGAGGGTTAGGGTTAAGGTTAGGTTCTTAGTGTTAGGTTTAGGGTTAGATTTAGGGTTAGGGTGAGGTTAGGTTTAGGGTTAGTGTGAGGGTTAGTGTTTGGGTTATGGTATGGGTTACAGTGAGGGTTGTGGTTAGGGTTTGTGTTAGGATAAGGGTTAGGGTTACAGTAATGGTGAGGTTTAGGGTGAGTGTGAGGGTTAGGATTAGGTTTAGGGTTTGGGTGAGTTTCAGGGTTAGGATTAGGGTTAGGGTTAGGGTTATTGTTAGGGTTAAGGTTATGGTGAGGTTGCTGGTGAGGATTAGGGTTAGGGGTACGTTGAGGTTTTTAGTGTTAGGGTTAGGGTTAGAGTTATTGTTAGGGTGAGGTTAGGGTTAGGGTTAGTGTGAGGCTTAGTGTTTTGGTTAGGGTATGGGTTACGGTGAGGGTTGTGGTTTGGGTGAGGTTTAGGATTAGGGTTAGAGTTATTGTTAGGGTTAGGTTTAGGGTTACGGTTACAGTGAGGGTGAGGTTTAGGGTTAGGTTTAGTGTTAGAGTTAGGGTTATGGTGAGGGTTAGGGTGAGGGTGAGGGTGAGGCTTAGTGTTAGAATTAGGATTATGGTAAGGGTTAGGGTGAGTGTGAGGGTTAGGTTTAGGGTTAGCCTTAGGGTTAGGCTGAGCATGAGGTTGAGGGTGAGGGTTATTTTTAGGGATAGGGTGAGATTTAGTGTTAGGGTTAGGGTTAGAATTAGGGTTAGGTTGAGGGTGAGGTATAGGGGTAGGGTTAGGGTCAGGGTGAAGTTTAGGGTTAGGGTGAGTGTTAGCGTGGGGGTGACGGTAATGGTAAAGGTGAGGTTTGGGCTGAGGGTGAGGGTTATGATAAGGGTGAGGGTTAGGTTTAGGGTGAGGGTTAGGGTTAGGATTAGGGTGAGGGTGAGGTTTAGATTGAGGATTAGTGTTAGGGTTAGTGTGAGGTTTGGGGTGAGAATGAGGTTTAGGGTTAGGATTAATATTAGGTTTAGGCTTAAGTTGAGGGTTAGGGTAAGGGTGAGGGTAAGGATTAGTGTTAGGATTAGGATTAGGGTAAGGGTTAGGGTGAGTGTGAGGGTTAGGTTTAGGGTTAGGGTTAGGTTTAGGGTAAGGCTTAGGGTGAGGGTGAGGGTGATGGTTAGGGTTAGGGTGAGATTTTGGGGTATGGTTTTTGTGAGAGTTAGGGTTCGAGTTAAGTTTAGGGTTAGGGTGAGGGTTAGGGTTAGTGTTACAATGAGGGTGAGGGTTAGGGTTAGGTTGAGGGTTAGGGTTAGGCTTAGGATTAGGGTGAGGGTTAGGGTTAGGGTTAGCATGAGGTTTAGGCTTAGGGTTAGGGTTAGGGTGAGGTTTAGGATGAGGGTTAGGGTTAAGGTGAAGGTGAGAGTTAGGGTTTTTGTGAGGGTTAGTGTTAGGATTAGAGTTACAGTGAGGGTGAGGGTTATTGTTAGGGTTAGCAATAGGGTTATGGTTACTGTGAGGGTGAGGGTTAGGTTTAGGGTTAGGGTGAGGTTTAGTGTTAGGGTTAGTGTAAGAGTTAGGGTTAGGGTGAGGGTGTGGTTCAGGTTTACATTTAGGGTAAGGGTGAGGCTGAGGTTGAGGTTTGGGTTTAGGGTTAGTGTTAGAGTTAGGGTTAGGGTGAGGGTTAGGGCGAGGATGAGGGTGAAGGTGAGGTGAGGGTTAGGCTTAGGGTTAGGATTAGGATTAGGGTAAGGGTTAGGGTGAGTGTGAAGGTTTGTGTTACACATAGGCTTAGGCTTAGGGTTAGGCTGAGAGTGAGGGTTAGGGTCAGGGTTAGGGTTGAGGTGAGGGTTAGGGATAGGTTTAGGGTGAGAGTTAGGGTTCGGTTAATTTTAGGGTTAGGTTGATGGTTAGGGTTAGGATTAGGGTTAAGGTAAGGACTAGGGTGAGGGTGACATTTAGGGTGAGGTTTAGCTTTAGGGTTAGGGTTAGGGATAGGGTGAGGTTGAGGTTTAGGGTTAGAGTTAGGGTTAGGGTGAGGCTGAGTTTGAGGGTAAGGTTCAGGGTAAGTGTTAGGGTTACAGTTAGAATTAAGGTGAGGGTTAGATTGAGGGTGAGGGTTAGGGTTATGGTTAGGTTTAGTGTGAGATTTAAGGTTAGGGTTAGGGTTAAGGTGAGGGTGAGGGTTAGGGTGATTGTTAGGGTTTTAGGGTTGAGGTGAGGGTTAAGGTTAGGTTTAGGTTTAGGTTTAGGATTAGGGCTAGGGTGAGGGCTAGGGTGAGGCTGAGTGTTAGGTTTAGCATTAGGGTGAGGTTTTTGGTTAGGGTTAATTTTAGAGTTAGGGTGAGTGTTAGGGTTAGGGTTATGGTGAGGGTTAGGTTTAGGGTTAGAGTGAGGGTTAGGGTGAGTTTTAGTGTTAGGGTTAGAATTAGGGTTAGGGTGAGGGTGAGGTTTAGGGTTAGAGTTAGGGTTAGGGTAAGGTTTAGGTTGAGTGTTACGGTTAGGGTTAGGGTGAGGGTTTGGGTTAGTGTTAGGGTTACTGTGAGCGTGAGGGTTAGGGATAGAGTTAGGGTAAGTTTTAGTGTTATTGTTAGGGTTAGTGTTAGAGTTATAGAGAGGGGGAGGGCGAGGGGGAGGTTTAAGGATAGAGTGAGTTTTAGGGTTATGGTTAGGGTTAGGGTGAGGGTGAGCATGAGATTTAGGGTTAGAGTTAGGGTTAGGGTGAGGGTTATGGTGAGGGTCAGGGTAAGGGTTAGTGTAATGGTTAGGGTGAGGGATTAGGACGAGGGTTAAGTTTAGGGTTTGGGTGAGATTTAAGGTTCGGGTTACAGTGAGGGTGAGGGTTAGGGTAAGGTTGAGGGTTAGGGATAGGATTAGGTTTAGGGTGAGGGTTATGGTTGGGGTTAGGATGAGTGTTAGGTTGAGGATTAGGGTTAGGATTAGGGTTAGGGTGAGGGCCAGGGTGAGGGCGAGGTTTAGGGTTAGGGTTCAGTTGAGGTTTAGGGTTAGGGTTGGCTTGAGGGTGAGGGTTAGGCTGACGGTTAGGGTTATAGTGAGGGTGTGGGTTAAGGTTAGGGTAAGGGTTAGTGATAGGATGGGGATTAGGGGGAGGGGGAGGGTTAGAATTAGGGTTAGAGTTAGGATTATTGTTAGTGTTATGGTTATCGTTATGTTTGCAGTGAGGGTGAGGCTGAGGGTGAGGGTTAGGGATAGGATTAGTGTTAGGGTTAAGTTTAGGGCTAGGATTAGTGTTATTGTTAGGGTTAGGGTTCGAGTTATGGTGAGGGTGAGGGTGAGGGTAAGGGTGAGAGTTAGGGTTAGTGTTAGGGTGAGGTTTAGGGTTAGGGTTAGGATTAGCGTTAGGGTGAGGGTGAGTGTGAGGGTTCCTGTTAGGGTTAGGGGGAGGTTTAGGGTGAGGGTTAGTGTTAGGGTTAGTGTTAGGGTTAGGGTTAGGGTGAGGTTTAAGTTGAGGTTTACGGTTAGGGTTACAGTTAGGGTTAGGGTGAGGGTGAGGGTGAGGGTGAGTGTGAGGGTTCCTGTTAGGGTTAGGCTTAGGCTTAGGTTTAGGCTGAGTGTGAGGTTGGGCGTGCGGATTAGGGTTTGGGTGATGGTAAGGGTTTCGGTTAGGTTGAGGGTTAGGATGAGGGTTAGGGTTAGGATTAGGGTTAGGGTGAGTGCTAGGGTGAGGTTGAGGATTAGGTTTAGGTATAGGCTTAGGCTTAGAGTTAGTCTGAAGGTGAGTTTGTAGGTGTGGGTTAGTGTTTGGGTGATGGTTAGGTTTAAGGTTAGGGTGAGGGTAAGGGTTAAATTGAGGGTGATGGTAAGCGTAAAGGTGAGGGTTAGGCTGAGGGTGAGGGTTAAGATAAGGGTAAGGGTTATTGTTAACGTGAGGTTTAGGGTAAGGGTTACGGTTAGGGTAGGGTGAGGGTGAGGGTTACATTGAGAATTATGGTTAGGGTTAGTGTGAGGTTTAGGATGAGGATGAGGGTTAGGTTTAGGGTTAGAATTACAGTTAGGGTGAGGGCTAGGGTGAGCGTTAGGTTTAGGATTAGGGTTAGGGTGAGGTTTAGGTTTAGGTTGAGGTTTAAGATTAGTGTGAAGGTTAGTGTTATGTTTAGGTTAGTGTAAGGGTGAGGGTAAGTGTTAGGGTGAGGGTTAGGGTTAGGGTTAGAGTTCTTTTTAGGGTTAGGGTTAGGGTTACCCTTACACTGAGGCTGAGGGTTAGGATTAAGTTTTGGGTGAGGTTTATTGTTAGGGTTAAGGTTAGAGTTTGGGTTAGGGCTAGGATTAGGATTAGGGTGAAGGCTAGGTTGAGGGTGATGGTTAGGATTAGGGTTAGGGTTAGGATTAGGGTGAGGGTGAGGGTGAGTTTGTGGGTTAGGGTTAGGTTTAGGGTTGGGCTTAGGGTAAGGCTAAGGGTAATGTTGAATGTGAGGGTTAAGGTTAGGTGAGGGTTAGGTTTATGGTTAGGGTGAGGGTTAGCATGAGGGTTAGGTTTAGGATGAGGGTTAGGGTGAGGATTAGGATTTGGATGAGGGCTAGGGTTAGGGTGAGGGTTAGGGTGAGGGTTACGGTGAGGTTTACGTTTCAGATTAGGTTTATGGATAGGGTGAGGGTTAAGGTTAGAGTTACGGTGAGGGTCAGGTTTAGGGTTAGGTTGAGGGTTAGAATTAGGTTTACGGTTAGGAGGTTTAGGGTTAGGGTGAGGGTGAGGGTTAGGATGAGTGTTAGGGATACAATTAGGGTTAAGGTGAGGGCTAGGGTGAGTGTGAGGGTAAGTGTTAGGGTTAGTGTGAGGTTTAGGGTTAGAGGTAGAGGTAGGTTTAGGGTTCAGGTTAAGGTTCAGGTTAGGGTTAGGCTTAGGGTGAGGGCTAGGGTGAGGGTGATGTTTTAGGTTAGGGTTAGCGTGAGGGTGAGTGTTAGGGTTAGGGTGAAGGTTAGGTTTAGGGTTAGGATTAGGTTTACGGTTAGGGTGAGGGTGAGTGTGACGGTTAGGGTTAGGGTTAGTGTTAGGCTTAGTGAAACGCTGAGCATGAAGGTGAGGGTGAGGGTTAGGGTGAAACTGAGGTTTAGGGTTAGAGTTCGTGTTAAGGTGAGGGATAGTGTGATGGTTAGTCTTAGGTTTAGGGTTAGGTTTAGGGATAGAGTGAGGGTTAGGGTAGTATAGGGTTAGGTTTAGGATTAGGGTTTTGGTGAGGGTGAGGATGAGGGTGAGGGTTAGGGTTAGGGTTCGGGTTAGGGTTAGCGTTTGGGTGAGAGTTAGGTTTCGGGTTAAATTTAGGGTTAGGGTGAGGGTTAGGGTTAGGGTTATGGTGAGGGTGAGTGTTAGAGTTAGGGAGAGAGTTAGTGTTAGGGTGAGGGTTAGGGTTAGGGTTAGATTAAGAGTTAGGATGAGGATTAGGGTTAGGATTATGGTTAGGGTGAGGGCTAGGGTGAGGGTGAGGGTTAGGGTTAGTGTTAGGGTGAGGATTAGCGTTTGTGTGAAGGTTAGGGTCAGGGTTAGGATGAGGGTTAAGGTTAAGGTGAGGGTTAGGGTTAGGGTTAGGGTGAGGGTTAGGGTTAGGATTAGTGTTAGGGTGAGGGTGAGGTTTAGGATTAGGGTTAGGATTAGGATTATTGTTATTGTTATGATTATGGTGACATTGCAGTGAGGAGGAGGCTGAGGGTGAGATTTATGGATAGGATTATGGTTAAGGTTAGTTTTAGGGTTAGGATTAGTGTTATTGTTAGAGTTAAGGTTATAGTTACATTGAGGGTGAAGGTGAGGGTAAGGGTGAGGGTTAGGGTTAGGCTTAGGGTTAGGTTTAAGTTGAGGGTGAGTGTGAGGGTTAGGGTTAGTGTTACGGTTAGGCTTAGGGTTAGGGTGAGGGTTAGGACTAGGGTTTGGTTTAGGGTGATGGTGAGGTTTAGGGTTATGGTGAGGTTTAGGGTTAGGTTTAGGGTGAGGTTTAGGATGAGGGTTAGGGATACAATTAGGGTTAAGGTGAGGGCTGGGGTGAGGGTGAGGGTAAGTGTCAGGGTTAGGGTAAGGTTTATGGTTAGGGGTAAGGTTAGGGTGAAGGTGAGGTTAAGGGTTAGGGTTTGGTTCAGGGTAAGCTTTTTGTTTATGGTGAGGGTGTGGGTTAGGTTTGGATTGAGGGTTATTGTGAGGACTAAGGTGAGGGTTAGCGTTTGGGTTAGGGTGAGGGTTAGGTTGAGGTTTAGGTTTAGGGTTAGGGTTAGGGTAAGGATTAGGGTTAGTGTGAGGGTGAGTGTAAGGGTTAGGGTTAGGGTTATCCTTAGGCTTAGGGTTAGGCTGAGGGTGAGGTTGGGGATGAGGCTTAGGTTTAGAATGATGGTTCGGGGTATGGTTAGGTTGAGTGTTATGATGAGGGTTAGGGTTAGGATTTGGGTTAGGGTGAGGGCTAGGGTGAGTGTGAAGTTTAAGTTTAGGATTAGGTTTAGGCTTAGTGTTAGGCTGTGGCTGATCGTGAGGGTGAGGGTTATAGTTACGGTGATGGTTAGTGTTACAGTAAGGGTGAGGGTTAGGATGAGGGTTAGGATTAGGGTGAGGGTTAGAATGAGGGTGACAGTAAGAGTAAAGGTGAGGGTTAGGCTGAGGGTGAGGGTTATGGTAAGGGTGACGATGAGGGTAAGGTTTAGGGTGAGTGTGAGGGTTAGATTGAGGATAAGTATTAGGGTTACTGTGAGGTTTAGGGTGAGGATGAAGGTTAGGGTTAGGGTGAGGGATAGGGTCAAGTTGAGGGTTAGGGTTAGGGTTAGGTGGAGGTTTACGTTTAGGGTGATGGTTAGCGTTAGTGTGAGGGTTAGTGTTCGTGTTAGTGTTAGGGTTAGCGTAAGTGTTAGGTTAAGGTATATGTTTAGGGTGAGGTTTAGGATTAGGGTTAGGGTTTGTGTTATGGTGGAGGTGGGGTTTAGGGTTAGAGATAAGGTTAGGGTGAGGGTTAGGGTTAGGGTTAGGGTTAGGTTTCTGTTAGGGTTAGGGTTAAGGTGAGGTTTAGTGTGGGGGTGAGGGTTAGTGTTAGGGTTAGGATTAGGATTAGGGTTAAGGTGAGGGTGAGTGTGAGTGATAGGGTTAGGGTTAGGATTAGGATTAGAGTTAGGGTGAGGGTGAGGGTTATGGTTCGGGTGAGTGTTGGGCTTAGGGTTAGTGTGAGGGTTAGGGTGAGGGTTAATCTTAGGCTTAGGGTTTGGGTTTGGGCTAGGGTGAGGGTGAGGGTTAGGGTTAGGGTTGGGGTGATTGTTAGGGTGAGGGTTAGGTTAGTGTTAGGTTTAGGGTTGGTATTAGGGTTAGGCGAAATGTTAGGCTGAGGGTGAGGGTGAGGATGAGGGTTATGACGAGGGTGAGGGTTAGGGTTAGTGTTAGGGTGAGGTTTAGTGTTAGGGTTAGGTTTACTGTTAGTCTTAGGGTTAAGGTGAGAGTTAGCGGGACGGTTAGTGTTAGAGTGAGGCTTAGGGTTAGCATTAGGGTTAGGGTGAGGGTGAGGTTTAGGGATAAATTAGGGTTAGGTTGAAGCTTGGGATGTGGGTTAATGTTAGGGTTAGTGTTAGGGTTAGGGTTAGGGTGAGGGTGAGGATTAGGGTTAGGGTAGGATTAGGATTAGGATTAGCTTTAGGGTTAGTGTGAGGGTTAGGGTTAGGGTTAGCCTTAGGTTTAGGCTGAATATGAGGGTGAGGGTTAGGGTTAGGTTTAGGTTGAGGGTGAGGTTTATTTTTAGGGTTAGGGTTAAAATTAGGGTTAGGGTGAGGGTTAAGTTTATCGGTTAGGGATAGGGTGAGGGTTAGTGTGAGGGTTAGGTTTAGGGTGAGGGTTAGTGTGGGGGTGACCGTAAGGCTGAACGTGAAGGTTAGGCTGAGGGTGAGAGTTATTGTAAAGGTGAGGGTTAGGGTTAGGGTGAGGTTTGAGGTGACGATGAGGGTAAGGGTTAGGGTGAGTGCTAGGGTAAGGTTGAGGGTTAGGGTTAGGGTTAGGGTGAAGGTAAATGTTAAGTTGAGGGTTGAGGTAAGGGTGAGGGTTATGGTTTGGGTGAGGGTTAGTGTCAGGGTTTGGGTTTAGGTTACGGTGAGGGTGAGTGTGAAGGTCAGGGTTAGGCTTAGGGTTAAGGTGAGGTGTAGGGTTAGGGTTATGGGGAGGGTTAGGATGAGGGTTAGGGTTAGGATTAGGGTTAGAGTGAGGGCTAGAGTGAGGGTGAGTTTTAGGGTTAGGTTTATGGTGAGGTTTAGGGTTAGGTTTAGGTTTAGGGTTAGGGTGAGTTGAGATTTTGGGGTTAGAGTTATGGTTAGGTTGAGCCTGAGGGTGAGGGTTAGGGTTAGGGTTAGGGTTAGGGTGAGGGTTAGGTTGAGGATTAGTTTGAGGGTGAGGGTTAGGGTTAGGTTTAGGGTTAGGATTAGTTTTATTGTTAGGGTCAGGGTTATAGTTACAGTGAGGGTGAGGGTGAGATGAGGGTTAGCGTTAGGTTTAGGGTGAGGTTTAGTGTTAGGGTTAGGATTAGGGTTCGGGTGAGAGTGAGGTATAGGATTAGATTTAGGGTTAGAGAGAGGGTTTTTCCCGGGTTAGGGTTAGGATTAGTGTTAGGGTTAAGTTTAGGGTGAGGGTTAGGTTGAGGTTAAGGGTTAGGGTTAGGGTTAGAGTTAGGGTTAGGATTTGGGTTAGGGTGAGGGTGAGTGTGGGTGTGAGGATTATGGTTGGGATGATGGTTAGGGTTAGGGTTATGTTAAGGTTTAGGATGAGGTATAGGTTTAGGATTAGGTTTAGCGTGAGGGCTATGGTGAGGGTGAGGGTTAGGGTAAGGGTTAGACTTGGCTAAGGGTTAGGCTGAGCGTGAGGTTGAGGGTGAGGGTTAGGGTTAGGGTGATGTTTACGTTTACGGTTAGGGTGAGGGTTAGGGTGAGGTTTAGGGTTAGGGGTAGTAGAATGGTGAGGATGATGGTAATGGTAAAGGTGAGATTTATGCTGAGGGTGAGGGTTAAAATAAGTGTGTGTTAGTGTTAGGTTTAGGGTTAGGGTAAGGGTTAGGGTTAGGGTGAGGGTGAGGTTTAAATTGAGGATTAGGGTTAGGATTAGGGTTAGTGTGAGGTTTAGGCTGAGGATGAGGGTTAGAATTAGGGTTAGGGTGAGGGCTAGGATGATGGTGAGGGTTAGGCTTAGTTTTAGGGTTAGGGTTGAGGTTTAGGATTAGGGTGAGGGTTAGGGTTAGTGTGAGGGTGAGTGTTAGGTTTAGGGTTAGTGTTAGGGTGAGGGTAAGTGTTATGTTGGAGTTTAGGGTGAGGGTGAGGGTTATGGTTAAGGTAAGGGTTAGGGTTTGGGTTAGGGTGAGTGTGGGGGTGAGGTTTAGGGTTAGATATAGTGTTAGGGGGAGGATTAGTGGGAGGGTTAGTGTAAGGGTTAGTGTTAGGGTTAGGGTGAGGGTGAGGTTTAGGTTGAGTTTTAGGGTTAGGGTTAGGGTTAGTGTGAGGGTTAGTGTAAGGGTTAGGGTTAGTGTTAGGGTGAGGGTAAGTGTTAGGGTGTGGGTTTGGGTTAGGGTGAGGGCTATGGTTAGGTTGAGGGTTAGGATTAGGTTTAGGGTTTTGTTAATGTTAGGTTTAGGGTTACAGTTACGGTGAGGGTGAGGTTGAGGGATAGGGTTAGGGTGAGGCTTGGGTTGAGGTTAAGATTTAGGGTTATGGTTAGGGTTAGGGTGAGGGTAAGTGTGAGGGTTAGGGATAGCCTTAGGCTTAGGGTTAGGCTGAGGGTGAGGGTGAGTTTTAGGATGAGGGTTAGGGTTAGGGTTAAGGTTAGGTTTAGGGTTAGGATAAGTGTTATTGTTATGGTTTGTGTTAGCGTTAAGGTGAAGGTGAGGGTGAGGTTGAGGGTTAGGGCTAGGGTTAGGGTTAGCATTAGGTTTAGGGTTAGGGTGAGTGTGAGGGTTAGGTTTAGGGTTAGGGTTATCCTTAGGTTTAGGCTGAGGTTGAGGGTGAGGGTTAGGGTTAGGTTTAGGGTGAGGTTTAGGGTTAGGGGTAGTATTAGGGTTAGGGTGAGGGTGAGGTTTAGGGTTAGATTTGGGTTAGGGGGAGTGTTAGTTTGTGGTTTATAGTTAGGGTTAGTGTTAGGGTTAAGGTTAGGGTGAGGGTTAAGTTGAGGTTATGGGTTAGGGTTAGGGTTAGGGTTGGGATTAGGGTTATTGTGAGGGTGAATGTCAGGGTTAGGGTTAGGGTTAGGTTTAGGGTGAGACTGAGGGTGACGATGGGGTTGAGTGTTAGGGTTAGGGTGATGATTAGGGTTAGGGTTAAGGTGAGGGTTAGGATGAGGGTTAGGGTTAGGATTAGGGTTAGGGTGAGGGCTAGGGTGAGGGTGAGGGTTAGGTTTAGGGTCATGGTTAGGTTTACAGTTAGGGTGACTGTTAGGATGATGTTTAGGGTTAGGGTGAGGATGATGGTAAGGGTAAAGGGGAGGTTTAGGCTGAGGGTGAGGGTTAAAATTAGGTTGAGGGTTACGGATAGGTTTAGGTTTAGGGTTAGGGTTAGGGTTAGGGTGATGGTTAATTAAGTGATTAGGGTTAGGTTTAATGTGAGGTTTAGGGTGAGGAATTGGGATAGGGTTAGGTTGAGGGTGAGGGTTAGAATTAGGCTTAGGGTGAGGGCTAGGGTAATGGTGAGGGTTAGGGTTAGAGTTAGGGTTAGGGAGAGGATTAGGATTAGGGTGGGGTTTAGGGTTAGAGTAAGTGTTGGTGTTAGGGTTAGGGTGAGAGTAAGTGTTAGGGTGAGGGTGATGGTTAGGGTGAGGGTTAGGGTTAGGGTTATTGTTAGGGTTAGGGTTAGGTTTACGTTTATACTGTGGGTTAGTGTGAGGTTTAGGGTTAGCGTTAGGATGAGGTTTAATGTTAGGTTTAGATTTAGAGTTAGGGTTAGGTTGAGGGTGAGGTTTAGGGGTAGAGTTAGGGTTAGGGTGAGGGTTAGGTGAGTTTTAGGGTTAGGGTAAGGGTTAGGGTGGGGGTGACAGTAAAGGCAAACTTGAGGGTTAGGCTGAGGGTAATGGTTACGGTCCGGTGAGGGTTAGGGATATGGTGTGGGTTAGGGTTATGGGAAGGATGTGGGTGAAGGTTAGATTGAGGATTAGTGTTACAGTTAGTGTGAGGTTTAGGGTGAGGATGAGGGTTAGGGTTAGGGTGAGGTCTAGGGTGAGGGTGAGGGTTAGTGTAGGGTTAGGGTGAGGTTTAGGGTTAGGGTGATGGTTAGATTTAGTGTGAGGGTTAGTGTTAGGGTTAGGGTTCGTGTTAGCATGAGGGTAAGTGTTAGGGTGAGGGTTACGGTTAGTGTGAGGGTTATGGATAGGTTGAGGTTTAGGGTTAGGTTTAGGGTTATTGTTATGTTTAGGGGTAGGCTTATGGTTACAGTTAGGGTGATGCTGAGGGTTAGGTTAGGGTTAGGATGAGGTTTAGCTTTAGGGTTAGGGTGAGAGTTAGGGTTAGGTTGAGAGTGAGGTTTACTGCTAGAATTAGGGTTAATGTTAGGGTTAGGGTGAGGGTGAGGTTTACTGTTAGGCTTAGGCTTAGGCTTAGGCTTAGGATTAGGCCGAGCATGAGGGTGAGGGTTAGGGTTAGGGTTAGGGTGAGGGTTAGTGTTTGGGTTAGGGTGAGGGTTAGGATGAGGTTTAGGGTTAGGATTAGGGTTAGGGTGAGGGCTAGGCTGAGGTTTAGGGTGAGGGTTAGGTTTAGGGATAGGGTTAGGTTAGGATTAGGGGTAGGCTGAGGGTGACGGTGAGGGAGAGGGTTAGGGTTAGGGTTACCATTAGGCTTAGGGTTATGATGAGGTTTAGGGTTAGGTTTTGGGTTAGTGTGAGGGTGAAGCTGAGGATTAGTGTTAGGTTTAGGGATAGGGTTAGGGTTAGATTGAGGGTTAGGCTTAGGGTTAGAGTGAAGGTTACGATGAGGGTTACGGATAGGGTTAGGTTTAGGCTTAGGGTCAGGCTGAGGGTGAGTGTGAGGGTTAGGTTAAGGGTTTGGGTTAGGGTGAGGGTGAGGCTGAGCATTACTGTTAAGTTTATGGTTAGGCTTAGGGTTAGGTTTAGGGTTAGGGCTAGGGTTAGGTTGAGGGTTTGGTTTTGGGTTAGGGTTAGTGTTAGTTTTAGGATTAGGGTGAGGATGAGGTTTAGGGTTAGAGTTAGGTTTAGGGGCAGACTTAAGTGAGGTTTAGGGTTAGGGTTAGTGTTAGGGTGAGGGTGAGGGTGGGGGTTAGTTTGAGATTAAGGGATAGGATTAGGTTTAGGACTAGGGATAGGGTGAGGGTGAGGGTGTGGGTTAGCCTTAGGCTTAGGGTTAGCCTGAGGGTGAGGGTGGGGGTGAGGATCAGGGTTAGTTTTAGGGTTAGGTTTAGGGTTAGGCTGAGTGTGAGTGTGGAGGTGAGCATTAGGTTTAGGGTGATGTTTCGGTTTAGGGTTAGTGTTATTGTTAGGGTCAAGGTTATAGTTACAGTGAGTTTGAGGGTGAGGGTGAGGTTTAGGGTTAGGGTTTGGGTGGCGTTTAGGGTTAGGGTTAGGGTGAGGGTGAGGTTTCGGGTTAGATATAGTGTTAGGTAGAGGGTTAAGGTGAGGGTTAGGGATAGGGTTAGTGTTAGGGTTAGGGTGAGGTTGAGGGTTAGGTTGAGGTTTAGGGTTAGGGTTAGTGTTAGTGTTAGCTTTAGGTTGAGAGTTAGGGGGAGGTTTAGGGTTAGGGTTAGGGTTAGGGTTGGCATTAGCGTTAAGATGTGGGTGCGGTTTAGTGTTAGAATTAGGATTCGGGTAAGGCTGAGGGTGAGGGTTAGGTTTAGGGTTAGTGTTAAGGTTAGGGTTAGGGTGAGGGTTAAGGTAAGGGTGTGGTTTAGGGTTAGGGTTAGGATTAGGGTTATGGTTAGGGTGAGTGTGAGGGTTAGGATTAGGCTTAGGCTTAGCCTTAGGTTTAAGCTGATGGTGAGTGTGAGGTTTCCAGGTAGAGTTAGGTTTAGGGTGAGGGTTAGGTTGAGGATTAGGGTTAGGGTGAGGGTTAGGGTTAGGGTTAGGGTGAGGGTTAGTTTGAGGTTTAGGGATAAGGTTAGGGTTAGGACTAGGGTTAGGGTGAGGGTGAGGGTGAGGGTTAGGCTTAGAATTAGGTTTGGCAGAGGATGAGTGTGGGGGTGAGGATTAGGGATTCTGTTAGGGTTAGGTTTAGGGTTAGGGTGAGGGTGAGGGTGGCGGTGAGCATTAGGGTTAGGGTGATGTTTCGGGTTAGGGTTAGTGTTATTGTTAGGGTTAGGGTTAGAGTTACCGTGATGGTGAGAGTGCGGTTGAGGGTTAGGTTTAGGGTTAGAGTGGGGTTTAAGGTTAGGGTAAGCGTTAGGGTGAGGGTGAGGTTTAAGGTTAAATATAGGGTTAGGGAGAGGGTTAGGGTGAGGGTTAGGGATAGGGTTAGTGTTAGGTTTAGGGTTACGGTTACTGTGAGGGTGAGGGTGAAGTTTAGGTTAGGGTCAGGGTGAGGATTAGGGTTTGGGTTTGGGTTAGAGTGAGGGTTAGGATGAGGGTGACGTTTAGGGATAGAGTTAGGGTGAGGGTGAGGGTTAGATTTAGGTTTAGGGTTAGGGTTATTCTTAGTGTTAGGGTTAGTTTGAGAGTTAGGGGGAGGGTTAGGGTTAGGGTTAGTGTTAGGTTAGGATGTGGGTGAGGTTTAGTGTTAGAATTGGGGTTAGTGTGAGGCTGAGGTTGAGGGTTATGTTTAGGGTTAGGATTAGGGTTATGGTGAGGGTGAGGGTTAGATTTAGGGTCGGTATAAGGATTAGGGTTAGGGTTAGGCTAAGTGTGTGGGTTAGGGTTAGGGTCAGTGTTAGCCTTAGGATTAGGCTGAGGGTGAGGGTGAGGGTGAGGGTTAGGTTTAGGGTGAGGGTTAGGTTTAGGGTGAGGGTGAGGTTTAGTTTTAGGTTTCGGGTTAGAGTTAGGGTTATGGTGAGGGTGAGGTTTAGGGGTAGAATTAGAGTTAGCGTGAGGGTTAGGGTTAGGGGAAGGGTGTGGGTGAGGGTTAGATTGAGGATTAGCTTTAGAGTGAGGGCTAGGGTGAGGGAGAGTGTTAGCATTTGCCTTAGTGTGAGGTTTAGTGTTAGGGTTAGGCTGCGGGTGAGGGTGGGGGTGAGGATTAGGGATAGTGTTAGGGTTAGGATTAGGGATAGGCTGAGGGTGAGGGTGGCGGTGAGCATTAGGGTTAGGGTGATGTTTTGGGTTAGGGTTAGTGTTATTGTTAAGGTTAGGGTTAGAGTTACAGTGAGGGTGAGGGTGCGGGTGAGGGTTAGGGTTATGATTAGGGTGGGGTTTAGGGTTAGGATTAGGGTTATGGTGAGTGTAAGGTTTAGGGTTAGATATAGGGTTAAGGAGAGGGTTAAGGTGAGGGTTAGGGATAGGGTTAGTGTTAGGGTTAGGGTGAGGTTGAAGGTTAGGTTGAGGTTTAGGTTTAGGGATAGGGTTAGGGTTAGTGTGAGTGTTAGTGTTAGGGTTAGGGTTAGTGTTAGAGTGAGGTTAAGTGTTAGGTTGAGGGTTTGGGTTAGGGTGAGGATTATGGTTAGGATGAGGGTTAATATTAGGGTTAGGGCTATTGTTAGGGTTAGGTTTAGGGTTACGGTTACTGTGAGGGTGACAGTGAGGGTTAGGGTTAGGTTTGGGGTTTGGGTTAGGGTGAGGGTGAGGCTGAGGACTAGGGTTAGGTTTAGGGTTAGGGTTACAGTGAAGGTTAGGGTTAGGCCTAGGGTTAGGCTTAGGTTTAGGCTGAATGGGAGGGTGGGGTGAGGATTAGGGTTAGGGTTAGGGTTTAAATTAGGGTTATTTTTAGTGTTATGTTTTGGGTTAAGTTTGCAGTGAGGGTGAGGCTGAGGGTGAAGGTTATGGCTAGGGTTAGGCTTAGGCTTATGGTTAGACTGAGGGTGATCTTGGAGGTTAGGAATAGGTTATGGATGATGGTTAGGATTAGGGTTAGGGTGAGGGTTATGATGAGGGTTAGGGGTAGGATTAGGTTTAGGGTGAGGGCTAGACTGAGGGTGAGTGTTAGGGTTAGGCTTTGGCTTAGGCTTAGCTTTAGGCTGAGGGTGAGTGTGAGGGTGAGTTTTAGGGTTAGGGTGATGCATACGGTTAGGTTTAGGGTGAGTGTTTGGATGAGTGTTAGGTTTAGGGTGAGAGTTAGGGTGAGGGTGAGGGATAGATTGAGGATTCGGGTTAGGGTTAGTGTGAGGTTTAGAGTGAGGATGAGGGTTAGGGTTAGGGTGAGGTTTAGGGTTAGGGTGAAAGTTTGGGTTACTGTGAAGGTTAGTGTGAGAGTTAGGGTTAGTGTTAAGGTGAGGGTAAGTGTTAGGGTTAGGGATAGGGTTAGGTTTAGGCTTAGGGTTAGGCTGACGGTTAGGGTTAGGGTTTGGGTAAGGGTGTAGGTGAGGCTGAGGTTTAGGGTTAGGGTTAGGGTTAGGTTTAGGGTTAAGGTTAGGATTATGGTGAGGGTTAGGGTTAGGGTTAGGCTTAGGCCTAGGGTTAGGCTGAGGGTGAGGGTGAGGGTGCGGGTGCGAGTTAGGTTTAGGGTTACGGTTAGGGTTTGGTTTATTGTTAGTGTTATGATTAGGGATAGGTTTGCGGTGAGGGTGAGGCTGAGGGTGAGGGTTATGGTTAGGGTCAGGTTTAGTGTTAGGGTTAGGGTTAGTATTAATGTTAGTTTTAGGGTTAGAGTTACGGTGAGGTTGAGGGTGAGGGTTTTGGTTTGGGTGAGGTTTAGAGTGAGTTTTAGGGTAAGGGTTAGGGTTAGGTTGAGGGTGAGGTTTAGGGTTAGAGTTAGGGGGAGGGGGAGGGTTATGGTGAGGGTTAGGGTTAGGTTTAGTGTTAGGGTTAGGGGGAGGTTGAGGGTTAGGTTGAGGTTTAGGGATAGGTTTAGGTTTAGGATTAGGGTTAGGGTGAGGGTGAGTATGAGGGTTAGTGTGAGTGTTAAGCTTAGGCTTAGGGTGAGGGTGGGGGTGAGGATTAGGGTTAGGGTGATGGTTCGGGTTTGGATTAGTGTTAATGTTAGGGTTAGGGTTAGAGTTATGGTGAGGGTGAGGGTAAGGTTGCGGGTGCGTGTTAATGTTAGGGTTAGGGTGAGGGTTAGGATGAAGATTAGGCTTAGGGTTAGGGTTAGGGTGAGTGCTAGGGTTTGGGTGAGGGTGAGGGTTATTGTTAGGGTGAGGTTTAGGGTTAGGATTAGGGTTAGGGTGAGGGTGAGTGTTAGGATTAGGTTTGGGCTTAGGGTTAGGGTTATGTTTAGGGTTATGGTTAGTGTTATTGTTAGTGTTATGTTTAGATTTATGGTGAGGGTGAGAGTATTGCTGAGGGTTTGGGTTAGGGTTATGGTGGGGTTTAGGGTTAGGGTTAGGGTTAGGGTTAAGGTGAGGGTGATGTTTAGGGTTAGATATAGTTTTAGGGTGAGGGTTAGGGTGAGGGTTAAGTTTAGGGTTAGTGTTAGGGTTAGTGTGAGGGTGAGGGTTAGGTTGAGGCGTAGGGTTAGGATTCGGGTTAGTGTGAGGGTTAGTGTTAGGGTTACTGTTAGTGTTAGGTTGAGGGTATTTGTTAGGGTGAGGGTTTGGGTTAGGGTGAGGGTTATGGTTCGGGTGAGGGTCGGGGTTATGTTTAGGGTTAGGGTTATAGTTACAGTTATAGTGAGGGTGAGAGTGAAGGTTATGTTTTGGTTTAGGATGAAGTTTAGGTTTAGGGTTAGGGTTAGAGTTAGGGTTAGGGTGAGAGTGAGGTTTAGGGTTAGAGTTAGCCTTAGTGTTACAATTAGGGTTACGGTGAGGTTTGGGGTTAGGATTAGTCTTAGGCTTAGGCTTAGGCCGAGAATGAAGTTGAGGGTTAAGGTTAGGGTTAGGGTGAGGGTTAGGGTTAGGGTTAGGGTGAGGGTTAGCGTGAGGTTTAGGGTTAGCATTAGGGTTAGGATTAGGGCTAGGGTGAGGGTTAGGGTGAGGGTTAGGGTTAGGGATAGGGTTAGGGTTAGGATTAGGTTTAGGATGAGGGTGAGGGTGAGGGTTAGGGTTAGGGTTAGGGTTAGGCTTAGGTTTAGGGTGAGGGTTAAGTTTAGAGTTTGGGTTAGGGTGAGGGTGAGGATGAGGTTTAGGATTAGGTTTAAGGTTATGGTGAGGTTTAGGGTTAAGGTTAGTGTTAGGGTTAGGCTTTGATTGAGAGGGTTAGGGTTAGGGTAATGGTTTGGCTGAGGGTGAGGGTGGGGTGAGGATTAGGGTTAGGGTTAGGGTTTAAATTAGGGTTATTTTTAGTGTTATGTTTTGTGTTAAGTTTGCATTGAGGGTGAGGCTGAGGGTGAGGGTTATGGCTAGGGATAGGCTTAGGCTTAGAGTTAGGCTGAGGGTGATCTTGGGGGTTAGGAATAGGTTTTGGGTGATGTTTAGGAATAGGGTTAGGGTGAGGGTTATGATGATGGTTAGGGTTAGGAATCGGTTTAGGGTGAGGGCTAGGGTGAGGGTGTGGGTGAGGTTTAGGGTTAGGGAGATGGAAAGGGTTAGGGTTAGGGTGAGTGTTAGGGTGAGGGTGAGGGATAGATTGAGGATTAGGGTTAGGGTTATTGTGAGGTTTAGTGTGAGGATGAGGGTTAGGGTTAGGTTGTGGGTTACGGTTAGAATTAAGTTTGGGGTGGGGACTAGGGTGAGGCTGAGGGTTAGGGTTAGGGTGAGGGTGAGGTTTAGGGTTACGGTGAGAGTTAGGGTTACTGTCAGGGTTAGTGTTAGAGTTTGGGTTAGTGTTAGTGTGAGGGTAAGTGTTTGGTTAGTGTTAGGTTGGGGGTTATGGTTAGGGTGACATTTAGGGTTAGTTTTAGGGTTTTTGTGATGTTTAGGGTTAGGGTTACGGTGAGGGTGATTAGGAGGGTTAGATTTAGGGGAGGTTTAGGGTTAAGGTTAGGGTTAGAGTTAGGGTTAGGGTGAGTGTGAGGTGTAGGGTTAGAGTTAGGGTTCAGGTGAGGGTTAAGGATGAGGGTTAGGGTTAGGGTTAGTTTTAGTTTTAGGGTTAGGGTGATGTTAAGTGTTAGAGATATGGTTAGGATTAGGGTTAGGGTGAGGGTGAGTGGGTGGGTTAGGGTTAGGTTTAGGGTTAGGCTTAGGGTTAGGCTGAGGGTTAGGTTGAGGGGGAGGGTTAGGGTTCGGGTGAGGGTTGCGGTTAGGGTTAGTGTGAGGGTTAGGATGAAGGTTAGGTTTAGGATTAGGGTTAGGCTGAGGGCTAGGGAGAAGTTGAGGTTTATGGTTAGGGTTAGGGTGAGGTTTAGGGTTAGAGTTAGGGTCAGGGTGAGTTTGAGGTTTAGGGTTAGAGATAGTGTTAGGGTGAGAGTTAGGGTGAGGGTTTGGCTTAGTATTAGTGTTAGAGTTAGGGTTAGGGTGAGGGTTAGGGTGAGGTTGTGTGTTAGGGTTAGGGTTAGGATTAGGATTAGGGTTAGGGAGAGGGGGAGTGTGAGGGATAGAGATAGCCTTAGGTTTAGGCTGAGGGTGTGGGTGAGGGTGAGTGTTAGGGTTAGTTTGGGGGTTAGGGTTAGCATTAGGATGTGGTTTAGTGTTAAGGTTAGTGTTAGAGTTAGGGTTAGGTTGAGGGTGAGGTTTAGGGGTAGAGTTAGGGTTAGGGTGAGTGTTAGGTTGATTGTTAGGGTTAGGGTGAGGTTTAGGGGTGACGGTAAGGATAAACGTGTGGGTTAGGCTAAGGGTGACGGTTAGGGTTAGGGTTAGGGTGAGGGTTAGGTTTAGGGTTAGGGTTAGGGTGAGGTTTAGGATTAGGGTTAGGGTTAAGGGGAGGTTTAGGGTTTGGGTTAGGGTTAGGCTGAGGGTGAGTGTGGGGGTGAGGATTAGGGTTAGGGTGATGGTTAGGATTAGGGTAAGGCTGAGGGTTCGGGTGAGGGTGAGGGTTAGGGTAAGACTTAGCTTAGGCTTAGGGTTAGGCTGAGGGTGAGGTTGAGGGTGAGGGTTAGGGTTAGTGTGATGGTTAGGTTTACGGTTAGGGTGAGAGTTGGGATGAGGTTTAGAGTTAGGGTGAGGTTAGGGTGAGGATGATGGTAAGGGTAAAGGTGAACTTTATGCTGAGGGTGAGGTTTAAGATAAGGGTGAGGGTTAGGGTTAGGTTTAGGGTTAGTGTAAGGGTTAGGGTTAGGGATAGGATGAGGGTTAGATTGAGGTTTAATGTTAGGGTTAGTGTGAGGTTTAGTGTGAGGATAAGGGTCAGGTTTAGGGTGAGGGTGAGGGTTAGAATTAGGGTTAGGGCTAGGGCTAGGGTGAGGGTGAGAGTTAGGGTTAGTGTGAGGGTTAGTTTTAGGGTTAGGGTTAGTGTTAGGGTGACGGTAAGTTGTAGGGTGAGGGTTAGGGTTAGGGTGAGGGTTATAGTTAGTGTGAGGGTTAGGGTTAGGTTGAGGGTAAATGTTATGGTGAGTGTTAGGGTGAGGGTTAGTGTTAGGGATAGGGTTAGGTTTAGGATTATGGTTAGGTTGAGGGTGAGTGTGAGGGTTAGGGTTAAGGATAGGTTAGGGTTACGGTGAGGGTTAGGTTTAGGGTTTGGTTCAGGGTGAGGGTGAGGCTGAGGATTAGGGTTGCGTTTAGGGTTAGGTTTAGGGTTAGGGTTAGGGTTAGATTTAGGGTTAGTGTTAGGATTATGGTGATGTTTAGGGTAAGGGTTAGGTTTAGGCTTACGTTTAGGATGAGTTTGACGCTGAGGGTGAGGTTTATGGTTAGGGTTAGGGTGAGGGTTAGGGTTAGTGTAAGTATTATTGTTAGCGTTAGAGTTAGAGTTATGATGAGGTTGAGGGTGAGGGTGAGGTTTAGGTTTAGGGTTAGGGTTAGAGTTAGGTTTAGGGTGAGGGGGTTGGAAAGGTTAAAGGTAAGGGTTAGGCTGAGGGTGAGGGTTACAGTAAGGGTTGGGGTGAGAGTTAGGTTTCAGGTTAAGTTTAGGGTTATGTTGAGGGTTAGGGTAAGGGTTACGATGAGGATGAGGGTTAGGGTTAGGGTGAGGGTTAGTGTTAGGATTAGGGTTAGGGTGAGAGTAAAGGTTCGGGTTAGTGATAGGGTGAGGGTTAGGATGAGGGTTAGGGTTAAGATTAGGGATAGGGTGAGGCCTAGTTTGAGCTTGAGGTTTAGGGTTAGCGTTAGGGTGAGGTTTAGTGTTAGTGTTAGGGTTAGGGTTAGGGTGAGGTTGAGGTTTTCGGTTAGAGTTAGGGTTAGGGTGAGGCTGAGATTGAAGGTTAGGGTTAGGGTTAATGTTAGATTTAGGATTAGGGTGAGGATTAGGTTGAGGGTGAGGGTTAGGCTCAAGGTTAGGATTAGGATTAGCATAAGGGTTAGGGTGAGTGTGAGGGTTAGGGTTAGGCTTAGGTATAGGGTTAGGCTGAGGGTGAGGTTGAGAGTGAGGGTTAGGGTTAGGTTTACGGTGAGAGTTAGGATTTGATTAAGTTTAGAGTTAGGGTGAGGGTTAGGGTTAGGTTTATGGTGATCTTGAGTGTTAGGGTTAGGTTGAGGTTTTCGGTTAGGATTAGGGTTAGGGTAAGGGTTAAGGTTAGGTTTAGGGTGAGGTTAAGAATGAGGATTAGGGATAGGGTGAGGGCTAGGTTGAGGGTGAGATTTAGGGTTAGTGTTAGATTAAGGATTAGGGTTAGAGTTAGGGTTAGGGTGAGGGTTAAGTTGAGGGTTATGGTTACGGTGAGGGTGAGGGTTAGAGTTAGGGTGAGGGTTAGGGTGAGGATGGTAATGGTAAAGGTGAGGTTTAGGCTGAGGTTGAGGGTAAGGCTGAGGGTTAGTGTTAGGTTTAGGGTTAGGGTAAGGGTTAGTGTTAGGGTCAGGGTGAGGGTTAGATTGAGTATTAGGGTTAGGGTTAGTGTGAGGTTTAGGGTGAGGATGAGGGTTAGGGTTAGGGTGAGGGTCAGGTTTAGAAGTAGGGTTAGTGTGAGGGCTAGGGTGAATGTGAGTGTTATGGTTAGGGTGATGGTGAGTTTTAGGATTAGGGTGAGGTTTAGTGTTAGTGTGAGGGTTAGTGTTTGGGTTAGGGTTAGTGTTAGGGTGAGGGTAAGTGTTGGGGTGAGGATTAGGTTTAGGGTTAGGTTTATGGTTAGGGTGAGGTTTAGGGTTATTGTTATTGTTAGGGTTAGGGTTAGGGTTATGGTTTCGTTGAGTGTGAGGGTGAGAGTTATGGTTAGTGTTAGGGTGAAGTTTAGTATTAGGGTTAGGGTTAGAGTTAGGGTTAAGGTGAGGGGGAGGTTTAGGGGTAGAGTTAGGGTTAGGATGAGGGTTAGGGTGGGATTGAAGGTAAAGGTAAATTTGAGGGTTAGGCTGAGGATGAGGGTTACAGTAAGGGTGAGGTTTAGGGTTAGGGTGAGTGTTAGTGTTAGGGTTAGGGTAACGGTGAGGGTTAGATTGAGGATTAGGATTAGGGTTAGTGCGAGGTTTAGGGTGAAGATGAGGGTTAGGGTTATTGTTAGGGTGAGGTTTACGGTTAGGGTGATGCTTAGGGTTATTGTGAGAGTTAGTGTTAGCTTTTGGGTTTATGTTAGGTTGAGGGTAAGTGTTAGTGTGAGGGTTAGGTTCAGGGTGAGGGTATGTTGAGGTTGAGGGTGACGGTTAGGGTTAGGGTTATTGTTAGGGTTAGGGTTAGTGTTAGGGTTAGTGTTAGGGTTAAGGTTAGTGTTAGGATGAGGTTTAGTTTTAGTGTTAGGGTTAGAGTTAAGGTTAGGGTGAGGGTGAGAATTAGGGTTAGAGTTAGGGTTAGTGTTAGTGTTAGGATTAGGGTGAGGGTTAGGGTTAGGCTTAGGCTTAGGCTTAGGCTTAGGCTTAGGCCGAGCATGATGGTGAGGGTTAGGGTTCGGGTTAATGTGAAGGTTAGGGTGAGGGTTAGGGTGAGGGTGAGTGGGAGGTTTAGGGTTAGGGTTAGGCTTAGAGTTAGAGTGAGGGTTAGGGTTAGGGTTTGGGTTAGTTTGAGGGTGAGGCTGACGATTAGGGTTAGGTTTTGGGTTAGGGTTAGGGTTAGGGTTAGTGTTAGGGTTAGGTTTCGAGTTACGGTGAGGTTGAGCTTGAGGGTGAGGGTCAGGGTTAGGGTGTGGTTTAGGGTTAGGTTTAGGGTTAGGGTTAGGGTGAGGGTGAGGTTTAGGATTGGAGTTAGTGTTAGGGTGAGGGTTAGGGTTAGGGTTTGGGTTAGGATGTGGGTGGGGCTGAGGATTAGGTTTAGGTTTAGGATTAGGGTTAGGGTTAGGTTTTTATATTAGGGTTAGGGTTAGGATCATGTTGAGGGTTAGGGTTAGGGTTAGGGTTAGGCTTAGGGTTAAGCTGAGGTTCAGGGTGGGTATGAGGATTAGGGTTAGGGTTAGGGTTAGTGTTAGGGTTATTTTTAGTGTTATAGTTAGGGTTAAGTTGGCTGTGAGGGTGAGTCTGAGGGTGAAGGTTATGATTATGGTTAGGGTTAGGGTTAGAGTTATTGTTAGGGTGAGGTTTAGAGTTACGATGAGGGTGAGGGTGAGGGTTAGGGTGAGGGTTAGTGTTAGGGATAGGGTTAGGTTTAGGATTATGGTTAGGGTGAGGGTGAGTGTGAGGGTTAGGTTTAAGGTTAGGCTTAGGGTTAGGGTGAGGGTGAGGTTTAGGGTTAGATTTAGGGTTAAGGTGAGTGTTAGGTCGAGGGTTAGGGTTAGGGTTAGTGTTTGGGTTAAGGTTAGGATGAGGGTTAGGTTGAGGTTTAGGGTTAGGGCTAGGCTTAGTCTTGGAGTTAGGCTGAGGGTGAGGGTTGGGGTGACGATTAGGGTTAGGGTGAATGTTAGGTTTAGGGTTATGGTGTGGGTTAGTGTTAGGTTAGGGTTAGAGTTAGGCTTAGAGTGAGGGTGAGGTTTCGGGGTAAAGTTAGGATTAGGGTGAGGGTTAGGGTTAGAGTGAGGGTTAGGGGTGGAGGGACGGTAAGGGTAAATGTCAGGTTTAGGCTGAGGGTGAGGGTTACAGTAAGGGTGAGGGTTAGGTTAGGGTGAGGGTTAGGGTTAGGGTTAGGGCGAGCGTGATGATTAGATTGAGGATTAATGTTAGGTTTAGTGTGAAATTTAGGGTGAGGATGAGCTTTGGGGTTTAGGGCGAGGTCTAGGGAGAGTTTGAGGTTTAGGGTTAGTATTAGGGTGAGGTTTATGATTAGGGTGATGGTTAGGGTTAGTGTGAGGTTTAGTGTTAGGGTTAGGGTTAGTATTAGGGTGAGGGTAAGGGTTAGGGTGAGGGTTAGGGTGAGGGTGAGGGTTATGTTTAGGGTGAAGTTTAGGGTTAGTGTTAGGGTTATTGTTAGTGTTAGGGTTAGGGTTAAGGTTATGGTGAGGGTGAGGTTGAGGGTTAGGGTTAGGTCTAGGATGAGGTTTAGGGATAGGGTTAGGGTTAGGGTCAGGGTGAGGTTCAGTGTTAGAGTTAGTGTAAGAGTGAGGCTGAGGGTGAGAGTTAGGGTTAGGATTACTGTTAGGGTTAGGCTTAAGGTGAGGGTTAGGTTGAGGGTGAGGGTTAGGGTTAGGATTAGGAGTAGGATTAGGGTTAATGTTAGGGTAAGCCTGAGTGTTAGGGTTAGGGACAGGCTTAGGGTTAAGCTGAGGTTGAGGGTCAGGGTTAGGGTTAGGGTGAGGTTTAGGGTTAGGGTTAGGGTGAGGGTGAGGGTTAGCGTTAGGGTTGGGCTTAGAGTTAGGGTGTGGATTAGGGTTAGGGTTAGTCTTAGGGTGAGGTTTAGGATTTGGGTTAGGGTTAGAGTTAGGGTTAGGGTGAGGGTGAGTTTTAGGGTTAGAGTTAGGGTTAGGGTGAGGTTTAGGTTGAGGGTTATGGTAAGGGTTAGTTTTAGGGTTAGGGTTAGGGTGAGAGTTAAGGGAAGGGTTAGGGTTAGGGTTAGGGTTAGGGATAGGATTAGGGTTAGAGTGAGGGGGAGTTGTGTGTTAGGTTTTGGTTTAGGGATAGGCTTAGTGTTAGGCTGAGGGTGAGGTTGAGGGTGAGGGTTAGGGTCAGGGGGAAGGTTAGGATGAGGGTTAGGGTTAGGATTAGGGTTAGGGTAAGGTCTAGGGTGAGTGTGAGGGTGAAGTTTAAGGTTATGGTTAGGGTTAGGGTGAGGGTGAGGGTGAGGTTTAGGGTTAGATTTAGGGTTAGGGTGAGGCTGAGGGTGAGGGTTAGAGTTAGGGTTAGGATTAGGTTTAGGGTAAGGGTTAGGGTGAGTGTGAGGGTTACGGTTATGCTTTGGGTCAGGCTGAGGGTGAGGGTGATGGTGAGGTTTAGGGTTAAGGTTAGAGTGAGAGTTAGGGTTCGTTTATGTTTAGGGTTAGGGTGAGGGTTAGAGTTACGGGGAGCGTGAAGTTTAGGGTTTGGTTGAGGGATATTTTTAGGGGTAGGGTGAGGGTTAGTGTTAGAATTAGGGTTAGCAAGAGGGTGAGTGTTAGGATTACAGTTAGAGTTAGTGTTAGGGTTAGGTTTAGGTTTAGGATTAGTGTTATTGTTAGGGTTAGGGTTAGAGTTATGGTGAGGGTGAGGTTGAGGGTGAGAGTGAGGGTTAGGGTTAGGGTTAGGGTGAGTTTTAGGGTTAGGGTTAGGATTAGGGTTAGGGTGAGATTGAGGTTTAGGGTTAGATTTAGTGTTAGTTGGAGGGTTAAGTCGAGGGTTATGGTTAGGATTAGTTTTAGGCTTAAGGTTAGAATGAGGATTAGGTTGAGGTTTAGGGTTAGGGTTAGGATTAGGGTTAGGATCAGGGTGAGGTTGAGGGTTAGGGTTAGGCTTAGGCTTAGGCTTAGGGTTAGGCTGAGCAAGAGGTTGAGGGTGAGGGTTAGTGTTAGGGTGATGGTTAGGTTTACAGTTAGGGTGAGGGTTAGGATGAGGTTTAGCGTTAGGGTGAGGGTTAGGGTGATGATAATGGTAAGGGTAAAGAAGAGGTTTAGGCTGAGGTTGAGGTTTAAGATAAGGGTGAGGGTTAGGGGTAGGTTTAGGGTTAGGGTAAGGATTAGTGTTAGGTTAGGGTTAGGGTGAGGTTTAGATTGAGAATTAGTGTTAGGGTTAGTGTGAAGTTTAGGGACAGGATGAGGGTTAGGGTTAGGGTTAGGGTGAGGTTTAGGATTAGGGTGAGGTTTAGGGTTAGTGTGAGGGTTAGTGTTAGGGTTAGGGTTAGTGTTAGGGTGAGGGTAAGTGTTAGGGTGATGGTTAGGGTTAGGGTGAGTGTTATGGTTAGGGTGAGGGTAAGGGTTAGGATTAGGGTTAGAGTGAGGTTTAGTGTTAGGGTTAGGTTTAGAGTTAGGGTTAGGGAGAGGGTGAGGTTTAGGGGTACATTTAGGGTTAGGGTGAGGGTTAGGGTTAGGGTGCGGGTTAGCGTGGGGGTGACGGTAAGGGTAAAGGTGAGGGTTAGGCTGAGGGTGAGGGTTAGGATTAGAGTTAGGAGTAGGATTAGGGTTAGGGTGATCGTGAGTGTGAGGATGAGGATTAGGGTTAGATTTAGGATGAGTGTGAGGGTTCAGGTTAGGGTGTGGTTTTGGCTTAGGGTTCGGTTGAGGGTGAGGGTGAGGGTTAGGGTTAAGGTGAGGGTTAGGGTTACCGTTACCATGAGGCTTAGGTTTAGGATTAGGGTGAGGGTTAGGTTGAGGATTAGGGTTAGAATTAGGGTTAGGGTGAGGGCTAGGGTGAGGGTGACAGTTAGGGTTAGTGTTTGGGTGAGCTTTAGGGTTAGGGTTAGGGTGAGGGTGAGGCTTAGGATGAAGGTTAGGGTTAGGGTGAGGGTGAGGATTAGGGTTAGGGTGAGGGTTAGGGTTAGGATTAGGGTTAGGGTGAGGTTGAGTGTTAGCATTATTGTTAGGGTTATGGTTAGGGTTAGGTTGAGAGTTAGGATTACTGTTAGTGTTAGGTTTAGTGTTAGTGTTATGGTGAGGGTGAGGGTGAGGGTGAGTGTTACGGTTAGGGTGAGGTTTAGGGTCAGGGTTAGGATTAGGGTTAGTGTGAGGGTGAGGTTTATGGTTAGATTTAGGTTTAGATGGAGGGTTAAGTCGAGGGTTAGGGTTAGGGTAAGTGTTAGGATTAAGGTTAGGTTGAGGGTTAGGTTGAGGTTTAGGGTTAGGGTTAGCGTTAGGTTTAGGATTAGGGTGAGGGTGAGGGTGAATGTGAGTTTTAGTGTTAGGGTTAGGCTTATGCTTAGGGTTAGGCTGAGGGTGACGGTGGGGGTGAGGATTAGGGTTAGGGTGATGGTTAGGGTTAGGCTTATGCTGAGGGTTAGTGTTAGGGTTAAGGTTAGAGTTAGGGTTAGAGTGAGGGTGAGGTTTAGGGGTAGAGTTAGGGTTAGGGTGAGGTTTAGGGATAGAGTGAGGGTTAGCGTGGGGGTGACGGTAAGGGTAAAGGTCAGGGTTAGGCTGAGGGTAAGTGTTACACTAAGGGTGCGGGTTAGGATTAGGGTTAGGGTGAGGGTGAGGGTTAGATTGAGGATTAGCTTTAGGGTTAGTGTGAAGTTTAAGGTGAGGATGAGGGTTAGGGTTAGGGCGAGGTCTAGCGAGAGATTGAGGTTTAGGGTTAGATTTAGGGTGAGGTTTATGGTTAGGGCGATGGTTAGGTTTAGTGTGAGGTTTAGTGTTAGGTTTAGGGTTAGTTTTAGGGTGAGGGTAAGGGTTAGTGTGAGGGTTAGGGTTAGGGTGAGGGTTATATTTAGGGTGAAGTTTAGGGTTAGTTTTAGGGTTATTGTTAGTGTTAGGGTTAGGGTTAAGGTTATGGTGAGGGTGAGGATGAGGGTTAGGTTTAGGTCTAGGATGAGGTTCAGGGATAGGGTTAGGGTTTGTGTGAGGTTCAGTGTTAGTGTTAGGGTTAGGTTGAGGCTGAGGGTGAGGGTTAGGGTTAGGATTAATGTTAGGGTTAGGCTTAAGGTGAGGGTTAGGTTGAGAGTGAGGGTTAGGGTTATGATTAGGATTAGGATTAGGGTTAGTGTTAGGGTGAGGTTTAGGGTTAGGGTTAGGGTTAGGGTTAGGGACAGGCTTGGGGTCAAGCTGAGGTTGAGGGTGAGGGTTAGGGTTAGGGTGAGGTTTAGGGTTAGATTTAGGGTGAGTGTGAGAGTTAGGGTTAGGGTTAGGCTTAGGATTAGGCTTAGTGTTAGGGTGTGGATTAGGGTTAGGCTTAGTGTTATGGTGAGGTTTACGGTTTGGATTAGGGTTAGAGTTAGGGTTAGGGTGAGGATGAGGTTTAGTTTTAGAGTTAGGCTTAGGGTGAGGTTTAGGTTGAGGGTTATGGTAAGGGATAGTTTTAGGGTTAGGGTGAGAGTTAGGGGAAGGCTTAGGCTTAGGGTTAGGGTTAGGTATAGGATTAAGGTTAGAGTGAGGGGGAGTGTGTGTGTTATGTTTAGGTTTAGGGATAGGCTTAGGTTAGGCTGAGGGTGAGGTTGAGGGTGAGGGTTAGGGTTAGGGGGAGGGTTAGGATGATTGTTAGGGTTAGGATTAGGATTAGGCTAAGGTCTAGGGTGAGTGTGAGAGTGAGGTTTAAGGTTATGGTTAGGGTTAGGGTTCGGGTTCGGGTGAGGTTTAGGTTAGAGTTAGGGTTTCGGTGAGCCTGAGGGTGAGGGTTAGAGTTAGGGTTAGGATTAGGTCTAGGGTAAGGGTTAGGGTGAGTGTGAGGGTTACGGTTATGCTTAGGGTCAGGCTGAGGGTGAGAGTGAGGGTGAGGGTGAGGGTTAGGTTTAGGGTTAGGGTGAGAGTTAGGGTTCATTTATGTTTAGGGTTAGGGTGAGGCTTAGAGTTAAGGGGAGCGTGAGGTTTAGGGTTATGGTTAGGGTTAGGGTGAGGGTTAAGTTTAGGGTTAGGGTGAGGGTAAGGATGAGGATTATGTTTAGCATTAGGGTTATGGTGAGGGCTAGGTTGAGAGTGAGGGTTAGGGTTAGTGTTAGGTTACGTTTTAGGGTTAGGGTTAGGGTTGGGGTGAGGGTTAGGTTGAGGGTTAGAGTTACAGTGAGGGTGAGGATTAGGGTTAGGGTAAGGGTTAGGGTTAGGATTAGGGTTAGCAAGAGGGTGAGTGTTAGGATTACAGTTATTGTTAGGGTTAGGTTGAGGGTTATGATTAGAGTTATTGTTAGGGTTAGGGTTAGAGTTATGGAGAGGGTGAGGGTGACAGTGAGGGTGAGGGTTAGGGTTAGGGTGAGGTTTAGGGTTAGGGTTAGAATTAGGGTTAGGGTGAGGGTGAGGTTTAGGGTTAGATTTAGGGTTAGTTGTAGGGTTAGGTCGAGGGTTATGGTTAGGGTTAGTTTTAGGGTTAAGGTTAGAGTGAGGTTTAGATTGAGGTTTAGGGTTATAGTTAGGGTTAGGGTTAGGATTAGGGTGAGGGTGAGGATGAGGTTGAGGGTTAGGTTTAGGCTTAGGTTTAGGCTTAGGGTTAGGCTGAGCGTGAGGTTGAGGGTGAGGGTTAGGTTTAGGGTGATAGTTAGGTTTACGGTTAGGGTGAGTGTTAGGATGAGGTTTAGCGTTAGGGTGAGGGTTAGGGTGATTATGATGGTAAGGGTAAAGATGAGGTTTAGGCTGAGGTTGAGGGTTAAGATAAGGGTGAGCGTTAGGGTTAGGTTTAGGGTTAGGGTAAGGATTAGTGTTAGGTTAGGGTTAGGGTGAGGGTTAGATTGAGAATTAGTGTTAGGGTTAGTGTGAGGTTTAGGGACAGGATGAGGGTTAGGGTTAGGGTTAGGGTGAGGTTTAGGATTAGGGTGAGGGTTAGGGTTAGTGTGAGCGTTAGTGTTAGTGTTAGGGTTAGTTTTAGGGTGAGGGTAAGTGTTAGGGTGATGGTTAGGGTTAGGGTGAGTGTTATGGTTAGGGTGAGGGTAAGGGTTAGGATTAGGGTTAGAGTGAGGTTTAGTGTTAGGGTTAGGGTTAGAGTTAGGGTTAGGGAGAGGGTGAGGTTTAGGGGTACATTTAGGGTTAAGGTGAGGGTTAGGGTTAGGGTGTGGGTTAACCTGGGGGTGATGGTTTGTGTAAAGATGTGGGTTAGGCTGAGGTTGAGGGTTAGGATTAGGGTTAGGAGTAGGATTAGGGTTAGGTTGATCGTGAGTGTGAGGATGAGGATTAGGGTTAGATTTAGGGTGAGTTTGAGGGTTCGGTTTAGGGTGTGTGTTAGTCTTAGGGTTAGGATGAGGGTGAGGGTGAGGGTTAGGGTTAAGGTGAGGGTTAGGGTTAGGATTACCATGAGGGTTAGGGTGAGGGTTAGGTTGAGGATTAGGGTTAGAATTAGGGTTAGGGTGAGGGCTAGGGTGAGGGTGATGGTTAGGGTTAGTGTTTGGGTGAGCTTTAGGGTTAGGGTTAGGGTGAGGGTGAGGGATAGGATGAAGGTTAGGTTTAAGATGAGGGTGAGGATTAGGGTTAGGGTGAGGATTAGGGTTAGGATTAGGGTTAGGGTGAGGTTGAGTGTTAGCATTAGTGTTAGGGTTATGGTTAGGGTTAGGTTGAGGGTTAGGATTACTGTTATTGTTAGGTTTACAGTTAGAGTTATGATGAGGGTGAGGGTGAGGGTGAGTGTTACGGTTAGGGTGAGGGTTATGTTTAGGGTGAAGGTTAGGGTTAGTGTTAGGGTTATTGTTAGTGTTAGGGTTAGGCTTAAGGTTATGGTGAGGGTGAGGGTGAGGGTTAGGTTTAGGTCTAGGATGACGTTTAAGGATAGGGTTTTGGTTAAGCTTAGGGTTAGGGTGAGGTTTAGTGTTAGTGTTAGGGTTAGGGTGAGGCTGCGGGTGAGGGTTAGGTTTAGGATTAATGTTAGGTTTAGGCTTAAGGTGAGGGTTAGGTTGAGAATGAGGGTTAGGGTTATGATTAGGATTAGGATTAGGTTTAGTGTTAAGGTGAGGGTTAGGGTTAGGGTTAGGGTTAGGGTTATGGACAGGCTTAGGGTTAAGCTGAGTTTGAGGGTGAGGGTTAGGGTTAGGGTGAGGTTTAGGGTTAGAGTTAGGTTGAGTATGAGGATTAGGGTTAGGGTTAGGCTTAGGATTAGGCTTAGTGTTAGGGTGTGGATTAGGGTTAGGCTTAGTGTTATGGTGAGGTTTACGGTTTGGATTAGGGTTAGAGTTAGGGTTAGGGTGAGGGTGAGTTTTAGGTTTAGAGTTAGGGTTAGGGTGAGGTTTAGGTTGAGGGTTATGGTAAGGGTTAGTTTTAGGGTTAGGGTTAGGGTGAGAGTTAGGGGAAGGGTTAGGAATATTTTTAGGTTTAGGTATAGGATTAAGATTAGAATGAGGGGGAGTGTGTGTGTTAGGTTTAGGTTTAGGGATAGGCTTAGTGTTAGGCTGAGGGTGAGGTTAAGGTTGAGGGTTAGGGTTAGGGGGAGGGTTAGGATGAGGTTTAGCGTTAGGAATAGGGTTAGGGTAAGTTCTAGGGTGAGGGTGAGGGTGAGGTTTAGGTTAGAGTTAGGGTTACAGTGAGGCTGAGGGTGAGGGTTAGAGTTAGGGTTAGGATTTGGTTTAGGGTAAGGGTTAGGGTGAGTGTGAGGGTTACGGTTACACTTAGGGTCAGGCTGAGGGTGAGGGTGAGGGTGAGACTTAGGTTTAGGGGGAGGGTTAGGGTTAGGGTTAGGTTGAGAGTTAGGGTTCGTTTATGTTTAGGGTTAGGGTGAGGGTTAGAGTTAAGGTGTGTGTGAGGTTTAGGGTTTGGTTGAGGGTCAGGGATAGGATTAGGGTTAGGGTGAGGGTTAAGGTTAGGGTTAGGATGAGGGTAAGGATGAGGAGAAGGTTTAGCATTATGGTTAGGGTGAGGGCTAGGTTGAGGGTGAGGGTTAGGTTTAGTGTTAGGTTAATGTTTAGGGGTAAGTTTAGGGTTACGGTGAGGGTTAGTTTGAGGGTTAGGGTTACAGTGAAGGTGAGGATTAGGGTTAGGGTGAGGGTTTTGGTTAGGAATAGGGTAAACATGAGGGTGAGTGTTAGGATTACAGTTATGGTTAGGGTTAGGGTTAGGTTGAGGGTTAGGAGTAGTGTTATTGTTAGGGTTATGGTTAAAGTTATGTTGTGGGTGAGGGTGAGGGTGAGGGTTAGGTTTACAGTTAGGGTGAGGTTTAGGGTTAGGGTTAGGTTTAGGGTTAGGGTGAGGGTGAGGTTTAGGGTTAGATTTAGGGTTAGTTGCAGGGTTAGATCGAGGGATAGATTTAGGATTAGTTTTAGGGTTATGGTTAGAGTGAGGTTTAGGTTGAGGTTTAGGGCTATGGTTAGGGTTAGGGTTAGGATTAGGGTGAGGGTGAGGGTCAGGTTGAGGGTTAGGCTTAGGCTTAGGCTTAGGCTTAGGTTTAGGCTGAGCGTGAGGTTGAGGGTGAGGGTTAGGGTTAGGGTGATGTTTAAGTTTACGGTTAGGGTGAGTGTTAGAATGAGGTTTAGCGTTAGGGTGAGGGTTAGGGTGATGATGATGGTAAGGGTAAAGATGAGGTTTAGGCTGAGGTTGAGGGTTAAGATAAGGGTGAGGGTTAGGGTTAGGTTTAGGGTTAGGGTAAGGGTTAGGGTTACGGTTAGAGTTAGGGTGAGGTTTAGATTGAGGATTAGTGTTAGGGTTAGTGTGAGGTTTAGGGTGAGGATGAGGGTTAGGGTTAGGGTTAGGGTGAGGTTTAGGATTAGGGTTAGGGTGAGGGCTAGGGTGAGGTTTAGTGTTAGGGTTATGGTTAGTGTTAGAGTGAGGTTAAATGTTAGGTTGAGTGTTAGGTTTAGGGTGAGGGTTATGGTTAGGGTGAGGGTGAGGGTTAGGATTAGGATTAAAGTGAGGTTTAGTGTTAGGGTTAGGGTAAGTGTTAGGGTTAGGGAGAGGGTGAGGCATAGGGGTACATTTAGGGTTAGGGTGAGGGTTAGGGTTTGGGTGCGGGTTAACGTGGGGGCGATGGTAAAGGTAAAGGTGAGGGTTAGACTGAGGCTGAGGGTTATGGTAACGGTGAGTGTTAGGGTTAGGGTGAGTGTCAGTGCTAGCGTTAGGGTGAGGTTGGGAGTTCGATTGAGGATTAGTGTTAGGGTTAGTGTGAGATTTATGGAGAGGATGAGGGTTGGGGTTACCCTGAAGTCTAGTGTGAGTGTGAGGGTTAGGTTTAGTGTTAGGGTGAGGTTTAGGTTTAGGGTGATATTTAGGGTTAGTGTGAGAGTTAGTGTTAGGATTAGGGTTAGTGTTAGGGTGAGGGTAAGTTTTAGGGTGAGGATTAGGGTTAGGGTGAGTTTTATGGTTAGGGTGAGGGTTAGGTTTAATATAAGTTTAAGGGTGAGGACTAGGCTAAGGGTTAGACTGATGGTTAGGGTTAGGGATAGGGATAGGTTTAGGATTAGGGTTAGGGTGAGGGTTAGGACTAGGGTTATGGTTAGGCTTAGAGTTAGGATGAGGTTTAGGGTTAGGGTTTGGGTTAGGGTGAGGGTGAGGCTGAGGATTAGGGTTAGGTTTAGGGTTAGGTTTGGGTTAGGTTTAGCGTCAGTGTTAGTGTTAGGGTTAGTGTTAGGGATCCAGTGAGGGTTGGGATTAGGGTTAGGATTAGGTTTAGGCTTAGAGTTAGGGTGAAGGTTAAAATGAAGATTAGGCTTACGATTAGGGTTAGGGTCAGGGCTAGGGTGAAGGTGAGGATTAGGGTTAGTGTTAGGGTAAGATTTAGGGTTAGTGTTAGAGTTAGGGTGAGGGTTAGGATGAGCGTTAGGGTTACAGTGAGGATGAGGGTTAGGGTGAGGGTGAGGATTAGGGTTAGGTTTAGGGTTAGGGTGAGGTTGAGTGTTAGCATTAGGGTTAGGGTTATGGTTAGGGTTAGGTTTAGGGTTAGGATTACTGTTATTGTTAGGGTTAGGGTTAGAGTTATGGTGAGGGTGAGTGTTAAAGTTAGAGTGAGGTTTAGGGTTAGGGTTAGGATTAGGGTTAGGGTGAGGGTGAGGTTTATGATTAGATTTAGGTTTAGTTGGAGGCTTAGGTGGAGAGTTAGTGTTATGGTAAGTGTTAGGGTTAAGTTTAGGTTGAGGGTTAGGTTGAGGTTTAGGGTTAGGGTTAGAATTAGGTTTAGAATTAGGGTAAGGGTGAGGGTGAGGTTTAGCGTTAGGCTTAGGGTTAGGCTGAGGGTGAGGGTGGGGGTGAGGATTAGGGTTAGGGTGATGGTAAGTGTTAGGGTTAGGTTTAGAGTTAGGGTTAGGGTGAGGGTTAGGGTTAGGATTAGGGTTAGTGTGAGGTTGAGTGTAAGCATTAGGGTTACGGTTAGGGATATGGTTAAGTTTAGGGTTAGGATTATTGTTATTGTTAGGGTTAGGGTTAGAGTTATGGTGAGGGTGAGGGTTGGGGTGAGGGTTAGGGTTAGGGTTATGGTGAGGTTTAGGGTTAGGGTTAGGATTAGGGTGAGAGTGAGGGTGAGGTTTAGGTTAGATTTAGGTTTAGTTGGAGGGTTAGGTCGAGGGTTAGGGTTAGGGTTAGTGTTAGGTTTAAAGTTAGGGTCAGGGTTAGGTTGAGGTTTAGGGTTAGGGTTAGGTTTAGGTTTAGGATTAGGGTTAGGGTGAGGTTGAGTGTGAGGTTTAGGGTTACGGTTAGGCTTAGGCTTATGGTTAGGCTGAGGGTGAGGGTTGGGGTGAGGATTATGGTTAGGGTGATGGTTAGGGTTAGGGTTATGGTGAGGGTTAGTGTTAGGGTTAGGATTAGAGTTAGTGTTAGGGTGTGGGTGAGGTTTAGGGGTAGATTTAGGGTTAGGGTGAGGATTAGCGTTAGAATGAGGGTTAAGGTGGGGGTGACGGTAAAGGTAAAGGTGAGTGTTAGGCTGAGGGTGAGGGGTACAGTAAGGGTGAGGGTGAGGGTTAGGGTGAGCGTTAGGGTGAGGGTTAGGGTGAGGGTGAGGGTTAGATTGAGGAATACTGTTAGGGTTAGTGTGAAGTTTAGGTTGAGTATGAGGGTGAGAGCTAGGGAGAGGGTGAGGTTTAGGGTTCAGGTTAGAGTGAGGTTTAGGGTTAGGTTGATGGTTAGGGTTAGTGTTAGGGTTAGGGTTAGTGTAAGGGTGAGGTTAAGTCTTAGGGTGATGGTTAGCGTTAGGGTGAAGGTAAGTGTTAGGGTGAGGGTTAGGGTTAAGGTAAGGGTTATGCTTAGGGTGAGGGTTAGGGTTAGGGTTAGGATTATTGATAGCATTAGGGTTAGGGTTAAGATTATCGTGAGGGTGAGGGTGAAGTTTAGGTTTAGGGCTAGGAAGAAGTTTAGGGATAGGGTTCTGGTTAGGGTTAGGGTCAGTGTGAGGTTTAGTGTTAGATTTAGGGGTAGGCTGAGGCTGAGGGTGAGGGGTAGGGTTAGGATTAATGTTAGGGTTAGGCTTAAGGTGAGGGTTAGGTTGAGGATGAGGGTTAGGGTTAGGGTGAGGAGTAGGATTAGGGTTAGTGTTAGGTTGAGTGTGAAGGTTAGGGTTAGGATTAGGGATAGGCTTAGGTTTAGGCTAAGTTTGAGGGTTAGGTTTAGGGTTAGGGTGAGTTTTAGGGTTAGGGTTAGGGTGAGTGAGAGGGTTAGGGTTAGGCTTAGGTTTAGGATTAGCATGAGGGTGAGGGTGTGTGTTAGGATTAGGGTGAGGGTGAGGGTTAGTTTTACAGTTAGGGTTAGGGTTAGGGTGAGGTTTAGGGTTAGGATTAGGATTAAGGTTAGGGTGAGGGTGAGGTTTATGATTAGATTTAGGTTTAGTTGGAGGCTTAGGTTGAGGGTTAGGGTTAGGGTTAATGTTAGGTTCAGGTTTATGGTTTGGATTAGGGTTAGAGTTAGTGTTAGGGTGAGGTTTAGGTCGAGGGTTATGATAAGGGTTAGTTTTAGGGTTAGTGTTAATGTAAGAGTTAGGGGGACGGTTAGGATTAGGGTTAGGTTTAGGGATAGGATTAGGGCTAGTGTGATGGGGAGGGTGTGTGTTAGGTTTAGGTTTAGGGTTAGGCTTAGGATTAGGCAGAGGTTGAGGTTGAAGCTGAGCCTTATGGTTATGTGGAGGGTTAGGATGAGGGTTAGGGTTAGGATTAGGGTTAGGATAAGGGCTAGGGTGAATGTGAGGGTGAGGTTTAAGGTTATGGTTATGGTTAGGGTTAGGGAGATTATGAGCTTTAGGGTTAGAGTTAGGGTTAGGGTGAAGCTGAGGGTGAGGTTTAGGGTTAGGGTTAGGATTAGGATTAGGGTAAGGTTTAGGGTGAGTGTGAGGGTTACAGTTAGGCTTAGGGTTAGGCTGAGGGTGAGGGTGAGGGTGAGGGTTAGGGTTACGGTGAGCGTGAGGATTAGGGTTAGGTTGAGGGTTAGGTTTAGGGTTAGGGTTAGGGTGAGGGTTAAGGTTAGGGATAGGGTGAGGGTAAGCATAAGGATTAGGGTAAGGATTAGGGTTAAGGTGAGGGCAAGGTTGAGGAGAGGGTTAGGGTTAGTGTTAGATTAAGGTTTAGGGTTAGGGTTAGGGTGAGGGTTAGGTTGAGGGTTAGGGTTACGGTGAGGGTGAAGATTAAGGGTAGGGTGAGGGTTAGGGTTAGGATTAGGGTTAGCATGAGCGTGAGTGTTAGCATTACAGTTAGGGTTAGGGTTAGGGTTAGGTTTAGGGTTAGGATTAGTGTTATTGTTAGGGTTAGGGTTAGAGTTATGATGAGGGTGAGGGTGAGGGTGAGGGTTAGGCTTAGGGTTAGGTTGAGGTTTAGGTTAGGATTAGGATTAGGGTTAGGGTGAGGGTGAAGTTTAGGTTAGATTCATGGTTAGTTGCAGGGTGAGGTTGAGGGTTAGGGTTAGGATTAGTTTTAGGGTTAAGGTTAGGGTGAGAGATAGTTTGAGGTTTTGGTTTATGGTTAGGGTTAGGGTTAAGAGTAGGGTGAGGGTGACGGTGAAGGTGAGTGTGCCGGTTAGGCTTAAGCTTAGGCTGAGGGTTAGGCTGAGGGTGACAGTGGAGTTGAAGATTAGGTTTAGGGTGATGGTTAGGGTTGGGGCTAGGCTGAGGGTTAGGATGAGGGTTAGGTTTAGGATTAGTGTTCGGGTGAGGGCTAGGTTGAGGGTCAGGGTTAGGGTAAGGATTAGGCTTAGTTTTAGGGTTAGGCTGAGCATGAGGTTGAGGTGAATGTTAGGGTTAGGGTGATGGTTAGGTTTACAGTTAGGGTGAGGATTAGGATGAGGTTTAGGGTTAGGGTGAGTGTTAGGGTGAGGATGTTGGTAAGGGTAAAGGTTAGGTTTAGGCTGAGGGTGAGGTTAAGATAAGGGTGAGGGTTAGGGTTAGTGTTAGGGTTAGGGTAAGTGTTAGGGTTAGGGTTAGGGTGAGCGTGAGGGATAGATGGAGGATTAGGGTTAGGGTTAGTTTGAGGTTTAGGGTGAGGATGAGGGTTAGGGTTAGGGTGAGGGTTAGGGTTAGAATTAGGGTTAGGGAGAGGGCTAGTTTGAGGATGAGGATTAGGGTTAGGCTTAGAGTTAGGGTGAGGGTTAGGATGAAGGTTAGGGTTAGGATTAGGGTTAGGGTGAGGGCTAGGGTGATGGTGAGGTTTAGGGTTAGGGTTAGGATTAGGGTTAGGGTGAGGGTGAGGTTTATGGTTACATTTAGGTTTAGTTGGAAAGTTAAGTCGAGCGTTAGGGTTAGGGTAAGTGTTAGGGTTAAGGTTAGGTTGAGGGTTAGGTTGAGGTTTAGGGTTAGGTTTAGGGTTAGGATTAGGGTTAGAGTGAGGATGAGTGTGAGGTTTAGTGTTAGGGTTAGGCTTAGGCTTAGGCTTAGGCTGAGGGTGAGGGTGGATGTGAGGATAAGGATTACGGTGATGGTTTGGGTTAGGGTTAGGGTGAGGGATAGTGTTAGGGTTAGGTTTAGAGTTAGGGTTAGTGTGAGGGTGAGGTTTAGGCGTAGAGTTAGGGTTAAGTTGAGGGTTAGGGTTAGAGTGAGGGTTAGGGTGGGGGTGACCGTAAGGTTAAATGTGAGGGTTAAGCTGAGTGTGAGGGTTATGGTAAGAGTGAGGGTTAGGGTTAGGGTGAGGGTTAGGGTTAGGGTGAGGGTTAGGGTGAGGGTTATGTTTAAGGTGAGGGTTAGGGTTAGGGTTAGGGTTATTGTTAGCGTTAGTGTTAGGGTTAAAGTTATGGTGAGGGTGAGGGTGAGGGTTATGTTTAGGGCTAGGATGAGGTTTAGGGATAGGGTTAGGGTTAGGGTTAGGTTCAGGGTGAGGTTTAGTGTTAGAGTTAGGGTTAGGGTGAGGCTGAAGGTGAGGGTTAGGGTTAGGATTAATGTTAGGGTTAGGCTTAGGTGAGGGTTAGTTTGAGGGTGAGGGTTAGGGTAAGGGTTAGGAGTTGGATTAGGGTTAGTGTTAGGGTGAGTGTATGAGTTATTGTTAGGGTTAGGGATAGGCTTAGTGTTAGGCTGAGGTTGATGCTGAGGGTTAGGATTAGGGTGAGACTGAGGGTCAGAGTTAGGGTGAGTGTGAGGTTTAGGGTTAGGTTTATGCTTAGGATTAGGCTGAGGGTGAGGGTGTGGTTTAAGTTTAGGGTGACGGTTAGGGTAATGGGGAGGGTTACGATGAAGGTTCGCGTTAGGATTAGGGTGAGGGTGAGGGTGACTGTGTGTGTTATGGTTATGTTTAGGGTTAGGCTTAGGTTTAGCTTGAGGGAGAGGTTGAGGATGAGGGCTAGGGTGAGTGTAAGGTTTAGGGTTAGGTTTAGTGTGAGGGTTAGGGTTAGGTTAAGGGTGAGAGTTAGGGTTCGGTTTAAGTTTAGGGTTAGGTTGAGGGTTTGGGTTCAGATTAGGGTTAGGGTGAGGGTGAGCGTGTGGGTTAGGTTTAGTGTTAGGGTGAGCTTTAGGGTTAGGATTAGGGTTAGGGTTTGGGCTATTGTGAGGGTGAGGTATAGAGTTAGGGTTAGGGTGAGGTTTAGGGTTAGGGTTAGTGTTAGATTTAGGTTTAAGTTGAGGGTGAGGGTTAGGCATAGGGTAAGGATTAGTTTTAGGGTAAGGGTTAGGGTGGGTGTGAGCATTAGGATTAGGGTTAGGCTTAGTGTTAGCCTGAGCTTGAGGTTTAGGGTTAGGTTGAGAGTTAGAGTTAGGGTTAGGGTTTGGGTGAGGTTTAAGGTTAGGGTTAGGGTGAGGGTAAGGATGATGATTAGGGTTAGGATTACGGTTAGGGTGAGGGCTAGGGTGACGCTGAGGGTTAGGGTTAGTGTTAGATTAAGGTTTAGGGTTAGAGTTAGTGTTAGGGTGAGGGTTAGGTTGAGGGTTAGGGTTACAGTGAAGGTGAGGATTAGGGTTAGTGTGAGGGTTAGGGTTAGGATTAGGGTTAGCATGAGGGTGTGTGCTAGTATTAGGGTTAGGGTTAGGGTTAGGTTTCGGGTTAGGGTTAGTGTTATTGTTAGGGGTATGGTTAGAGTTATGGTGAGGGTGAGGGTGAGGGTTAGGGTTAGGATTAGGGTGAGGTTTAGGGTTAGGGTTAGGATTTGGGTTAGGGTGTGGGTGAGGATTAGGGTTAGATTTAGGTTAGTTGGATGGTTAGGTCGAGGGTTAGAGTTAGGGTTAGTTTTAGGGTTAAGGATAGGGTGAGGATTAGGGTGAGGTTTAGGGTTATGGTTAGGATTAGGGTTAGGATTGGGGTGAGGGTGAGTTTGAAGGTTATTGTTAGGATTAGGGTTAGCATGAGGGTGTGTGCTAGGATTAGGGTTAGTGTTAGGGTTAGGTTTCGGGTTAGGATTAGTGTTATTGTTAGTGGTATGGTTAGAGTTATGGTGACGGTGAGGGTGAGGGTTAGGGTTAGGATTAGGGTGAGGTTTAGGGTTAGGTTTAGGATTAGGGTTAGGGTGTGGGTGAGGATTAGGGTTAGATTTAGGTTAGTTGGATGGTTAGGTCGAGGGTTAGGGTTAGGGTTAGTTTTAGGGTTAAGGATAGGGTGAGGGTTAGGTTGAGGTTTAGGGTTATGGTTAGGATTAGGGTTAGGATTGGGGTGAGGGTGAGTTTGAGGGTTATGGTTATGGCTAGGCTTAGGTTTAGGGTAAGGCTGAGGGTGAGGGTGGGGGTGAGGTTTACGTTTAAGGTGATGGTTAGGGTTAGGGTTAGTTTGAGTTTAGGATGAGGTTTAGGATTAGGATTAGGTTTAGGGTGAGGGCTAGGGTGAGGGTGAGGTTTAGGGTTAGGGTGATGGTTAGGTTTACGGTTTGGGTGAGGGTTAGGATGAGGTTTAGGGTTAGGGTGAGAGTTAGTGTGAGGATGATGGTAAGGGTGATTGTGAGGTTTCGGCTGAGGGTGAGGGTTAAGATAAGGGTGAGTGTTAGGGTTAGGTATAGGGTTAGGGTAAAGGTCAGGGTTAGGATTAGTGTGAGGGTTAGATTGAGGATTAGGGTTAGGGTTAGTCTGAGGTATACGGTGAGGATGAGGGTTAGGATTAGGGTAAGGGTGAGAGTTAGGATGAGGGTGAGGATTAGGGTTAGGATTAGGTTTAGGGTGACTTTTAGGATTAGTGTGAGGATTAGGGTTAGTTTGAGGGTTAGTGTTAGGGTTAGGGTAGGTGTTAGGGTGAGGGTAAGTCTTAGGGAGAGGGTTAGGTTTAGGGTGAGTGTTATGTTTAGGGTGAGGGTTTGGGTTAGGTTTAGGGTTACTGTCAGGTTTAGGGTTAGGGTTACGGTTACGGTGAGGGTGAGCGTTAGGTTTAGGGTGACAGTGAGGTTTAGTGTTAGGGTTAGGGTAAGAGTAAGGTTTAGGTTGAGGGTGAGGTTTAGGGGTACAATTTTAGTTAGGGTGAGGGTTAGGGTTAGTGTGCCGGTTAGCGTCGGGGGGACTGTAAGGTAAAGTTGACGTTTAGGTTGAGGGTGAGGGTTACGTTAAGGGTGAGGGTTAGGGTTAGGGTGAGGGTTAGTGTTAGCGTTAGGCTGAGGTTGAGGGTTAGATTGAGGATTAGTGTTAGGATTAGTGGGAGGTTTATGGTGAGGATGAGGGTTAGGTTTAGGCTGAAGGCTAGGGTGAGGTTGAGGGTTAGGGTTAGTGTTAGGGTGAGGTTTAGGGTTAGGGTGATGTTTAGGGTTAGTGTTAGGGTTAATGTTAGGATTAGGGTTAGTGTTAGGTTGAGGGTAAGTTTTAGGGTGAGTTTTACGGTTAGGGTGAGGGTTATAGTTAGGGTGAGGGTTAGGGTTAGGATAAGTGTAAGGGTGAGGGCTAGGCTAAGGGTTAGGGTGAGGGTTAGGGTTAGGGATAGGATGAGGTTTAGGATTAGGTTTAGGGTGAGGGTGAGTGTGAGGGTTAGGATTCGGGTTAGCATTAGGCTTAGAGTTAGGATGAGGGTTAGGGTGAAGGTTTGCGTGAGGCTGAGGCTGAGGCTGAGGATTAGGGTTAGGTTAAGGTTTAGTGTTATTGTTAGGGTTAGTGTTAGCGTTACAGTGAGGGTTGGGGTTAGGGTTAGGGATAGGGTTAGGCTTAGAGTTAGGGACAAGGTTAGAGTGAGGATTAGGTTTATGATTAGGGTTAAGGTGAGGGTGAGGATTAGGGTTAGTGTTAGGGTAAGGTTTAGGGTTAGGGTTAGGGTTAGGTTAAGGGTTAGGATGAGGGTTAGGGTTAAGGTGAGGGTGATGGCTAGGGTTAGGGTGAGGGTTAGGGTTAGGATTAGGGTTAGGGTGAGGTTGATTGTTAGCTTTATGGTTAGGGTTAGGTTTAGGGTTAGGATTACTGTTATTGTTAGGGTTAGTGTTATAGTTATGGTGAGGGTGAGGGTGAGGGTGAGGGTTAGGGTTAGGTTTAGGGTTAGGGTGAGGGTGAGGTTTATGGTTAGATTTAGGTTATTTGGAGGGTTAGGTCGAGAGTTAGGGTTAGGGTAAGTGTTAGGGTTAAGGTTAGAGTGAGGGTTAGGTTGTGGTTTAGGGTTAGGTCAGGCTTAGGGTGAGGGTAAGGTTTATGGTTACATTTAGGTTATTTGGAAGGTTAGGTTGAGATTTAGGGTTTGGGTAAGGGTTAGGGTTAAGGTTAGGGTGAGGGTTAGGTTGAGGTTTAGGTTTTCCGTTAGGTTTAGGGTTAGGATTAGGGTTAGGGTGAGGGTGAGTGTGAGGTTTAGGGTTAGGGTTAGGCTTAGGCTTAGGGTTAAGCTGAGGGTGAGGGTGGGGGTGAGGATTAGGGTTAGGGTGATGGTTAGGGTTAGGGTTAGGTTGAGGGTTAATATTAGAGTTAGGGTTACAGTTAGGGTTAGGCTGAGGGTGAGGTTTCGGGGTAGAGTTAGGGTTAGGTTGAGGGTTAGGGTTAGAGTGAGGGTTATCGTGGGGGTGACGGTAAGGGTAAAGTTGAGGTTTAGGCTGAGGGTGAGGGTTACGGTAAGGGTGAGGGTAAGGGTTAGGGTGAGGGTTAGTGTTAGTGTTTGGGTGAGGTTGACGGTTAGATTGAGGATTAGTGTTAGGGTTAGTGTGAGGTTTATGGTGAGGATGAGAATTAGGGTTAGTGTGAAGGCTATGGTGAGGGTGAGGGTTAGGTTTAGTGTTAGGGTGAGGTTTAGGTTTAGGGTGATGTTTAGGGTTAGTGTGAGTGTTAGTGTTAAGGTTAGTGTTAGTGTTAGGTTGAGGGTAAGGGTTAATGTGAGGGTTAGTGCTAGGGTGAGGTTTATGGTTAGTGTGAGGGTTAGGGTTAGGATAAGTGTAAGGGTGAGGGCTAGGCTGAGGGTTAGGGTGTGTGTTAGGGTTAGGGATAGGCTTAAGTTTAGGATTAGGTTTAGGTTGAGTGTGAGTTTGAGGGTTAGGATTAGGGTTAGAGTTAGGCTTAGAGTTAAGAGGAGGGTTAGGGTTAGGGTTTGGGTTAGGGTAAGGGTGAGGCTGAGGATTAGGGTTAGGTTTAGTTTTAGGTTTAGGGTTAGTGTTAGTGTTAGGGTTAGTGTTAGTGTTACAGTGAGGGTTGGGCTTAGGTTTAGGGTTAGGTTTAGGCTTAGAGTTAGGGTGATTGTTAGGATGAGAATTAGGTTACAATTAGGGTTAGGGTGAGGGCTAGGGTGAAGGTGAGGTTTAGGGTAAGTGTTAGGCTAAGGTTTAGGGCTAGGGTTAGGGTGAGGGTGATGGTTAGGTTTAGGATTAGGGTTAGGGTTAGGATTAGGGTTAGGGTGAGGTTGAGTGTTAGCATTAGGTTTAGGGTTAGGGTTAGGGTTTGGTTTAGGGTTAGGATTACTGTTATTGTTAGGGTTAGGTTAAGAGTTATGGTGAGGGTGAGGGTGAGGGTGAGTGTTTGGGTTAGAATGAGGTTGAGGTTTAGGGTTAGGTTTAGGAGTAGGATTAGGGTTAGTGTAAGTGTGAGTGTGAGGGTTAGGGTTAGGTTTAGGCATAGGCTTCAGGTTTTGCTGAGGTTGTGTGAGGGTTAGGGTTAGGGTGAGGTTTAGGGTTAGGGATTGGGTGAGTGTGAGGGTTAGGTTTAAGGTTAGGCTGAGCATGAAGGTGTGGGTTAGGTTTAGGGTTAGTGTTAGGTGAGGTTTAGGTTTTGCGTTAGGGTTAGAGTTAGGGTTAGGGTGAGGGTGAGGTTTAGGGTAAGAGTTAGGGTTAGGGTGAGGTTTAGGTTGAGGATTACGGTAAGGGTTAGTTTTAGGTTTGGGGTTGGGGTCAGAGTTAGGGGGAGTGTTAGGGTTAGACTTAGGTTTAGGGACAGGATTATGGTTAGAGTTAGCGTGAGTGTGTGTGGTAAGTTTAGGTTTAGGGTTAGGCTGAGGGTTAGGCTAAGGGTGAGGTTGAGGGTGAGGGTTAGGGTTAGAGGGAGTGTTAGGGTTAGGGTTAGGTTTAGGGTAAGGGCTAGGGTGAGTGTGAGGGTGAAGTTTAATGTTAGGCTTAGGGTTAGGGTTAGGGTGAGGGTGAGGTTTAGGGTTAGTGTTAGGGTTAGGGTGAGGGTTAGCGTTAGGGTTATTGTTACGTTTAGGGTTTGGTTTAGGGTGTGGGTTAGGGTGAGGGTGAGGGTTAGAATTAGGATTATGGTTAGGGTTAGGCTGAGGTTGAGGGTGAGGGTGAGGGTTAGGGTTAGTGTTAGAGTGAGTGTTAGGGTTAGGGTGACGTTTAGGATTAGTGTGAGAGTTAGTGTTAGGGGTAGGCTTAGTGATAGTGTGAGGGTAAGTGTTAGGGTGAGGGTTAGGGTTAGGGTGAGGTTTATGGTTATGGTGAGGGTAAGGGTTAGGATAAGTGTAATGGTGAGGGCTAGGCTGAGGGTTAGGGTGAGGTTTAGGGTTACTTATAGGGTTAGGTTTAGGATTATCGTTAAGGTTAGGGTGAGTGTGAGGGTTAGGATTAGGGTTAGGGTTAATCTTAGAGTTAGGATGTGGGTTAGGGTTACGGTTTCTATTAGGGTGAGGGTGAGGCTGAGGATTAGGATTAGGTTTAGTGTTAAATTTAAGGTTAGGTTTAGGGTTAGTGTTAGTGTTAGGGTCAGTGTTAGGGTTACAGTGAGGGTTGGAGTTAGGATTAGTGTTAGGCTTAGAGTTAGGGTGAGGGTTAGGATAAGGATTAGGTTTACAACTAGGCTTTTGGGTGAGAGCTATGGTGAAGTTGAGGATTAGGGTTAGTGTTAGGGCAAGGTTTAGCTTTAGGGTTAGGTTTAGGGTGAGGGTTAGGATGAGGGTTAGGGTTACAGTGAGAGTTAGGGTAAGGGTTAGGCTTAGGGTTAGGGTTAGGGTTAGGGTTAGGTTGAGGTTGAGTGTTAGCGTTAGTTTTAGGTTAGGGTTAGGGTTAGATTTAGGTTTAGGATTACTGTTATTGTTAGGGTTAGGGTTAGAGTTATGGTGAGGGTGAGGGTGAGTGTTAGGAATAGGGTGAGGATTAGGGTTTGGGTTAGGATTAGCGTTAGGTTGAGCTTGAGGTTTAGGGTTAGATTTAGGTTTAGTTGGAGGGTTTCGTCCAGGGTTAGGGTTCGGTTAAGTGTTAGGGTTAATGTTAGGTGAGGGTTAGGTTGAGATTTAGGGTTAGGTTTAAGGTTAGGATTAGGTTAGGGTGAGGGTGAGTGTGAGGTTTAGGTTTAGGTTTAGGCTTAGGCTTAGGGTTAGGCTGAGGGTGATGGTGTGGGTGAGGATTAGGGTTAGGGTGATGGTTACAGTTAGGGTTAGGGTGAGGGTTAGTATTAGGCTCAGGGTTAGAGTTAGGGTAAGGGTGAGGGTGAGGTTTAGTGGTAGAGTTATGGGTAGGGGGAGGGTTAGGGTTAGAGTGAGGGTTATGGTGTGGGTGACATTATGGGTAAAGGTGAGGTTTAAGCTGAGGTTGAGGGTTACGGGAAAGGTGATGTTTAGGGTTTGGGTGAGGGTTAGGGTTAGGGATAGGGTGAGGGTGAGGGTTAGATTGATTATTAGTGTTAGGGTTAGTGTGAAGTTTAGGGTGAGGATGAGGATTAGGGTTAGGGCGAGGTCTAGCGAGAAGGTGAGGTTTAGGGTTAGTGTTAGGGTGAAGTTTATGGTTAGGGTAATGTTTAGGGTTAGTGTGAGGTTTAGTGTTAGGGTTAGGGTTAGTATTAGGGTGAGGGTAAGCGTTATGGTGATGGTTAGGGTGAGGGTTAGTGTTAGGGTTAGTGTTATTGTTAGTGTTAGGTTTAGAGTTAAAGTTATGGTGAGGGTGAGGGTTAGGGATAGGGGTAGGATGACGTTTAGGGATAGGGTTAGGTTTAGGGTTAGGGTCAGGGTGAGGTTTAGAGTTAGAGTTAGGGTTAGGGTGAGGCTGAGGGTGAGAGTTCGTGTTAGAATTATTGTTAGGGTCAGGCTTAAGGTGAGGTTTAGGGTTAGGGTTAGTGTTAGGGTGAGGGCTAGGGTGAGGATGAGGTTTAGGTTTAGGTTCAGGGTGAGGTTTAGTGGTATAGTTAGTGTTAGGATGAGGCTGAAGGCGAGGGTTAGGGTTAGGATTAATGTTAGGCTTAATCTTAAGTTGAGGTTTAGGTTGAGGGTGAGGTTTAGGATTAGGGTTAGTAGTAGGATTAGGGTTAGGGATAGGCTTAGGGTTAGGCTGAGGTTGAGGGTGAGGGTTAGGGTTAGGGTGAAGTTTAGGGTTAGGTTTAGGGTGAGTGTGAGGGTTAGGGTTAGGGTTAGCCTTAGGATTATGCTGAAGGTGAGGGTTTTGGTTAGTGTTAGGGTTATGGGGAGGGTTAGGATGAGGGTTAGGGTTAGGGTGATGTTTAGGGTGAGGGTGAGTGTGTGTGTTAGAGTTAGGTTTAGGGTTAGGCTTAGGGTTAGGCTGAGGGTGAGGTTAGGGTTAGGGTTAGGCTTAGGCTTAGGCTTAGGGTAAGGCTGAGAGTGAGGGTGAGGCTGAGGGTTAGTGTTAAGCTGAGAGTTAGGGTAAGGGTTAGGGGGAGGGTTAGGAAAAGGGATAGGGTTAGGATTAGGGTTGGGTGGGGCTAGGGTGAGAATGAGTTTTAGGGTTAGGGTTAGCTTGAGGGTTAGGATTATTTTAAAGGTGAGAGTTAGTATTCGGGTTAAGTTTTGGGTTAGGTTGAGGGTTAAGGTAAGGTTTACAGTGAGGGTGAGGGTTAGGGTTAGACTGAGGGTTAGGGTTCGGATTTCGGTTAGGGTGAGCGTGAGGGTTATGGTTAGTGTTAGGGTGAGGGTTAGGATGAGGGTTAGGGTTAGGATTAGTGTTAGGGTGAGGGCTAGGGTGAGGGTGAGGTTTAGGTTTAGGGTTAGAGTTAGGGTGAGTTTTAGGTTTAGAGATAGGGTTACTGTTAGGGTGAGGGTGACGTTTAAGGTTAGAGTTCGGGGTAGGATGAGGCTGAGGTTGAGCGTTAGGGTTAGGGTTAGTGTTAGATTTAGGGTTAATGTGAGGGTTAGGTTCAGGGTGAGGGTTAGGCTTAGGGTTAGGATTAGGTTTAGGGTAAGGGTTAGGGTGAGTGTCAGCATTACTGCTAGGGTTAGGGTTTGGCTTAGGGTTAGGCTGAGGGTGAGGGTGAGGGTTAGGGTTCGGTTATGTTTATGGTTAGGGTGAGGGTTAGGGTTAGGTTTAAGGTGAGCATGAGGTTTATGGTTACTTTGAGGATTACCTTTAGGGTTAGGGCTAGGTTGAAGGTTAATTTTAGGGTGATGATGAGGGTAAGGATGAGGATTAGGGTTAGGATTAGGGTTAGGGTGAGGGCTAGGGTGAGGGTGAGGGTTAGGGTTAGTGTTAGATTAAGGTTTAGGGTTAGGGTTAGGGTGAGGGTAAGTTTGAGGGTTAGGTTTCCGGTCAGGGTGATGATTAGGGTTAGGGTGAGGGTTCGGTTTAGGATTAGTTTTAGCCTGAGGTTGAGTGTTAGGATTAGTGTTAGGGTTAGGGTTAGGGTTAGGTTTAGGGTTAGGATTAATGTTTTTGTTAGGGTTAGGGTTAGAGTTATGGTGAGGGTGAGGGTGAGGGTGAGGGTAAGGGTTAGGGTTAGGGTGAGGTTTAGCGTTAGGGTTAGGATTAGGGTTAGGGTGAGGGTGAGGGTTAGGGTTAGGGTGAGTGTTAGTGTTAGGTTTAGGGTGAGAGGTAGGGTTCGGTTATGTTTAGGATTAGGGTGAGGGTTAGAGTTAGGGTTATTGTGACCATGAGGTTTAGGGTTATGTTGAGGATTAGGCTTAGGGTTAGGGCTAGGGTGAGGGTTAAGGTTAGGTTAGGGTGAGGGTGAGGATGAGGATTAGGTTTAGGATTAGGGTTAGGGTGAGGGCTAGGCTGAGGGTGAGGGTTAGGGTTAGTGTTAGATTAAGGTTTAGGGTTAGGGTTTGGGTTAGGGTGAGGGTTAGGTTGATTGTTAGGGTTATGGTGCAGGTAAGGATTAGGGTTAGAGTGAGGGTTAGGGTTAGGATTAGGGTTAGCATGAGAGGGAGTGTTAGGATTACAGTTAAGGTTAGGATTAGGATTAGGATTAGTGTTATTGTTAGGTTTAGGTTTTGAGTTATGGTGTGGGGGAGAGTGAGGGTGAGGTATAGGGTTAGGGTTAGTGTGAGGTTTAGGGTTAGGGTTAGGATTAGATTTAGGGTGAGGGTGAGGATGAGGGTTATTGTTAGGGTGAGGGTTAGGGTTAGGGTTAGGTGCAGGGTTAGGATGAGGGTTAGGGTAAGGATTAGGGTTAGGATGATGGCTAGGGTGAGGGTGAGGTTTAGGGTTAGGGTTAGGGTTAGGGTGAGGGTGAGGTTTAGGGTTAGAATTAGGGTTAAGCTGAGGTCGAGGGTGAGGTTTAGTGTTAGGTTTAGGATTAGGATTAGGGTAAGGGTTAGGGTGAGTGTGAGGTTAGCTTTAGGATTAAGGTTAGGCTTAGGGTTACACTGAGGATGAGGGTGAGGGTGAGGTTTAGGGTTAGGATTAGGGTTATGGTGAGGTGAGTGTGTGTATTAGAGTTAGGTTTAGCGTTAGGCTTAGGGTTAGGCTGATGTTGAGGTTGAGGGTAAGGGTTAGGGTTAGGGTGAGGGTTAAGGTAAGGGTTGGGGGAGGGTTAGGATGAGGTTTAGTGTTAGGATTAAGGTTAGGGTGAGGGTTAGAGTGAGGGTGAGGTTTAGGTTTAGGGTCAGTGTGAGGTTTAGTGTTAGGGTGAGGCTGACGGTGAGGGTTAGGGTTAGGATTAATGTTAGGGTTATGCTTAAGCTGAGGTTTAGGTTGAGGGTTAGGATTAGGGTTAGGAGTAGGATTAGGGTTAGCGTGAGGGTGAGGATTAGGGTTACGGTTAGGGAAAGGCTTAGGGTTAGGCTGAGGTTGAGGGTGAGGGTTAGGGTTAGAGTGAGGTTTAGGGTTAGGGTTAGGGTAAGTGTGAGGGTTAGGGTTAGGCTTAAGCTTAGGATTATGCTGAGCGTGAGGGTGAGGTTTAGTGTTAGGATTAGTGTTAGTGTAATTGGGAGGGTTAGGATGAGGGTTAGGGTTGAGGTGAGGTTTAGGTTGAGGGTGAATGTGTGTGTTAGGGTTACATTTAAGATTATGCTTAGGGTTAGGCTGAAGGTGAGCTTGAGGCTGAGGTTTAGTTTTAGGGTGAGGGTTTTATATGGTTTAGGTGGAGGGTTAGGAAAAGGGATAGGGTTAGGATTAGGGTTGGGTGATGCTAGGGTGAGAATGAGGTTTAGGGTTAGGGTTAGCTTGAGGGTTAGGATTATGGTAAGTGTGAGAGTTAGTGTTCGGGTTAAGTTTAGGGTTAGGTTGACGTTAAGGTAAGGGTTACGGTGCGGGTGGGAGTTAGGGTTAGGTTGAGGGTGAGGGTTCGGATTAGGGTTAGGGTGATCGTGAGGGTTATGGTTAGTGTTAGGGTGAGTGTTAGGATGAGGGTTAGGATGAGGGTTAGCGTTAGGATTATTGTTAGGGTGAGGGCTAGGGTGAGGGTGAGTTTTAGGGTTAGGGTTAGGGTTAGGGTGAAGTTTAGGGTTAGGGTTAGGCTTAGTGTTAGATTTAGGGTTAGGCTGAGGGTTAAGTTGAGGGTAAGGGTTAGGGTAGGTTTAGGATTAAGGTTAGGGTAAGGGTTAGGGTGAGTGTGAGCATTAGGGCTAGGGTTAGGGTTTCGCTTAGGATTAGGCTGAGGGTGATGGTGAGGATGAGGGTTAGGTTTAGTGTTAGATTAAGGTTTAGGGTTAGGGTTAGAGTTAGGGTGAGAGTCAGTGTAAGGTTATGTTTTGGGTTAGGGTGAGGGTTAAGGTGAGCATGAGGTTTAGGGTTACGTTGAGGATTAGGCTTAGGGTTAGGGCTAGGGTGAGGGTTAAGGTTAGGTTAGGGTGAGGGTAAGGATGAGGACTAGGGTTAGGATTAGGTTTAGGGTGAGGCCTAGGGTGAGGGTGAGGGTTAGGGTTAGTGTTAGATTAAGGTTTAGGGTTAGAGGTATTGGGTGAGTTTTAGGGTACGGCTAGGATTAGGGTTAGGGTGAGGGTTACAGTGAGCATGAGGTTTAGGGTTACGTTGAGGATTCGTGTTAGGGTTAGGGCTAGGGTGAGGGTTAAGTTTAGGGTTAGGGTGAGGGTAAGGATGAGGATTAGGGTTAGGATTAGGGTTAGGGTGAGGGCTAGGGTGAGGGTGAGGGTTAGGGTTACTGTTAGATTAAGGTTTAGGGTTAGGGTTAGGGTAAGGGTTAGGTTGAGGGTAGGTTTACAGTGAGGGTGAGGATTATGGTTAGGGTGAGGGTTAGGGTTAGGATTAGGGTTAGCATGAGGGTTAGTGTTAGGATTACAGTTAGGGTTAGGGTTCGGGTTAGGTTTATGGTTAGGATTAGTGTTATTGTTAGGGTTAGGGATAGAGTAATTGGAAGTGTGAGGGTGAGGTTGAGGGTTAGGGTTAGGGTTAGGGTGAAGTTTACTGTTAGGGTTAGGATTAGGGTTAGTGTGAGGGTGAGGTTTAGGGTTAGATTTAGGGTTAGTTGGAGGGTTAGGTCGAGGTTCAAGGTTAGGGTTAGTTTTAGGATTAATGTTAGAGTGAGGGTTAGGTTGAGGTTTAGGTTTATGGTTAGGGTTAGGGTTAGGATCAGGATGAGGGTGAGGGTGAGTGTGAGGGTTAAGATTAGGGTTAGGCTTAGGCTGAGGGTGAGGGTGGCGGTGAGGGTGGTGGTGAAGATTAGGTTTAGTGTGATGGTTAGGTTTGGGGATAGGGTGAGTGTTTGGATGAGGCTTAGGATTAGGATTAGGGTTAGGGCGAGGGCTAGGGGGAGGGTGAGGGTTAGGGTAAGGATTAAGCTTAGGCTTAGGGTTATGCTGAGCGAGTGGTTGAGGGTGAGAGTTAGGGTGAGTTTGATGGTTAGGTTTACGGTTATGGTGAGGGTTAGGATGAGGTTTAGGGTTAGGGTGAGGGTTAGAGTGAGGATGATGGTAAGGAAAGGTGAGGTTTAGTCTGAGGGTGAGGGTTAAGATAAGGGTGAGGGTTAGGGTTTAGTTTAGGGTTATGGTAGGGGTTAGGGTTAGGGTTAGGTTGAGGGTTAGATTGAGGATTACGGTTAGGGTTAGTGTGAGGCTAGGGTGAGGGTGAGGTTTACGGTTTGGTTTAGGGTGAGGTTTAGGGATAGGATTAGTTTTAGGGTTGGGGTGAGGGTGAGTTTTAGGGATAGAGTTAGATTTAGGGGGATGGTTAGGGTGAGGTTTATGGTTATTGTTATTTTTAGGTTTTGGGGATGGTGAGGGTTAGGTTGAGGTTTAGGGATAGGGTTAGGTTTAGTATTTGGGTTAGGGTGAGGGTGAGGGTGACCGTTAGGGTGAGGGCTAGGCTTAGGCTTAGGCTTAGGCTGAGGGTGAGGGTGGGGGTGAGAATTAGGGTTAGGGTGATGGTTTGGGTTAGGGTTAGTGTTATTGTTAGGTTTAGGGTTAGAGTTTCGGTGAGGGTGAGGGTGTGGGTGAGGGTTAGGGTTCGGATTAGGGTGTGGTTTACGGTTAGGGTTAATGTTAGTGTTAGGGTGAGGTTTAGGGTTAGATATAGGGTTAGGGTAAGGGTTAGGGTTAGGGTTAGGGATAGGGTTAGTGTTAGAATTATGGTGAGAGTGAGGGTTAGGTTGAGGTTTAGGGTTAGGGTTATGGTGAGGGTTAGTGTGAGGGTTAGTATTACGGTTAGGGTTATTGTTAGGGTGAGGGTAAGTTTTAGGGTGAGAGTTTGGGTTAGGGTGAGGGTTACTGTTATGGTGAGTGTTAGGATTAGCGTTAGGGTTATTGTTAGGCTTAGGTTTAGGGTTTTGGTTACAGTGAGGGTGAGTTATATGGTTAGTGTTAGGGTGAGGTTTACGGTTTGGGTTAGGGTTAGAATGAGGGTTAGGAAGAAGGTGAGGTTTGCTGTTAGAGTTTGGGTGATGGTGACGGTTAAGGTTAGGATTTGGGTTAGGGTGAGGGTGAGTGTGTGTGTTAGGGTTATGTTTAGGTTTCGGCTAAGAGTTAGGCAAAGGGTGAGGTTGAGGGTGAAGTTTAGGGTTAGGATTAGGGTTAGTGTGAGAGTGAGGGCGACGGTTTGATTTAGTGTTAGGGTGAGGGTTAGGGTGAGTGTTAGGATTAGGGTTAGGGTTATGGTGAGCGATAGGGTTAGGATTAGGTTGAGGGTTTGGGTTAGGGTAAGAGTTAGGGTTCGGTTAAGTTCAGGGTTAGGGTGAGGGTTTGGGTTAGGGTTATGGTGAGCATTAGGGTTAGGGTTAGGTTGAGGGTTTGGGTTAGGTTAAGGATGAGGATTAGTTTTAGGGTTAGGTTGAGGGTTAGGATGAGGACTAGGGTTACGATTAGTGTTAGGGTGAGGGATAGGGAGAGGGTGAGAACTAGGATTTGTGTTAGGTTAAGGTTTAGGTTAAGGGATAGGTTTAAGGTGAGGGTTATTATGAGGGTTAGGGTTACGGTGAGGGTGAGGGTTAGGGTTAAGGTGAGTGTTAGGGTTAGGATTAGGGTTAGGGTTAGGGTGAGGGTGAGGTTTATGGTTAGATTTAGGGTTAGGGTGAAGCTGAGGGTGAGTGTTAGGGTTCCAGTTAGTGTTAGGTTTAGGGTTAGTGAAAGGGTCAGGGTTAGAGTGAAGGTAAGTGTAAGGGTTAGGGTTAGGGTTAAGGTTAGGGGGAGGGTTAGGATGAGAGTTAGTATTAGGATTAGGGTTAGGGTGAGGGCTAGGGTGAGGGTGAGGTTTAGGGTTAAGTTTAGGGTGAGCTTTAGGGTTAGGATTAGTGTTAGGGTTAGGGTGAGGCTGAGGTTTAGGGTTAGAGTTAGGGTTAAGGTGAGGCTGAGGGTGAGGGTTAGGGTTAGGTTTAGGATTAGGATTAGGGTAAGGGTTAGGGTGAGTGTGAGAGTTAGGGTTAGGTTTAGAGTTAGGATCAAGCTGAGCTTGAGCTTTAGGGTTACGTTGAGGATTAGGGTTAGGGTTAGGGCTAGGGTGAGGGTTAAGTTTAGGGTTAGGGTGAGGGTAAGGATGAGGATTAGGGTTAGGATTAGGGTTAGGGTGAGGGCTAGCATGAGGTTGAGTGTTAGGGTTATTGTTAGATTAAGGTTTAGGGTTAGGGTTAGGGTTAGGGTGAGGGTTAGGTTGAGGGTTAGGGTTATGGTGAGGGTGATGATTAGGGTTAGGGTGAGGGTTGGGTTTAGGATTAGGGTTAGTGTGAGGGTGAGTGTTAGCATTAGCGTTAGGGTTAGGGTTAGGGTTAGGTTTCGGGTTAGGTTTAGTGTTATTGTTAGGGTTAGGATTAGAGTTATGGTGAGGGTGAGTGTGAGGGTGAGGTTTACGGTTAGGGTGAGGTTTAGGTTGAGGGTTAGTATTATGGTTAGTTTCAGGGTGAGGGTTAGGTTTATGGTGAGGGTTAGGGTAAGGGTTAGGGTGAGAGTTAGTGTTCGATTATGTTTAGGGATAGGGTGAGGTTTAGGGTTAAGGTTACGTTGAACATGAGGTTTAGGGGTACGTTGAGGATTAGGCTTAGAGTTAGGGCTAGGGTGAGGGTTTAGGTTAGGGTTAGGGTGAGGGTAAGGATGAGGATAGGGTTAGGATTAGGGTTAGGGTGAGGGCTAGGGTGAGGGTGAGGGTTAGGGTTAGAGTTAGATTAAGTTTTAGGGTTAGGGTTGCGGTTAGGGTGAGGGTTAGGTTGAGGGTTAGTGTTTCGTTGAGAGTGAGGATTATGGATAGTGTAAGGGTTAGGTTTAGGATTATGGTTAGCATGAGAGTGAGTGTTAGGATTAGGGTTAGGGTTTGGGTTAGGTTTAGGGTTAGGATTTGTGTTATTGTTAGGGTTAGGGTGAGAGTTGTGGTGAGGGTGAGGGTGAGGGTAAGGCTTACGGATAGTGTTAGGGTGAGGTTTAGGATTAGGGTTAGGGTGAGGGTGAGGTTTAGAGTTAGATTAAGGGTTAGTAGGAGGGTTAGGTCGAGGGTTAAGTTTAGGGTTAGTTTTAGGGTTAAGGTTAGGGAGAATGTTAGGTTGAGGTTTAGGGTTATGGATAAGGTTAGGGTTAGGATTAAGGTGAGGGTGAAGGTGAGTGTGAGGGTTAGGGTTAGGGTTAGTCTTAGGCTTAAGGTTAGGCTGAGTGTGAGGATGGAGGTGAAGATTAGGTTTAGGGTGATGTTTAGGATTAGGGCTAGGATGAGTTTTAAGATGAGGGTTAGGATTACTATTCTGGTTAGTGCGAGGTCTAGGGTTAGGGTGAGGGTTAGGGTAAAGTTTAGGCTTAAGCTTAGGGTTAGGCTGAGCATGAGGTTGAGGGTGAGGTTTAGGGTTAGGGTGATGGTTAGGTTTACGGTTAGGGTGGGGGTTGGGATGAAGTTTTGGGTTAGGGTGAGAGTTAGGGTGAGGATGATGGTAAGGGTAAGGGTAATGTTTACGTTGAGGTTGAGTGTTAATGTGAGGGTGAGGGTTAGGGTAAAGTTTAGGGTTAGGGTTAGGGTTAAGGTTAGGGTTAGGGTGAGGGTTAGGGTTAGGATTAGGGTTAGGGTGAGGTTGAGTGTTAGCATTAGGGTTAAGGTTAGGGTTAGGGTTAGGGTTAGGATTAGTGTTCTTGTTAGGGTTAGGGTTAGAGTTATGGTGAGGGTGAGGGTTAGGGTTAGTGTTAGGGTTAAGGTTAGGGTGAGGATTAGGTTGAGGTTTAGGGTTAGGGTTAGGTTTAGGGTTAGGATTAGGGTTAGGGTGAGGGTGAGTGTGAGTTTTAGGGTTAGGGTTAGGCTTATGCTTAGGGTTAGGCTGAGGGTGAGGATTAGGGTTAGGGTGATGTTTAGGGTTAGGGTTATAGTGAAGGATAGTGTTAGGGTTAGGGTTACAGTTAGGATTAGGGTGACGATGAGGTTTAGGGGTAGAGTTAGGGTTAGGTTGAGGGTTAGCATTAGAGTGAGGGTTAGGGTGGCGTTGACGGTAAGGATAAAGGTGAGGGTTAGGCTGAAGTTGAGGTTACAGTAAGGGTGAGGGTTAGGGTTAGGGTGAGGGTTCAGGTGAGGGTGAGGGTTAGATTGAGGATTAGTGTTAAGGTTAGTGTGAAGTTTAGGGTGAGGATGAGGGTTAGGGTTAGGGTGAGGGCTGGGAGAGGGTCAGGTTTAGGGTTAGTGTTAGGGTGAGGTTTAGGGTTAGGATGATGGTTAGTGTTAGTGTGAGGGTTAGTGTTAGTGTGAGGGTTAGTGTTAGGGTGAGGGTAAGTGTTAGGGTGAGGGTTAGGGTTAGGGTGAGTTTTATGGTTAGGGTGAGGGTTACGGTTAGGGTTAGGATTATTGTTATCTTTAGGGTTAGGGTTTCGGTTATGGTGAGTATGAGGATTACATTTATGGCTAAAATGAGTTTTAGGGATAGGATTATGGTTAGGGTTAGGGTCAGGTTGATGTTTTGTGTTGGAGTTACGGTCTGGGTGAGTCTGAGGGTGAGGGTTAGGGTTAGGATTAATGTTAGGGATAGGCTTAAGGTGAAGGTTAATTTGAGGGTGAGGGTTAGAGTTAGGGTTAGGAGTAGGATTAGGGTTACTCTTAGGGTGAGTGTGAAGGTTAGGATTAGGGTTAGGGATAGGCTTAGTTTTAGGCTGAGGTTGAGGGTAAGGTTTAGGGTTAGGGTTAGGGTTAGGATGAGTGTGAGTGTTATTGTTAGGATTAGGGTTAGGGTGAGGGTGAGTGTGTGTGTTAGTTTTAGGGTTAGGGTTAGGGTTAGGTTTAGGTTGAGGTTTGAGTTTTGGTATAGGGTTACAGTTAGGTTTATGGTGAGGGTGAGGTTTAGGGTTAGGCTGAGGGTGAGGGTGGGTTTGAGGATTAGAGTTAGGGTTAGGATTAGGATTAGGGTTAGGGATATTGTTAGTGTTATGTTTAGGGTTAAGTTTGTGGTGAGGCTGAGGGTGCAGGTGAGGGTGAGGTTTAGGGTTAGAGTTAGGGTGAGGTTTAGGGTGAGGGTGATGTTTAGGGTTAGAGTTAGGGTTAGGGTGAAGGTTAGGTTGAGGTTTAGGGTTAGTGTTAGTGTTAGGGGTAGGGTTAGCGTGAGATTTAGGGGGAGGTTTAGGGTTAGGGTTAGGGTGAGGGATAGGATTAGGGTTAGGGTGCAGGTGAGTGTGTGTTTTAGGGTCAGGTTTAGGGTTAGGCTTAGGGTTAGGCTGATGGTGAGGTTGAGGGTGAGGGTTAGGGTTCGGTTTGGGGTGAGGGTTAGGGTTAGGATTAGGGGTAGGTTGAGGGTTAGGATGAGGTTTATGGTTAGGATTTGGATAAGGCTGAGGGCTAGGCTGAGGGTTAGAGATAGGGTTAGGTTTAGGATTAGGGTTAGGGTGAGGTTGAGTGTGAGGGTTAGTGTTAAGGTTAGGGTTAGGCTTATAGTTAGTGTGAGGGTTAGGGTTAGGTTTTGGGTTAGGGTGAGGTTGAGGCTGAGCATTATGTTTAGGGATAGGATTAGGTTTAGGGTTAGTTTTAGGGTTAGGGTTAGTGTTAGGAATATGTTGAGGGTTAGGAATAGGATTAGGGTTAGGGTTAGACTTAGGGTTAGGCTGAGGGTGAGGGTGGGTGTGATGATTAGAGTTAGGGTTAGGGTTAGGCTTAGGGTTAGGGTTATTGTTAGTGTTATGGTTAGGGTTATGTTTGTGGTGAGGGTGAGGCTGAGGGTGAGGGTTATGTTTATGGATAGGGTTAGGGTTACGGTTAGTGTTAGGGTTATTATTATTGTTAGGGTTAGAGTTAGATTTACGGTGAGGGTGAGGATACGGGTGAGGGTTAGGTTTAGAGTTCGGGTGGGGTTTACGGTTAGGGTTAGGATTAGGGTTCGGGTGAGGTTGACGTTTAGGGTTAGATTTAGGTTTAGTGTTAGTGTGAGGGTTAGTTTTAGCGTTAGGGTTAGTGTTACAGTGAGGGTAAGACTTAGGGTGACGGTTTGGGTTAAGGTGACGGTTATGGTTAGGGTGAGGTTTAGCATTAGGTTTAGGGTTGTTGTTAGGTTTCGGTTTAAGGTTACTGTTATGGTGAAGGTGAGGGTGAGGTTTAGGGTTAGGGTTAGGGTGAGTTTTAAGGTGAGGGTGAGGTTTAGGGTTAGAGTTAGGGTTAGGATAAGGGTTAGGTTGAGGGTTAGGGTTAGGGTTAGTGTTAGGGTGAGATTAGGGCAAGGTTTAGGGTTAGGGTTAGGGTGAGGGTTAGGATTAGGGTTAGCATGCGGGTGAGTGTGTGTGTTAGGGTTAGGTTTAGGGTTAGGCTTAGGATTAGTCTGAAGTTGAGGTTGAGGGTGAGGGTTAGGATTAGGGTTAGGGTGAGGGTGAGGTTAAGGGTTAGGATTAGGGTTAGGGTGAGGGTTAGGATGAGGCTTAGTGTTAGGATTAGGGTTAGGGTGAGTGCTAGGGTGAGCTTTAGGGTTAGGTTAAGGTTTAGGCTTAGGCTTAGGGTTAGGCTGAGCGTGAGGTATAGGTTGAGGGTTAGGGTTATGGTGATGGTTAGGTTTATGGTAAGGGTGAGGGTTAGGATGAGGTTTAGGTTATGGGGAGGTTTAGGGTGAGGATGATGGTAAGGGTAAAGGTGAGGTTTAGGCTGAGGGTGAGGGTTAAGATAATGGTGAGTGTTAGGGTTAGGTTTATGGTTAGGGTGAGGGTTAGGATTAGGCTTTGGGTGAGAGTTAAATTGAGGTTTAGGGTTAGGGTTAGTGTAAGGTTTATGGTGAGGATGAGGGTTAGGGTTAGGGTTAGGATTATTTTTAGGTTTAGGGTGAGGGTGAGGTTTTCTTTTGGAAAGAGGGTTAGGGTGAGGGTTAGGGTGAAGGTTAAGGTTAGGGTAAGGGTTATCATGGGGGTGATGGTAAGGGTAAACGTGAGGGTTAGGCTGAGGGTGAGGGTTACAGTGGGATGAGGGTTAGGGTTAGGGTGAGGGTTAGGGTTAGGGGAAGGGTGTGGGTAAAAGTTAGATTGAGAATTAGAGTTAGGGTTAGTGTGAGGATAAGGGTTAGTGTTAGGGTGATGGCTAGGGTGAGATGAGGGTTAGGTTTAGCTTTAGGGTGAGGTTTTGGGTTAGGGTGATGATTAGGGTTAGTTTGAGGGTTAGTGTTAGGCTTAGGGTTAGTGTTACGGTGAGAGTAAGTGTTAGGGTGAGTGTTATGTTTAGGGTGAGTGTTATGGTTAGGTTGAGGGTTAGGGTTAGGATTAGGGTTATTGTTAGGGTTAGGGTTACAGTTATAGTGAGGGTGAAAGTGAGGGTTAGGGTTAGGGTTAGGATGAGGTTTAGGTTTAGCGTTAGGTTTAGAGTTAGGGTTAGGGTGAGAGTGAGGTTTATGGTTAGAGTTAGGGTTAATGTTAGGGTTAGGGTTATGGTGATTGTTTGGGTTGGAGTTAGGCTTAGGCTTAGGTTTATGCCAAGCATGAGGGTGAGGGTTAGGCTTATGGTTAGGGTGAGGTTTAGGGTTCGGGTTAGGGTGAGGGTTAGGATGAGGTTTAGGGTTAGGATTTGTGTTAGGGTGAGGGTTAGGTTTAGGGAGACGGTTAGGTTTAGGAGGGTTAGGGTTAGGCTTAGGATGAGTGTGAAGATCAGGGTTAGGGTTAGGCTTAGGTTTAGGGTGAGGGTTAGTGTTAGGGGTTTGGTTAGGCTGAGGGTGAGGCTGAGGATAGGGTTAGGTTTAGGGTTAGGTTTTGGGTTAGGTTTAGGGTTAGGGATTGGGTTACAATTAGGGTTAGCGTTAGGGTTAGGGTTAGGCTTAGGGTTAGGCTGAGGGTGAGGTTGGGGTTGAGGTTTAGAGTTAGGGTTAGGATTACGATTATTGTTAGTGTTATGGTTAGGGTTAAGTTTCAGTGAGGGTGAGGCTGAGGGTGAGGGTTATGGTTATGGTTATGGTTAGAGTTAGTGTTATTTTTAGGGTTAGGTTTAGAGTTACAGTAAGATTGAGGGTGAGGGTGAGGGTTGGAGTTAGGGTGAGGTTTAGCGTTAGGGTTAGGGTGAGGGTGAGTTTTAGGGTTAGAGTTAGTGTTATGGGGAGCGTCAGGCTGAGGTTTATGGTTAGGGTTAGTGTTAAGGGCAGGGTGAGGTATAGGTTGAGGTTTAGGGATAGGGTTAGGTTTAGTATTAGGTTTTGGGTGAGGTTGAGGGTGAGTGTGAGGGTTAGGGTGAGGTTTAGGCTTAGGCTTAGGTTTAGGCTGAGGGTGAGGGTGGGGGTGAGGATTAGGGTTTGGGTAATGATTCAGGTTAGGGTTAGTGTTATTGTTAGGGTTAGGGTTAGAGTTACGGTGAGGGTGAGGGTGCGGGTGAGGGTTAGGCTTAGGGTTAAGCTGGGGTTTAGGGTTAGGGTTAGGGTTAGTGTGAGGGTGAGGTTCAGGTTTAGATTTAGGGTTGGGGGAGGGTTAGGGTTAGGGTTAGGCATAGGGTTAGTGTTCGGGTTAGGGTGAGGGTGAGGGTTAGGTTGAGGTTTAGGGTTATGGTTAGGGTTAGTGTGAGGGTTAGGTTTAGGGTTAGGGTTATTGTTAGGGTGAGGGTAAGTTTTAGGGTGAGAGTTTTAGTTAGGGTGAGCGTTATGGTTTGGGTGAGGGATAGGATTAGGTTAGGGTTATTGTTAGGGTTAGGTTTAGGGTTTTGGTTACGGTGAGGGTGAAGTTGAGGTTTAGGGTTTGGGTTAGGTTTAGAGTGAGGGTTAGGATGAGGGTGAGGTTTACGGTTGGATTTAGGGTTAGTCTTAGGATTAGACTGAGTGTGAGGTTGGGGTTGAGGATTAGGGTAAGGGTTAGGATTAGTGTTATTGTTAGTGTTATGGTTAGGGTTAAGTTTGCACTGAGGGTGAGGCTGAATTTGAGGCTTATGATTAGGGTTAGGGTTAGGGTTAGTGTTATTTTTAGCGTTAGGGTTAGATTTACGGTGAGATTGAGGGGTTAGGGTGAGGGTTAGGGTTAGGGTGAGGTTTAGGGTGAGGTTTAGGGTTAGGGTTAGGGTGAGGTTTAGGGTTAGAGTTAGTGTTAGGGGGATGGTTAGGTTGAGGTTTAGAGTTAGCATTATTGTTAGGGTTAACGGGGAGGGTGAGGGTTAGGTTGAGTTTTAGCGATAGGGTAGATTTAGTATTAGGGGTAGGGTGAGGGTGAGTGTGACAGTTAGGGTGAGGGTTAGGCATAGGCTTAGGGTTAGGCTGAAGGTGAGGGTGGGGGTGAGGATTAGGGTTACGGTGATGGTTTGGGTTAGGGTTAGTGTTATTGTTAGGCTTAGGGTTAGTGTTATGGTGAGGGTGAGGGTGTGGGTGAGGGTTAGGCTTAGGGTTAGGGTGGGGTTTCGGATTAGGGTTTGGGTTAGTGTGAGGGTGAGGTTTAGGGTTAGAATTAGGGTTATGATTAGGGTTAGGGTGAGGGTTAGGGATAGCTTTAGTGTTAGAGTTAAGGTGAGGGTGAGGGTTAGGTTGAGGTTTAGGGTTATGGTTATGGTTAGGTTTAGTGTGAGGGTTAGTGTTAGTGTTAGGGTTAGTGTTAAGGTGAGGGTAAGTTTTAGGGTGAGATTTTGGGTTAGGGTGAGGGTTATGGTTAGGGTGAGGGTTAGGATTAGTGTTAAGGTTATTGTTAGGGTTAGGTTTAGGCTTTTGGTTTCAGTGAGAGGGAGGGTGAGGTTTAGGGTTAGTGTTAGGGTGAGGTTTAGGGTTAGGATTAGTGTTAGGGTTAGGGTTAGGGCGAGAGTTAGGAGTACAGTTAGGGTTAGGGTTAGGCTTAAGGTTAGAGTTAGGTTTAGGGTTTCGGTTACGGTGAGGGTGAGTTTCAGTATTAGGGTTAGGGTGAGTGTGAGGTTTAGGGTGAGAATTAGGGTTAGGGTGAGGCTGAACATGAGGGTGAGGGTTAGGGTTAGGGTTAGTATTAGGATTAGGTTTAGGATTAGGGTGAGTGTGAAGGTTATGGTTAGGGTTAGTGTTAGCCTCAGGTTTAGGCTGAGGGTTTGCATGAGGGTGAGGGTTATGGTTAGTTTGAGGGGTAAGGTTAAGTTTAGGATGAGGTTTAGTGTTAGGGTTGTGGTTAGAGTTATGGTTAGGGTGAGGGTGAGGTTTAGGGCTAGAGTTAGTTTTAGGGTGAGGGTTATGGTGGGTGTGAGGGTTAGGATAGGGGTGAAGTTAAGGGTAAACGTGAGGGTTAGGCTGAGGGTGACCATTACGGTAAGGTTGAGGGTTAGGGTTAGGGTGACATTTAGGGTTAGGTTTAGTGTGCGAGTTAGGGTACACTTTAAGTGTAGGGTTAGGGTGAGGGTTAGGGTAAGGGTTACAGTGAGGGTGAGTGTTAGGTTTATGTTGAGGGCTAGGTTGAGGGTGAGGGTTAGGGTTAGAGTTAGGGTGAGTGCTAGGGGGAGGGTTAGGGTTAGGGATAGGGTTGGGTTTAGGATCAGTGTTAGGTTGAGGGTGAGTGTGAGGGTTAGGGTTATGTTTAGGGTTAGGCTTAGAGTTGGGGTGAGGATTAGGGGTAGAGTTTGGGTTAGGGTGAGGCTGAGGCTGAGGATTAGTGTTAGGTTTAGGGTTACGGTTACGCTTAGGGTTAAGCTGAGGGTGAGGGTGGTGGTTAGTATTAGAGTTAGGGTTAGGTTAGGCTTAATTTTAGGGTTATTGTTAGTGTTATGGTTCGGGTTAAGTTTGCAGCGAGGGTGAGGCTGAGGGTGAGGGTTATGGTTAGAGTTAGGGTTAGGGTTAGGGTTAGTGTTATTGTTAGGTTTAGGTTTATGGTTACGGTGAGGGTCAGGGTGAGGGTTAGGGTTAGGGTTAGGGTGAGGTTTAGGGTTAGGGTTAGGATTAGGGTTAGGGTTAGTGTGAAGTTTAGGGTTAGATTTAGACTTAGTTGGAGGGTTAGGTCGAGCGTTAATGTTAGGGTTAGTGTTAGGGTTAAGGTTACGGTGAGGTTTAGGATGTGGTTTAGGGTTAGGGTTAGGGTTAGGATTAGGGTTAGGGTGAGGTGAATGTGAGAGTTAGGGTTAGGCTTAGGCTTAGGCTGAGGGTTAGGCTGAGGGTGAGGGAGTGGGTGAGGATTACGGTTAGCGTGATGTTTGGTTCAGGTTAAGGTGAGGGCTAGGATGAGGGTTAGGGTTAGGCTTAGGGTTAGGGTGAGGGCTAGGGTGATGGTGAGGGTTAGGGTAAGTGTTATGCTTAGGCTTAGGGTTAGGCTGAGCATGAGGTTGAGAGTGAGTGTTAGGGTTAACGATAGTGTGACATTTAGTGATAGGTTTAGTGTTAGAGTTAGGGTTAGGACGAGAGTGAGGTTTAGGAGTAGGGTTAGGGTCAGCGTGAGGATTAGGGTTTGGGTGAAGGCAAGGGTGGGGGTAACGGTAAGGGTAAAGGTGAGAGTTAGGCTGAGGGTGAGGGTTATGATAAGGGTGGGGGTTAGGTTTAGGATGAGGGTTAGGGTTAGGGTTAGGGTGAGGTTGAGGGTTAGATTGAGGTTTAGTGTTAGGGTTAGTGTGAGGTTTATGGTGAGGATGAGGGTCAGGGTTAGGGTGAGGGTGAGGGTTAGGGTTAAGTTTAGGGTTTGGGTGAGGTTTAGGATTAGGGTGATGTTTAGGGTTAGTGTGAGGGTTATGGTTTGTGTTAGGATTAAGATTAGGGTTAGGGTTAGGGTGAGTGTGAGGGTTAGTGTTAGGGTTAGGGTTAGGCTTAGTGTTAGGCTGAATATGAGGGTGAAGTTGAGGGTTATGGTGAGGGTGAGGATTAGGTTTAGGGTTAGGGTGAGAGTTAGGGTTAGGGTTAGGGTTAGGGTTAGGGTGAAGGTGAGGGTGAGAGTGAGGGTTAGTGTTAGGGTGAGGGTTAGGATGAGGGTTAGGGTTAGGATTAGGGTTAGGGTGAGGGCTAAGATGAGGGTGAGGTTTAGGGTTAGGTTTAGGGTGAGGTTTAGGGTTAGGTTTAGGGTTAGGGTGAGGGTGAGGGTCAGGTTTAGGGTTAGAGTTAAGGATAGGGTGAGGCTGAGGGTGAGGGTTAGGGTTAGGGTTAGTGTTAGAGTTAGGGTTACAGTGAGGGTGAGGGTGAGTGTGAGGATTATGCTTAGTGATAAGATTAGGTTTAGGGTACAGGTTAGGGTGAGTGTGAGGGTTAAGGTTAGGGTTAGGGTGAGAGTTAGGATTAGGGTGAGGTTTAGTGTTAGGGTTATGGTTAGGGTGTGGGTTAGTGTTAGTGTTAGGGTGAGGGTTAGGATGAGGATTAGGGTTAGGATTAGGGTTAGGGTGAGGGCTAGGGAGAGGGTGAGGGTTAGGGTTAGTGTTAGGGTGAGGTTTAGGTTTAGGGTTTAGTCTTAGGGTCAGGGATAGGATGAGAGTTAAGGTTACTGTAACTCTGAGGGTTTGCATTAGGGTGAGGATTAGGGTTCGGATTAGGCTTAGAGTGAAGGTGAGTATTAGGATTAGGTTAGGGTTAGGGCTAGGGTTATGTTTAGGCTTAGGATTAGTTTATTGTTTGGGTTAGGGTTAGAGTTACAGTGATGGTGAGCTTCAAGGTGAGGGATAAGCTTAGGCTTATGCTTAGGGATAGGCTGAGCTTGAGGTTGAGGTTGAGGGTTAGGGTTAGGGTGATGGTAAGGTTTATGGTTAGTGTGAGGGTTAGGTTGAGGGTTAAGGTTAGGGTTAGGTTTACGGTTAGTGTGAGGGTTAGGTTTAGGTTTTGGGTTAGGATGAGGATGATGCTCAGGATTACTGTTAGTTTTAGGGTTAGGGTTAGGTTTAGGGTTAGGGTTAGTTGTAGGGTTACGGAGAGGGTTTGGGTTAAGTTTAAGGTTATGGTTAGGTTTAGGGTGAGGGCTAGGGTGAGGCTTAGGGTGAGGTTTAGTGTTAGGGATAGGGTTAGGGTGAGGGTTAGTTTGAGGGTTATGGTTAGGGTTAGTGTTAGGGTTAGGGTTAGGGTGAGATTTAGGCGGAGTGTTAGGGTTAGGGATAGGGTTAGGATTAGGGTTAGGGTGAAGATGAATATTTGTGTTTAGTTTAGCTTTACGGTTAGGCTTAGGTTTAGGCTGAGGGTGATGTTGAGGATGAGGGTTAGGGTTATGGTGAGGGTTAGGGTTAGGGTTAGTGGGAGGGTTAGGGTGAGGGGTAGTTTTAGGATTAGGGTTAGGGAGAGGGCTAGGTTTTGGGTGAGGTTTAGGGTTAGTGTTAGGGTGAGGTTTAGGGTTAGGGTTAAGGTTAGGTTAAGGGTGAGGATTAGGCATAGAGTTAGTGTTATGGTGAGGCTGACCGTGAGGGTTAGGTTTAGGGTTAGTGTTAGATTTATGGTGAGTGTGATGGTTAGTATTAGTGTTAGGGTTAGGCTTAGGGTTAGGCTGAGGTTGAGGGTGAGGGTTAGGGTTAGGGTGAGGGTTAGGGTTAGGGTTAGGGTGAGGGTGAGCGTAAGGGTTAAGGTTAGGGTTAGGCTTAGGGTTAGGCTGAGGGTTAGGGTGAGGGTTAGGTTTACGGTTAGGGTGAGGGTTAGGGTTAGTGTTAGTGTTATTGTTAGGGTCAGGGTTAGAGTTAAGGTGAGGTTAGGGTGCGGGTGAGGGTTAGGGTTAGGGTTAGAGGGGGGTTAAGGGTTAGGGTTAGGGTGAGCGTGTGATATAGATTTAGATATGGTGTTAGTAGGAGGCTTAGGGTGAGGGTTATGTTTAGTGTTAGTGTTAGTGTTACTGTTCCAGTTATGGTTAGCATGAGGGTTAGGGTTAGGGCTAGGCTTAGGCTTAAGCTTAAGCTTAGGCCAAGCACGAGTGTGAGGGTTAGGGTTAGGGTTAGGGTGAGGGTTAGAGTGAGGTTTAGGGTTAGGGTTAGGTTTAGGGTGAGGGCTAAGGTGAGGCTTAGGGTGAGGTTTAGGGTTAGGAAGAAGGTTAGGTTTAGGATTAGGGTTAGGTTGAGAGTGAGTGTGAGGGTTAGGGTGAAGGTTAGGGTTAGGCTTAGGTTTAGGATGGGAGTTAGGATTAGTGTTTGGGTTAAGGAGAGGGTGAGTCTGAGTATTAGGTTTAGGTTTAGGGTTAGAGTTAAGGTTAGGTTTAAGGTTAGGGTTAAGGTTAGTTTTAGGGTTATGGTGAGGGTTAGGGTTAGGGTTAGGGTTAGGGTTTGCCTTAGGGTTAGGCTGATGGTGAGGGTGGGGGTGAGGATAAGGTTAGGGTTAGGGTTAGGTTGAGGGTTAGGTTTAGGGTGGAGTTTAGGATTAGGGTTAGGTTTATGGTTACGGTGAGGGTTAGGGTTAGGGTTAGGTTTACGCTGAGAGTGAGGGTTAGGGTTAAGTTGAGTGTTAGGTTTAGGGTGAGCGTGAGGTTTAGGTTGATGTTTAGGGATATTGTTAGGTTTAGGATTAGGGATAGTTTTAGCATGAGTGTGAGGGTTAGGGTGAAGGTTAGGGTTAGGCAGAAGGTGAGATTGAGGTTTAGGGTTAGGTTTATGGTGAGGGCTAATTGTAGGGTTATGAGGAGGGTTTGGATGAGCTTTAGAGTTAGGATAATGGTTAGGGTGAGGGGTATTGTGAGGGTGAGTTTTAGGTTTAGGGTTAGGGTGAGGTTGAGGTTTAAGTTTAGGTTTGGGTTATGTTGAAGGTGAGGTTTAGGGTTAGAGTTAGGGTTAGGGTGAGGCTGAATGTGAGGGTTATGGTTAGGGTTAGGATTAGAATTAGGGTAAGGGTTAGGGTTAGGGATAGGGTTAGGGTTAGGATTAGGGTTATTGTTAGGGTTAGGGTTAGAGTTATGGTGAGGGTTTGGTTGCGGGTGAGGTTTATTGTTAGTGTTAGGGTAGGGTTAAGTGTTAGGGTGAGTGTTAGTGTGAGGGTGAGGTTTAGGGTTAGATATAGGGTTAGGGGTATGGTTAGGCTGAGGGTTAGGTTGAGGGTTAAGGTTAGGGTTAGGGTTACGTTGAAGGTGAGGTTTAGGGTTAGAGTTAGGGTTAGGGTGAGGCTGAAGGTGAGGGTTAGGGTTAGGGGTAGTGTTAGAGTTAGGGTTAGGGTGAGGGTTAGGATGATGGTGAGGGTTAGGTTTAGGGTTAGGATTATAATTTGGGTAAGAGTTAAGGTTAGGCTTAGGCTTAGGGTTAGGGTTAGAGTTATTGTTAGGGTTAGTGTTAGAGTTATGATGAGGGTGAGGTTGCGGGTGAGGTTTAGGGTTAGGGTTAGGTTGGGGTTAAGTGTTAGGGTTAGGGTTAGTGTGAGGGTGAGGTTTATGGTTAGATATAGGGTTAGGGCTATGGTTAGGGTGAGGGTTAGGTTTAGTGTTAGTGTAAGGGTTAGGGTGAGGTTGAGGGTTAGTTTGAGGTTTAGGGTTATGGTTAGGTTTAGGGTTAGTGTGAGGGTTAGTGTTAGGGTTAGGGTTAGTGTTAAGGTGAGGGTAAGTGTTAGGGTGTGGGTTTTGGTTAGGGTGAGGTTTACGGTTAGGGTTGTTGTTAGTGTTATGTTTAGGGTTAAGTTTGCGGTGAAGGTGAGGCTGATGGTGAGGGTTATGGTTATACTTAGGGTTAGGGTTAGGGTTAGTGTTATTGTTTGGGTTAGGGTTAGAGTTACGGTGAGGTTGAGGGTGAGGGTGAGGGTGAGGGTTAAGGTGAGGTTTAGGGTGAGGTTCAGGTTTAGGTTTAGGGTTAGAGTGAGGGTGAGGTTTAGGGTTAGAGTTAGGGTTAGGAGTGGGTTAGGGGGTGAGGTTTAGGGTTAGGGTTAGTGTTAGAGTTAGGATGAGGGTGAGGGTTAAGATGAGGTTTAGGGATAGGTTTAGGGTTAGGATTAGGGTGAGGGTGAGGGTGAGTGTAAGGGTTAGGGTGAGGGTTAGGCTTAGGCTTATGTTTAGGCTGAGGGTGAGGGTGGGGGTGAGGATTAGGGTTAGGGTGATAGTTCGGGTTAGGGTTAGTGTTATTGTTAGGGTTAGGTTTAGAGTTACGGTGAGGGTGAGGGAGCGGTTGAGGGATAGGGTTATTGTGAGATTTAGGGTTTGGGTTAGGGTTAGGGTTAGGTTTATGGTGAGGGTGAGGTTTAGGGTTAGAATTAGTGTTCTGGTGAGGGTTAGTTTGAGGGTTAGGGTTAGTGTTAGTGTTTGGGTTAGGTTTACGGTGAGAGTTAGGGCGCGGGTTAGGGTTAGGGTTAGTGTTAGGATTTGAGTTAGGGTGAGGGTGAGTGTGATTGTTAGGGTTAGGTTTAGGGTTAGGCTTAGGGTTAGGCTGAGGGGGAGGTTGAGGGGGAGAGTTAGGGTTAGGGTGAGGGTTAGGGTTCAGGTTATGTTTAGGGTTAGGGTGAGGGTTAGGGTAAGGGTTATGCTGAGGGTGAGGGTTAGGGTTAGTTTGAGGGTTAGGTTTAAGTTTAGGGTGAGGTTGAGTGTGAGGGTTAGACTTATGATGAGGGTTAGGTTGAGGATTTGTTTTAGGATTAGGGTTAGGGTGAGGGCTATAGTGAGGGTAAGGTTTAGGGTTAGGGTTAGGGTGAGGTTTAGGGTTAGGGTTAGGGTTAGGGTTAGGGTGAGTATGAGGTTTAGGGTTAGAGTTAGGGTTACGGTAAGGCTGAGGGGGAGGGTTAGGGTTAGGGTGAGTGTTAGATTTAAGGTTAGGGTGAGGGTTAGGGTGAGGGTGAGTGTTAGGGTTAGGGTTAGGGTTAGGCTTAGGTTTAGGCTGAGGGTGAGGGTGAGAGTGAGGGTTAGGGTTAGGGTGAGGATTAGGGGGAGAGTTAAGGTTCGCATTAAGTTTAGGGTTAAGGTGAGGGTTACGGTTAGGCTTACAGCGAGCATGAGATTTAGGGTTAGGTTGAGGGTTAGGATGAGGGTTAGGATTAATGTGACAGTTAGTGTTAAGGTTAGTGTGAGGTTTAGGATGAGGATTAGGGTTAGGATTATGGTTAGTGTGAGGGCTAGTGTGAGGTTGCGGGTTAGGATTAGTGTTAGTGTGAAGTTTAGGTTAGTGTTAGGGTTAGGGTGTGTGTTAGGATGAAGGTTAGGGTTATGGTGATATGAGTGATAGGGTTAGGTTTGGGGCTAGGGTTAGAATTAGTGTTAGGGTGAAGGTGAGTATTAGGATTCGGGTTAGGGTTAGGGTTAGGGTTAGGTTTAGGATTAGGATTAGTGTTATTGTTAGTGTTAGTGTTAGAGTTAAGGTGAGGGTGAGGGTGAGGGTGAGGGTGAGTTGAGTGTCAGGATTAGGGTGAGGTTTAGGGCTAGGGTTAGGATTAGGGTTAGGGTGAGGGTGAGGTCTAGGGTTAGATTTAGGGTTAGGGTGAGGGCTAGGGTGAAGCATAGGGTGAGGGTTAGGGCTAGGGATCGGATTAGGTTTAGGATTAGAGTTAGGGTGTGGGAGAGTGTGAGGGTTAGGTTTAGGGTTAGGGTTAGGCTTAGGATTAGGGTGAGGGTTCGTGTTAGGTATTGGGTTTTGGTTGAGTGTGAGGCTGAAGATTAGATTTAGGCTTAGGGTTAGGGTTAGGTTTAGGTTTAGGGTTAGGGTTACGGTGAGGATTAGGGTTAGGTTACGGTTAGGGTTATTGTTAGATTTTTGGTTAGTGTTAAGTTTGGTGTGAGGTTGAGGCTGAGGGTGAGGGTTATGGTTAGGGTTAGGGTTATGGTTAGGGTTAGTGTTATTGTTAGGTTTAGAGTTAGAGTTACTTTGAGGTTGAGGCTGAGGGTGAGGGTTAGGTTTAGGGTGAAATTTTGGTTGAGGTTTAAGGTTAGTGTTAGGGTTATGGTTAGGATTAGTGTTAGGGTGAGGGTGAGTGTGAGCGTTACAGTTAGGGTTAGGCTTAGGTTTAGGGTTAGGGTCTGGGTGAGGGTGGGGGAGAGGATTAGGTTTAGGGTGATGGTGAAGATTAGGGTTAGAGTGTTGGATAGGGTGGGGGTGAAGGTTAGGGTGAGGGATAGGCTTAGTCTTAGTCCGAGCATGAGGGTGAGGTTTAGGGTTAGGGTTAGGGTGAGGGTTAGGCTTAGGTTTATGGTGAGGGATAGGATGAGGTTTAGGGTTAGGATTAGGGTTAGGGTTAGGGTTAGGGCTAGGGTGAGGGTTAGGGTGAGGGTTAGGGTTAGGGTTAGGGATAGGTTTAGGTTTTCAATTAGGGTTAGGGTGAGGGTGAGTGGGAGGGTTAGGGTTAGGGTTAGGATTAGGTTTAGGGTTAGGGTGAGGGTTAGGATTAGGGTGAGGCTGAGCCTGAGGATTAGGTTTAGCTTTAGGGTTAGTGTTAGGTTTAGGTTTAGGGTTAGGATTAGGGTTATGTTTAAGGTTAGGGTTACGGTGAGGGTTAGGGTTAGGTTTAGGCTTAGGGTTAAGCTGAGGCTGAGGGTGGGGGTGAGGTTTAGAGTGAGGGTTAGGGTTAGTGTTAGGGTTATTGTTAGTGTTATGGTTAGGGTTAAATTTGCGGTGATGGTGAGGCTGAGTGTGAGGGTTATGTTTAGGGTTAGGGTTAGGGATAAGGTTAGTGTTATTGTTTGGGCTAGGATTAGGGTTACAGTGAGTTTGAGGGTGAGGGTGAGGGTTTTGTTTAGGTTAAGGAGGGGTTTAGGGTTAAGGTTAGGGTTAGGGTTTGGGTTAGGGTGAGGTTTACCGTTAGATATAGGGTTATGGGGAGGGTTAGGGGGAGGGTTAAGGTTAGGGTTAGGATTTGCGTTAGTGTGAGAGTTAGTGTTAGGGTAGGGTTAGTGTTAGGGTGAGGGTAAGTGTTAGGGTGAGGGTTTGGGTTAAGGTGAGGGTTAGGGTTAGGTTAGGGTTAGGGTAATGATTAGGGTTAGGGTCAGGTTGAGGGTTACAATGAGGATTGGGGTTAGGTTTAGTGTGAGGTTAGGGTGAGGATGAGGGTTGGGGTTACAGTGAAGGTGAGGGTTAGAATTAGGATTAGGGTGAGGGCTAAGGTGATTGCGAGGGTTAGGGTTAGGGTTAGCATTATGGTGAGGTTTAGGATTAGGGTAAGGGTTAGGGTTAGTGTGAGGATTAGTTTTAGGGTTAGGGTTAGTGTTAGCGTGAGGATAACTGTTAGTTTGAGATTTAGGGTTAGGGTGAGGGTTATTGTTAGGGTGAGGGTTAAGGTTAGGTTTTGGGTTATTGTTAGGGTTAGGGTTACGGTTACGGTGAGGGTGAGGGTGAGGGTTAGGGTTATGGTTAGGGTGAGGGTTGGGTTAGGTTTAGGGTGATAGTTAGGGTTCGTGTTAAGTTTAGGGTTAGGTTGAGGGTTTGGGTAATGGTTACTGTGAGGTTGAGGGTTAGGGTTAGGTTTAGGGTTGGGGTTAGGATTTGGGTTAGGGTGAGGGTGAGGGTTAGGATGAGGTTTAGGGTTAGGATTAGTGTTAGGGTGAGGGCTAGGGTGAGGGTGAGGGTTAGGGTAAGGGTTAGTCTTAGGATTAGGTTTAGGCTGAGCATGAGGTTGAGGGTGAGGGTTAAGATTAAGGTGATGGTTAGGTTTAAGGGTTGGATGAGGGTTAGAATGAGGTTTATGGTTAGGGTGAGGTTTAGGGTGAGGATGATGGTAAGGTTAAAGGTGAGATTTAGGCTGAGTGTGAAGGTTAAGATAAGGGTGAGGGATAGGGTCAGGTTTAGGATTAGGGAAAGGGTCAGGGTTAGGGTTAGGGTGAGGGTTAGATTAAGGACTAGGGTTAGGGTTAGTGTGATGTTTATGGTAAGGATGAGTGTTAGGGAGAGGGTTAGGGTTAGTGTGGGGGTTATGATTAGGGTGAGGATTAGGGTAAGGGTGAGGTTTAGTGTTAGGGTTAGGGTTAGAGTTAGGGTTAGTGTGAGGGTGAGGTTTAGAGGCAGAGTTAGGGTTAGGGTGAGGGTTAAGGTAGGGTTAGGGTAAGGTTTAGTGAGGGGGGGTGATGTTAATGTTAAACGTGAGGTTTAGGCTGAGGGTGAGTGTTACAGTGGAGTGAGGGATAGGGTTAGGGTTTGGGGAAGGGTGTGGGTGAGTGTTAGGGTTAAGGTGATGGTTAGGGTTAGTGTGAGGGTTAGTATTAAGGTTAGGGTTAGTGTTAGGGTGAGGGGAAGTGTTAGGGTGAGGGTTAGGGTGTGGGTGAGGGTTATGTTTAGGTTGAGGTTTAGGGTTAGGGTTCGGGTAATTGTTAGGTTTAGGATTAGGTTTAGGGTTAAAGTGAGTTTGAGGGTGAGGGTTAGGTTTAGGGTTAGGATGAGGTTTAGATTTATGGTTAGAGTTAGAATTAGAGTTAGGGTGAGAGTGACGTTTACGGTTAGAGTTAGGGTTAGTGTTAGGGTGAGGGTTTAGGGTGAGGGTTGGGTTTAGGGTCAGGCTTAGGCTTAGGCTTAGGCCGAGCATGAATGTGACGGTTAGGGTTAGGGTTAGGGTAAGGGTTATGTTTAGGATTAGGGTGTGGGTTAGGATGAGGTTTAGAGTTAGGATTAGGGTTAGGGTGAGGGTTAGGGTGACAGTTAGGTTTAGGGATAGGGATAGTTTTAGGATTAGGGTTAGAGTGAGGGTGAGTGTGAGGGTTAGGGTTAAGGTTAAGCTTAGGTTTAGGCTGAGGTTTAGGGTTAGGGTTTGGGTTAGGGTGGGCGTGAAGCTGAGGATTAGGGTTAGGTTTAGGATTAGGGTTAGGTTTAGGTTTAGGGTTAGGGTTAGGGTTAGGGTTAAGGTGAGGGTTAGGGTTAGGGTTAGGATTCGGCTTAGGGTTAGGCTGAAGATGAGGGTGGTAGTGAGGATTAGGGTTAGGGTTAGGGTTAGGTTTATTGTTAGTGTTAGGTTTGCGGTGAGGGTGTGGCTGAGGATGAGGGTTATGTTTAGGGTTAGGGTTAGGGTTAGTGTTATTGTTAGGGTTAGGATTAGATCTATGGTGAGGTTGAGGTTGAAGGTGAGGGTTAGAGTTAGGGTGAGGTTTAGCGTTAGGGTTCGTGTTAGGGTTAGGTTGAGGGTGAGGTTTAGGGTTAGAGTTAGGTTTAGGGGGAGGGTTAGGTTGAGGTTTAGGGTTAGGGTTAGTGTTATGGTTAGGGTGAGGGTGAGGGTTAGGTTGAGGTTTAGGGATAGGGTTAGGTTTAGGATTGGGGTTAGGGTGAGTGTGAGTGTGAGGGTTAGGGTGAGAGTTAGGCTTAGGCTTAGGGTTCGGTTGAGGATGAGGATGGCGGTGAGGATGAGGGTTAGGGTGATGGTTCGGTTTAGGTTTAGTGTTATTGTTAGGGTTAGGGTTAGAGTTACCGTGAGGGTGAGGTTGGGGGTGAGTGTTATGTTTAGGGTTAGGGTGGGGATTTTGGTTAGTATTAGGATTACGTTGAGGGTGAGTTTTAGGGTTAGATATAGGGTTAGGGGGATGGTTAGGGTGAGGGTTAGAGTTAGGGTAAGTGTTATGGTTAGGGTTAGAGTGAGGGTTAGATTGAGGATTAGGTTTAGGGTTAGTGTGAGGTTTAAGGTGAGGATGAGGGTTAGGGTTAGGATCAGGATGAGGGTTAGAATTAGGGTTAGGGTGAGGGCTAGGGTGAGGGTGAGGCTTAGGTTTAGGGTTAGGGTTATGGTGAGGTTTAGGATTAGGGTGAGGGTTAGTGTTAGTGTGCGGGTTAGTGTTAGTGTTAGGGTGAGTGTTACGGTGGGAGTAAGTGTTACGGTGAAGGTTAGGGTTAGGCTGAGGGTTATGGTTAGGGTGAGGGTTAGGGTTAGGTTTAGGGTTAGGGTGAGGGTTTGGGTTATTGTTAGGCTTTGGCTTAGGCCGAGCATGAGGGTGAGGTTTAGGGTTAGGGTTAGGTTTAAGGTGAAGGTTAGGATGAGTTTTATGGTTGGGATTAGGGTTAGGGTGAGGGCTATGATGAGTGTTAGAGTGAGGGTTAGAGTTAGGGCTAAGGTTAGGTTTAGGATTAGGGTAAGGGTGAGCGTGAGTGTGAGGGTTAGGTTAGGGTTAGGGTTAGGCTTAGATTTAGGGTGATGGTTAGGGCTAGCGTTTGGGTTAGGGTGACGGAGCGGCTGAGGATTAGGTTTAGGTTTTGTGTTATGTTTAGAGTTATGGTTAGTTTTAGGGTTAGGGTTAGTGTTAGGGTTAAGTTGTGGGTTAGAGTTAGGGTTAGGGTTAGGCTTAGGCTTAGGCTTAGGCTGAGGGTGAGTTTGGGGGTGAGGTTTAGGGTTATGGTTAGGGTTAGGCTTGGGGTTAGGTTTATTTTTAGTCTTATGGTTAGGGTTAAGTTTGAGGTGACGGTGAGGCTGAGGGTGAGGGTTCTGGTTAGGGTTAGGGTTAGGGTTAGGGTTAGTTCTATTTTAGGGTTAGGGTGAGAGTTACAGTGAGGTTTAGGATGAGGGTGAAGGTTAGGTTTAGGGTGGGGTTTAGAGTTAGGGTTAGGGTTAGGGTAAGGGTGAGGTTTAGGGTTAGAATTAGGGTTACGGGGTGGGTTAGGGTGAGGTTTAGGTTTAGGTTTAGGGTTAAGGTTAGTCTTAGGGTGAGGATAAGTGTTAGGGTGAGGGTATGGGTTTGGGTGAGGGATATGGTTAGGTTGAGGGTTAGGATTAGGGTTAGGGTTATTGTTAGGGTTAGGTTTAGGGTTATGGTTGCGGTGAGATTGAGGGTGAGGTTGAAATTTAGGGTTACATATAGGGTTAGGGTGAGGGTTAGGGTGAGGGTTAGGGTGAGGGTTAGGGTTAGGCTTAGTTTGAGGGTGAGGGTTAGGTTGAGGTTTAGGGTTAGGGTTAGGATTAGAGTTAGTGTGAGGGTTAGTGTTAGGGTTAGGGTTAGTCTTAGGGTGAGGGTAAGTGTTAGGGTGAGGATATGGGTTAGGGTGAGGGTTAATGTTAGTGTGAGGGTATGGGTTAGGATGAGGGTCATGGTTAGGTTGAGGGTTAGGATTAGGGTTAGGGTTATTGTTAGGGTTAGATTTCAGGGTATGTTTGAGGTGAGGGTGAGGGTTAGGGTTAGGGTGAGGTTTAGGTTTTGGTTTAGGGTTAGAGTTAGGGTTAGAGTGAAGGTGAGGTTTAGGGTTAGGGTTAGGGTTAGGGTGAGGGTTAGGTTGTGGGTTAGGGTTAGGGTTAGTGTTAGGGTTAGGGTTAGGTGAGAGTTAGGGAGAGGGTTAGGATTAGGGTTAGTTTTAAGGAAAGGATTAGGGTTAGGGTGAGGGTGAGTGTGTGTGTTAGGGTTCGGTTTAGGTCTAGGCTTAGGGTTAGGCTGAGAGTTAGGTTGAGGTTGAGGGTTAGGGTTAGGTGGAGGGTTAGTATGAGGGTTAGGGTTAGGATTAGGGTTAGAGTAAGGGCTAGGGTGAGTGTGAGGTTTAGTGTTAGGGTTAGGGTGAGGTTTAGGGTTAGGGTTATGGTTAGGGTGAGGGTGAGGTTTAGGGTTAGAATTAGGGTTAGGGTGAGGCTGAAGGTGAGTGTTAGGGTTATCGTTAGGTTTAGTGTTAGTGTTAGGTTTAGGTTTAGGTTTAGGGTGAGGGTGAGGGTGAGGGTGAGTGTTAGGTTTAGGGTTAGGGTTAGGGTTAGGGTGAGTGTGAGGGTTAGGTTTAGGGTTAGGGTGAGGTTTAGGTTTAGTGTTATGAGGAGGGTTAGGATGATGGTTAGGGTTAGGATTAGGGTTAGGGTGAGGGCTAGGGTGAGTGTGAGGTTTTGGGTTAGGTTTAGGGTGAGGTTTAGGTTTAGGGTTAGAGTTAGGGTTAAGGTGAGGCTGAGGATGAGGATTAGGGTTAGGATTAGGATTAGGATTAGGGTAAGGTTTAGGGTGAGCATGAGGGTTAGGGTTAGGGTTAGGGTTAGTCTTAGGGTTACACTGATTGTGAGGGTGAGGGTGAGGCTTAGGGTTAGGATTAGGGTTAGGGTGAAGGTGAGCATGTGTGTTAGGGTTAGGTTTAGGGGTAGGCTTAGGTTTAGGCTGAGGTTGAGGTTGAGAGTGAAGTTTAGGTTTAGGGTAAGGGTTAGGGTAAGTGTTAGAAGGAGGGTTAGGATGAGGGTTAGGGTTAGGATTAGGGTTAGGGTGAGGGCTAGGGTGAGGGTGATGTTTAGGGTTAGTTTTAGGTTGAGGTTGAGGTTTAGGGTTATGGTTAGCGTGAGGGTTTGGATCAGAGTTAGGGTTACGGTGATGTGAGGGTTAGGGTTAGGTTGAGGGTTAGGGTTAGAATTAGGGTTAGGGTGAGGGTGAGTATTAGGATTAGGGTTAGGCTTAGGTTTATGGTTAGATTTAGGTTTAGGATTAGTATTATTGTCAGGGTTAGGGATAGAGTTACAGTGAGGGTGTGGTTGAGGGTTAGGGTTAGGTTTAGGGTGAGGTTTAGGGTTAGTGTTAAGATTAGGGTTAGGGTGAGATTGAGGTTTAGGGTTAGATTTAGGGTTAGGGGGAGGGTTAGGTCTAGGTTTAGGGTTAGGGTTAGTGTTAGGGTTAAGGTTAGGGTGAGGGTGAGGGTGAGGGTTAGGTTTACGGTTAGGCTTATGCTTAGGGTTATGTTGAGGGTGAGGGTGGGTTTGAGGATTAGGGTTAGGGTGATGGTTAGGATTAGGGTTAGGTTGAGGGCTGGGGAGAGGGTGAGGTTTAGGGTAAGTCTTAGGCTTAGGCTAAGGGTTAGGCTGAGCATGAGGTTGAGTGTCACGGTTAGTGTTAGCATGATGGTTAAGTTTATGGTTAGGGTGAGTGTTACGATGAGGTTAGGGTTAGGGTGTGGGTTAGGGTGAGGATGATGGTAAGGGTAAAGGTGACTTTTAGGCTGAGGGTGAGTGTTAAGATAAGGGTGAGGGTTATTGTTAGGTTTAGGGTAAGGGTAGGTTTAGGTTTAGGTTTAGGGTGTGGGTTATATTGAGGATTAGGTTTAGGGTTAATGTGAGGGTTATGGTTAGGGTGGGGGTTAGGGTTCGGTTTAGGATTATTGTTAGTGTTAGGCTTAGGGTTACGGTTATGGTCAGGGTGAGGGTGAGGGTTAGGGTTAGGATGAGGTTTAGTGTTAGGGTTAGGGTGAGGTTGAGGTTTAGGGGTAGAGTTAGGGTTAGGGTGAGGGTTAGGGTGAGGGTTGGGGTTAGGGTGCGGGTTAGGGTGGGGGTGACGGTTAGAGTAAAGGTGAGGGTTAGTCTGAGAGTGAGGGTTACGGTAAGGGTTAGGGTTAGGGTTAGGGTGAGGGTTGGGATTAGGGTTAGGCTTAGGCTTAGGCCCAGCATGAGGGTGAGGGTTAGGGTTCGGGATTGGGTGAGGGTTAGGGTTAGGGTTAGGGTGAGGGTTATGATGAGGTTTAGGGTTAGGATTAGCGTTAGAGTGAGTGCTAGGGTGAGGTTTAGGGTGAGGGTTAGTGTTAGGGATAGGGTTAGGGTTACGATTAGGGTTAGGGTAAGGGTGAGTGTCAGGGTTAGGCTTATGGTTAGGCTTAGAGTTAGGGTGAGGGTTAGGGTTAGGGTTTGGGTTAGGCTGAGGTTGAGGCTGAGGATTATGGTTAGGTTTAGGGTTAGGTGTAGGGTTGTGTTTAGGTTTAGGGTTAGTATTAGGGTTAGGGTTAGGGTTAGGGATACGGTGAGGGGTAGTGTTAGGGTTAGGCTTAGGGCTAGGCTTTGGGTTAGTCTGAGGTTGAGGGTGGAGTTGAGGATTAGGGTTAGGGTGATGGTTAGGATTAGGGTTAGGGTGAGGGCTGGGAAGAGGGTGAGGTTTAGGCTAAGACTTAGGCTTAGGCTTAGGGTTAGGCTGAGCATGAGGTTGAGTGTGTGGGTTAGGGTTAGCATGATGGTTAGGATTACCGTTAGGTTGAGGGTTAGGATGAGGTTAGGGTTAGGGTTTGGTTTAGGGTTAGGATGATGGTAAGGGTAAAGGGGAGGTTCAGGCTGAGGGTGAAGATTAAGATAAAGGTGAATGTTAGGGTTAGTATGAGGGTTAGGGTAGGGTTAGGTTTAGGGTAAGGGTGAGGATTACATTGAGGATTAGGTTTAGGGTTAGGGTGAGGGTTATGGTTAGGGTGAAGGTTAGGGTTCGGGTTAGGGTTATTGTTAGTGTTAGGGTTAGAGTTACAGTGAGGTTGAGGGTGAGGGTGAAGCTTAGGTTTAGGGTGGGGTTTAGAGTTAGAGTTAGGGTTGGGTGAGGGTGAGGTTTAGGATTAGAATTAGGGATACGGGGTGGATTAGGATGAGGTTCAGGTTTAGGGTTAGTGTTAGAGTAAGGTTGAGGGTGAGGATTAGGTTGAGGTTTTGGGATAGGGTTAGGTTTAGGATTAGGGTTAGGGTTAGGGTGAGTGTGAGGGTTAGTGTGAGGGTTAGGCTTAGGCTTAAGGTTAGGCTCATGGTGAGGGTGGGAGTGAGGATTAGGGTTAGGGTGATGTTTCGGGTTAGGGTTAGTGTTATTGTTAAGGTTAGTTTTATAGTTACGGTGAGGGTGAGCGTGCGGTTGAGGGTTAGGGTTAGGGTGGGGTTTAGGGTTAGGTTTATGGTGAGGGTGAGGTTTAGGGTTAGATATAGGGTTAGGGTGAGGGTTAAGGTGAGGATTAGGGTGAGGGTTAGGGTTAAGGTTAGTGTTAGGGTTAGGTTGAGGGTGAGGGTTAGGTTGAGATTTAGGGTTAGGATTAGGGTTAGGCTTAGTATGAGGGTTAGTGTTAGCGTAAGGGTTACTCTAACGGTGAGGGTAAGTTTTAGGGTGAGGGTATGGGTTAGGGTGAGGGTTATGGTTAGGGTGAGGTTTAGGATTAGGGTTAGAGTTATTGTTAGGGTTAGGGTTAGGGTTAAGGTGAGAGTGAGGGTGCGGTTGAGGGTTAGGTTTAGGGTGGGGTTTAGAGTTAGGGTTAGGGTTAGGGTTAGGGTGAGGGTGAGGTTTAGGTTTAGATATAGGGTTAGGATGAGGGTTAGGGTGAGGGTTAGGGTTAGGGTTTGTGTTAGTGTTAGGTGGAGTGTGAGGGTTAAGTTGAGGTTTAGGGTTAGGGTTAGGTTTAGGGTAAGTGTGACGGTTAGGGTTAGGGTTAGGGTTAGTCTTAGGGTGAGGGTTATGGTTAGGGTGAGGGTTAGGATTTGGGTTAGGGTTATTATTATAGTTAGGTTTAGGGTTATGGTTGCGGTGAGGGTGAGGGTGATTGTTAGGGTTAGGGTTAGGTTGAGGTTCAGGGTTTGGGTTAGGGTTAGAGTTAGGGTTAGAGTGAGGGTGAGGTCTAGTGTTAGGGTTATGGTTTGGGTGAGGGTTAGGTTGAGGGTTAGGGTTAGCGTTAGTGTTAGGGTTAGTGTTAGGTGAGAGATAGGGAGAGGATTAGGATTGGAGTTAGTCTTAGGGATAGGATTAGGGTTAGGGTGAGTGTGAGTGTGTGTGTTAGGGTTAGGTTTAGGTTTAGGCTTAGCGTTAGGCTGAGGGATAGGTTGAGGGTGAGGGTTAGGTTTAGGGTGAGGATTAGAATGAGGGTTAGGGTTGGGATTAGGGTTAGGGTAAGGGCTAGGGTGAGGGTGAGGTTTAGTGTTAGGGTTAGGGTGAGGTTTAGGTTTAGGGTTAGGGTTAGTTTGAGGGTGAGGTTTAGGGTTAGAGTTAGGTTTAAGGTGAGGCTGAAGTTGAGGGTTAGGGTTATCGTTAGTGTTAGGGTTAGTGTTAGGCTTAGGTTTAGGGTTAGGGTTAGGGTGAGGGTTACGCTTAGGCTTAGGGTTAGGTTTAAGGTGACTGTGAGAGTTAGGGTTAGGGTTAGGGTTAGGGTTAGGCTTAGGGTTAGGCTGATTGTGACGGTGAGGGTTAGGTTTAGGGTGAGGGTTAGGGTTAGGGTTATGAGGAGCGTTAGGATGATGGTTGGGTTAGGATTAGGTTTAGGTTGAGTTCTAGTGTGAGGGTGAGGTTTAGGTTTAGTTTTATGGTGAGGTTTCGGGTTAAGGTTAGAGTTAGGATTAAAGTGAAGCTGAGGGTGAGTTTTAGGGTTAGGGTTAGGATTAGGATTAGGGTAAGTGTTAGTGTGAGCATGAGGGTTAGGGTTAGGGTTAGGGTTAGGCTTAGGGTTACACTGATGGTGAGGGTGAGGGTGAAGGTTAGGGTTAGGATTAGGGTTAGGGTAAAGGTGAGCATGTGTGTTAGGGTTAGGTTTAGGGGTAGGCTTAGTGTTAGGCTGAGGGTGAGGTTGAGGGTGACAGTTAGGGTTAGGATAATGGTTAGTGTAAGGGTTAGAGGGAGTGTTAGGATGAGGGTTAGGTTTAGGAATAGGGTTAGGGTGAAGGCTAGGGTGAGGGTGAGGTTTAAGGTTAGGTTTACGGTGAGGGTTAAGGTTAGGGTGAGGGTGAGGGTTTTGGTTTGGGTTAAGTTTAGGGTTAGGATAAGGGTTACGGTGAGGGTGAGGGTTAGGTTTACGTTAGGGTTAGGATTAGGGTTAGGGTGAGGGTGAGTGTGAGGGTTAGGTTTAGTGTTAGTGTGAGGGTTACGATGAGGGTTAGGATTAGGGTAAGGGGGAGGGCTAGTGTGAGGGTGAGGTTTAGGGTTAGGGTTAGGGTGACGTTTAGGTTTAGGGTCAGGGTTAGGTTTATGGTGAGGGTGAAGTTTAGGGTTAGAGTTAGGGTTAGGGTGAAGCTTATGGCTAGGGTTAGGGTTAGGGTTAGTTTTAGATTTAGGGTTAGAGTGAGGGTTAGGGTGAGTGTGAGGGTTTGGCTTAGGGTTATTATAGGGTTAGGGTAAGGGTTAGGGTGAGTGTGAGGGTTAGGGTTAGGGTTAGGGTTAGGCTAGGTTTAGGCTGAGGGTGAGGGTGAGGGTGAAGGTTAGGGTTAATGTGAGGGTTAGGGTTATGGTTATTGTGAGCATGAGGGTTAGGTTTAAGTTGACCATTAGGGTTTGGGTTAGTATTAGGGTTACGGTAAGGGTTAGGGTGAGGGTGAGGGTTAAGATGAGGATTAGGGTTCGGATTAGAGTTAGGGTGAGGGTTAGGTTGTGGCTGAGGGATAGGGTTTGTGTTAGGTTGAGGTTTAGGGTTAGGGTTAGGGTTAGGGTGAGGGTTTGGATGAGATTTAGGGTTACAGTGATGTGAGGGTAAGGGTTAAGTTGAGGGTTAGGTTTAGAATTAGGGTTAGGTGAGGGTGAGTTTTAGGATTAGGGTTAGGCTTAGGGTTAGGGTTAGGGTTAGTGTTGCGATTAGTGTTATTGTTAGGGTTAGGGTTAGAGTTACAGTGAGGGTGAGGGTGAGGGTGAGGGTTGGGGTTAGTTTTAGGGTGAGGTTTAGGGTTAGGGTTAGGATTAGGGTTAGGGTGAGAGTGAGGTTTAGGTTTAGATTTAGGGTTAGGGGGAGGGTTAGTTCGAGCGTTAGGGTTAGGGTTAGTGTTAGGTTTAAGTTTAGGGTGATAGGTTGAGTTTTAAGGTTAGGGTTCGGGTTAGGGTTAGAATTAAGGTTAGGGTGAGGGTGACTGTGAGGGTTCGGTTTACGGTTAGGCTTAGGTTTAGGGTTAAGCTGAGCGTGAGTGTGGTGTTGAGGATTAGGGTTAGGGTGATGGTTAGGATTAGGGTTAGGGTGAGGTCTGGGGAGAGGGTGAGGTTTAGGGTAAGTCTTAGGCTTAGGCTTAGGGTTAGGCTGAGCATGAGGTTGAGTGTGAGGGTTAGTCTTAGCATGATGGTTAATTTTAAGGTTAGGGTGAGGGTTAGGATGAGGTTAGGGCTAGGGTGTGGGTTAGGGTGAGGATGATGGTAAGGGTAAAGTTGACTTTTAGGCTGAGGGTGAGGCTTAAGATAAGGGTGAGGTTTAGGGTTAGGTTTAGGGTTAGGGTTAATGATAGGGTGAAAGTGAGGGTGAGTTTTAGGATTAGAGTTAGGTTTAAGGAGAGGCTGAGGGTGAGGGTTAGGGTTAGGGGTAGGATTAGGATTAGGGTAAGGGTTAGGGTGAGTGTGAGTGTTAGGGTTAGTGTTAGGGTCAGGCTTTTGGTTACATTGAGGGTGAGGGTGAGGGTGAGGGTTAGGGTTAGGATTTGGATTATTGTGAGGGTGATTGTGTGTGTTAGGGTTAGGTTTAGCGTTAGGCTTAGGGTTAGGCTGAGGGTGAGGTTGAGGTTGAGGGTTAGGTTTAGGGTGAGGGTTGGCTTAAGGGTTAGGGATAGGGTTACGATGAGGGTTAAGGTTAGGATTAAGGTTAGGGTGAGGGCTAGGTTGAGGGTGAGGTTTAGCGTTAGGTTTAGGGTAAGGTTTTAGGTTTGGGTTAGTTTTAGGTTGAGAGTTACATTTCGGGTTATGTTTAGGGTTAGGGTGAGGGTTAGGGTAAGGATTAAGGTGAGGGTGAGGGTTAGGGTTCGGGTGAGGGTAAGGCTTACGATTAGGGTTAGGATGAGGTTTAGGGTGAGGGTGACGTTTAAGGTTAGGTTTAGGATTAGGATTACGGTTAGGGTTAGGGTGAGTGTGAGGGTTATGGTTAGATTTAGGGTTAGGCTGAGGGTGAGGGTGAGGGTGAGGTTAGGGTTAGGGTGAGGTTTAGGTTTAGGGTTAGGGTGAGCATGAGGTTTAGTGTTAGAGGTAGGGTTAACGTGAAGCTGAGGGTGAGGGTTAGGGTTAGGTTTAGTCTTAGGGTTAGGCTGAGGGTGAGGGTGGGGCTGAGGATTAGAGTTAGCCTTAGGGTTAGGCTTAGTGTTAGGTTTATTTCTAGTGTTATGGTTAGGGTTAAGTTTGCGGTGAGGCTGAGGCTGAGTGAGAGAGTTATGGTTAGGGTTATTGTTAGGGTTAGGGTTTGTGTTATTGTTAGGGTTAGGCTTAGAGTTACGGTTAGGTTGAGGGTGAGGGTGAAGTTTAGGGTTAGGGTGCGGTTTAGGGTTATTGTTAGGGTTAGACTGAAGGTGAGGGTGGGGGTGAGGATTAGGGTTAGGGTGAGGCTGATTGTGTGTGTTAGGGTTAGGTTTAGGGTTAGGCTTAGGGTTAGGCAGAGTGGGAGGGATAGAGTTAGAGGGAGGGATAGAGTTAGAGGGAGACTTAGTATGAGGGTTAGGTTTAGGATTAGGTTTATGGTAAGGGCTAGGGTGAGGGTGAGGTTTAGGGTTAGGGTTAGGGTGAGGGTTAGGGTTATGGTTAGGGTTAGGGTGAGGGTGAGGGTGAGGTTTAGGGTTAGAGTTAGGGTTCGGGTGAGGACGAGGGTGAGGGTTAGGGTTAAGGTTAGTGTTAGTGTTAGGGATAGGGTTAGGGTGAGGGTTAGGGTGAGGGTGAGGGTTAGGGTTAGGGTTAGGATTAGGATTACAGTTAGGGTTAGGGTGAGTGTGAGGGTTAGGGTTAGGTTTAGGCTGAGGGTGTGGGTGATGCTGAGGTTAGGATTAGGGTGAGGTATAGGTTTAGGGTTAGGGTGAGCATGAGGTTTAGTGTTAGAGGTAGGGTTAAGGTGAGGCTGAGGGTGAGGGTTAGGGTTAGGGCTAGGATTAGGATTAGGGTAAGGGTTAGGGTGAGCTTGAGGGTTAGGATTAGGGTTAGGGTTATGCTTAAGGTTACAGTGTGGATGAGGGTGAGTGTTAGGGTTAGGGTTAAAATTAGGATTAGGGTAAGGGTTAAGGTAAGGTTTAGGGTTAGGCATAGGTTAGGGAGAGGGTGAGGTTTAGGGTTTGAATTAGGGTAAGGTGAGGCTGAGGGTGAGGGTTAGGGTTAGGGATAGGATTAGGATTACGGTAAGGGTTAGGGTGAGTGTGAGGGTTAGGGTTAGTGTCAGGTTTAGGGTTAGGGTGAGATTTATGGTTCAGGTTAATCTTAGGATTAGAGTGAGTTTTAGGTTTAGGGTTACCTTGAGCATGAGGTTTAGGGTTAGGTTGAGGGTTAGGGTTAGGTTTAGGGTTCTGGTGAGATTAGGGTTTGGGTTATTGTTAGGGTTAGGGTTAGTGTTAGGGTGAGGGTAAGTGTTAGGGTGAGAGTTTGGGTTAGGGTGAGGGTTTTGGTTAGGGTGAGGGTTAGGATTAGGGTTAGGGTTATTGTTAGGGTTAGGGTTAGGCTTAGGTTAAGAGTTAGGGGGAGGGTTAGGGTTAGGATTAGGGTTAGGGTTAGGATTAGGGTTAGGGTGAGGGTGAGGGTGTGTGTTAGGTTTAGGTTTATGGTTAGGGTTAGGGTTAGGTTGAGGGTGAGGTTGAGGGTGAGGTTTAGGGTTAGGGTGAGTGTAATGGTAAGGGTTAGGAGGAAGGTTAGGATGAGGGTTAGTGTTAGGATTAGGTTTAGGGTGAGGGCTTGGGTGAGCATGAGGTTTAGGGTGAGGGTTAGGGTGAGGGTTAGGGTTAGGTTTAGGGTGAGAGTTTTATTTCGGGTTATTTGAGGGTTAGGGTAAGAGTTACGGTGAGGGTCAGGTTTAGGTTTAGGTTGAGGATTAGGGTTCGGATTAGCGTTAGGCTGAGGGTGAGGCTGAGGGTTGGGGTTAGTGTTTTGATGAAGGTTAGGATGAGGGGTAGGGTTAGGATTAGTGTTAGGGTGAGGGCTTGGGTGAGGGTGAGGTTTAAGGTTAGGGTTAGGGTGAGGTTTAGGGTTAGGATGAATTATAGGGATAGGGTTAGGTTTAGGGGTAGTGTCACGTTGAGGTTTAGTGTTAGAGACAGTTTTAGGGTGAGGCTGAGCATGAGGGTTACGGTTAGGATTAATGTTAGGGTTAGGCTTAAGTTGATGGTTAGGATGAGGCTGAGGTTTAGGGTTAGGGGGAGGGTTAGGATGAGGGTTAGTGTTAGGATTATGGTTTGGGTTTGGGCTAGGGAGAGGGTGAAGTTTAGGGTTAGGGTTAGGGTGAGTTTTAGGGTTAGGGTTAGGGTTGGGGTTAGGGTGAGGTTGAGGTTTAGGGTTACAGTTAAGGTTAGGGTTCGCCTGAGGGTGAGGTTTAGGGTTAGGGTTAGGGTTAGGTTGAGGGTGAGGTTTAGTTTGAGGTTTAGGGATAGGATTAGGTTTAGGATTAGGGTTAGGGTGAGGCTGAGTGTGAGGGTTAGGGTGAGGGTTAGGCTTAGGCTTAGGGTTAGGCTGAGGGTGAGGGTGGGTGTGAGGATTAGGGTTAGGGTGATGGTTAGGGTTAGTGTTATTGTTAGTGTTAGGGTTTGATTTACCGCGTGAGTGAGGTTGCGGGTGTGATTTAGAGTTAGGGTTAGTGTGGGGTTTATGGTTACGGTTAGGTTTAGGGTTAGGTTGAGGATGAGGTTGAGGGTTAGATATAAGATTAGAGGGAGAGTTACGGAGAGGGTTAGGATTAGGGTTAGGGTGAGGCAGAGTGTTAGCATTAGGGTTATGGTTATTGTTTGAGTTAGGTTTAGGGTTAGGATTAGTGTTATTGTTAGGGTTAGTGTTAGAGTTATGGTGTCGGTGAGTGTGAGGGTGTGGGTTAGGGTTAGGGTTAGGCTTAGGCTTAGGCATAGTTTTAGGCTGAGTGTGAGGGTGGGGGTGAGGATTAGGTTCAGGTTGATGTTTAGTGTTAGGGTTAGGGTGAGGGTTAGTGTTAGGGTTAGGGTTAGAGTTAGGGTTAGAGTGAGGGTGTGGTTTAGGGGTACAGTTATGGATAGGGTGAGGGTTAGGTTTAGGGTTAGGGTTAGGGTGGTGTTGACCGTAAGGGTAAAGGTGAGGTTTAGGGTGAGGGTGAGGGTTAAGGTATGGGTGAGAATTAGGGTTAGGGTGAGGTTTAACATTAGGGTCAGGGTGAGGGTGAGGGTTAGATTGAGTATTAGAGTTAGGGTTAGTGTGAGGTTTAGGTTGAGGATGAGGGTAAGGGTTAGGGTGAGGGCTAGAGTGAGGGTGAGGTTTCGGGTTAGTGTTACGGTGGGGTTTAGGGTTAGGGTGATGGTTAGTGTTATTGTGAGGGTTAGTTTTAGAGTTAGCGTGAGTGTTAGGTTTAGGGTTAGTGTTAGGGTGAGGGTGAGGGTGAGGGTTAGCGTTAGGGTTAGGATGAGGTTTAGGGATAGGGTTAGGGTTAGGGTTAGGTTCAGGGTTAGGTTCAGTGTTTGAGTTAGGTTTAGGGTGAGGCTGAGGGTGAGGTTGAGGGTTAGGATTAATGTTAAGGTTATTCTTAAGATGAGGGTTAGGTTGAGGGTGAGGGTTTGGGTTAGGGTTAGGAGTAGGATTAGGGTTAGGGTTAGGGTGAGTGTGAGGATTAGGTTAAGGGTTAGGCTTAGGGTTAGGGTTAGGATGAGGGTGAGGGTGAGGGTCAGGGTTAGGGTGAGGGTGATATTTAGGGTTAGGATTAGGGTGAGTGTGAGGTTTAGGGTTAGGTTTAGGTTTAGGTTTAGGCTGAGCATGAGGGTGAGGGTTAGGGTTATGGTGAGGTTTAGGGTTAGGGTTATGGGGAGGGTTAGGAGGAGAGTTAGGGTTAAGATTACGGTTAGAGTTAGGGTTAAAGTAAGGCTGAGTGTGAGGCTTAGCGTTAGGATTAGGATAAGGATTAGGGTAAGGGCTAGGTTGAGTGTAAGGGTTAGGGTTAGGGTTAGGTTTAGGCTTAGGGTTACGCTGATGGTGAGGGTTAGGTTGAGGGTTAGGGTTGGGATTAGTGTTAGGGTTAGGGTTAGGGTGAAAATTTGAGGGAGGGTTAGGGTTAGGGAAAGGTTTAGGATTAGTGTTAGTGTGAGGGTGAGTGTGTGTGTTAGCGTTAGGTTTAGGGTTAGGTTTAGGGTTAGGCTGAGGTTGAGGTTGAGGGTGAGGGTTAGGCTTAGGTTGAGGGTAAGGATTAGGGTTAGGGGGAGGGGGAGGTTTAGGGTTAGAGTTAAGGTTAGGGTGAGGCTGAGGGTGAGGGTTAGGGTTAGGGTTAGTGTTAGGGTTAGGGTTAAGGTGAGGGTTAGAGTGAGGGTGAGGGTTAGGCTTAGGGTTAATCTTAGGGTGAGTGTGAGGGTTAGAGTTAGGGTTAGGATTAGACTTAGGCTTAGGCTGAGGGTGAGGGTGAGTTTGAGGGTTAGGGTGAGGGTGAGGGTTAAGTTTAGGTTTTATGTGACAGTTAGGGTTCGGGTTAAATTTAGGGTTAGGGTGAGGGTTAAGGTAAGGGTTACGGTGAGGTTGAGGGTGAGGGTTAGGTTGAGCATTAGGTTTAGGTTTAGGGTTAGGGTGATGGTGATGGTGAGGGTTAGGGTTAGTGTTAGGTTGAGGGTTAGGATGAGGGTTAGGGTTAGAATTAGGGTTAGGGTGAGGGCTAGGTTGAGGGTGAGGTTTAGGGTTAGGGTTGTGGTGAGGTTTAGGGTTAGCGTTATGGTTAGGTTTAGGGTGAGGGTGAGCTTTAGGGTTAGAGTTAGGGTTAGGTTGAGGCTGATTGTGAGGGTTAGGGTTAGGGTTCCTGTTAGAGTTAGGTTTAGGATGAGGGTTAGTGTGAGGGTGAGGGTTAGGCTTAGGGTTAGGATTAGGATTAGGATAATGGTTAGGGTGATTGTTTGGGTTAGGGTTACGGTTAGGTTTAGGCTTAGGGTTAGGCTGAGGGTGAGGTTCAGGGTAAGGGTGAGGGTTAGGATTAGGGTTAGGGTGAGAGTTAGGGTTAGTGTTAAGTTTAGGGATTGGATGAGCGTTAGAGTTAGGGTTACCTGGAGTTTGAGGGGTAGGGTTAGGTTGAGGGTTAGGGTTAGGTGTAGGGTTAGGGTGTGAATTAGTGTTAGGTTTAGGCTGAGGGTTAAGAGGAGAATTAGGGTTAGGATTAAGGTTAGGGTGAGGTCTAGGTTGAGGGTGAGTGTTAGGGTTAGTGTTACGGTGAGGTTCAGGGTTAGGTTTAGGGTTAGGGTGACGGTTTGGATGAGGGTAAAGGTTATGGTGAGGGTGAGGGTTAGGGTCATGTATAGGATTAGGGTTAGGGTGAGGGTGTGTGTTTGGATTAGTGTTATGGTTAGGGTTAGGTTTAGGTTAAGGGTTAGGATTAGTGTTATTGTTAGGTTTAGAGTTAGGGTTAAAGTGAGGGTGAGTGTGAGGGTTATGGTTAGGGTTAGGGTGAGGTTTAGGGTTAGGGGTAGGACTGGGTTAGGGTGAGGGTGAGGTTATGTTTAGATTTAAGGTTAGGGGGAGGGTTATTTCGTGGGTTAGGGTTAGGGTTTGTGTTAGGGTTAAGGTTAGGGTGAGGGTTAGGTTGAGGTTAAGGGTTAGAGGTAAAGTTAGATTTAGGATTAGTGTTAGGTTGAGCATGAGTGTGAGTGTTAGGGTTAGGGTTAGACCTCGGCTTAGCGTTAGGCTGAGGGTGAGTGTGGGCTTGAGGATTATGGTTAGGGTGATGGTTATGTTTAGGGTTAGGGTGAGGGTTAGGATGAGGGTTAGGGTTAGGATTAGGGTTAGGGTGAAGGCTAGGGAGAGGGTGAGGTTTAGGGTAAGGGTTAGGCTTAGGCTTAGGGTTAGGCTGAGCTTGAGGTTGAGGGTGAGGGTTAGGGATAGGGTGATGCTTAGGTTTACGGCTAGGGTTAGGGTTAGGATGAGGTTTAGGGTTAGGTGGAGGGTAAGGGTGAGGATGATGGTAAGGGTAAAAGTGAGGTTTAGGCTGAGGGTGAGGTTTAAGATAAGTGTGTGGGTTAGGGTTAAGTTTAGGGTTATGGTAAGGGTTATGGTGAGGGTTAGATTGAGGATTAGGGTTAGGGTTAGGGTGAGGCTTAGTGTGAGGATGACGGTTTGGGTTAGGGTGAGGGTGAGGGTGAGGTTTAGGGTTAGGGTGAGGTTTAGTGTTTGGGTTAGAGTTAGAGTGAGGATTAGGTTGAGGGTGAGGTTTAGGGTTAGATTTAGGTTTAGTGTTAGTGTTAGGGTCAGGATGAGGGTTAGCGTTAGGGTTATAGTGTGGGTGAGGTTTAGTGTTAGAATTAGGGTTAGGTTGAGGCTGAGTGTGAGGGTTAGTTTCAGGGTTAGTTTTAGGGTTAGGGTGAGGTTTGGCATGAGGGTGAGGTTTAGGGCTAGGGTTAGGGTTAGCATTAGGTTTAGGGTTAGGGTGAGTGTGAGGGTTAGGTTTAGGGTTAGGGTTATCCTTAGGTTTAGGCTGAGGGTGAGGGTGAGGGTTAGGTTTAGGGTGAGCTTAGGGTTAGGGTTAGGGTGAGGTTTAGTGTTAGATTTAGGGTTAGGGTGATGGTGAGATTTAGGGGTAGAGTTAGGTTTAGGGTGAGGGTGAGTGTGATGGTTAGGATTAGGGTTAATGTTAAGCATAGGTTTAGGTTGAGGGTGAGGGTGAGTCTTAGGGTTAAGGTTAGGATGAGGTTTAGGTTTAGGGTTAGGGTTAGAATTAGTGTTAGGGTGAGAGTGAGATTTAGGTTTAGAATTAGGGTTAGGGTTTGGAATAGGGTTAGGTTGAGAGTTAGGTTTAGGGTTAGGCTTAGGCTTAGGCTTAGTCCGAGCATGAGGGTGAGGGTTAGGGTTAGGTTTAGGGTGATGGTTCGGGTTAGGTTTAGTGTTATTGATAGGGTTAGGGTTAGAGTTATGGTGAGGGTGAGGGTGCAGGTGAGGGTTAGGTTTAGGTTTAGGGTGGGGTTTATGGGTAAGGTTAGGGTTAGGGTTAGGGTGAGGGCTAGGGTGAGGTTGAGGGTTACGGTTAGGTTTAGGCTTAGGCATAGGGTTAGTCTGAGGGTGAGGTTGAGGGTGAAGAATAGGGTTAGAGTGATGGTTAGGGTTATGGTTAGGGTGAGGGTAAGGATTAGGGTTAGTATTAGGGTGAGGGTTAGGGTGTGGGTGATGGTAAGCATAAAGATCAGGATTAGGCTGAGGCTTAGGGTTAAGATAAGGTTGAGGGCAAGTGTTAGGATGAGGGTTAGGTTTAGGGTGATTGTTATGGTTAGGGTGAGGGTAAGAGTTAGGGTTACGGTTATTGTTAGGGTTAGGATTAGGGTTACCCTTACAGTGAGGTTGAGGGTAAGGGTTAGGTTTAGGGTGAGGTTTAGGGTTAGGGTTATTGTTAGTGTTTGAGGTAGGTTTAGGATTAGGGTTAGGTTGAAGGCTAGGGTGAGGGTGAGGGTTAGGGTTAGGGTTAGGATTAGCGTTAGGGTGAGAGTGAGTGTGTGTGTTAGGTTTAGGTTTAGGGTTAGGCTTAGGGTTAGCTAAGGGTGAGGTTGAGGATGAGGGTTAGGGTTAGGGTGAGGGTTAGGGTTAGGGTTAGGTTGAGGGTGAGTGTGTGGGTTAGGGTTAGGTTTAGGGTTAGGCTTAGGGTTAGACTAAGGGTAAGGTTAGGGGTGAGGTTTAGGGTTAGGTTGAGGGTTGGGTTTAGGGTTAGGATGAGGGTTAAGGTTCGGATTAGGGTTAGGGTGAAGGCTAGGGTGTGGGTGAGTTTTAGGGTTAGGGTGAGGGTTAGGGTGAGGGTCAGGTTTAGGGTTAGAGTTAGGGTTAGGGTGAGGTATAGGGTGAGGTTTAAGGTTAGGATTAGTGTTAGGGTTAGGGTGAGGATGAGGGTTTGGGTTAGGATGAGGTTTAGGTTTAGGGTGAAAGTTAGGTTTAGGGTTACGTTGGGGTCAGGGTTAGGGTTAGGTTGAGGGTTAGAATTAGGTTTAGGGTTAGGTTGAGGGTTAGGGTTAGGGTTAGGGCTAGGTTTTGGATGAGGTTTAAGTTTACAATTAGATTTAGGGTGAGTGCTAGGGTGAGGTTGAGGGTTATTGTTAGGGTTATGTTGAGGTTTAGGGTTAGGGTTATGGTTAGTGTTACGGTGAGGGTGAATGTTCGGTAAGGGTGAGTGTTAGGGTTAGGGTTAGGGTGAGGGTGAGGTTAGGATTAGGGTTAGGGTTAGAGGTACAGTGAGGCTGAGTTTGTGGGTAAGGATTAGGTTTAGGTTGAGGTTTAGGGTTAGGGTTAGGTTTAGGGTGATGGTGACGATTAGGGTTAGATTTAGGGTTGGGGGAGGTTCAGAGTGAGCATTAGGGTTAGTGTTAGGGTTAGGGTTAGGGTGAGTGTTAGACTGAGGTTTAATTTTAGGGTTAGGGTTAGGTTTAGGATTAGGTTTACAGTGAGGGTGAGTGTGAGGGTTAAGGTTAAGGTTCGGCTTAGGGTTAGGGATAGGCTGAGGATATGGGTGGGGATGAGGATTAGGTTTAGAAAGATGGTTAGGTTTATGGTTAGATTAAGTGTTAGGATGAGGTTTAGGGTTAGGGTGAGGGTGAGGGTTAGGATTAGGCCAAGGCTTAGGCTTAGGTTTAGGCTGAGGCTGAGGGTGAGTGTGAGGTTTAGGGTTAGGGTGATGGTTGGGGTTACCGTTAGGGTGAGGGTTAGGATGAGGATTAGTTTTAGGCTGAGGGTTAGTGTGAGGGTGATGGTAAGGGTAAAGGTGAGTGTTAGACTTAGGGTGAGGTTAACGGTAAGATTGAGTGTTAGGGTTAGTGTGAGGGTGAGCGTTAGATTGAGGATTACTGTTAGGGTTAGTGTGAGTTTTAGGGTGAGGATGAGGGTTAGGGTTAGGTTGAGGGCTAGGTTGAGGTTGAGGGCTAGGGTTAGAGTGAGGTTTAGGGTTAGGGTGATGGTTAGGGTTAGTGTGAGGGTTAGTGTTAGCGTGAGTGTTAGTGTTAGGGTGAGGGTAAATGTTAGGATGAGGGTTAGGGTTAGGGTGAGGGTTAGGGTTACGGTGAAGTTTATGCTTAGGATGAGGGTTAGGGTTAGGGTTAGGGTTATTGTTAGGGTTAGGGTTAGGGTTATGGTTACGGTGAGGGTGAGGGTGAGGGTTAGGGTTAGGATGAGGTTTAGGTTTAGGGTTAGAGTTAGAATTAGGGTTAGGGTGAGGGTGATGTTTAGGGTTAGTGTTAGGCTTAGGCTTAGGCTTAGGCCGAGCATAAGGGTGATGGTTATGGTTAGGGTTAATGTGGGGTTTAAAGTTAGGTTTAGGGTGAGTGTGAGGTTGAGGGTTACATATAGGGTTAGGGAGAGGTTTAGGGTGAGGTTTAGGGTTAGTGGTAGGGTGAGGGTAAGTGTTAGGGTGAGAGTTAGGAATAGGGTTAAGGTTATTCTTATTGTTAGGTTTAGGGTTGCGGTTACAGTGAGGGTGAGGATGAGGGTTAGGGTTAGGGTTAGAGTGAGGTTTAGGGTTTGGGTTAATGTTAGAGTTGGGTTTAGGGTCAGGGTGAGGTTTAGGTTAGAGTTAGGATTAAGGTGAGGGTTAGGTTGAGGGTTAGGGTTAGTGTTCTTTTTAACGTTAGGGTTAGGGTGAGAGTTAAGGGGAGGGTTAGAATTAGGGTTAGGGTTAGAATTAGAGTTAGGGTGAGGGTGAGGCCTATGGTTAAAGTGAGAGTTGGATTTAGGATTAGAGTGAGGGTTAGATTGAGGGTTAGGCTTAGGCTTAGGGTTTGGTTATGGGCTATGGTGAGGGTGAGTGTTAGGGTTAGGGTTAGGGTGAGGGTTAGGGTGAGGGTTACTCTTATTTTTAGGGTTAGGGTTAGGGTTAGGATTAGGTTTAATATTAGGCAAGGGGTGAGGGTGAGGTTGAGGGTTAGGGTTAGGGTGAGGGTGAAGTTTAGGTTTAGAGTTAGTGTTAGGTTGAGTGTTAGTGTGAGGGTTAGGGTTTGGGTTAGTGTTACGGTTAGGGTTAGGGTGAGGGTCAGGGTCAGGGTTAATCTTTGGCTTAGGCTTAGGCTTAGGCCGAGCATGAGGGTGAGGGTGAGGTTTAGGGTTAGGATGAGGGTTAGAGTGAGGGTGAGGGTTAGGGTTAGCATTAGGGTGAGGTTTAGGGTTAGGTTCAGGGTTAGCATTATGGTGAGGCTGAGATTTAGGGTTATGGTTAGGTTTAGGGTGAGGGTGAGGGTTAGTATTAGGGATAGGGTTAGAGTTACAGTGAGGGTGAGGGTGATGGTGAGGTTTAGGATCAGGGGGAGGGTGAGGTTTAGGTTTAGGGTTATGGTTAGGGTGAGGGTGTGATTTAGGGTTAGAGATACTGTTAGGGGGAGATTTTGGGTGAGGGTTAGGGTTAGCGTTAGTGTTAGGGTTAGGGTTATGGTGAGGGTTAGGTTGAGGTATAATGCTAGGATTAGTGTTTGTTTTAGGATAAGTTTTACAGTGAGGGTGAGTGTGAGGGTTAGGGTTAGGGTTCGGCTTAGGCTTAGGGTTAGGCTGAGGGTATGGGTGTTGATGAGGATTAGGTTTAGAAAGATGGTTAGGGTTATGGTTAGGTTAAGGGTTAGGATGAGGGTTAGGGTTAGGATTAGGGTTAGGGTGAGGGCTAGGGTGAGGGTTAGGGTTAGGGTTAGGCTTAGGCTTAGGCTTAGGGTTAGGTTGAGGCTGAGGGTGAGGGTGAGGGTTAGGATTAGGGTGATGGTTGGGGTTACCATTAGGGTGAGGGATAGAATGAGGATTAGATTTAGGGTGAGAGTGAGGTTGAGGGTCATAGTAAGGGTAAAGGTGAGGGTTAGGCTGAGCATTCGGGTTAGGGTAACGGTGAGGGTTAGGGTTAGGGTGAGGTTGAGGGTTAGATTGAGGATTAGTGTTATGGTTATTGTGAGTTTTAGTGTGAGGATGAGGGTTAGGGTTTGGTTGAGGGCTAGGTTCAGGTTGAGGTTTAGGGTTAGGGTGAGGTTTTGGGTTATTGTGAGGGTTAGGTTTAGTGTGAGGGTTAGTGTTAGGGTTAGGGTTAGTGTTAGGATGAGGGTAAGTGTTAGGGTGAGGGTTAGGATTAGGGTGAAGGTTATGGTTAGTATGAGGTTTAGGGTTAGTGTTAGTGTTATTGTTAGGTTTAGGGTTAGGGTTACAGTTACGGTGAGGGTGAGGGTGAGGGTGAGGTTTAGGATGAGGCTTAGGTTTAGGGTTAGGTTTAGTGTTAGGGTTAGTTTGAGGGTGAGGTTTATGTTTAGAGTTAGGTTTTGTGTTAGTGTTGGGGTTATGGTGAGTATTAGTGTAAGCGTTAAGTTTAGGCTTAGGCTTAGGCTGAGCATGAGGGTGAGGTGTAGGGTTAGGGTTAGGGTGGGGTTTAGGGTTAGGGTTAGGGTGAGTGTGAGGGTGAGGTTGAGGGTTAGATATAACTTTAAGGGGGGGGTTAGGGTGAGGGTTATGTTTAGGGTTATTTTTAGGGTTAGGGTGAGGGTCTGGGTTAGGTTGAAGTTTAGGGTTAGGGTTAGGGCTTGGGTTAGTGTGAGGGTTAATGTTAAGGTGAGGGTTAGTGTTAGGGTGAGGGTAAGTAATAGGGTGATGGTTTGGGTTAGGGTGAGGGTTATGGTTAGGTGAGGGTTCGGAATAGGTTTAGGGTTATTGTTAGGGTTAGGTTTACGGTTATGGTTACGGTGAGGGTGAGGATGAGTGTTAGGGTTAGGGTTAGGGTGAGGTTTAGGGTTTGGGTTAGGGTTAGAGTTAGGGTTAGCATGTTGGTGAGGTTTAGGTTTAGAGTTAGGGTTAGGGTGACGGTTAAGTTGAGGGTTAGGGTTAGTGTTCGTGTTAAGGTTAGGGTTAGGGTGAGAGTTAGGGGAAGGGTTATGGTTAGGGTTCGGATTAGTGTTAGGTTGAGGGTGAGTGTGTGTTAGGGATAGGTTTAGGGTTAGGCTTAGCGATAGGCTGAGGATGAGGGTGAGGTTTAGGGTTAGGATGAGGGTTAGGGTTATGGTTAGGGTGAGGTTTAGTGTTAGTGTTAAGGTTAGAGTTAGTGTTAGGGTGAGGTTGAGGATTAGGGGTAGATTTAGGTTTAGTTTGAGGTTTAGGGTTAGGATTAGGGTTAGGGTGAGGGCTAGGGTGAGGATTATGGTGAGGGTTAGTTTTAGGAATAGTGTTAGGTTTAGGATTAGGTTTAGGTTAGAGTGAGTGTGAAGGTTAGGGTTAAGGTTAGGGTTGGGCTTAGGGTTAGAGTGAGTGTTCGGGTTAGAGTTTAGGTTAGGGTGGGGGTGATGCTGATAATGAGGGTTAGGTTTAGGTTTAGGGATAGGTTTAGTGTTAGGGTTAGTGTTAGGGTTAGAGTTTCGGTGAGGTTAGTCTGAGGGTTCCGGTTAGGCTTAGGGTTAGGCTGAGGCTGAGGGTGGGGGTGAGGATTAGGGTTAAAGTGATGGTTAGGGTTAGGGTTAGTGTTAGGGTTAGGGTTAGGGTTAGAGTTATAGTGAGGTTGAGGGTGCCGGTGAGGGTTTGGCTTAGGGTTAGGGTTAGGGTTAGGCTGAGCGTGAGGTTTAGGGTTTGATATAGGCTTAGGGTTAGGGTGAAGTTTAGGGTTAGGGTTAGGGTTAGTGTGAGGGTTAGTGTTAGGGTTAGGGCTAGTTTTTGGGTGAGGGTAAGTGTTAGGGTGAGGTTTTGGGTTAGGGTGAGCATTATGGTTAGGGTGAGGGTTAGGATTAGTGTTAGGGTTATTGTTAGGGTCAGGTTTAGTTTTAGGCTGAGGGTGAAGGTGAGGGTTAGTTTTATGGTGAGGTTTAGGGTTTGGGTTAGGGTTAGAGTAAGGTTTAGGGTGATGGTGAAGTTTAGGGTTAGAGGTAGGGTTAGGGTGAAGGTTAGGTTGAGGGTTAGGGGTAGTGTTAGTGTTAGGGTTAGGGTTAGGGTGAGAATTAGGGGGAGGGTAAGGTTTAGGGTTAGGATTAGGGTAAAGGTGTGGGTGAATATTTGTGTTAGGGTTAGGTTTAGGGTTAGGCTTAGGGTTAGGCTGAGGGTGAGGTTGAGGGTGAGGGTTAGCATTAGGGTGAGGGTTAGGGTTAGGGCTAGGGGAAGGTTAGGATGAGGGTTAGGGTTAGGATTAGGGTTAGGGTGAGTGCTAGGGTGAGGGTGAGGATTAGGGTTAGGGTAGGGGGGAGGTTTAGGTTTAGGGTGAAGGTTAGGGTGAGGATGGGATTTAGGGTTACAGTTATGGTTAGGATTAGAGTGAGGGTGAGGGTTAGTGTTAGGGTTAGGGTTCAGGTGAGGGTTAGGGTGAGGGTGAGGGTTAGGTTTAGGGTTAGGATTAAGATTAAGGTTAGGTTAGAGTGAGGTTTAGTGTTAGGATTAGGATTAGGGTGAGGGCTATGGTGAGGGTGAGGTTTAGGGTTAGGGTTTGGGTGATGTTTAGGGTTAGGGTTAGGGTTAGGGTTAGGTTTAGGTTTAGGATTAGTGTTATTGTTAGGGTTCGAGTTAGAGTTAAAGTGAGGCTGAAGGTGAGGGTGAGGTTTAGGGGTAGGGTTAGGGTGAGGGTTAGGATAAGGTTTAGGGTTAGCATGAGGGCTAGGCTGAGGGTTAATGTGAAGGATAAGTTTAGGGATAGGGTTAGGTTTAATATTATGGTTATGGTGAGGGTGAGTGTGAGGGTTAGGTTTAGGGTTAGGGTGAGGGTTAGGGTTAGGGTTTGGGTTAAGGTTTGGGTTAGGGTGAGGGTGAAGCTGAGGATTAGGTTTTGGTTCAGGGTTAGGGTTTGGGTTAGGGTTAGTGTTAAGGTGATGGTTAGGGTTAGGGTTTGGTTTAGGCTTAGGGTTAGGCTGAGGGTGAGGGTTTGGGTGAGGATTAGGGTTTGCCTTAGGGTGAAGGTGAGGGTGAGGATTAGGGTGAGTTTTAGTGTTATGGTTAGGTTTAGAGTTACGGTGAGTTTGTTGGTTAGGGTTAGGTTTAGGTTTAGGGTTATTGTTATGTTTAGGGTTGGAGTTAAGTTGAGAGTAAGGGTGAGGGTGAGGATTCGGTTTAGGGTTAGGGTGAGGTTTAGGTTCAGGGTTAGGGTTAGTGTGAGGGTTAAGGGTAGGTTTAGGGTGAGGTTTAAGATGAGGTTTAGGGTTAGGATTCGGGTCAGTTTCAGGGCTAGGGTGAGGGTTAATGTGAGTGTTAGGTTTAGGGATAGGTTTAGGTTTAGGATTAGGGTTCGGGTGAGGGTGAGTGTGAGGGTTAGGGTTAGGGTTAGGCTTAGGGTTAGGGTGAGGGTTAGGGTTATTGTTTGGGTTACGGTGACATTGAGGTTGAGGATTAGGGTTATGGTTAGGCTAAGGGTTAGTTTTAGGTTTGGGGTTAGGGTTAGTGTTTCGGTTAGGGTTATGGTTAAGGTTAGGGTTTGGGTTACGATGAGGGTTAGGGTTAGTGTTAGGGTTAGGCTAAGGGTTAGGTTGAGAGTGAGGTTGGGGTTGAGGATTAGGTAAGGGTTAGGGTTAGGGTTAGGGTTAGTGTTAGGGTTAGGTTGAGTGTCTGTTTAGGCTTAGGTTTTGGATTAGGATTAGGGTTAGGCTTAGGGTGAGTTTGAGGGTTAGGGTTAAGGTTAGGATTAGGCTTAGGCTTGGGCTGAGGCTGAGGGTGATTGTGAGGATTAGGGTTAGGGTGAGGGTTAGGGTTAGGTTTAGGGTGAGCGTTAGGGTTCGGGTTAAATTTAGGGTTAGGGTAAGGGTTAGGGTAAGGGTTATGGTGAGGGTGAGGTTTAGAGTTAGTTTGAGAGTTTGGGTTAGGCTTAGGGTGATGGTAAGGATGAGGGTTAGGGTTAGTGATAGGATGAGGTTTAGGATGAGGCTTAGGGTTGGGATTATTGTTAGGGTGAGGGCTAGGGGGAGGGTGAGCTTTAGGGTTAGGGTTGTGGTGAGTTTTAGGGTTAGGGTTATGGTTAGGTTTAGGGTGAGGGTGAGGTTTAGGGTTTGAGTTAGTGTTAGGTTGAAGCTGATTTTGAGGGTTAGGGTCAGGGTTAGTGTTAGGTTTAGGGTGAGGGTTAGGAGGAGAATTAGGGTTAAGATTAGGGTTAGGGTGAGGGTTTGGATGAGGGTTAAGGTTATGGTGAGGGTGAGGGTTAGGGTAATGGTTAGGATTAGGGTTAGGGTGAGGGTGTGTTTTAGGATTAGGGTTAGGGTTAGGCTTAGGGTTAGATTTAGGTTTAGGATTAGTGTTATTGTTAGGGTTAGAGTTAGATTTAAATTGAGGGTGAGGGTGAGGGTGAGGCTTAGGGTTAGTGTTAGGGTGAGGTTTAGGGTTAGGATTAGGATTAGGGTTAGGGTGAGTGTCAGGTTTATGGTTATATTTAGAGTTGGGGGAGGGTTAGTTCGTGGGTTAGGGTTAGGGTTAGTGTTAGCGTTAAAGTTAGGGTGAGGATTAGGTTGACGTTAAGGGTTAGGGGTAGTTTTAGGTTTATGATTAGCGTTAGGGTGAGGGTGAGGGTTAGGGTTATTTTTAGGCTTAGGTTTTGGGTTACAGTTACGGTGACAATGAGGGTGAGGGTTAAGGTTAGCTATAGAGTTAGGGTTAGGTTGAGGCTTACGTTGAGGGTTAGGGTTAGGGTGAGGGTTAGGGTTAGGGTTTACCTGAGGGTTAGCATAAGTTTTAGGATTAGGATTAGGGTTAGGGTTCGGGCTAGGCTGAAGGTTAATGTGAGGGTTAGGTTTAGGGATAGGGTTAGGTTGAGGATTAGGTTTAGGTTGAGTGTGAGTGTGAGGGTTAGATTTAGTGTTTGGGTTAGGGTGAGGGGGAGGCTGAGGATTAGGGTTTGGTTAAGGGTTAGGGTTAGGGTTAGTGTTAGGTTTAAGGTGATGGTTAGGTTTAGGTTTAGGGTTAGGCTTAGGGTTATGCTGAGGGTGAGGGTGTTGGTTAGGGTTAGGGTTTGGGTTAGGGTAAGGGTGAGGCTGAGGATTAGGGTTACTTTTAGGGTTAGGGTTAGGGTTAGGCTTAGGATTGGGCTTAGGGTTAGCGTGAGGTTTAGGTTTAGATATAGGTTTAGCAGGAGGGCTAGGGTAAGGGTTAGGAATAGGGTTAGTGTTAGGGTTAGGGTGAGGGTGAGGTTTAGGTTGAGGTTTAGGTTTAGGTTTAGGGTTAGGGTTAGTGTGAGGGTTAGTGTTAGTGTTAGGGTTAGTGTTAGCGTGAGGGTAAGTTTAAGGTTGAGGGTTTGGTTTTGACTGAGGGTTATGGTTAGGGTGAGGGTTAGGATTAGCTTTAGGGTTATTGTTAGGGTTAGGTTTAGGGTTACGATTACTGTGAGGGTGAGTGTGAGTTTTGGGGATAGGGTTAGGGTGAGGTTTAGTGTTTGGGTTAGGGTTAGAGTGAGGGTTAGGGTGAGGGTGAGATTTAGGGATAGAGTTGGGGTTAGGGTGAGGTTAGGTTGAGGTTTAGGGTTAGGGTTAGTGTTAGGGTTAGGGTGAGAGTTGGGGGGGTTAGGGTTAGGATTATGTTTAGGGTTAGCATTAGGGTTAGGGTGTGGGTGCGGTTCAGTGTTAGAATCAGGGTTAGGGTGAGGCTGAGTGTGAGGGTTAGTTTTAGGTTTATGTTAGGGTTACTGTGAGTGTTAGGGTGAGGATGAGGTATAGGGCTAGGGTTAGGATTAGGATTAGTGTTATGGTTAGGGTGAGTGTGAGTGTTAGGGTTAGGGTTAGGCTTAGCCTTAGGTTTAGGCTGAGCGTGAGGGTGAGGGTGAGGGTTATGTTTAGTGTGAGGGTTAGCTTTAGGGTTAGGATGAGTTTTAGTGTTAGGTTTAGGGTTAGGGTGAGGGTGAGGTTTAGCGGTAGAGTTAGGTTTAGGGTGAGGGTGAGTGTGAGCGTTAGGGTTAGGGTTAATGTTAGGCTTAGGTTTCGGCTGAGGCTGAGGATGAGTGTTAGGTTAGGGTTAGGAGGAGGTTTAGGTTTAGGGTTAGGTTTAGAATTAGTGTTAGGGTGAGAGTGAGGTTTAGGTTTAGAGTTAGGGTTAGTGTAAGGTTGAGGGTTAGGGTGACGGTTAGGGTTAGGCTTAGGCTTAGTCTTAGGTTTAGTCTGAGCATGAGGGTGAGGGTTAGGGTTAAGTTAGGGTGATGGTTCGGGTTAGGGTTAGTGTTATTGATAGGGTTAGGGTTAGAGTTACGGTGAGGATGAGGGTGTGGGTGAGGGTTAGGTTTAGGGTTAGGGTGAGTGTTAGAGTTAGGACTATGGTTAGGGTGAGGGCTAGGGTGAGGTTGAGGTTTAGCTTTAGGTTTAGGCTTATTCTTAGGGTTAGTCTGAGGGTGAGGTTGAGGGTCAGGGATAGGGTTAGGGTGATGGTTAGGGTTAAGATTAGGGTGAGGGTTAGGATGAGGGTTAGAGGTAGGGTGAGGGTTAGCGTAAGGTGATGGTAAGTGTAAAGGTGATGATTAGGCTGAGGCCGAGGTTTAAGTTAAGGGTAAGTGTTAGCTTTAGGGTGAGGGTTAGTGTAAGGGTTACAGTTATTGTTACGGTTAGGGTTAGGGTTACCCTTACAGTGAGGGTGAGAGTTAGGGTTAGGTTTAGGGTGAGGTTTAGGGTTAGGGTTATGGTTAGAGTTTGGGTTAGGTTTAGGATTAGTGTTAGGGTGAAGGCTAGGGTGAGGGTGAGTTTTAGGGTTAGGGTTAGGGTTAGGATTAGGATTAGGGTTATGGTGAGGGTGAGTGTGTGGGTTAGGGTTAGGGTTAGGGTTGTGTTAGGCTCAGGGTGAGGTTGAGGGTGAGGGTTAGGGTTAGGGTGAGGGTTAGGGTTAGGGTTAGGTTGAGGGTGAGTGTGTGGGTTAGGGTGAGGTTTAGGATTAGGCTTAGGGTTAGGCTAAGTGTGAAGTTAAGAGTGAGGGTTAGAGTTAGGTGAGGGTTAGGTTTAAAGTTAGGCTGTGGGTTAGGATGAGGGTTAATGTTAGGATTATGGTCAGGGTGAAAACTAGGGTTAGGTTTAGGCGTAGGGTTAGGGTGAGGGTTAGGGTTATTGTTTGGGTTAGGGTGACAATGAGGGTGAGGATTAGGGTTAGGGTTAGGGAAATGGTTAGGCTTAAGTTTGGGGTTAGGTTTAGTATTTCGATTTGGGTTAGGTTTATGGTTAGGGATTGGGTCACGGTGAGTGTTAGGGTTAGTGTTATGGTTAGGGTTAGGGTTAGGCTGAGGGTGAGGTTGGGGGTGAGTTTTAGGTAAGGGTTAGGGTTAGGGTTAGGGTTAGAATTATGGTTAGGGTTATTGTTAGTGTTATGGTATGGTTAGGGTTAAGTTTGCGGGAAGTGTGAGGCTCAGGGTTTGGGTTATCGTTATGGTTAGGGTTAGGGTTAGGTTTAGGATTATTGTGAGTCTTATTTTTAAGGTTTGGTTTAGAGTTACAGTGAGGTTGAGGTTGAGGGTGAGGGTGAGGGTGAGGGTAGGGTGAGGTTTATGGAGAGGTTTATGGTTAGAGTTAGGGTAGGGTGAGGGTAAGTTTTAGGGTTAGAGTTAGGGGTAGGTGGAGGGTTAGGGTGAGGGTTAGTGTTAGGTTTAGTATTAGGGTTTGGGTGAAGGTGAGGGTTAGGTTGATGTTTAGGGATAGGGTTAGTGTTAGGGTGAGCGTTAGGGTTAGAGTTAGTGTTATTGTTAGTGTTAGGGTTAGAGTTACAGTGAGGGGGAGGGGGAGGGGGAGGGTTAATGTTAGGTTTAGGGTGATGTTTAGGGTTAGGGTTAGGATTAGGGTTAGGGTGAGGGTGAGGTTTAGGCTTAGATTTAGGGTTAGGGGGAGGGTTAATTCATTTTTTAGGGTTAGGGTTAGTGTTAGGGTTAAGGTTAGGGTGAGGGTTAGGTTGAGGTTAAGGATTAGGTTTAGGGTTAGGGTTAGGATTACGGTTAGGGTGAGGGTGAGTGTGAGGGTTAGGCTTAGGCTTAGGCTTAGGATTAGGCTGAGGGTGAGGTTGATGGTAAAGTTTAAGGTTAGGGTGATATTTTGGTTTACGGTTAGGGTGAGGGTTAGGATGAAGTTTAGGTTTGGGGGAGGGTTAGGGTGAGGATGATGGTAAGTGTAAAAGTGTGGTTTAGGCTGAGGCTGAGGGTTAAAATAAGGGTGAGTGTTAGGGTTTGGTTTAGGGTTATGGTAAGATTGAGGGTTATGGTTATGGTGAGGGTTAGATTGAGGATTAGGGTTAGGGTTAGTGTGAGGTTTAGGGTGAGGATGAGGGTTAGGGTTAGGGTGAGCATGAAGGTTAGAATTAGGGTTAGGGTGAGTGCTAGGGTGAGAGTGAGGGTTAGGGTTAGTGTTAGGATTAGGGTAAGGGTTAGGATGAGGTTGAGGGTTAGAGTTAGTGTGTGGGTGAGTGTTAGGTTTAGGGTTAGTGTTAGGGTGAGCGGAAGTGTTATGTTGAGAGTTATGGTTAGGGTGAGGGTTATGGTTAGGGTGAGGTTTAGGTTTAGGGCTAGGGTGAAGGTGAGGGTGAGGTTTAGGTTTAGATTTAGGGTTGGGGGAGGGTTAGGGTGAGGTTTAGTGTTAGGGTTAGTGTTAGGGTGAGGGTGAGGTTTAGGTTGAGTTTTAGGGTTAGGGTTATGGTTAGGGTTAGTGTGAGGTTTAGTGTTAGGGTTAGTGTTAGGGTGAGGGTAAGTGTTAGGGTGAGGTTTTGGGTTAGGGTGAGGGTTATGGTTAGGGTGAGGTTTAGGATTAGGGTTAGAATTATTGTTAGGGTTAGGTTTAGGTTTTCTGTTATGGTGAGGGTGAGGGTTAAGTTTAGGGTTAGGTTGAGGTTTAGTGTTTGGGTTAGGTTTATTGTTAGGTTTAGGCTGAGGGTGAGGTTTAGTGTAAGAGATAGGGTTAGAATGAGGGTTAGGTTGAAGGTTAGGGTTAGGGTTAGTGTTAGGGTTAGGGATAGGGTGAGATTTAGGGGGAGCGTTTGGGTTAGGGATAGGTTTAGGATTAGGGTTAGGGTGAGCGTGAGTGTGTGTTTTAGGGTTAGGTTTAGGGTTAGGTTAAGGGTTAGGCTGAGGGTGAGGTTGAGGGTGAGGTTTAGGGTTAGGGTGAGAGTTAAGGTTAGGGTTAGGGGGAGGGTTAGGATGAGGGTTAGGGTTAAGATTAGGGTTAGGGTGAGGGCTAGGGTTAGGGTGAGTTTTAGGATTAGGTTTAGGGTGAGGGTTAGGGTTAGGGTTAAGGTGAGAGTTAGGGTGAGGGTGAGGCTTAGGGTTAGGTTTAGGATTAGGATTAGGCTTAACGTTAGGCTGAGTGTAAGGGTTAGGGTTACAGTTACTGTTAGACTTATTCTTAGGCTGAGGGTGAGGTTGAAGTTGAGGGTTAGGGTTAGGTTGAGGGTTAGGGTTAGGGTTAGTGTGAGAGATAGGGTTCAGTTAAAGTTTAGGGTCAGGGTGAGTTTTAAGGTAAGGTTTACCCTGAGGGTGAGGGTTAGGCTTAGGTTTATTGTTAGGGTGAGGGTTAGGATGAGGGTTAAGGTTAGGATTAGGGTTAGGGTAAGTGCTAGGGTGAGGGTGAGGTTTAGGGTTAGGGTTATGGTGAGGTTTTGCTTAGGTTTAGGGTTAGTGTTACTATGAGGTTGAGGTTTAGGGTTAGAGTTAGTGTTAGGGTGAGGCTGTTTGTGAGGGTCAGGGTTAGGGTTAGTGTTAGATTTAGGGTTAGGGTGAGAGTGAGGGTTAAGCTTAGGGTTAGGATTAAGATTAGGGTCAGGTTTTGGTTGAGTGTGAGGCTTAGGGTTATGGTTAGGCTTAGGGTTATGCTGAGGGTGAGAGTGAAGGTTAGGGTTAGGATGTGTGTTAGGGTTAGGTTTAGGGTGAGTGATAGGGTTCGGGTTAAGTTTAGGGTTAGCGTGAGGGTTATTTTAGGGTTACCGTGAACATGAGGGTTAGGGTTAGGTTGAGGGTTTGAGTTAGGTTTAGGGTTAGGGTGAGGGTGAGGGTTAGGATGAGGATTAAGGTTAAGGTGAGGGCTAGGGTGAGGGTGAGGTTTAGGGTTAGTGTTAGGGTGAGGTTAAATGTTAGGGTTACGGTAAGGGTGAGGGTTTGGATGAGGTTTAGTGTTACAGTGAGGGTGAGGGTTAGGGTTCCGGTGATGGTTAGGGTTAGGATTATGGTTAGGGTGAGGGTGAGTGTTAGAAATAGGGTTAGGGTTAGGGTTAGCATTAGGTTTAGTATTAGGTTTAGTGTTATTGTTAGGGTTATGGATAGAGTTAGGCTGAGGGTAAGAATGAGGGTTAGGGTTAGGGTTAGGGTTAGGGAGAGGGTTAGGGTTAGGGTTAGGATTAGGGTTAGGGTGAGGGTGAGGCTTAGGTTTAGATTTAGGGTTAGGGGGAGGGTTAGTTCCTGGAAGGGTTAGTGTTAGGGTTAAGGTTAGGGTGAGGGTTCAGTTGAGGTTAAGGGTTAGGGTTAGGTTTAGGATTAGGGTTAGGGTGAGAGTTTAGGGGCGGGTTAGGTTTAGGGATAGGGATAGGATTAGGGTTAGGGTGAGGGTGAGTGTTTGTGTTAGGGTTAGGTTTAGGATTAGGCTTACAGTTAGGCTGAGGTTGAGGTTGAGGGTGAGGTTTAGGGTTAAGGTTAGGTTTAGGGTTAACGTTAGGGTGAGGGTGAGGTTTAGGGTTAGAGTTATGGTTAGGTTGAGGTTGATTGTGAGCGTTGGGCTTAGGGTTAGTCTTAGAGTTAGGGATAGGGTGTGGGTTAGTGTGTGGGTGAGGGTTAGGCTTAGGTTTAAGATTAGATTTAGGGTTAAGCTTAGGGTGAGTGTGAGGGTTAGGGTTAGGATTAGGATTAGGCTTAGGCTGAAGGTGAGCGTTAGGGTGAGGGTTAGGGTTAGGGTGAGGGTTAGGTTTAGGGTTACGGTGAGAGTTAGGGTTCGGGTTAAATTTAGGGTTAGGGTGAGGGTTAGGTTAAAGGTTACTGTGAGGGTGAGGGTTAGAGTTAGGTTGAGCTTTAGGGTTAGGATTAGGGATACGGTGATAGTGAGGGTGAGGGTTAGGGTTAGTGTTAGGGTGAGTGTTAGGATGAGGGTTAGGGTTAGGATTAGGGTTAGGGTGAGGGCTAGGTAGAGGGTGAGGTTTAGGGTTAGGGTTGTTGTGAGTTTTAAGATTAGGGTTATGCTTAGGTTTAGGGTGAGGGTGAGGTTTAGGGTTAGATTTAGGGTAAGGTTAAGGCTGATTGTGAGGGTTATGGTTAGGGTTAGTGTTAGAGTTAGGGTTAGGGTGAGGATTAGGGTGAGGGTGAGGGTTAGGCATAGGGTGAGGATTAGGATTAGGGTAAGGGTTAGGACAAATGTGAGGGTTAGGGTTAGGTTTAGGCTTAGGGTTAGGCTGAGGATGAGTTTGAGGTTTAGAGTTAGGGTTAGGGTGAGGCTGAGGGTGAGGGTTATGGTTAGGTTTAGTGTTAGGGTTAGGGTTAGGGGGAGGGTTAGGATTAGTTGTAGGGTTACGATTAGGGTTATGGTGAGGGCTAGGCTGAGGGTTAATATGAGGGTTAGCTTTAGGGGTAGGGTTAGGTTTAGGATTAGGGTTAGGCTGAGGGTGTGTGTGAGGGTTAGGGTTAGCGTTAGGCTTTGGTTTACGGTGAGGGTTAGGGTTAGGGTTTGGTTTAGGGTGAGGGTGAGGCTGAGGATTAGGTTTAGGTTTAGTGTTAAGGTTAGGGATAGGGTTAGGGTTAATGTGATGGTTAGGGTTAGGGTTAGGGTTAAGCTTAGGTTTAGGCTGAGCTTGAGTGTGTGGTTTGGGGATAGGCTTACGGTTAGGGTTAGGGTTAGGGTTAGGTTTAGTTTTAGGCTTAGGCTTAGGGTTAGGGTTAGCGTGAGGTTTAGGGTTAGATATAGGGTTAGGGGGAGTGTTAGGTTAAGGGATAGGAATATGGCTAGTTTTAGGTTTAGGGTGGGGGTGAGGGTTAGATGAGGTTTATGGTTAGAGTTAGGGTTAGGGTTAGTGGGAGGGTAAGTGCTAGGGTTAGAGTTAGTGTTAGGGAGAGGGTAAGTGTTGGGGTGAGGGTTTGGGTTAGGGTGACGGTTATGGTTAGGGTGAGGGTTAGGATTAGCTTTAGGGTTATTGTTAGGGTCAGGTTTAGGGTTACGGTTACTGTGAGGGTGAGTGTGAGGGTTAGGGTTCGTGTTAGGGTGAGGTTTAGTGTTCGGGTTAGTGTTAGAGTGAGGGTGAGGGTGAGGTTTCTGTTAGAGTTAGGGTTAGGGTGAGTGTTAGGTTGAGGGTTAGGTTTAGTGTTTGTGTTAAGGTTAGGTTAGGGTAAGAGTTAAGGGGATGGTTAGGGTTAGGGATAGGGTTAGGATTAGTGTTAGGGTGAGGGTGAGTGTGTGTTAGGGATAAGTTTATGGTGAGGCTTAGGGTTAGGCTGAGGCTAAGGGTGAGGTTGAGGTTTAGGGTTAGAATGAGGGTTAGGGTTAGGGTTAGGGTGAGGTTTAGTGTTAGGGTTAGGTTTAGAGTTAGGGTTAGGTTGAGGGTGAGGTTTAGGGGTAGAGTTAGGGTCAGGGTGAGAGTTAGGGTTAGGTTTAGGGTTAGGTTTAGGTTTAGGTTTGAGTTGACGGTAAGGGTAAACATAAGGGTTAGGCTGAGGGTGAGAGTTATGGTAATGTTGAAGGTTAGGTTTAGAGTAAGTTTTAGGGTTAGGGGTAGGTTGAGGGTGAGTGTTAGATTAAGGAATAATGTTAGGGTTAGGGTGAGGTTTAGAGTGAGGATGAAGGTTAGGGTTAGGTTGAGGGCTGGGGTGAAGGTGAGGGTTAGGGTTAGGGTTAGGCTGAGGATGAGGGTGGGGTTGAGGATTACGGTTAGTTTTAGGGTTAGGGTTATTTTTAGTGTTATGGTTAGGGTTAAGTTTGAGGTTAGGGTGAGGTTGAGGGTGGGGTGAGGATTACGGTTAGAGTGATGATTAGGGTTAGGGTTAGTGTTATTGTTAGGGTTAGGGTTAGAGTTAAGGTGAGGTTGAGGGTGCAGGTGAGGATTAGGGTTAGGGTTACGGAGGGGTTTAGGGTTAGGGAGAGGGTTAGGGTGAGGGTGAGTTTTACAGTTAGATATAGGGTTAGGGGGAGAGTGACGGTGAGGTTTAGGGTTGTGGTTAGTGTTAGGGTTAGGGTGAGGTTGAGGGTTACGTTGAAGTTTAGGGTTAGGGTTAGGGTTAGGGTTAGTGTGAGGGTTAGTTTTAGGGTTACGGTTAGTGTTAGTGTGAGGGTAAGGTTTAGGTGAGGGTTTGGGTTAGAGTTAGGATTATGGTTAGAGTGAGGGTTAGGATTATGGTTAGGGTTAGGTTTAGGGTTAGGTTTAGGGTTAAGGTTAAGGTGAGGGTGAGGGTGAGGGTTAGGTTTAGGGTTAGGGTGAGGTTTAGGGTTTCAGTTAGGGTTAGATTTAGGTCTAGGTTGAGGGTGAGATTTAGGATTAGGTTTAGTGTTAGTGTGAGGGTTAGGTTGAGGGTTAGGGTTAGGGTTATTGTTAGGTTTATGGTTAGGGTGATACTTAGGGGGAGGCTTAGGTTTAGGGTTAGGTTTAGGGTTAGGATTAGGGTAAACCTGAAGGTGATTGTTTGTGTGTTAGGGGTAGGCTTACAGTTAGGCTGAGGGTGAGGTTTAGGGTGAGGGATAGGATTAGGGTGAGGGTTAGTGTTAGGGTTAGGGGGAGGGTTAGAATGAGGGTTAGGATTAGGATTAGGGTTAGGGTGAGGGCTAGGTTGAGGGTGAGGTTTAGTGTTAGGTTTAGGATGAGGTTTAGGGTTAGGGTTAGGGTTAGGATGAGGGTGAGGTTTAGGGTTAGAGTTATGATTAGGATGAGGCTGAGGGTGAGGGTTAGTGTTATGGTTAGTGTTAGGGTTAGGGTTAAGGTGAGGGTTAGGGTGAGGTTGAGGTTTAGGGTTAGGGTTAGGGTTAGGGTGAGGGTTAGGATTAGGGTGAGGGTTAGAGTTATTGTGAGGGTGAGTGTTAGGTTTAGGGTTAGTGTTAGGGTGAGGGGAAGTGTTATGTTGAGGGTTAGGTTTAGGGTGAGGTTTATGGTTAGGGTGAGGTTTAGGGTTAGGGTTAGGGTGACGGTGAGGTTGAGGTTTAGTGTTAGATTTAGCGTTAGAGGGAGGGTTAGGGTGAGGTTTAGTGTTAGTGTTAGTGTTAGGGTTAGGGTGAGGGTTAGGTTTAGGTTGAGGTTTAGGTTTAGGGTTAGGGTTAGCGTTAGTGTGAGTGTTAGTGTTAGGGTTAGGGTTAGTGTTAGGGAGAGTGTGTGTGTTAGGGTTAGGGTTTGGGTTAGGGTGAGGGTTAGGATTATTGTTAGGGTTAGGTTTAGGATTTTGGTTAGCATGAGGGTGAGGGTGAGGGTTCGGGTGAGGTTTAGTGTTTGGTTTAGCGTTAGTGTTAGGTTTAGGCTGAGGGTGAGGTTTAGGGTTAGAGTTAGGGTTAGAGTGAGAGTTAGGTTGAGGGTTAGGGTTAGGGATAGTGTTGGGGTTAGGTTTACAGTGAGATTTAGGGGGAGCGTTAGGATTAGGGATAGGGTTAGGATTAGGGTTAGGGTGAGGGTGAGTGTGTGTGTTAGGGTTAGGTTTAGGTTTAGGCTTAGGGTTAGACTGAGGGTGAGGTTGAGGGTGAGGGTTAGGGTTAGGGTGAGGGTTAAGTTTAGGGTTAGTGGGAAGGTTAAGATGAGGGTTAGGGTTAGAATTAGAGTTAGGGTGAGGTCTAGGGTGAGGTTGAGTTTTAGTGTTAGGGTTAGGGTGAGGTTTAAGGTAAGGGTTAGGGTTGAGGTTAGGGTGAGGGTAAGATTTATTGTTAGAGTTAGGTTTAGGATGAGGCTGTGGGTGAGCGCTAGGGTTAAGTTTAGGGTTAGGGTTAGGTTTAAGGTTATGGTTAGGGTGAGGGTGAGGGTTAGTGTTAGGTTTAGGATTATGTTTTGGGTTAAGTTTCGGCTGAGTGTAAGGGTTAGGGGTACAGTTAGGGATAGGCTTAGCCTTAGCCTGAGGGTGAGGGTGAGGGTGAGGGTTAGGGTTAGGATGAGTGTTAGGTTTAGGGTTAGGTTGAGAGTTAGGGTTCGGGTTAAATTTAGGGTTAGGGTGAGCGTTAGGGTAAGGTTAACGATTAGGGTGAGGTTTAGGTTTAGGTTTACTGTTAGGGTGAGTGTTACGTTTAGGATTAGTGTTAGGGTGAGGGCTAGAGTGAGGGTGATATTTAGGGTTAGGTTTAGGGTGAGGTTTAGCTTAGAGTTAGGGTTAGTTTTAGGGTGAAGGTGAGGTTTAGGGTTAGATTTAAGGTTAGGTTGAGGCTGATTGTGAGGGTTATGGTTAGTGTTAGTGTTAGAGTTAGGGTTAGGTTGATGGTTAGGGTGAGTTTGACTGTTAGGCTTAGGGTTAGGATTAGGATTATGGTAAGTTTTGGGGTGAATGTGAGGATTAGGGTTATGGTTAGGCTTAGGGTTATGCTGAGGGTGAGAGTGAGGTTTAGGGTTAGAGTGAGTGTTAGGGTTCGGTTTAGGGTGAGAGTTATGGTTCGGGTTAAGTTTAGGGTTAGCGTGAGGGTTAGGGTTAGGGTTATGGTGATCGTGAAGGTTAGGGTTAGGTTGAGGGTTAGAGTTAGGTTTAGGTTTAGGGTTAGGGTTAGGGTTAGGGTTAGGGTGAGCGTTACGATGAGGATTAGATTTAGGATTAGGGTTAGGGTGAGGGCCAGGGTGAGGGTGAATGTTAGGGTTAGTGTTAGGGTGAGGTTTAGGGTTAGGTTTAGGGTAAGGGTGAGGGTTTGGATGAGGGTTAGTGCTACAGTGAGGGTGAGGGTTCGGGTTTGGGTGGGGGTTAGGGTTAGGATTAGTGTTAGTGTGAGGGTGAGTGTTAGGATTAGGGTTAGGGTTAGGGTTAGGTTTAGGGTTAGGATTAGTGTTATTGTTAGGGTTATGGTTAGAGTTACTCTGAGGGTAAGGATGAGGGTGAAGGTTATGGTTAGGTTCAGGGTGAGGATTAGGGTTAGGTTTAGGATTAGGGATAGGTTCAATGTGAGGTTTAAGATTAGATTTAGGGTTAGGGGGAAGGTTTGTTCGTGGGTAAGGGTTAGGGTTAGGGTTAGGATTAGGTTTAAGGTGAGGGTGAGTGTTAGGGTTAGGGCTAGGGTTAGGCTTAGGATTAAGGTTAGGCTAAGGGTGAGGGTGGGGGTGAGGATTAGATTTAGGGTGTTGGTTAGTGTTAGGGTTAGGGTGAGGTTTAGGGTTTGGGTTAGTGTTAGCGTTAGGTTTAGGGTGAGGGTGAGGTTTCGGGTTAGAGTTATGGTAAGGGTGAGGTTTAGGTTGAGGGTTTGGGTTAGGATTATTGTTATTTTTAGGGTTAGGGTGAGATTATGGGGGAGGGTTAGGGTTAGGGATAGGGTTAGGATTAGGGTTAGGGTGAGGGTGAGTGTGTGTGTTAGGGTTTGTTTTAGGGTTAGGCTTAGGGTTAGGCTGAGGTTGAGGGTGAGGGTGAGGGTTAGGATTAGCATAACGGTAGGTTTTAGGGTTAGGGTGAGAGTTAGGGTTCGGGTTAAATTTAGGGTTAGGGTGAGGGTTAGCGTACGGGTTATGTGAGGGTGAGGGTTAAGGTTAGGTTAGGGTTAGGGTTAGGGTTAGGGTTAGGATTAGGTTTAGGTTGAGGGCTAGGGTGAGGGTGAGGTTTTGGGTTAGGGTTGTGTTGAGGTTTAGGGTTAGGTTTATGGTTAGGTTTAGCGTGAGGGTGATGGTTAGGGTTCGTTTTAGGGTTAGGGTGAAGCTGATTGTGAGGGTTAGGGTTAGGGATAGTGTTAGATTTAGGGTTAGTGTAAGGGTTAGGGTGAGTGTGAGGGTTAGGCTTAGGGTTAGGATTAGTATTAGGGTAAGGTTTAGGGTGAGGGTTAGGGTTAGGGTTAGGCTTAGGTCTAATGTTAGGGTTAGGGTTAAGGTGATTGTTAGGGTTAGGATTCGGGTGAGAGTTAGGGTTAGGGTTCGGGTGAGGGTTAGGATTAGGGTGAGTGTTAGGGTTAGGTTTAGGCTTAGGATTAGGATTGGTCTGAGGGTGAGGTTGAGAGTGAGGGATAGGGTTAGGTTGATGGTTAGGGTTAAGCTTAGGGTGAGGATTAGGATGAGGGTTAGGGTTAGGGTGAGGTTTAGCGTGATGGTGATGGTAAGTGGAAAGGTGAAGATTAGGCTGAGGCTGAGAGTTAAGAAAAGGGTAAGGGTGAAGGTTAGGGTGAGGGTTAGGGCAAGGGTTTTGGTTTGGGTTAGGGTGAGGGTGAGGGTTAGATTGAGAATTAAGGTTAGGTTAGTGTGAGGGTTAGGGTGAGGGTTAGGGTTACAATTAGGGTTAGCTTGAGGGCTAGGGTGAGGGTGAGGGTTAGGATTAGGGTTAGTGTGAGGTTTAGGGTTAAGTTGAGTGTTAAGATTAGTGTAAGGGGTAGTGTTAGGGTTAGGCTTACTGTAAGGGTGAGGGTAAGTGTTAGGGTGAGGGTTAGGGTTAGGGTGAGTGTTATGGTTAGGGTGAGGGTTAGAGTTAGTTTTAGGGTTATTGTTAGTGTTAGGGTTAGGTTTACCCTTACAGTGAGCATGAGGGTTAGGGTTAGGTTTAGGGTGAGGTTTAGGGTTAGGGGTATGGTTAGAGTTTGGGTTAGGGTTAGGATTAGGGTTAAGGTGAAGGCTAGGGTGGGGGTGAGGGTTAGGGTTAGGTTTATGGTTAGGGTTAGGATTAGGTTTAGGCTGAGGGTGTTTGTGGGTTAGGGTTAGGTTTAGGGTTAGTCTTAGGGTTAGGCTAAGGGTGAGGTTGAGGGTGAGGGTTACGGTTACGTTGAGGGTTAGGGTAATGGTTAGGTTAGGGTGAGTGGGTGGGTTAGGATTAGGTTTAGGGTTAGGCTTAGGGTAGGCTAACGGTGAGGTTAAGGGTGAGGGTTAGGATTAGGGTGAGGGTTAGGTTTAGGGTTAGGGTGAGTGTTAGGATGAGGGTTAAATTTAGCATTAGGGTTAGAGTGAGGGCTAGGGTGAGGGTGAGGTTTAGGGTTAGGTTTAGGGTTAGAGTGAGGATGAGTTTTAGGTTTAGAATTAGGTTTAGGGTGAGGGAAACAGTTTAGTTTTAGGGTTAGGTTTAGTGTTAGGGTTAGGCTTAGGGTGAGGGTTAGGGTTATGATGAGGGTTAGGTTTAGGGTGAGGGTTAGGTTTAGGGTTAGGGTAGGGTCAGGGTTAGGGTTAAGGTTGAGGGTTAGAATTAGGTTTACGGTTAGGTTGATGGTTAGGGTTAGGGTTAGGGTTAGGGTTTGGATGAGGTTTAGGGTTACAATTAGGTTTATGGTGAGGGCTAGGGTGAGAGTGACGGTTATTGTTAGGGTTAGGGTGAGAGTGACGGTTATTGTTAGGGTTAGGGTGAGGTTTAGGTTTAGGTTTAGGATTACGGTGAGGGTGAGGGTTAGGTTTAGCGTGAGGTTCAGTGTTAGGATTAGGGTTAGGGTTAGAGTTACAGTGAGGGTGAGGGTGAGGGTGAGGGTTAGGATCAGGTTTAGGGTGAGGTTTAGGGTTAGGGTTATGGTTAGGATGAGGGTGAGGTTTAGGGTTAGAGTTAGGGTTATGGGGAGGGATAGGGTGAGCATTAGGGTTAGGGTTAGGGTTAGGGTTGGGGTTAGGGTGAGGGTTAGGTTGAGGATTAATGTTAGGGTTAGGGTTACATTTAGGTTTAGGTTTACGGTAAGGGTGAGTGTGAGGGTTAAGGATAGGGTTCGGCTTAGGCTTAGGGTTATGCTGAGGGTATGGGTGTATATGAGGATTAGGTTTAGCAAGATGGTTAGGTTTATGGTTAAGTTAAGGGTTAGGATTAGGCTTAGGGTTAGGATTAGGGTTAGAGTGAGGGCTAGGGTGAGGGTGAGGGTTAGGGTTAGTGTTAGGGTGAGGTTTAGGGTTAGGGTTAGGGTGAGGGTGAGTGTTAGGATGAAGGTTAATGTTAGAGTTAGGGTTACATTTGTGATTAGGGTTACGTTTAGGATTAGTTTTAAGGTAAGGGTGAGTGTGAGGGTTAGGGTTAGTGTTCAGCGTAGGCTTAGGATTATGCTGAGGGTATGGGTGTATATGAGGATTAGGTTTAGAAAGATGGTTAGGTTTATGGTTAACTTAAGGGTTAGGATGAGGCTTAGGGTTAGGATTAGGGTTAGGGTTAGGGTTAGGTTGAGGGTGAGGGTTAGGGTTAGGTTTAGGCTTAGGCTTAGTGTTAAGCTGAGGCTAAGGTTGAGGGTGAGGTTTAGGGTTAGGTTGATGGTTGGAGTTACTGTTAGGGTGAGGGTCAGGATAAGGATTAGTGTTAGGGTGAGAGTTAGGGTGAGGGTGACAGTAAGGGTAAATGTGAGGATTAGGCTGAGGGTGAGGGTTAGGGTAAGGGTGAGGGTTAGGGTTAGGGTGAGGGTGAGAGTTAGATTGAGGATTAGTGTTATGGTTAGTGTGAGGTTTAGGGTGAGGACGAGGGTTAGGGTTAGGGTGAGATTTAGGGTTAGGGTGATGGTTAGGTTTAGTGTGAGGGTTAGTGTTAGGGTTAGCATTAGTGTTAGGGTGAGGGTAAGTGTTAGGGTGAAGGTTAGGGTTAGGGTGAAGGTTATGTTTAGGATGAGGGTTAGGGTTAGGGATAGGGTTATTGTTAGTGTTAGTGTTAGGGTTACGGTTACAGTGAGGGTGAGGGTGAGGGTGAGGGTTAGGGTTAGGATGAGGTTTAGTTTTAGGGTTGGGGTTAGAGTTAGGGTTAGGGTGAGGGTGAGGTTTAGGGTTAAAGTTAGTTTTAGTGTTATTGTTGGGGTTAGGGTGAGGTTTAGGGTTAGTTTTTGGCTTAGGCTTAGGCTTAGGACAAGCATGAGTGTGAGGGTTAGGGTTAGAGTGAGGGTTAGGGTTAGGGTGAAGGTTAGTGTTATTGTTAGGGTTAGTGTTAGGGTGAGGGTAAGTGTTAGGGTGAGTTTTAGGGTTAGGGTGAGGGTTATGTTTAGGGTGAGTGTTAGGGTTAGGGTTAGGGTTATTGTTAGGGTTAGGGTATCGGTTATGGGAACAGTGAGGGTAAGGCTGAGGGTTAGGGTTAGGGTTAGGGTGAGGTTTAGGTTTAGGGTTAGGGTTAGAGTTAGGGTTAGGGTGTGAGTGAGTTTTAGGGTTAGAATTAGGGTTAGTGTTTGTGTTAGGGTTAGGGTGAGGGTTACGGTTAGGGTTAGGCTTAGCCTTAGGCTTAGGTTTAGGCCTACTATGAAGGTGAAGATTAGGGTTAGGGTGAGGGTTAGGATGAGGTTTAGGTTTAGGAATAGGTTTAAGGTGAGTGCTAGGGTGAGGGTTAGAGTTACAGTGAGGGTGAGGGTTAGGATTCGGGTGAGGGTGAGGTTTAGTGTTAGGGATAGGTTTAGGGATAGGGTTTGGGTGAGGTTTATGGTTAGATTTAGGGTTAGGGAAAGGGTTAGTTCGTGGGTTAGGGTTAGGGTTAATATTAGGGTTAAGGTTAGGGTGAGGGTTAGGTTGAGGTTAAGTTTTAGGGGTAGGGTTAGGTTTCGGATTACTGTTAGGGTGAGGGTGAGTGTGAGTGTTAGGGTTAGGGTTAGGCTTCTGCTTAGGGTTATGCTGAGGGTGAGTGTGGGCATGAGTATTAGGGTTATGGTGATTGTTAGGTTTAGGCTTAGGATGAGGGTTAGGGTTTGGATTAGGGTTAGGGTGAGGACTAGGGAGAGGGTGAGGGTTAGGGTAAGGGTTAGGATTAGGCTTAGGGTTGGGCTGAGCTTGAGGTTGAGGGTGAGGGTTAGGGTTAGGGTGATGGTTAGGTTTACGGTTAGGGTGAGTTTTTGGATGAGGTTTAGGTTTATGGGGAGGGTTAGGGTGAGGATGATGGTAAGGGTAAAGTTGAGGTTTAGGCTGAGGTTGAGGGTTAAGATAAGGGTGTGGTTTAGGGTTAAGTTTAGTGTTAGGGTAAGGGTTAGGGTTCAGTTTAGTGTGAGGTTTAGGGTGAGGATGAGGGTGAGGGTTAGGGTGAGGGTGAGGGTTAGAGTTAGGGTTAGGGTGAGGGTTAGGATTAGGGTGAGGGTTATGGTTAGGTGAGGGTTAGGCTTAGGGTTATTGTTAGGGTTAGGGTTAGGGTTACGTTTTCGGTGAGCGTGAAGGTTAGGGTTAGGTTGTGGGTTAGGTTGAGGGTGAGGGTGAGGGTTAGGGTTACGGTGAGGGTTAGGTTGAGGATTAGGGTTAGGTTTAGGTTTAGGGTGAGGGCCAGGGCGAGGGTGAGTGTTAAGGTTAGTGTTAGGGTGAGGTTTATGGTTAGGGTTAAAGTTATGGTAAGGGTTTGAATGAGCGTTAGGTTTACAGTGAGGATGAAGTTTAGGGTTAGGGTGAGGGTTAGGGTTATTATTAGGTTTTGGGTGAGGGTGAGTTTTAGGATTAGGGTTGTTGTTGGGTTAGGTTTAGTGTTAGGATTAGTGATATTGTTAGGGTTAGGGTTAGAGTTACGGTGAGGGTGAGGGTGAGTTTTAGGGTTAGAGTGATGTTTAGGGTTAGGGTTAGGATTAGGGTTAGAGTGAGGGTGAGGTTTAGGGTTAGATTCAGGGTTAAGGGGAGGGTTAGTTCGTGGGTTAGTGTTAGGGTTAGTGTTAGGGTTAAGGTTAGGGTGACAGTTAGGTTGAGGTTAAGGGTTAGGTTTATGGTTAGGTTTAGGATTAGGGTTAGGGTGAGGGTGAGTGTGAGGATTAGGGCTAGGTGTTATTGTTAAGGTTATGGTTAGAGTTAAGTTGAGGGTGGGGGTGAGGGTCAGCGTGACTTTTAGAGTTAGGATGAGGTTTAGGGTTAGGGTTAGGGTGAGGGTGAGGTTTAGGGTTAGATTAGGGTTAGGGGGAGGGTTAGATCGTGGGTTAGTGTTAGGGTTAGGGTTAGGGTTATGGTTATGGGTGATAGTTATGTTGAGGTTAAGGGTTAGTTTTATGGTTAGGTTTTGGATTAGGGTTAGGGTGAGGGTGAATGTGAGGATTAGGGTTAGGGTTATGCTTAGGCTTCGGGTTAGGCTGAAGATGAGGGTGGGGTTGAGGTTTAGGGTTATTTTGATTGTTAGGTGTAGGGTTAGGGTGAGGGTTAGGGTTTGGGTTAGGGTTAGAGTTAGGTTTAGGGTGAGGGTGAGGTTTAGGGTTAGAGTTAGGGTGAGGGTGAGGGTTAGGTTGAAGTTTAGGTTTACGGTTAGTGTTAGGGTTAGGGTTCCGGTGAGAGTTAGGAGGAGGGTTAGGGTTAGGGATAGGGTTAAGATTAGAGTTAGCGTGAGGGTGTGTGTGTATGTTAGGGTTAGGTTTAGGGTTAGGGTTAGGCTTAGGGTTAGGCTGAGATTGAGGGTGAGGGTGAGGTTTAGTGTTAGGGTGAGGGTTAGGGTTAGGGTTAGGTGTAGGGGCAGGTTTAGGTTTAGAGTTAGGGTTAGGGTGAGGCTGAGGGTGAGGGTTATGGTTAGGTTTAGTGTTAGGGTTAGGGTTAGGGGGAGGGTTAGGATTAGTTGTAGTGTTACGATTAGGGTTATGGTGAGGGCTAGGCTGAGGGTTAATATGAGGGTTAGCTTTAGGGGTAGGGTTAGGTTTAGGATTAGGGTTAGGGTGAGGGTGTGTGTGAGGGTTAGGGTTAGCGTTAGGCTTTGGTTTACGGTGAGGGTTAGGGTTAGGGTTTGGTTTAGGGTGAGGGTGAGGCTGAGGATTAGGTTTAGGTTTAGTGTTAAGGTTAGGGATAGGGTTAGGGTTAATGTGATGGTTAGGGTTAGTGTTAGGGTTAAGCTTAGGTTTAGGCTGAGCTTGAGTGTGTGGTTTGGGGATAGGCTTACGGTTAAGGTTAGGGTTAGGGTTAGGTTTAGTTTTAGGCTTAGGCTTAGGGTTAGGGTTAGCGTGAGGTTTAGGGTTAGATATAGGGTTAGGGGGAGTGTTAGGTTAAGGGATAGGAATATGGCTAGTTTTAGGTTTAGGGTGGGGGTGAGGGTTAGATGAGGTTTATGGTTAGAGTTAGGGTTAGGGTTAGTGGGAGGGTAAGTGCTAGGGTTAGAGTTAGTGTTAGGGTGAGGGTAAGTGTTGGGGTGAGGGTTTGGGTTAGGGTGACGGTTATGGTTAGGGTGAGGGTTAGGATTAGCTTTAGGGTTATTGTTAGGGTCAGGTTTAGGGGTACGGTTACTGTGAGGGTGAGTGTGAGGGTTAGGGTTCGTGTTAGGGTGAGGTTTAGTGTTCGGGTTAGTGTTAGAGTGAGGGTGAGGGTGAGGTTGAGGTTTCCGTTAGAGTTGGGGTTAGGGTGAGTTAAGGGGAGGGTTAGGGTTTAGAGTTAAGGTTAGGATTAATGTTAGGGTGAGGGTGAGTGTGTGTTAGGGATAAGTTTATGGTGAGGCTTAGGGTTAGGCTGAGGCTAAGGGTGAGGTTGAGGTTTAGGGTTAGAGTGAGGGTTAGGGTTAGGGTTAGGGTGAGGTTTAGTGTTAGGGTTAGGTTTAGAGTTAGGGTTAGGTTGAGGGTGAGGTTTAGGGGTAGAGTTAGGGTCAGGGTGAGAGTTAGGGTTAGGTTTAGGGTTAGGTTTAGGTTTAGGGTTGAGTTGACGGTAAGGGTAAACATAAGGGTTAGGCTGAGGGTGAGAGTTATGGTAATGTTGAAGGTTAGGTTTAGAGTAAGTTTTAGGGTTAGGGGTAGGTTGAGGGTGAGTGTTAGATTAAGGAATAGTGTTAGGGTTAGGGTGAGGTTTAGAGTGAGGATGAAGGTTAGGGTTAGGTTGAGGGCTGGGGTGAAGGTGAGGGTTAGGGTTAGGGTTAGGGTTAGGGTTAGGGTTAGGCTGAGGATGAGGGTGGGGGTTAGGATTACGGTTAGGGTTAGGGTTAGGGTTATTTTTAGTGTTATGGTTAGGGTTAAGTTTGAGGTTAGGGTGAGGTTGAGGGTGGGGTGAGGATTATGGTTAGAGTGATGATTAGGGTTAGGGTTAGTGTTATTGTTAGGGTTAGGGTTAGAGTTAAGGTGAGGTTGAGGGTGCAGGTGAGGATTAGGGTTAGGGTTACGGAGGGGTTTAGGGTTAGGGAGAGGTTTAGGGTGAGGGTGAGTTTTACAGTTAGATATAGGGTTAGGGGGAGAGTGACGGTGAGGTTTAGGGTTGTGGTTAGTGTTAGGGTTAGGGTGAGGTTGAGGGTTACGTTGAAGTTTAGGGTTAGGGTTAGGGTTAGGGTTAGTGTGAGGGTTAGTTTTAGGGATACGGTTAGTATTAGTGTGAGGGTAAATGTTAGGTGAGGGTTTGGGTTAGGGTTAGGATTATGGTTAGAGTGAGGGTTAGGATTATGGTTAGGGTTATGGTTAGGGTTAGGTTTAGGGTTAAGGTTAAGGTGAGGGTGAGGGTGAGGGTTAGGTTTAGGGTTAGGGTGAGGTTTAGGGTTTCAGTTAGGGTTAGATTTAGGTCTAGGTTGAGGGTGAGGTTTAGGATTAGGTTTAGTGTTAGTGTGAGGGTTAGGTTGAGGGTTAGGGTTAGGGTTAGTGTTAGGGTTATGGTTAGGGTGATACTTAGGGGGAGGCTTAGGTTTAGGGTTAGGTTTAGGGTTAGGATTAGGGTAAACCTGAAGGTGATTGTTTGTGTGTTACGGGTAGGTTTAGGGTTAGGCTTACAGTTAGGCTGAGGGTGAGGTTTAGGGTGAGGGATAGGGTTAGGGTGAGGGTTAGTGTTAGGGTTAGGGGGAGGGTTAGAATGAGGGTTTGGATTAGGATTAGGGTTAGGTTGAGGGCTAGGTTGAGGGTGAGGTTTAGTGTTAGGTTTAGGATGAGGTTAGGGTTAGGGTTAGGGTTAGGATGAGGGTGAGGTTTAGGGTTAGAGTTATGATTAGGATGAGGCTGAGGGTGAGGGTTATGGTTAGGGTTAGTGTTAGGGTTAGGGTTAAGGTGAGGGTTAGGGTGAGGTTGAGGTTTAGGGTTAGGGTTAGTATTAGTTTTAAGTTTAAGTTTAGGGAGAGGTTTAGGGTTAGGGTTAGGGTTAGGGTGAGGGTAACGTTTAGGGTTAGTGTTAGGGTTAGGCTTACGGTTAGGCTGAGGGTGAGGGTGAGGGTGAGGGTTAGGGTGAGGGTTAGGTTTAGGGTTAGGGTGAGAGTTCGGGTTCGGGATAAGTTTAGGGTTAGGGTGATGGTTAGGGTAAGGGTTATGGTGAGGGTAACAGGGTTAGCTTGAGGGTTAGGGTTAGGTTTAGGGTTAGGGTGAGGGTGAGAGTGAGGGTTAGGGTGAGTGTTAGGGTGAGGGTTAGGATGAGGGTTATGGTGAGGATTCGGGTTAGGGTGAGAGCTAGGGTGAGGGTGAGGTTTATGTTTATTGTTAGGGTGAGATTTAGAGTTATGTTTAGGGTTACGGTAATGTTGAGAGTGAGGTTTAGGGTTAGAGTTAGGGTTAGGGTGAGGCTGAAGGCTAGCGTTAGGTTTAGGGTTAGTGTTAGAATTAGGGATAGGGTGAGGCTTAGGGTGAGGGTGAGGGTTAGGCTTAGGGTTAGGATTAGGATTAGGGTAACAGGGTGAGTGTGAGGTTTAGGGTTCGGGTTAGGGTTAGGGTCAGGGCTAGGGTGAAGTTGAGAGTTAACCTCAGTGTTAGGATGAGGTTTAGGTTTAGGGTGATGGTTAGCGTTGGTGTGTGGGTTATTTTAAGGTTTAATGTTTGTTTTAAGGTGAGATTAAGTGTTAGGGTAAGGTTTAGGTTTAGGGTGAGGTTTACGTTTAGGGTTAGGGTAAGGGTTAGGGTGAGGGTGATGTTAAGGGTTAGAGTTAGGGTTAGGGTGAGGGTTAGGTTTAGGGTTAGAGTTAGAGTTAGGGTGGGGGTGAGGATTGGAGTTAGGGTTAAGATTAGGATTAGGGTTAAGGTGAGGTGAGTGTTATGGTTAGGGTTAGGGTTAGGATTAGAGTTAGAGTGAGGGTGAGGATGAGGGTTATGGTTAGGGTGAGTGTTGGGGTTAGGGTTAGAGTGAGGGTTATGGTGAGGGTTAGGCTTAGGCTTAGTGTTTGGTATGGGCTATGTTGTGGGTGTGGGTTAGGATTAGGGTTAGGGTGAGCGTTAGGCTGGGGGTTAGGGTTAGTATTAGGGTTTGGGTTGGGGTTAGGTTTAGTCTTAATGTTAGGTAGAGGGTGAGCGTGAGGGTGAGGTTTAGGGTGAGGGTGAGGGTGAGGTTTAGGGTTAGAGTTAGCGTTCAGCTGAGGGTTAGTGTGAGAGTTAGGGTTAAGGATAGGGTTAGGGTTAGGGTTAGTTTGAGGGTGATTGTGAGAGTCAGGGTTAGTCTTAGGCTTAGGCTTAGGCTTAGGCCGATCGTGAAGGTGAGGTTGAGGTTTAGGGTTAGTATTAGTGTTATGGTGAAGGCTAGAGTGAGTATGAGGGTTAGGATTAGCGTTTGGGTGAGGTTTAGGGTTAGGGTTACAGTGAGGGTTAGGGTAGGGGTTAGGGTTATGGTGAGGGTTTGGGTTAGGGTTAGGGTTAGGGTGAGGGTCAGGGTTAGGGTTAGGGTTAGTGTAATAGTTAGGGTTAGGGTTAGAGTTACAGTGAGGGTGAGGGTGAGGGTTATGATCAGGTTTGGGTTACGTTTAGGGTAAGGGTTATGGTTAGGGTGAGGGTGAGGTTTAGGGTTAGAGTTAGGGTTTTGGGGAGGTTTAGGATTAGGGTTAGTGTTAGGCTTGGGGTTAGGGTGAGGGTTAGTTTGAGGATTAATATTAGGGTTAGGGTTAGGGTTAGGATTAGGTTTACGGTGAGGATATCTGTGAGGGTTAGGGTTAGGGTTCGTTTAGGCTTAGGGTTAGGCTGAGTGTATGGGTGGGGATGAGGATTAGGTTTAGAATGATGGTTAGGTTTCTGGTTAGGTTAAGCATTAGGATGAGGGTTAGGGTTAGAATTAGGGTTAGGATGAGGGCTAGGGTGAGGGTGAGGGTTAGGGTTAGGGTTAGGCTTATGCTTAGGATTAGGCTGAGGCTGAGGGTGAGGGTGATGGTTAGGTTTAGGGTGATGGTTGGGGTTACATTTAGGGTGAGGGTTAGAATGAGGATTAGGGTTTTGGTGAGGGTTAGTGCGAGGGTGACGGTAAGGGTAAAGTTGAGGGTTAGGCTGAGGGTGAGGGTTACGGTCAGGGTGAGGCTTAGGGTTAGGGTGAGGGTGAAGGTTAGATTGAGGATTAGTGTTGATGTTAGTGTGATGTTTAGGGTGAGGATGAGGGTTAGGGTTAGGTTGAGGGCTAGGTTGAGGGTGAGGGTTAGGGTTATGTTTAGGGTTAGGGTTAGTGTTAGGTTTAGGGTTAGGGTGAGGTTTAGGTTGAGGGTGAGGCTAGGGTTAAGGTTAGGATTGGGACTAGTGTTAAGGTGAGGGTGAGTGTGAAGTTTAGGGTTAGGGTTAGGGTTAGGATTAGAGTTAGGATGAGGTCTAGCATGAGGGTGAGTGTTAGTGTTAGGGTTAGGTGAGGTTTAGAGTTAGAATTAAGTTTAGGCATAGGGAGAGTGTTAGCGTTAGGGTTATGGTGAGGGTGAGGGTTAGGGTTATGTTGAGGGTTAGGATTAGGGCTAGGTTTAGTGTGAGTGTTAGGGTGAGGGTGAGGGTTAGCATGAGGGTTAGGGTTAGGATTTGGTTTAGGATGAGGGATAGGGTGAGAGTGAGGGTTAGGTTTATACTTAGGGTGAGGTTTAGGGTTTGGGTTTGGTTTAGGGTTAGGGTGAGGGTTATGATTAGGTTACGGTGAGGGTTAGGGTTAGGGTTAGGTTGAGGGTTAGAATTAGGTTTAGGGTTAGGTTGAGGGTTAGGGTTACGGTTAGGGTGAGGGTTAGGATGAGGGTTAGGGTTACAATTACGGTTAGGGTGAGGTCTAGGGTGAGGATGAGTGTTAGTATTGGGGTTAGGGTTAGGGGTACGGTTAGGGTGAAGATTAGGGTTCATGTTTCGGTGAGGTTGAGGGTTAGGTTTAGGTTAGTATTAGGTTAGTATTAGGTTTAGGGTTAGGGGTAGGGTTAGCGTGAGGGTTAGGGTTCATGTTTCGGTGAGGGTGAGGGTTAGGTTTGGGGTGAGGGTTAGGGTGAGGACTAAGGTGAGGGTGAGGGTTAGGGTTAGGGTTAGCGTTAGGGTGAGGGTTAAGTTTAGGTTTAGGGTTAGGTTTAGGTTTAGGATTAAGGTTAAGTTGAGGCTGAGTGTGAGGGTTAGGCTGAGGGTTAGGCTTAGGCTTAGGGTTAGGCTGAGGGTGAGTGTAGGGATGAGTGATGGTTCTGGTTAAGGTTAGGTTGAGGGTTAGGATGAGGGTTAGGTTTAGGATTAGGGTTAGGGCGAGGGCTAGGGTGAGTGTTAGTTTCGGGGTTAGGTTTAGGCTTAGGGTTAGGCTGAGGCTGAATTTGAAATTGAAGGTTAGGTTTAGGTTGATGTTTAGGGTTAAGGTTAGGGTGAGGGATAGGATGAGGGTTATGGTTTATGGTGAGGGTTAGGATGAGGGTGACTGTAAGAGAAAAGGTGAGGTTAGGCTGAGGGTGAGGGTTATGGTAAGGGTGAAGTTTCAGGTTAGGGTGATGGTGAGGGTTAGATTGAGGATTAGTGTGAGGGTTAGTGTGAGGTTTAGGGTGAGGATGAGGGTTAGGATTAGGGTGAGGGCAAGGGTGAAGTTGAGGGTTAGGGTTAGGGTTAGGGTGTGGTTTAGGTTTAGGGTGATGGTTAGCATTAGTGTGAGGGTTAGGGTTAGGGTTGGTGTTAGTTTTAAGCTGAGGGAAAGTGTTAAGGTAAGGTTTAGGTTTAGGGTGAGGTTTAGGATTAGGGTTAGGGTTAGGATTAGTTTGAGGGTGAGGGTTAGGGTGGAATTTAGTGTGGGGGTGAGGTTGCGAGTTAGGGTTAGGATTAGGATTAGGGTTGAGGTGAGGGTCAGTGTTAGGGTTAGGGTTAGGAATAGGATTAGATTTAGGGTGAGGGTGAGGGTGAGGTTATGGTTAGGGTGAGCGTTGGGGTTAGTGTTAGAGTGAGGGTTAGGGTGAGGGTTAGGCTTTGGCTTAGGGTTTTGGCATAGGCTATGGTGAGGGTGAGGGTTAGGGTTAGGGTTAGGGTGAGCATTAGGGTACGGTTTAGGGTTAGTATTAGGGTTAGGGTTGGGGTTAGGGTTAGGCTTAATGTTAGGCAGAGGTTGAGGGTGAGGGTGAGGGTGAGGTTTAGGGTAAGGGTGAGGGTGAGGTTTAGGGTTAGAGTTAGTGTTCGTGTGAGGGTTAGGGTTAGGGTTAGGCTTCCGTTTAGGGTTAGGGTGAGGGTGAGTGTGAGGGTCAGGGTTTGTCTTAGGGTTAGGCTTATGCTTAGGCCGAGCGTGAAGGTGAGGGTGAGGTTTAGGGTTAGCATTAGGTTTAGGGTGAGGGCTAGAGTAAGAATGAGGGTTAAGGTTAGGATGAGGTTTAGATTTAGGGTTACGGTGAGGGTGAGGGTTAGGGTTTACGGTTAGGGTTAAGGTGAGGGTTTGGGTTAGGTTTAGTGTTAGGGTGAGAGTCAGGGTTAGGGTTAGGGTTAGTGTAATAGTTAGGGTTAGGGTTAGATTTACAGTGAGGGTGAGGGTGAAGGTGAGGATTAGGATAAGAGTTAGGGTGAGGTTTAGGGATAGGGTTATGGTTAGGGTGAAGGTGAGGTTTAGGGTAAGTTTTATGCTTTGGGGGAGGGTTAGGGTGAGGGTTAGGATTAGGGTTAATGTTAGGCTTAGGGTTAGGTTGAGGGTTAAGTTGAGGTTTAAAATTATGGATAGTGTTAGTTTTAGGATTAGGTTTACGGTGAGGGTGAGTGTGAGGGTTAGGGTTAGGGTTCGTTTAGGCTTAGGGTTAGGCTGAGTGTATGGGTGGGGATGAGGATTAGGTTTAGAATGATGGTTAGGGTTCTGGTTAGGTTAAGGGTTAGTATGAGGGTTAGGGTTAGAATTAGGGTTAGAGTGAGGGCTAGGGTGAGGGCTAGGGTGAGGGTGAGGTTTAGGGTGAGGATGAGCGTTAGGGTTAAGTTGAGTGTTAGGTTGAGAGTGAGGGTTAGATTTACGGTTAGGTTTAGGTTTAGGGTGAGGGTGAGGTTTAGGAATAAAGTTAGGGTTAAGGTGAGGGATAGGGTTTAGGTTTACGGTTAGGATTAGTGTTAGGGTTAGGTTTAGGGTGAGGTTTAGGGTTGGAGTTAGGGTTAGTTTTAGGGTTAGGGTTAGGATGAGGGTTAGGGTTAGGCTTAGGCTTTGTCTTAGGCTTAAGCTTACGCCCAGCATGAGGGTGAGGATTAGGGTTAGGATTAGTGTGAGGGTTAGGTTTAGGGTTACAGTGTGGTCAGGGTTAGGGTTAGGTTGAGGGTTAGAATTAGGTTTAGGGTTAGGTTGATGGTTAGGGTTAGGGTTAGGGTGAGAGTTGGGATGAGGGTTAGGGTTACAATTAGGTTTAGTGTGAGGGCTACAGTGAGGGTGAGTGTTATTGTTAGGGTTAGGGTGAGGTTTAGGGTTAGGGTTAGGGTTAGGGTTACGGTGAGGGTGAAGGTTAGGGTTAGGGTGAGGGTTAGGTTTAGGTTTAGGGTGAGGGTGAGGGTTAGGATTAGGGTTAGGGTTAGAGTTACAGTGAGGGTGAGGGTGAGGCTGAGGGTTAGGATCAGGTTTAAGGTGAGGTTTAGGTTTAGGGTTATGGTTAGTGTGAGGGTGAGGTTTAGGGTTAGAGTTAGGGTTAGGGTGAGGTTTAGGGTGAAGGTTGGGTTGACGTTTAATGTTAGGGTTAGGGTTACCTTTATGATTAGGTTTACGATGAGGGTGAGTGTGAGGTTTAGAGTTCAGCTTAGTCTTAGGTTTAGGCTGAGAGTATGGGTGGGGGATGAGGTTTAGGTTTAGAATGTTGGTTAGGTTTATGGTTAGGTTAAGGTTAGGATGAGGTTTAGGTTTCGAATTAGGGTTCTGGTGAGGGCTAGGGTGAGGGTGAGGGTTAAGGTTAGGTTTAGGCTTAGGCTTACGTTTAGGCTGAGGCTGAAGGTGAGGGTGAGGGTTAGGGTTAGAGAGAGTTTTAGGGTGAGGGTGACGGTAAGTGTAAAGGTGAGGATTAGGCTGAGGGTGAGGGTTAGGGTTAGGGTGAGGATGAGGGTTAAATTGAGGATTAGGGTTAGGGTTAGTTTGAGATTTAGGGTGAGGATTAGGGTTAGGGTTAGGGTGAGGTCTAGGGTTAGGGTGATGGTTAGGGTTAGTGTGAGGGTTAGTGTTAGGGTTAGGGTTAGTGTTAGGGTGAGGGTAAGTGTTAGGGTGAGGGTTAGTGTTAGGGTGAAGCTTATGGTTAGGATGAGGGTTAGGGTTAGGGATAGGGTTATTGTTAGGGTTAGGGTTAGGCTTACGGTTACAGTGAGGGTGAGGGTGAGGTGAAGGGTTAGGATTAGTGTGAGGTTTACCTTTAGGGTTAGGGTTAGAGTTAGGGTTAGGGTTGAGGTGAGGTTTAGAGTTAGAGTTAGGTTTAGTGTTATTGTTGGGGTTAGGGTGAGGTGTAGGGTTAGTTTTAGGCTTAGGTTTAGGCTAAGCATGAGGGTGTGGGTTAGGGTTAGTGTTAGGGTGGGGTTTAGGGTTAGGGTTAGAGTGAAGGTGAGGTTGAGGGTTAGGGTTAGTGTTTGTGTTAAGGATAGGGTTAGAGTGAGAGTTCAAAAGAGGGTTAGGATTAGGGTTAGGGTTAGGATTAGTGTTAAGGTGAGGGTAAGTGTGTGTGTTAGGGATAGGTTTATGGTTAGGCTTAGGATTAGGGTTACGGTTAAGGTTTAGGGTTAGGGTGAGGGTTAGGGTTAGGGTGAGGTTTAGTGTTAGGGTTAGGGTTAGAGTTAGGGTTAGGTTGAGGGTTAAGTTTAGGGGTAGAGTTAGCGTTAGGGTGAGGGTTAGGGTGAGGGTTAGGGAGAGGGTTATGGTTACAGTGAGGGTTAGGGTGGGGGTGAAGGTAAGGGTAAACGTGAGGTTTAGGCTGAGGGTGAGATTTACGGTAATGGTGAGGGTTAGGGTTAGGGTGAGTGTTAGGGGTAAGGGTAGGGTGAGGGTGAGGGTTAGATTGAGGATTAGTGTTAGGGTTAGGGTGAGGTTTAGGGTGAGGAGGAGGGTTAGAGTTAGGTTGAGGGCTAGGGTGAAGGTGAGGGTTAGAGTTAGGGTTAGGGTCAGGTTTAAGGTTGGGGTGATGGTTAGGGTTAGTTTGACGGTTATCTAGTGTTAGGGTAGGTGTTAGGGTGAGGGTAAGTGTTAGGGTGAGGGTTAGGTTTAGGGTGAGGATTATGTTTATTGTGAGGGTTAGGGTTAGGGTTAGGGTTATTGTTAGGGTTATGGTATCGGTTATGGTCACGGTGAGGGTCAGGGTGAGGTTTAGGTTTAGGGTTAGGGATAGAGTTAGGGTTAAGGTGAGAGTGAGATTTAGGATTAGAGTTAGGGTTAGTGTTTGGGTTAGGGTTAGGGTGAGGGTTACGGTTAGAGTTAGGCTTAGGCTTAGGCTTAGGCTTAGGCCTAGCATGAGGGTGAGGGTTAGGGTTAGGGTTAGGGTGAGGGTTAGGATAAGGTTTAGGGTTAGGAATAGGGTTAGGGTGAGGGCTAGGGTGAGGGTTAGAGTTACAGTGAGGGTGAGGGTTATTGTGAGGTTGAGGGTTAGGTTTGGTGTTAGGGGTAGGGTTAGGGTTAGGGTTAAGGTGACGTTTATGGTTAGATTTAGGGTTAGGGAGAGGGTTAGTTCGTGGGTTAGAGTTAGGGTTAATATTAGGGTTCAGGTTAGGGTGAGGGTTAGGTTGAAGTTAAGTGTTAGGGGTAGGGTTAGTATTTGGATTAGGGTTAGGGTGAGGGTGAGTGAGAGTGTTAGGGTTAGGGTTAGGCTTCGGCTTAGGGTTAGGCTGAGGGTGAGTGTGGGCGTGAGGATTAGGGTTAGGGTGATTGTTAGGTTTAGGCTTAGGGTGAGGGTTAGGATGAGGCTTAGGGTTAGGATTTAGGGTTAGGGTGAGGGCTCAGGAGAGGGTGAGGGTTAGGGTAAGGGTTAGGCTTAGGCTTAGGGTTCGGCTGAGCTTGAGGTTGAGCGTGAGGGTTAGGGTTAGGCTGATGGTTAGGTTTACTGTTAGGGTGAGTTTTAGGATGAGGTTTAGGTTTAGGGGGAGGGTTAGGGTGAGGATGATGGTAAGGGTAAAGGTGAGGTTTCGTCTGAGGGTGAGGGTTAAGATAAGGGTGTGGTTTAGGGTTAAGTTTAGGGTTAGAGTAAGGGTTAGGTTTCAGATTAGGGTGAGGGTTAGATTAAGGATTAGGGTTAGAGTTAGTGTGAGGTTTAGGGGGAAGATGAGGGTGAGGGTGAGGGTGTGGGTGAGGGTTAGATTTAGGGTTAGGGTGAGTGTGATGGTAAGCCTAAATGTGAGCATTAGGCTAAGGCTGAGGGTTAAGATAAGGGTGAGCGTAAGTGTTAGGGTGAGGGTTAGGGTTAGGGTGAGTGTTAAGTTTAGGGTGAGGGTTAGAGTTAGGGTTATGGTTATTGTTAGGGTTAGGGTTAGGGTTACCCTTACACTGAGGGTGAGGGATAGTGCTAGGTTTAGGGTGAGGTTTAGGGTTAGGGTTATGGTTAGATTTTCGGTTAGGATTAGGATTAGGGTTAGGGTGAAGGCTAAGGTGAGGGTGAGGGTTAGGATTAGCGTTAGTTTTAGGTTTAGGGTTAGAGTGAGGGTGAGTGTGTGGGTTAGGGTTAGGTTTAGGGTTAGGCTTAGGGTTAGGCTAAGGGTGAGGTTGAGGGTGGGGGTTAGGGTTAGGGTGAGGGTTAGGTTTAGGGTTAGGGTGAATGTTAGGATGAGGGTTAAGGTTACCATTAGGGTTAGGTTGAGGGCTAGGGTGAGGGTGAGGTTTAGGGTTAGGGTTAAAGTGAGGGTGAGGTTTAGGGTTAGAGTTAGGGTTAGGGTGAGGAATAGGGTGAGGTTTAGGGTTAGGGTTAGTTTTAGGGTTAGGGTTAGGGTGAGGGTTAGGGTTTGGATGAGGGTTAAGATTACAATTAAGTTTTGGGTGAGCTCTAGGGTGAGGGTGAGTGTTATTGTTAGGGTTAGGGTGAGGTTTAGGGTTAGGGTTAGGGTTAGGTTTACGGTGAGGGAGAGGGTTAGGGTTAGGGTTAGTGTTAGTGTTAGGGTTAGGGTGAGGGTGAAGGTTAGGATTAGGGTTATGGTTAGAGTTACTGTGAGAGTGAGGGTGAGGGTGAGGGTTAGGATCAGGTTTACGGTGAGGTTTAGGGATAGGGTTATTGTTAGGGTGAGGGTGAAGTTTAGGGTTAGAGTTCTTGTTAGGGGGAGGGTTAGTGTGAGCGTTAGGGTTAGGGTCAGTGTTAGTATTAGGGTTAGGGTGAGGGTTAAGTTGAGGTTTAATGTTAGGGTTAGCGTTACGTTTAGGATTAGGTTTACGGTGAGGGTGAGCGTGATGGCTAGGGTTAGGGTTCGGCTTAGGCTTAGGGTTTTGCTGAAGGTATGGTATGGGGATGAGGACTAGGTATAGAACGTTGGTTAGGTTTATGGTTAGTTTAAGGGTAAGGATGAGGGTTAGGGTTAAGATTAGTGTTCGGGTGAGGGTGAGGGTTAGGGTTGGGTTTAGGCTTAGGCTTGGTGTTAGGCTGAGGCTGAGGGTGAGCATGAGGGTTAGGGTTAGGGTGATGTTTGGGGTTACCATTAGGGTGAGGGTTAGGATGAGGATTAGGGTTAGGGTGAGGGTTACGGTAAGGGTTAGGTTGAGGGTGACGGTAAGGGTAAAGGTGAGGGTTAGGCTGAGGGTGAGGAGTAGGGTAAGGGTGAGGGTTAGGGTTAGCGTGTGGGTTAGGTTTAGGTTGAGGATTAGTGTTAGGGTTAGTGTGAGGTTTAGGGTGAGGATGAGGGTTAGCGTTAGGTTGAGGGCTAGGTTGAGGGTGAGGGTTAGGATCAGGGTGAGGTTTAGGATTAGTGTGATGGTGAGGGTTAGTGTGAGGGTTAGTGTTAGGTTTAGGGTTAGTGTTAGGGTGAGGGTAAATGTTAGGGTGAGGGTTATTGTTATGGTGAAAGTTATGGTTAGGATGAAGATTATGGTTATGGTTAAGGTTTTTGTTAGGGTTAGGGTTACGTTTACGGTGAGGGTGAGGGTGAGGGTGAGGTTTAGGGTTAGGGTGAGGTTTAGGTTTAGGGTTAGGGTTAGAGTTAGGGTTAAGGTGAGTTGAAGTTTAGGATTAGAGTTAGGTTTAGTGTTATTGTTGGGGTTAGGGTGAGGTTTAGGTTTAGTTTTAGGCTTAGGCTTAGGGTTAGTCTTAGGCCGATCAAAGGGTGAGGGTTAGCTTTAGGGTTAGGGTGGGGTTAGAGGTTAGGGTTAGGGTGAGGATGAGGTTGAGGGTTCGATATAGGGTTAGGGTGAGTGTTAGAGGGAGGGTTAGGGTTAGTGTTAGGGTGACGGTAAGTGTTAGGGTGAGGGTTAGGAATAGAGTTAGGGTTATTCTTAGGTTTAGGTTTAGGGTTATGGTTACGGTGAGGGTGAGGATGATGGTTAGGGTTAGGGTTAGGGTGAGTTTTAGGTTTTGGGTTAGTGTTAGAGTTAGGTTTAGGGTGAGGGTGAGGTTTCGGTTAGAGTTAGGGTTAGGTTGAGGATTAGGTTGAGGGTTAGGGTTAATGTTCGTGTTAAGGTTAGGGTTAGGGTGAGAGTTAAGGGGAGGTTTAGGGTTTGGGTAGGGTTAGGATTAGTGTTAGGGTGAGGGTGAGTGTGTGTGTTTGGGATATGTTTATGGTGAGGCTTAGGGTTAGGCTGAGGCTGAGGGTGAGGGTGAGGTTTAGGGTTAGGGTGAGGGTTAGGGTTAGGGTTAGGGTGAGTTTTAGTGTTAGGGTTAGGGTTAGAGTTAGGGTTAGGGTGAGGGTGAGGTTTAGGGGTAGAGTAAGGGTTAGGTTGAGGAATAGGGTGAGGGAGAGGTTTAGGGTGAGGGTTAGGGTGGGGGTGACGGTAAGGGTAAACATGAGGTTTAGTCTGAGTGCAAGAGTTACGGTAATGGTGAAGGTTAGGGTTAGGGTGAGTGTTAGGGTTAGCGGTAGGTTGAGGGTGAGGGTTAGATTGAGTATTAGTGTTCGGGTTAGGGTGAGGTTTAGAGTGAAGATGAGTGTTAGGGTTAGGTTGAGGGCTGGGTTGAGGGTGAGGATTAGGGTTAGGGTTAGGGTTAGGCTTAGGTTTAGGCTGAGGATGAGTATGGGGTGAGGATTACGGTTATGGTTAGGGTTATTGTTAGTGTTATGGTTAGGGTTAAGTTTGAGGTGAGGGTGAGGCTGAGGGTGGGGGTGAGGATTAGGGTTAGAGTGATGGTTAGGGTTAGGGTTAGTGTTTTTGGTATGTTTAGGGTTAGAGTTGAGGTGAGGTTGAGGGTGGGGGTGAGGATTAGTGTTATGGTTAGGGTGGATTTTTGGATTAGGGTGAGGGTTAGGTTTACAGTTAGATATAGGGTTAAGGGGGGTGACAGTGAGGTTTAGGGTTAGGGATAGTGTTAAGGCTAGGGTAAGGGTGAGGGTTAGGTGGAAGTTATGGGTAGGTTTAGGGGTAGAGGTAGTGTCAGGGTTAGTTTTAGCGTTAGGGTTAGTGTTAGTGTGAGGGTAAGTGTTAGGGTGAGGGTTTGGGTTAGGATGAGGGTTATGGTTACAGTGAGGGTTAGCATTATGTTTAGGGTTATTGTTAGGGTTAGGTTTAGGGTTAAGGTTAAGGTGAGGGTGAGGGTGAGGGTTAGGTTTAGGGTTAGGGTTTGGTTTAGTGTTTCAGTTAGGGTTAGAGTTAGGTTTAGGGTGAGGGTGCGGTTTAGGATTAGAGTTCGGGTTAGGGGAGGGTTAGGTTGAGGATTAGGGTTAGGTTAGTGTTAGGGTTATAGTTAGGGTGAGAGTTAGAGCGAGGCTTAGGGTTAGGGTTAGGTTTAGGGTTAGGATAAGGGTAAAGCTGAAGGTGATTGTGTGTGTTAGGGTTAGGTTTAGGGTTAGGCTTAGGCTTAGGCTGATGGTGAGTTTGAGGGTGAGAGTTAGGGTTAGGGTGATGGTTAGGGTTAGGGTTAGGGGAAGGTTTAGGATGAGGGTTAGGATTAGGATTAGGGTTAGTGTGTGGGCTAGGGTGAGGGTGAGGTTTAGGCTTAGTGTTAGGATGAGGTTTAGGTTTATGGTTAGGGTTAGGATGAGCGTGAGGTTTAGGGTTAGAGTTAGGGTTAGGATGTGGCTGAGGGTGAGGGTTAGGGTTAGGGTTAGTGTTAGGGTTAGGGTTAAGGTGAAGGTTAGGGTGAGGTTGAGGCTTTGGGTTATGGTTACTATTAGGATTAAATTTAGGGTTAGGGTGAGGTTTAGGGTTAGGGAGAGTGTAACATTTAGGGTTCGGGTTAGGGTTAGGTTGAGGGTGAGGTTGATGGTGAGAGTTAGGGTTAGGGTTAGGGTTAGGGTTAGGGTGAGGTTTAGGGTAAGGTTTTTGGTGAGGTTGACAGTTAGGATTAGGTTGAGGGTTAGCGTTAGGTTTAGGGTTGGGGTGAGGGTGAGAGTGAGGGTTAAGTTTAGTGTTAGGGTCAGGGTTAGGATGAGGGTTAGGGTGAGAATTCGGTTTAGGGTTATGGCTAGGGTGAGGGTGAGGATTATGGTTAGTGTTAGGGTGAGCTTTAGAGTTATGGGTAGGGTTACGGTTATGGTGAGGGTGAGGTGTAGGGTAGAGTTACGTTTAGGGTCAGGCTGAAGCCTAGCATTAGGGTTCGGGTTAGTGTGAGAATTAGGGTTAGGTTGAGGGTTAGGGTGAGTGTGAGGTTTAGGGTTCGGGTTAGGGTGAGGGAAAGTGTTAGGATGAGGGTTAAGGTTAGGTTGAAGGATATGGTTAGGATGAGGGTTAGGGTTAGGTTAGGGTTATTGTAAGTGTTAGTGTTTGGGTTATGGTTACAGTGAGGGAGAGGGTGAGGATTAGGATTAAGGTTAGGGTGAGTTTTATATTTAGGGTTAGGGTTAGAGTTAGGGTTAGGTTTAGGGTGAGGGTTAGCATGAGGGTTAGGGTTAGGATTAGGGTTAGGATGAGGGCTAGGGTGAGTTTGAGGTTTAGGGTTAGGCTTAGGGTGAGGTTTAGTGTTCGGTTTAGGTTTAGGGTTAGGGAGAGGGTTAGGGTCAGGTTACGGTTAGGGTTAGGGTTAGGGTTAGGTTGAGGGTTAGAATTAGGTTTAGGGTTAGGTTGAAGATTAGGGTTAGATTTAGGGTGAGGGTTAGGATGAGGGTTAGGGTTAAAATTAGGTTTAGGGTGAGGGCTAGGTTGAGGGTGAGGGTTAGGGTTAAGGTTAAAGTGAGGTTTAGGTTTAGGGTTAGGGGTAGCGTTAGGGTGAGGGTTAGGGTTCGTGATTTGGTGAGGGTGAGGGTTAGGTTTGGGGTGAGGGTTAGGGTGAGGACCAGTTGAGGGTGAGTGTTAGAGTTAGGGTTAGCGTTAGGTTGAGGGTTAGGTTTAGGTTTAGGTTTAGGGTTATGTTTAGGGTTAGGATTAAGGTTAGGGTGAGGGTGAGTGTGAGGGTTAGGCTTGGGGTTAGGCTTAGGCTTAGGGTTAGGCTGAGGGTGCGTGTGGGGATGAGGATTAGGTTTAGAGTGATGGTTCTGGTTAAGGTTTGGTTGAGGGTTAGGTTGAGGGTTAGGATGAGGGTTACGGTTAGGATTAGGGTTAGGGTGAGGGCTAGGGTGAGTGTGAGGTTTGGGGTTAGGTTTAGGCTTAGGGTTAGGTTTAGGCTGAGGCTGAAGGTGAGGGTGAGGGTTAGGGTTAGGGTGATGGTTAGGGTTACGGTTAGGGTAAGGGATAGGATGAGGGTTGTGGTTTAGGGTGAGGGGTAGGATGAGGGTGACTGTAAGAGAAAAGGTGAGGGTTAGGCTGAGGCTGAGCGTTATGGTAAGGGTGTGGTTTAGGGTTAGCGTGAGGGTGAGGGTTAGACTGAGGATTAGTGTTAGGGTTAGTGTGAGGTTTAGGGTGAGGATGAGGGTTAGGGTTAGGGTGAGGACAAGGGTGAAGTTGAGGGTTAGGGTTAGGGTTAGGGTGAGGTTTAGGTTTAGGGTGATGGTTAGCGTTAGTGTGAGGGTTAGTGTTAGGGTTAGTGTTAGTTTTAAGATGAGGGTAAGTGTTAGTGTAAGGTTTAGGTTTAGGGTGAGGTTTAGGATTATGGTTAGTGTTAGGGTTAGGGTGAGGGTGAGGTTTATGGTTAGAGTTAGGGTTAGGGTGAGGGTTAGGGTTAGGGTTACGGTTAGGGTCAGTGTTAGGATTAGGATTAGGGTTAAGGTGAGGGTGAGTGTTATGTTTAGGGTTAGGGTTAGGATTAGAGTTAGGGTGAGTGTGAGGGTGAGGGTTATGGTTAACGTGAGCTTTGGGGTTAGGGTTAGAGTGAGGGTTAGGTTGAGGGTTAGGCTTAGGCCGAGGTTTTGAGTATGGGCTATGGTGAGGGTGAGGGTTAGGGTTAGGGTTAGGGTGAGCGTTAGGGTTGGGGTTAGGGTTAGTATTAGGGTTAGTGTTGGGGTTAATGTTAGGCTTAATGTTAGGCAGAGGGTGAGGGTGAGGGTGAGGTTTAGGGTTAGGGTGAGGGTGAGGTTTAGGGTTAGAGTTAGCGTTCGGATGAGGGTTAGTGTGAGAGTTAGGGTTAGTCTTACCTTAGGCTTAGGCTTAGGCCGAGCCTGAAGGTGAGGGTTTAGGGTTAGCATTAGGTTTAGGTTGAGGGCTAGAGTGAGGATGAGGGTTAGAGTTAGCGTTAGGCTGAGGTTTAGGGTTAAGGTTACCATGAGGGTGAGGGTTAGGGTTAGGGTTAGTGTTAAGGTGAGGGTTTGGTTTAGGGTTAGGGTGAGGGTCAGCGTTAGGGTTAGTGTTAGGGTTAGTGTAATATTTAGGGTTAGGGTTAGATTTACAGTGAGGGTGAGGGTGAGTGTGAGGAATAGGATCAGGGTTAGGGTGAGGTTTAGGGATAGGGTTATGGTTAGGGTGAGGGTGAGGTTTAGGGTGAGAGTTAGGGTTTCGGGGAGGGTTAGGGTGAGGTTTAGGATTAGGGTGAGGTTTAGGTTTAGAGTTAGGTTTCGGGGAGGGTTAGGGTGAGGTTTACGGTTAACTTTAATGTTAGTGTTATGGTGACGCTAAGGATTAGAGTTAGGGTCATTGTTAGGTTAAGGTTTATGTTTATGGTTACTGTGAGGGTGTGGGTTAAGGTTAGGGTTAAGGTGAGGTTTAGGGTTTGGGTTAGGGTTAGAGTTATGTTTAGGGTGAGCGTGAGATTTAAGGTTAGTTTCAGGGTTAGGTTGAGCGTTAGGGTTACAGTTAGTGTTAGGTTTAGGGTTAGGGTGAGAGTTAGGGGGAGGGATAGTGTTAGGGTTAGAGTTAGGATTAGGGTTAGGGTGAGAGTGAGTGTGTGGGTTAGGGTTAGATTTAGGTTTAGGCTTAGGGTTAGGCTGAGGGTGAGTGTGTGTGTTAGGGTTATGTTTAGGGTTAGGCTTAGGGTGAGGTTGAGTGTGAGCAAGTTAGGGTTAGGGTGAGGGTTAGACGTAGGGTTAGGATGAGGTTTAGAGTTAGGATTAGGGTTAGTGTGAGGGCTAGGGTGAGGGTAAGGGTTAGTGTTAGGGTTAATGTGAGGTTTAGGGTTATGGTTAGGGTTAGGGTTCAGATCAGGGTGACCTTTAGTGTTATAGTTAGGGTTAGGATGAAGCTGAGGGTGTGGGTTAGGGTTAGGGTTAATGTTAGCGTTAGGGTTAAGGTGAGGGTTAGGGAGAGGGTGAGGGTTATTGTTAGGCTTAGGATTAGGGTTAGGGTTAGGGTGAGTGTGAACGTTAGTGTTAGGGTTAGGCTTAGGCTTAGGCTTAGGCTGAGGGTGAGGGTGAGTGTGAGGGTTAGGGTTAGGGTAAGTTTTAGGGTTAGGTTTAGGGTGAGAGTTAGTGTTAATTCAGTTTAGGTTTAGGGTAAGGGTTAGGGTAAGGGTTACTGTGAGGGTGAGGGTTAGCGTATAGGTTGAGGATTATGGTTAGGCTTAGGGTTAGGGTGAGCATGAGGGTTAGGGTTAGGATGAGGGTGAGGGTTAGAATTAGATTTAGGGTAAGGGTTAGTGTTAGGTTGAGGATTATTTTAGGATTAGGGTTAGGGTGAGGATTAGGGTTAGGTTTAGGGCGAGGGTTTTGATGAGGATTAGGGTTAGGTTTATGGTTAGGGTTATTGTTAATGTTATGGTTAGTGTTAAGTTTGCTGTGAGGGTGTGGCTGACAGGTTTATGTTTAGGTTTAAAGTTAGGGTTAAGGTTAGGCTTAGGCTTAGGGTTAGGCTGAGGGTGATTGTGGGGGTGAGGATTAGGGTTAGGTTTAGGTTTAGGTTTAGGGTTAGGGTTATTGTTAGTGTTATGGTTAGGGTTAATTTTGCGGTGAGGGTTAGGCTGAGGGTGACGATTATGTATAGGGTTAGGGTTTGGTTTAGAGTTAGGGTTATTGTTAGGTTTAGGGTTAGATTTACAGTGAGGTTGAGGGTAAGTGTGAGGGTTCGGATTAGGGTTAGTGTAAGGGTGAGGGTGAGGTTTAGGGTTAGACTTAGTTTTAGGGGGGGTTAGGGTGAAGTTTAGGGCTAGGGTTAGTGTTAGGGTAAGGGTGAGGGAGAGGGTTAGGTTGAGGTTTAGGGATAGTGTTAGGTTTAGGATTAGGGTTAGGGTGACGGTGAGTGTGAGGTTTAGGTTGAGGGTTAGGCTTAGGCTTAGGGGTAGGCTGAGGGTGATGGTGGGCGTTAGGATTAGGGTTAGTGTGATGGTTAGTTTTAGGGTTAGGTTGAGGGCTAGGATGTGGTTTAGGGTTAAGATTAGGGTTAGGGTGAGGGCTAGGGTGAGGGTGAGGGTTAGGGTAAGGCTTAGGCTTAGGCTTATGGTTAGGCTGAGGGTGAGGGTGTGGTTGAGTGTTAGGGTTAGGGTGATGTTTAGGTTTATGGTTAGGGTGAGGGTTATGATGAGTTTTAGGGTTATGTTGAGGGTTAGGGTGAGGATGATGATAAGGGCAAAGGAGAGGTTTATACTGAGGGTGAGGTTTACTTTAAGGTTGAGGTTTAGGGTTAGTTTTAGGGTTAGGGTAAGTGTTAGGGTTAGGGTGAGGGTGAGGGTTAGAATTACGGTTAGGTTGAGGGCTAGGGTGAGTGTGAGGGTGAGGGTTAGGGTTAGGGTTAGGGTGAGGTTTAGGTTTTGGGTTAGGGTTAGAGTTAGATTTAGGGAGAGGGTGAGGTTTAGGGTTAGAGTTAGGGTTAGGGTAAGGGTTAGGGTGAGGATGATGGTAAGGGTAATGGTGAGGTTTAGGCTGAGGTTGAGGCTTAAGATAAGCGTGAGTGTTAGGGTTAGGTTTTCGGTTAGGATAAGGGTTAGGGTTAGGTTAGGGTTAGGGTTAGTGTTAGGTGTTGGTTAGATTGAAGATTAGTGTTAGGGTTAGTGTGAGGCTTAGAGTGAGGGTGATGGTTAGGGTTAGGCTGAGGGTGAGGGTTAGATTTAGGGTTAGGGTGAGGGCTAGGGTGAGGGTGAGGGTTATGGTGAGTGTTAGGGTTAGGGTGAAGTTTAGGATTAGGGTGAGGGTTAGGGTTAGTGTGAGGGTGAGTGTTAGGGTTAGGGTTAGTGCTAGGGTGAGTGTAAGTGTTATGGTGAGGGTTAGGGTTAGGTTGAGAGTTATGGTTAGGGTGAGGGTTTGGGTTAGGTTAAGGGTGAGGGTGAGGGTGAGGTTTAGGGTTAGATATATGGTTAGGGGGAGGGTTAAGGGGAGGGTTATTTTTAGGGTTAGTGTTACGGTTAGGGTGAGGGTGAGGTTTAGGTTGAGGTTTAGGGTTAGGGTTAGGGTTATGGTTAGGTTTAAGTTTAGGGTGAGGGTTATGATGACGTTTAGGCTTAGGGGGAGGGTTACGGTTAGGGTTAGGTTTAGGTTGAGGGTAAGTGTTATGATGAGCGTTAGGGTGAGGGTGAGGTTTAGGGTTAGAGTTAGGGTTAGGTTGAGGGTTAGGGTTAGAGTTAGTGTTAGGGTTAGTGTTAGGGTGATCGTTAGGGGGTGGTTTAGGGTTAGGGATAGGGTTAGGATTAGGTTTAGGGTGAGTGTGATTGTGTGTGTTAGGGTTAGGTTTATGGTTAGGCTTAGGGTTAGGCTGAGGGTGATGTTGAGAGACAAGTGCTAGGGTTAAGGTGCGGGTTACGGTTAGGTTTAGGTTGAGGGTTAGGATGAGGATTAGGGTTAGGATTAGGGTTAGGGAGAGGCCTAGGGTGATGGTGAAGTTTAGGGTTAGGGTTAGGTTGATGGTGAGATTTAGGTTTAGAGTTAGGGTTATGGTGAGGCTGAGGGTGAGAGTTAAGGTTAGGTTTAGTGTTAGGGTTAGGGTTAAGGTGAGGTTTATGGTGAGTGTGAGGGTTAGGATTAGGATTAGGCTTAGGCATAGGATGAAGGTGAGGGATAGTGTAAGGGTTAGTGTTAGGGTGAGAGTTAGGTTTCGAGTTAAGTTTAGGGTTAGGGTGAGGGTTAGGGTCAGGATTACGGTGAGGGTGAGGGTTAGGGTTAGGCTTAGTGTTAGCGTGAGGTTTAGGATGAGGGTTAGGGTTAGGATTAGGGTTAGGGTGAGGTCTAGGTTGAGGGTGAGGTTTAGGTTTAGGGTTAGGGTGAGGTTTAGGGTTAGGATTAGGGTTAGGGTGAGGGTGAGGTTTAGGGTTAGAGATAGGGTTAGTGTGAGGCTGGTTGAGATTGTTAGAGTTAGGGTTAATGTTAGGGTTAGGGTTAGGGTGAGGAATAGGGTGAGGGTAAGGGTTAGGTTTAGGGTTAGGATTAGGATTAGGGTAATAGGGTGAGTGTGAGGGTTAGGGTTAGGGTTAGGCCTAGGGTTAGGCTGAGGGTGAGGGTGAGGGTGAAAGTTAGGGCTAGGTTGAGACTGAGGGTTTGGGTTAGGGTGAGAGTTAGGGTTCAGGGTAAGTTTATGGTTAGGATGAGGGTTAGGGTTAGTGTTACAGTGAGCTTGAGGGTTAGGGTTAGTTTGAGGGTTAGGGTTAGGGTTAGGTTTAGTTTTAGGGTGAGGATTAGGGTTAGGGTTAGGGTAAGGATTAGGATTAGAATTAGGGTTAGAATTAGGGTGAGGGCTAAGGTGAGGGTGAGTTTACTCTTAGTGTTAGGGTGAGGTTTAGGTTTAGGGTTAGGGTTAGGGTGAGGGTTTGGATGAGGGTTAGGGTTACGGTGAGGGTGAGGGTTAGGGTTTGGGTGACGGTAAGGGTAAAGATGAGGGTTAGGCTGAAGGTGAGTGTTAGGATTAGGGTTAGGGTTAGGGTTAGGGTTAGGTTTAGGGTTAGGATTAGTGTTATTGTTAAGTTTATGGTTAGACTTACGGTGAGGGTGAGGGTGAGGGTCAGGGTGAAGTTTAGGGTTAGGGTGAGGTTTAGGGTTAGGGTTAGGTTGAGGGTGAGGTTTAGGGTTAGATTTAGGGTTAGCGGGAGGGTTAGTTCGTGGGTTAGAGTTAGGGTTAGTGTTAGGGTTAAGGTTAGGGTGAAGGTTAGGTTGAGGTTAAGGGTTAGGGTTTGGGATAGGGTATGCTTAGGGTTAGGGTGAGGGTTAGTGTAAGTTTTAGGTTTATTTTTAGGCTTAGGCTTAGGGTTAGGCTGGGGGTGAGTGTGGGGCTGAGGATTAGGTTTAGTGTGATGGTTAGGGTTAGGGTTAGGGTGAGGTTTAGGGTTTGAGTTAGTTTCAGAGTTAGGTGTAGTTTGAGAGTGAGGTTTAATGTTAGAGTTACGGTTAGGGTGAGGGTTAGGTTGAGGTTTAGGGTTAGGGTTAGTGTTAGGGTTAAGGTTAGGGTGAGAGTTAGTGGGAGGGTTAGGGTTAGGGATAGGGTTAGTATTGGGGTTAGGATGATTGTCAGTGTGTGCGTTAGGGTTATGTTTAGGTTTAGGCTTAGGGTTAGTCTGAGGTTGAGGTTCATGGTGAGGGTTAGGGTTAGAGTTAGGGTTAGAGGGAGGGTGAGGTTTAGGGTTAGAGTTAGGGTTAGGGTGAGGCTGTGGTTGAGGGTTAGGGTTAGTGTTAGTGTTAGGTTTAGGGTTAAGGTGATGGTTAGGGCAAGGGTGCAAATTAGGGTTAGGTTTAGGATTTGGATTAGGATTAGGCTTAGGGTGAGTGTGAGGGTTAGGGTTAGGGTTAGGCTTAGGCTTGGCTTAGGCTGAGGGTGAGCGTGAGTGTGAGGGTTAGGGTTAGCTTGAGGGTTAGGGTTAGGGTTAGGGTGAGGTTTGGGTTAGGGTTAAGTTTAGGGTTAGGGTGAGGGTTAGGGTGAGGGTTTCGGTGAGGGTGAGGGTTAGGGTTAGGTTGAGCGTTAGCGTTAGGGTTAGGGTTGGGGTGATGGTTATTTTTAGAGTTAGTGTTAGGGTGAGGGTTAGGATGAGGGTTAGGGTTAGGATTAGAGTTAGGGTGAGGGCTTGGGTGAGGGTGAGGTTTAGGGTTAGGGTTTGGGTGAGGTTTACCGTTAGGGTTAGTGTTAGGTTTCGGTTTAGAGTGAGGGTGAGGTTTAGGGTTAGAGTTAGGGTTAGGGTGAGGCTGATTGTGATTGTTAGAGTTAGGTTTAGTGTTCGACATAGGATTAGGGTTAGGGTTAGGGTTATGGTTAGGGTGAGGGTGAGGGTTAGCATTAGGTTTAGGATTAGAATTAGGGAAAGGGTTAGGGTTTGTTAGAAGGTTAGGGTTAGGGATAGGCTGAGGGTGAGGGTGACGGTGAGGGTTAGGGTTGGGGTTAGTTTTAGGCTTAGGGTTAGGGTGAGAGTTAGTGTTCGAGTTAAGTTTATGGTTAGGGTGAGCCTAAGGGTTAGGGTTACGGTGATCGTGAGGATTAGGGTTAGATTGAGGGTTAGGGTTAGGGTTAGGGATACGGTTACGGTGTTGGTTAGTGTTAGGTTTAGGGTAAGGGTTAGGAGGATAATTAGGTTTAGGATTAGAGTTAGGGTGAGGGTGTGTTTTAGGATTAGGTTTAGGGTTAGGGTTTGGGTTAGGGTTAGATTTAGAATTAAGGTGAGGGTGAGGGTTAGGGTTAGGTTTAGGTTGAGTTTTAGGTTTAGGGGTAGGATTAGGGTTAGGGAGAGGGTGAGGTTTATGGTTAGATTTAGGGTTAGGGGGAGAGTTAGTTCGTGGGTTACCGTTAGTGTTAGTGTTAGGGTTAAGGCTAGTGTGAGTGATAGGTTGAGGTTAAGGAGTAGGGGTAGTGTTAGGGTTAGGATTAGGGTTAGGGTGAGGGTGATTGTGAGGGTTAGGGTTAGGGTGAGGCTTAGTCTTAGCGTTAGGCTGAGGGTGAGTGTGGGTGTTAGGATTAGGTTTAGGGAGAGGGCTAGGGAGAGGGTGAGGTTTAGTGTAAGGGTTAGGCTTTGGCTTAGGGTTAGGCTGAGCATGGGGTTGAGGGTGAGGTTTAGGGTTAGGGTGATGGTTAGGTTTACAGTTAGGGTGAGAGGTAGGTGACGTTTAGGATTAGGGGGAAGGTTAGGGTGAGAATGATGGTAAGGGTAAAGGTGAGGTTTAGGCTGAAGGTGAGATTTAAGTTAAGGGTGACGATTAGGGTTAGGTTTAGGGTTAGGGTAAGGGTAAGGGTTAGGAGTAGGGTGAGGGTTAGATTGAGGATTAGGGTTAGGGTTAGGGTTAGGTTTAGGATTAGGGTGAGGGTTAGGGTTAGTGTGAGGGTTAGTGTTAGTTTTAGGGTTAGTGTTCGTGTTAGGGTAAGTGTTAGGGTGAGGGTTAGGGTTAGGGTGAGGCTAATGGTTAAGTTGAGGGTTAGGGTTAGGGTTATTGTTAGGGTTAGGGTTAGGGTTATGGTTATGCTGAGGTTGAGGGTGATTGTTAGGGTTAGGGTTAGGGTGAGGTTTAGTGTTAGGGTTAGGGTGAGAGTTAGAGTTAGGGTGAGGATGAGGTTTAGGGATAGTGTTAGGGTTAGGGTGAGGGTTAGTGTGAGTGTTAGGGTTAGAGTAAGGGTTAGGGTGGGGTGACCATAAGGGTAAACGTGAGGGTTAGGCTGAGGATAAGGGTTATGGTCGGATGATTTTTAGGTTTAGGGGGAGGGTTAGGGTTATGGGAAGGATGTGAGTGAGGGTTAGATTGAGGATTAGTGTCAGGGTTAGTGTGTGGTTTAGGGTGATGGTGAGGGTTAGGGTTAGGGTGAGGGCTAGGGTGAGGGTGAGGTTTAGGTTTAGGTTCAGGCTGAGGTTTAGGGTTAGGGTGATGGTTCTGGTTAGTGTGAGGTTTAGTGATAGGGTTAGGGTTAGTGTTAGGGTGAGGGTAAGTGTTAGGGTGAGGGTTAGGTTTAGGGTGAGAGTTATGGATAGGTTGAGGGTTAGGGTTACGGTTAGGGTTATTTTTAGGCTTAAGGTTAGGTTTACGGTTACAGTGAGGGTGAGGGTGATGGTTAGGTTTAGGGTTAGGGTGAGGTTTAGGTTTAGGGTTAGGATTAGAGTTAGGGTTAGGGTGAAGGTGAGGTTTACTTTTAGAGTTAGGGTTAGTGTTAGGGTTAAGGTTAGGATGAGGGTTAGGGTTAGGGTTAAGCTTAGGCTTAGGCTTAGGCTTAGGCCGAGTATGAGGGTGAGGGTTAGGGTTAGGGTTAGGGTGAGGGTTAGGGTTAGGGTTAGGGTGAGGGTGATTATAAGGTTTAGCATTAGGATTAGGGTTAGGGTGAAGGCTAGGCTGAGGGTTAGGGAGATGGTTAGGTTTAGGGATAGGGTTAGGTTTAGGATTAGGGTTAGGGTGAGGTTTAGTGTGAGTGTTGGGGTTAGGCTTAGGGTTAGGCTTCTGGTTCGGCTGAGGGTTAGGGTGTGGGTTACGGTTAGGGTTTGGGTTAGAGTGTGGGTGAGGCTGAGGATTTATGTAATGTTTAGGGTTATGTTTAGGGTTAGGGTTAGGCTTAGGCTTAGGGTTAGGGTTAGGGTGAGGTTTAGGGTTAGATATAGGATTAGGGGAGGTTTAGGGTAAGGGTTAGGTACAGGGTTAGTGTTAGGATTAGGGTGAGAATGAGGGTTAGGTTGAGTTTTAGGGTTAGGGTTAAGTTTAGGGTTAGTGTGAGGGTTAGTGTTAGGGTTAGGGTTAGAGTTACAGTGAGGGTGAGGTTGCGGGTGAGGTTTAGGGTTAGAGATAGGGTGGGGTATACGGTTAGGGTTAGGGTTAAGTTGAGGGTGAAGGTGAGGTTTAGGGTTAGATTTAGGGTTAGTGATAGTTTGAGGGTTAGGTTTAGGGTTAGGGTGAAGTTTATGGTGAGGGTGAGGTTTAGGGTTAGATTTAGGTTTATGTTGAGGGTTAGGGTTAGCGTTAGTGTTAGGGTTAGTGTTAGGGTGAGAGTTAGGGAGAGGGTTAGTTTTATGCTTAGGATTAGGTTTAAGGGGAGGGTTTGTGTGTGTTAGGTTTAGGATTAGGGTTAGGGTAAGGACTAGGGTGAGGGTGAGAGTTAGGGTAAGGGTTAGGCTCAGGCTTTTAGGGTTAAGCTGAGCGTGAGGTTGAGGGTGAGGTTTAGGGTTAGGGTGATGGTTAGGTTTACCGTTAGGTGAGGGGTAGGCTGAGTTTTAGGGTTAGGGGGAGGATTAGTTTGAGAATGATGGTAAGGATAAAGGTGAGGTTTAGGCTGAGGGTGAGGGTTAAGGTAAAGGTGAGGGTTAGGGTTAGGAGAAGTGTGTCTGTGAGTGTTAGATTGAAGATTAGTGTTGGGGTGAGTGTGAGGTTTAGGGTGAGGATGAGGATTAGGGTTAGGTTGAGGGCTAGCGTGAGGGTGAGGTTTAAATTTAGGTTTAGGTTGAGGTTTAGCGTTAGGATGATGGTAAGGGTTAGTGTGAGCGTTAGTGTTAGGGTTAGGGTTAGTGATAGGGTTAGGTTTAGTGTTAGGGTGAGGGTAAGTGTTAGGGTGAGGGTTAGGGTTAGGGTGAGGGTTATGTTTAGGTTGCGGGTTAGGGTTAGGGTTAGTGTTAGGGTTAGAGTTAGGGTAAGTGTGAGAGTGAGGTTTACGGTTAGAGTTAGGGTTAGTGTTAGGTTTAGGGTTAGGGTGAGGGTTAGGGTTAGGATTAGGCTTAGGCTTAGGCTTAGGCCGAGCATGAGGGTGAGGGTTAAGGTTAGGGTTAGGGTGATTGTTAGGGTTAGGTTAAGAGTTACAGGTTGAGGATGAGGTTGGGGGTTAAGGTTAGTGTGACCTTTACCTTGAGGTTTAGGGTTACGGTTAGGGTTAGGGGTAGGTTGAGAGTGAGGTTTAGGGTTGGGGTTAGTGTTATGGTGAGGGTGAGAGTTAGCTTGAGGTTTAGGGATAGGGCTTGGTTTAGGATTAGGGTTAGGGTGAGGGTGAGTGTGAGGGTAAGGGTGAGGGTTAGGGTGAGGGTAAGTGTTAGGGTGAGGGTTTGGGTTAGGGTGAGGGTTATGGTTAGGGTTAAGTTTAGGATTAGGTTTAGGGTGAGGGTGAGTATGAGGGTTAGTGTGAGGGTTAGGGTGAGGGTAAGTATTAGGTTTAGAGTGTGGGTTAGGGTGAGGGTGAGGTTTGGAGTTAGAATTACGGTTAGGATGAGGTTGAGGTTGAGGGTGAGGTTGAGGGTAGGGTTAGGGTTAGGGTTACGGTGAGAGTTAAGGTGAGGGTTAGGGTTAGAGTTAGGATTATGGTTAGGGTTAGCGTTAGGGTTAGGGTGATGGTGAGGTTTAGGTTTAGAATTAGGGTTAAGGTGAAGTTGAGGGTGAGGGTGAGGGTTAGGGTTAGGGGTAGTAAATGGATTAGGGTTAGGGTTACTGTGAGTGTGAGGGTTAGGGTTAGGGTTAGGGTTAGCCTTAGGTTTAGGCTGAGGGAGAGTGTGAGGGTGAGTGTTAGGGTTAGTTTGAGGGTTAGGATTAGGGTTAGGTTGAGGTTTATTGCTAGGTTTACTGTTAGGTTCAGGGTTATGTTGAGGGTGAGGTTTAGGGGTAGAGTTATGGTTCGGTTAAGTTTAGGGTTAGGGTGAGGGTTAGGGTAAGGTTTATGGTGAGAGTAAGGATTAGGGTTAGGTTGAGGGTTAGGGTTAGGGTTAGGGTGAGGGTGAGGGTTAGGGTTAGTTTTAGAGTTAGGGTTAGGGTGAGGGTTAGGATGAGGATTAGGTTTAGAATTAGGGTTAGAGTGAGGGCTAGGTTGAGGGTCAGTGTTATGGTTAGTGTTAGATTAAGTTTTAGGGTTAGGGTTAGGGTTAGGTTGAGAGTTAGGTTGAGGATTAGGGTTATAGTGAGTGTGAGGGTTAGGGTTAGGGTGAGGGTTAGTGTTAGTGTTAGGGTTAGGGTTAGCATTAAGTTTAGGGTGAGGGTGAGTGTTAGGATTAGGGTTAGGGTTAGGGTTAGGTTTAGGGTTAGGATTAGTGTTATTGTTAGTGTTAGAGTTAGAATTTTGGTGATGGTGAAGCTGAGGGTGAGGATGAGGATTAGGGTTAGGGTTAGGGTGAGGTTTAGGGTTAGATTTAGGATTAGAGTTAGGGTGAGGGTGAAGTTTAGCATTAGATTTAGGGTTAGTTAGAGGGTTAGGTTGAGGGTTAGGGTTAGTGTTAGTGTTAGGGTTAAGTTTAGGGTGAGGGTTAGGTTGAGGTTTAGGTTTATGGTTAGGGTTATGCTTAGGAATAGGTTTAGTGTGAGTGTGAGTGTGAGAGTTAGGGTTTAATCTACGGCTTAGGCTTAGGGTTAGGCTGAGTTTGAGGTTTTGGGTGAGGATTAGGGTTAGGGTTAATCTTAGGCTTAGGCTTAGGGTTAGGCTGAGCGTGAGGTTGAGGGTGAGGTTTAGGGTTAGTGTGATGGTTAGGTTTACTGTTAGGGTGAGGGTTAGGATGAGATTTAGAGTTACGGTGAGGATGATCGTAAAGGTAAAGGTGAGTTTTAGGCTGAGGGTGATGGTAAAGATAAGTGTGAGTGTTAGTGTTAGGTTTAGGGTTAGGGTAAGAGTTAGGGTAAGTGTTAGGGTGAGCGTTAGATTGAGGATTAGGGTTAGGTTAGGTTTGTTAGGGTCAGGGTTAGGGTTACGGTTACGGTGAGGGTGAGGGTGAGGTTTAGGGTTAGGGTTAGGGTGAGGTTTAGTGTTAGGGTTAGGGTTAGAGTTACTGTTAGCATGAATGTGAGTTTTAGGTGTAGAGTTAGAGTGAGGGTGCGGGTTAGGGTCAGGGTTAGGGTTAGGGTGCGGGTTCGTGTGTGGGTAACGGTAAGGGTAAAGGTGAGGGTTAGGCTGAGGATGAGGGTTACGGTAAGAGTGAGTGTTAGGGTTAGGTGGAGGTTTAGTGTTACTGTTAGGGTGAGGGTGAGGGTTAGATTGAGGATTAGTATCAGGGTTAGTGTGAGGTTTAGGGTGAGGATGAGGGTTAGGGTTAGGGTGAGGTCTACAGTGAGGGTGAGGGTTAGGGTTAGTGTTAGGGTGAGGTTTAGGGTTAGGGTGATGGTTAGGGTTAGTGTGAGCCTTAGTGTTATTGTTAGGGTTAGTGTTAGGGTGAGGGTAAGTGGTAGGGTGAGGGTTAGGGTAAGGGTGAGTGTAACGTTTAGGGTGAGGGTTAGGGTTAGGTTTAGGTTTATTGTTAGGGGTAGGGTTAGGGTTAGAGTTAGGGAATGGGTGAAGGTGAGATTTAGGGTTAGACTTAGAGTTAGTGTTAGGGTTAGGGTTAGGGTGAGGGTTAGGGATACGGTTAGGTTTAGGATTATTCTTAGGCTTAGGCTTAGGCCGAGCATGAGTTTGAGGGTTAGAGTTAGGGTTAGGGTGAGGGTTAGGGTTAGGGTTAGAGTGAGGTTTAGGATGAGGTTTAGTGTTAGGAGTAGGGTTAGGTTGAAGGCTAGGGTGAGGGTAAGGGTGAGGGTTAGGGTTAGGGAATGGGTTAGGTTTAGGATTAGGGTTAGTGTGAGGGTGTTTGTGAGGGTTAGGGTTAGAGTTAGGGTTAGGCTTAGAGGTAGGGTGAGGGTTAGGGTGTGGGTTAGGGTTAGGGTTTGGGTTAGGGTGAGGGTGAGGCTGAGGATTAGGATTACTTTTAGGGTTAGGTTTAGGGTTAGGTTTAGTGTTATGTTTAGGGTTATGGTTAGGCTTAGGGTTAGGGTTAGGGTGAGGTTTAGGGTTAGTTATAGGGGTAGGGGGAGGTTAGCGTAAGGCTTAGTCATAGGGTTAGTGTTAGGGTTAGGGTGATGGTGAGGGTTAGGTTGAGGTTTAGGTTTTGGGTTAAGGTTAGGGTTAGTTTGAGGGTTAGTGTTAGGGTTACGGTTAGTGTTAGGGTGAGGGTAAGTGTTAAGGTGAGGGTTTGGTTTAGGGTGAGGGTTATGGTTAAGGTGAGGGTTAGGATTAGGGTTAGGGTTATTGTTAGGTTTAGGTTTAGGGTTAGGGTTACTGTAAGGGTGAGGTTGAGGGTTAGAGTTATGGTTAGGGTGAAGTTTAGGGTTTGGGTTAGGGTTAATGTGAGGGTTAGGGTGAGGTTGAGGTTTAGTGATAGGGTTAGGTTTAAGGTCAGGGTTAGGTTGAGGTTTAGGGTTAGGGTGTTAGTGTTAGGGTTAGGGTGAGCCTTATGGGGAGGGTTAGGTTTAGGATTATGTTTAAGGTTAGTGTTAGGGTTAGGGTGTGGGTGAGGTTTAGTGATAGAATTAGGGTTAGGGTGAGGCTGAGGGTGAGGGTTAGTGTTAGTGTTAGCATTAGGGTGAGGGTTAGGTTTAGGGATAGGGTTAGGATTAGGATTAGGGTTAGGGTTAGGGTGAGTATGAGGGTTAGGGTTAGGGTTAGGGTAGGCCTTAGGTGTAGACTGAGGGTGAGGGTGAGGGTGAGGGTTAGGTTTAGGGTGAGGGTTAAGTTTAGGGTTAGGGTGAGTTTTAGTGTTAGGGTTAGGGTTAGAGTTAGGGTTAGGGTGAGCATGAGGTTCAGGGGTAGATTTAGGGTTGGGGTTAGGGTTATTTTTAGGGTTAGGGTTAGGGTTAGTGTAGAGTTAGGGTTACAGTTAGGGTTAGGGTGAGCATGAGGTTTACGGTTAGAGTTAGGGTTAGTGTTAGGGTTAGGGGTAGGGTGAGGGTTACGGTTAGGATTAGGCTTAGGCTTAGGCTTAGGCTGAGCATGAGGGTGAGGGTTAGGTTTAGGATTAGGGTGAGTGTTAGGATGAGGTTTAGTGTTAGGATTAGGATTAGGTTGAGGGCTAGGGTGAGGGTTATGGTGAGGGTTAGGTTTAGGCATAGGGTTCGGGTTAGGATTAGGGTTAGGGTTAGGGTTAAGGTGAGGTTTAAGGTTAGGTTAGGGTTACATTTAGGCTTCGGGTTAGGCTGAGTGTGAGGGTGGAGGTGAGGTTAGAGTTAGTATTAGGATTAGGGTTAGAGTTATTTTTTGTGTTATGGTTAGGGTTAAATTTGCAGTGAGGGTGAGGCTGCGGGTGAGGGTTATAGTTAGAGTTATGGTTAGGTTTAGGGTTAGTGTTATTCTTAGGGTTAGTTTTAGAGTTAAGGTGAGGGTGAGGGTTAGGGTTGGGTTGAGGTTTAGGGTTAGGGTTAGGTTGAGAGATAGGGTTCGGTTAAGTTTAGGGTTAGCGAGAGGGTTAGGGTTAGGGTTAAGGTGAGCGTGAGGGTTAGGATTATGTTTAGCATTAGGGTTATTGTTACTGTTAGGGTTAGAGTTATGGTGAGGTTTCCGATTAGGGTTAGGATTAGGGTTAGGATGAGAGTGAGGTTTAGTGTTAGATTTAGGGTTAGTTGGAGGATTAGGTCGAGGGTTAGGGTTAGGGTTAGTGTTCGGGATAAGGTTAGGGTGAGGGTTAGGTTGAGGTTTAGTGTTAGGCTTAGGGTTAGGTTTAGGATTAGGGTTAGGGTGAGGGTGAGGGTGAGGGTTAGGGTTAGGATTACGCTTAGGGTTAGGCTGAGAGTGAGGGTGGGGATGAGGAGTAGGGTTAGGGTGATCGTTAGGGTTAGGGTGAGGGTTAGGGTTAGGATTAGGGTTAGGGTGAGGGCTAGGGTGAGGGTGAGGGTTAGGGTAAAGGTTAGGGTTGGCTTAGGCTTAGTGTTAGGCTGTGCATGAGGTTGAGGGTGAGGGTTATGGTTATGGTTAGTGTGAGGTTTAGTGTTAGGGTTAGTGTGGAGGAGATGGTAAGGGTAAAGGTGATGGTTAGGTGGAGGGTGAAGGTTAAGGAAAGGGTGAGGCTTAATGTTAGGGTGAAGGTTAGGGTTAGGGTTAGGGTTAGGGTTAGGATGAGGTTTAGGTTTAGATTTAGGGTTAGGGTGATGCAGAAGTTGAGAGTTAGGGTTAAGATTAATGTTAGGGTTAGGCTTAAGGTGAGGGTTAGGTTGAGGGTGAGGGTTAGGTTTAGGGTTAGGATTAGCATTAGGGTTACTGTTACGGTGAGAGTGAGTGTTAGGGTTAGGCTTAGGGTTAGGCTGAGGGTGAGGGTGAGGGTGAGGTTGAGAGTTAGTGTGCGGGTTAGGGTTAGGGTTATGGCAAGGATTAGGATTAGGTTTAGGGTTAGGATTAGGGTTGTTGTGAGGGCTAGGGTGAGGGTGAGGTTTAGGGTTAGGGTTAGGGTGAGGTTTAGGTTTAGTGTTAGGGTTAGGGTGAGGTTGAGGTTTAGGGTTAGATTTAGGGTTAAGTTGAGGCTGAGGGTGAAGGGTAGGGTTATGCTTAGTTTTAGGATTAGGGTAAGGGATAGGTTGAGTGTGAGTGTTAAGTTTAGGTTTAGGGTTAGGCTTAGGGTTATGCTGAGGGTGAGAGTTATGGTGACGGTTAGCTTTAGGGTTAGGGTGAGTGCTAGGATGAGGTTTAGGGTTAGGATTAGGGTTAGGGTGAGAGCTTGTGTGAGAGTTATGGTGAGGGTTAGGTTTAGGAATAGGGTTAGGTTTAGGATTAGGGTTAGGTTGAGTGTGAGTGTGAGGGTTAGGGTTAGGGTTAGGCTTAGGGATAGGGTTAGGTTTATGATTAGGGTTAGGGTTACAGTGACGGTGAGGGTTATGGTTAGGGTTAGGGCTAAGCTTATTGTTAGTGTTATGGTTAGGGTTAAGGTTGTGGTGATGGTAAGGCTTAGGGTGAGGGTTATGGTTATGTTTAGGGTTAGGGTTAGGGTTAGAGTTACAGTGAGGTTGAGGGTGAGGGTGAGGTTTAGGGTTAGTGTGACTTTAAGGTTGAGGTTTAGGGTTAGGGTTAGTGTTAGGGTGAGGGTGAGGGTTAGGTTGAGGTTTAGGGATAGGCTTAGGTTTATGATTATGTTTAGGGTGAAGATGAGTGTGAGGTTTAGGGTGAGGGTTAGGGTGATGGTAAGTGTTAGGGTGAGGGTTTGGTTTAAGGTGAGGGTTATGGTTAGGGTGAGGGTTTGGATTAGGGTTAGGGTGAGTTTTAGGATTTGAGTGTTAGAGTGAGGGTGAGGGTGAGGGTAAGGTTTAGGGTTAGAGTTAGGGTACTGGTGAGGGTTAGGTTGAGGTTTAGGGTTAGTGTTAGGGTTAGGGTCACGGTGAGAGTTAGGGGGAGGGTTAGGTTTATGGTTAGGGTTAGCGTTAGGGTTAGGGTGAGGGTGAAGTTTAGGTTTAGAATTAGGGTTAAGGTGAGGCTGAGGGTGAAGGTGAGGATTAGGGTTAGGGTTAGGATTTGGATTAGGGTTAGGGTTAGGGTGGGTATGAGGGTTAGTTTTAGGGTTAGGTTTAGCCTTAGGTTTAGGCTGAGGGTGAGAGTGGGGGTTAGGGTTACTTTGACGGTTAGGGTTAGGGTTAGGGTGAGGTTTAGTGTTAGGGTTAGGGTTAGGGTTAGGGTTATGGTGAGGTTGAGGTTTAGATTGAGGATTAGTGTTAGGGTTAGTGTGAGGCTTAGGGTGCGGATGAGATTTAGGCTTAGGGTAAGGGCTAGGGTGAGGGTAAGTTTTAGGGTTAGTGTTATGGTGAGGTTTAGGGTTAAGGTGATGATTAGGGTTAGTGTGAGGGTTAGTGTTAGGGTGAGGGTAAGTGTTAGGGTGAAGGTTAGGGTTAGGGTTATTGTTAGCGTTAGGGTTAGGGTTACAATTACTGTGAGGGTGAGGCTCACCCTCACGGTTAGGGTTATGGTTTGGATGAGGTTTAGGGATAGGTTAAGGGTTAGGGTTAGGTTGAGGTTTAGGTTTAGTGTTAATGTTAGGGTGACGGTGAGGTTTAAGGTTAGAGTTAGGGTTAAGTTGAGGCTGAGTGTGCTGGGTAGGGTTAGTGTTAGTTTTAGGATTAGTGTAAGGGATAGGGTGAGTGTGAGGGTTAAGTTTAGGGTTAGGGTTAGGCTTAGGGTTATGCAGAGGTTGAGGGTGAATGTGAGGGTTAGGGTTAGGGTGAGGGTGAGGGTTAGGTTTAGGGTTAGCGTGAGTGCTAGGATGAGGTTTAGTGTTAGGATTAGGGTTAGGGTGAGGGTTAGTCTGAGGGTTATGGTGAGTTTTAGCTGTAGGTATAGGGTTAGGTTTAGGATTAGCGTTAGGTTGATGGTGAGTGTGAGAGTTAGGGTTAGGATTAGGCTTAGGGATAGGGTTAGGTTTTGGATTAGGGTTAGGGTTACGGTGAGGGTTACAGTTAGGGTTAGGGCTAGGGTTATTGTTAGTGTTATGGTTAGGGTTAAGTTTGTGGTGAGGATGAGGCTTAGGGTGAGGTTAAGGGTTATGTTAAGGTTAGGGTTAGGCTTAGGTATAGTGTTATTGTTAGGTTTAGGGTTAGAGTAACAGTGAGTTTGAGGGTGACAGTGAGGGTTAGGGTTTGTGTGACCTTTAGGTTGAGGTGTAGGTTTAGGGTTAGGGGTAGGTTGAGGGTGAGGTTTAGGGTTAGAGTTATGGTTAGGGGGAGTGTTAGGGTGAGGTTTAGGGTTAGGGTTAGTGTTAGGGTGAGGGTGAGGGTTAGGTTGAGGTTTAGGGATAGGGTTAGGTTTAGGATTAGGGTTAGGGTGAGGGTGATTGTCAGGTTTAGGGAGAGGGTTAGGGTGATGGTAAGTGTTAGGGTGAGGGTTTGGTTTAGGGTGAGGGTTATGTTTAGGGTGAGTGTTTGGATTAGGGTTAGGGTGAGTTTTAGGATTTGGGTAAGTGTTAGAGTGAGGGTGAGGGTGAGGGTGAGGTTTAGGGTTAGAGTTAGGGTTCTGGTGAGGGTTAGGTTGAGATTTAGGGTTAGTGTTAGGGTTAGGGTTACAGTGAGAGTTTCAAGGAAGTTAAGGGTTAGGGTTAGGGTTATGGTTAGTGTTAGCGTTAGGGTTAGGGTGAGGGTGAAGTTTAGGTTTAGAATTAGGGTTAGGGTGAGGCTGAGGTTGAAGGTGAGGATTAGGGTTAGGGTTAGGATTTGGATTATGGTTACGGTTAGGGTGAGTGTGAGGGTTAGGGTTAGGGTTAGGTTTAGCCTTAGGTTTAGGTTGAGGGTGAGGGTGAGGGTGAGGGTTAGGGTCAGTTTGAGGGTTAGGGTTAGGGTTAGGGTGAGGTTTAGTGTTAGGGTTAGGGTTAGGGTTAGGGTTATGGTGAGAGTGAGGATTAGATTGAAGATTATTGTTAGGGTTAGTGTGAGGTTTAGGGTGAGGATGAGAGTTAGGGTTAGGGTGAGGGCTAGGGTTAAGGTAAGGTTTAGGGATAGTGTTAGGGTGAGGTTTAGGATTAAGGTGATGATTAGGGTTAGTGTGAGGATTAGTGTTAGGGTGAGGGTAAGTGTTATGATGAGGTACGTGTTAGGGTGAGGGTTTGGGTTAGGGTTACGGTTACTGTGAGGGTGAGGGTGAGGGTTAGTGTTATGGGTCGGATGAGGTTTAGGGATAGGGTTAGGGTTAGGGTTAGGGTTAGTTTTCGGGTTAGAGTTAGGGTTAGAGTGAGGCAGAAGTTGAGGGTTAGGGTTAGGATTAAGGTGAGCATTAGGTTGAGGGTGAGGGTTAGGTTTAGGGTTAGGATTAGGTTTAGGGTTAGGGTTAGGGTGAGTGTGAGGTTTAGGGTTAGGGTTATACTTAGGGTTAGGCTGAGGGTGACGTGAGGGTGAGGGTGAGGATTAGGTGAGCTTTTGTGTTAGGGTTATGGGGAGGGTTAGGTTTAGGTTTAGGGTTAGTATTACGGTTAGGGTGAGGGCTAGGGTGAGGGTGAGGTTTATGGTTAGGGTTAGGGTGAGGTTTAAGTTTAGTGTTAGGGTTAGGGTGAGGGTGAGGTTTTGGGTTAGAGTTAGGGTTAAGTTGAGGCTGAGGGTGCAAGGTAGGGTTAGGGTTAGGTTTAGGATTAGGGTAAAGAATAGGGTGATTGTGAGAGTTAAGTTTAGGTTTAGGGTTAGGCTTAGGGTTATGTTGAGGTTTTTGGTGAGGCTGAGGTTTAGGGTTAGGGTAAGTTTAAGGATTAGTTTTAGGGTTACGGTAAGTGCTAGGATGAGTTTTATGGTTAGGATTAGGGTTAGGGTGAGGGCTAGTGTGAGGTTTATGGTGAGGGTTAGGTTTAGGCTAGCGTTAGGTTTAGGATTAGGGTTAGGTTGAGGGTGAGTGTGATGGTTAGGGTTAGGGTTAGGCTTAGGGATAGGGTTAGGTTTAGGATTAGGGTTAGGGTTAGGGTTATGGTGAGGGTTACGGTTACGGTTAGGACTAGGATTATTGTTAGTGTTATGGTTAGGGTTAAGTTTGTGGTGAGGGTAAGGCTTAGGGTGAGTGTTATGGTTATGTTTACGGTTAGTTTTAGGGTTAGAGTTACAGTGAGATTGAGGGTGAAGTTGAGGTTTAGAGTTAGTGTGACCTTTAGGTTGAGGTTTAGGTTTAGGATTAGGGGTAGGTTGAGGGTGAGGTTTAGGGTTAGGGGGAGTATTAGGGTGAGGTTTAGGGTTAGGGTTAGTGTTAGGGTGAGGGTGAGTGTTAGGTTGAGGTTTAGGGTGAGGGTTAGGGTGATGGTAAGTGTTAGGGTGAGGGTTTGGTTTAGGGTGAGGGTTATGGTTAGGGTGATATTTTGGATTAGGGTTAGGGTGATTTTTACGATTTGGGTAAGTGTTAGAGTGAGGGTTAGTGTGAGGGTGAGGTTTAGGGTTAGAGTTAGGGTTCTGGTGCGGGTTAGGTTGAGGTTTGGGGTTAGTGTTAATGTTAGTGTTACGGTGAGAGTTAGGCGGAGGGTTAGGGTTAGGGTTATGGTTAGTGTTAGCGTTAGGGTTAGGGTGAGCGTGAAGTTTAGGTTTAGAATTAGGGTTAGGGTGAGGCTGAGGGTGAAGGTGAGGAATAGGTTTCGGGTTACGATTTGGATTATGGTTAGGGTTAGGGTGAGTTTGAGGGTTAGGGTTAGGGTTAGGGCTAGCCTTAGGTTTAGGCTGAGGGTGAGGGTTAGGGTTCGTTTGAGGGTTAGGGTTAGGGTTAGTGTGAGGTTTACTGTTAGGGTTAGGGTTAGATTTAGCGTTAGGGTGAGGCTGAGGTTTAGGTGTAGAGTTAGGGTTAGGCTGAGGATTAGGGTGAGTGTTAGGGTTACGGCGAGGGTGAGGATTAGGTTTAGGGTGGGAGTTAGGGTTCGGTTAAGTTTAGGGTTAGAGTGAGGGTTAGGGTAAGTGTTACGGTGAGCGTGAGGGTTATTGTTAGGTTGAGGGTTAGGGTTAGGGTTAAGGTGAGGGTTAGTGTTAGGGTTAGTGTTAGAGTTAGGGTTAGGTTGAGTGTTAGGTTGATGTTGAGGGTTAGGCTTATGATTACGATTAGGATTAGGGTAAGGGTTAGGGTGAGTGTGACGGTTAGGGTTACGGTTAGGGTTAGTCTTAGGCTTAGGCTGTGGGTGAGGGTGAGGGTGAGGGTTAGGGTTAGTGTGAGGGTTACGGTTAGTGTTAGGGTGAGAGTTAGGGTTCGGTTAAGTTGAGGGTTAGAGTGAGGGTTAGTGTTTTGTTTAGGGTTAGTGTTAAGGTGATGTTTAGGATTAGGATTAGAATTAGTATTCTTATTGAGGATAGGGTTAGGGTTATGGAGAGGGTGAGGGTGAGGGTGAAGTTGAGGGTTAGGGTTAGGGTTAGGGTGAGTTTAGGGTTAGGATTAGGGTTATGTTGACGGTGAGGTTTAGAGTTAGATTTATGGTTAGTTGGAGTGTTAGGTCGAGGGTTAGGGTTAGGGTTATTGTTAGGGATAAGTTTTGGGTGAGGGTTAGGTTGAGGTTTAGTGTTAGGGTTAGGGTTAGGTTTAGGATTAGGTTTAGGCTGAGCGTGAGGGTGGGGGTGAGGATTAGGGTTAGGGTGATGGTTAGGGTTAGGGTTAAGGTGAGGGTTAGGATTAGGATTAGGTTTAGGGTGATTGCTAGGGTGAGGGTCAGTGTTAGGTTAAGTGTTAGGCTTAGGGATAGGTTTAGGCTGAGCGTGAGGTTGAGGGTAAGGGTTAGGGTTAGGTTGATGGTTAGGTTTACGGTTCGGGTGAGGGTTAGGATGAGGTTTAGGGTTAGGGTGAGGATGATGGTAAGATTAAGTTGAGGGTTAAGCTGAGCGTGACGGTTAAGATAAGGGTGAGGTTTAGGGTTAGGTTTAGGGTTAGGGTGAGGGTTAGATTGGGGATTAGGGTTAGAGTTAGGGTTAGTGTGAGGTTTAGGGTGAGGATGAGTGTTAGGGTTAGGGTGAGGTTAGAGTTAGGATTAGGGTTAGGGTTATTGTTAGTGTTATGGTTAGGGTTAAATTTACAGTGAGGGTGAGGCTGCGGGTGAGGGTTAATATTACGGTTATGGTTAGGTTTAGGGTTAGTGTTATTTTTAGGGTTAGGGTTAGAGTTACAGTGAGGTTGAGGGTGAGGCTGAGGGTTAGGGTGAGGTTTAGCGTGAGGTTTAGGATTAGGTTTAGGGTTAGGGTTAGGGTGAGGATGAGGTTTAGGCTTAGATTTAGGGTTTGGGTGAGGGTTAGGTTGAGTTTTAGGTTTAGTCTTAGGGTTAGGGTTATGGTGAGAATTAGGGGGAGGGCTGGTATAGGGTTAGGGTTATGGTTAGTGTTAGCGTTAGGGTTAGTGTGAGGGTGAAATTCAGCGTTAGAATTAGTGTTAGGGTGAGGCTGAGGGTGAGGGTTAGGATTTGGATTAGGTTAGGGTTAGGGTGAGTGTGAGGGTTAGGTTAGGGTTAGGGTTAGCCTTAGGTTTAGGCTGAGGGTGAGGTGAGCGTGAGGGTTAGGGTTAGTTTGAGGGTTAGGGTTAAGGTTAGGATGAGGTTTAGTGTTAGGGTTAGTGTTAGATTTAGGGTTAGGCTGAGGGTGAGGTTTAGGGGTAGAGTTAGGGTTAGGATGAGGGTTAGGGTGAGTGTTAGGGTTAGGGTTAGGTTTAGATTTAGCGTTAGATTTAGAGTGAGGGTGAAGTTTAGGTTAAGAATTAGGTTTAGGGTGAGGCTGAGGGAAAGGTGAGGATTAGGTTTAGGGTTATTATTGGGATTAGGTTTAGGGTTAGGTTGAGTGTGAGGGTTAGGTTTAGGGTTAGTGTTAGCTTTAGGTTTAGGCTGAGGGTGAGGGTGAGAGTGAGAGTTAGGGTTAGTTTGAGGGTTAGGGTATAGGGTTAGGGTGAGGGTTAGTGTTAGGGTTAGGGTTAGGTTGTGCGTTAGGTTGAGGTTGAGGGTTAGGCTTAGGTTTACTATTAGGATTAGGGTAAGTTTTAGTGTGAGTGTGATGGTTAGGGTTAGGGTTATGTTGAGGTTTAGGTTTAAGGTTAGGGTTAGGGTGAAGTTTAGGGTTAGAGTTAGGGTTAATTTGAGGCTGAGGGTGCAGGGTAGTGTTAGGGTTAGCATTAGGATTAGGGTAAGGGATAGGGTGAGTGTGAGGTTTAGGGTGATAGGGTTTTGCTGAGGTTTAGGGTGAGGGTGAGGGTTAGTGTTAGGGTGAGGGTGAGGGTTTGTATTAGGGTTAGGTTGAGTGCTAGGATGAGGTTTAAGGTTAGGATTAGTGTTAGGGTTAGGGTGAGGGCTAGTGTGAGGGTTATGATGAGGATTAGGTTTAGGCATAGGGTTAGGTTTAGGATTAGGGTTAGGTTGAGGGTGAGTGGGAGGGTTAGGGTTAGGGTTAGGCTTAGGGATAGGGTTAGGTTTAGGATCAGGGTTAGGGTTAGCTTTACTTTGAGGGTTACTGTTATGGTTAGGGCTAGGGTTATTGTTAGTGTTATAGTTAGGGTTAAGTTTGTGGTGAGGGTGAGGCTTAGGGTGAGGTTTATGTTTATGTTTAGGGTTAGGGTTGGGGTTAGAGTTACAGTGAGGTTGAGGGTGAGGGTGAGGTTTAGGGTTAGTGTGACCTTTTGGTTGAGATTTATGGTTAGGTTTAGGGTTAGGTTGAGGGTGAGGTTTTGGATTAGAGTTAGGGTTAAGGTAGTATTAGGGTGAGGTTTAGGGTTGGGGTTATTGTTAGGGTGAGGGTGAGGGTTAGGTTGAAGTTTAGGGATAGGGTTATTTTTAGGATTAGGGTTAGGGTGAGGGTGAGTGTGATGTTTAGGGTGACGGTTAAGGTGATGATTAGTGTTAGGGTGAGGGTTTGGTTTAGGGTGAGGGTTATGTTTAGGGTGAGGGTTTGGATTACGGTTAGGGTGAGTTTTAGGTTTTGGGTAAGTAGGTTTTGGGTTAGGTTTAGGGTTAGGTTTAGGGTGAGGGTTAGATTGGGGTTTAGGGTTAGAGTTAGGGTTAGTGTGAGGTTTAGGGTGAGGATGAGTGTTAGGGTTAGCGTTAGAATTATGTTTAGGGTGAGGTCTAGTGTGATTGTGAGGGTTAGAGTTAGGGTTAGGGTTAGGATGAGTTTTAGGATTAGGGTGAGGGTTAGCGTTAGAATTATGTTTAGGGTGAGGTCTAGGGTGATTGTGAGGGTTAGAGTTAGGGTTAGGGTTAGGATGAGTTTTAGGATTAGGGTGATGGTTAGGGTTAGTGTTAGGGTTAGGGTTAGTGTTAGGGTGAGGGTAAGTGTTAGGGTGAGGGGTAGGGTTAGGGTGAGGGTTATGGTTAGTGTGAGGGGTAGATTGGTGATTAGGCTTAGAGTTAGGGTTAGTGTGAGTTTTATGGTGAGGATGAGTGTTAGGGTTATGGTGAGGGTTAGGCTTAGGGATAGTGTTAGGGTTAAGTATAGGGTGAGGTTTAGTGTTAGGGTGAGGTTTAGGGTTAGGATTTAGGTTAGGATGAGTGTGAGTGTGAGGGTTAGGGTTAGGGTTAAGCTTAGGTTTAGGGTTAGGCTGACGGTGGGGGTGAGGGTGAGGGTTAGGGTTCGGGTGAGGGTGAGGGTTAGGGTTTGGTTTAGGGTAAGGGCTAGTGTGAGGTTTAGCTTGAGGGTTAGTGTTAGGGATAAGGTTAGGTTTAGGATTTGGGTTAGGGTGAGAGTGAGTGTGAGGTTTACGGTTAGGGTTAGGGTTAGGCTTAGGTTTAGGGAGAGGATTAGGGTTAGGGTTTGGGTTAGGGTTAGGTTTAGGGTCAGGGTGGGGGTGAGGATTAGGGTTAGGTTTAGGGTTAAGGTTAAGGTTATTTTTAGTGTTATGTTTAGGGTTAAGTTTGCAGTGAGGCTGAGGATGAGGGTGAGGATTATGGTTAGGGATAGGGTTAGGTTAATGTTAGGGTTAGTATTAATGTTAGGGTTAGGGTTAGACTTATGGTATGGTGAGGGTGAGGGTGAGGGTTAGGGTTAGGTTTAGGGTGAGGTTTAGAGTTAGGGTTAGGATTAGGGATAGGATGAGGGAGACTTTTAGGGTTAGAGTTAGGTTGAGGGGGAGGATAAGGGTGAGGGTTAGAGTTAGGGCTAGTGTTAAGGTTAGCGTTAGGTTTAGGGTTAGTGTAAGATTGAGGTTTAGGGTTATGCTTAGGTTTAGGGTTATGATTAGGGTTAGGGTGAGTGTGAGGGTTAGGTTTAGGCTTAGGCTTAGGCTAAGGGTTAGGCTGAGGGTGAGGGTGGGTGTGAGGATTAGGCTTAGGGTGATGGTTAGCCTTATGGTTAGGGTGAGAGTTAGGATGAGGGTTAGGGTTAGGATTAGGATTAGGGTGAGGGCTAGGGTGAGGGGAGGGTTAAGGTTAGGGTTAGGCTTAGGCATACTTTTAGGCTGAGGGTGATGGTGAGGGTGAGGGTTAGGGTTATGGTGATGGATAGGGTTAGGGTTACAGTGAGGGTTAGGCTGAGGGTTCCGGTTAGGGTGAGGGTTACAATGATTGTGTCAGTAAGAATAAAGTTGAGGGTTGGGCTAAGGGTGAGGGTTACGTTAAGGGTGAGGGTTAGTGTTACGTTGAGGGTTATGGTAAGGGTTAGGGTTAGGGTTAGGGTTAGATTGGGGATTAGGGTTAGGGTAATTGTGAGGCTTAGGGTGTGGATGAGAGTTAGGGTTAGAATTAGGGTTTGGGTGAGTTCTAGCGGGAGGGTAAGTGTTAGGGTTAGGGTTAAGTTTATGGTAAGGTTTAGGGTGAGGGGTAAGTTTAGGTTTAGGGCGAGGGTTAGGTTTAGTATGAGGGTTATGGTTAGGGTGAGGGTGAGGGTGAGGGTAAGGGTTATGGTGAGGGTTACAGTGAGGGTGAGGTTTAGGGTTAGGATTTGGGATAGGGTTAGGTATAGGCTGAGATTGAGGGTGAGGGAGACGGTGAGGTTTAGGGTTAGGGTTATGTTTAGGGTGAGGTCTAGGGTGAGGGTGACGGTTAGGGTGAAGGTGAGGGTGCTGGTGAAGGTCTTGGTTAGGTAATGGTTAGGGTTAGGGTGAGGATTAGTTGAGGGTTAGGGTAAGGGTGAGGTTGAGGTTTAGGGTGTGGGTGAGAATTAGGGTTAGGGTGAGGGTTCGGGTGATGGTGATGTTTAAGGTTAGGTAGAAGGTTAGGGTTAGGGTTAGGTGAGGGTTAGTGTTAGGGTTAGGGTTAGGGTGAGGGTTAGGATTAGGTTTAGGGTTAGGGTGAGGTTTAGGGTGAGGGTGAGGGTTAAGGTTAGGGTTAGGTTTGTGGTGTGGGTAAGTGATAGCATGAGGGTTCGGCTGAGTGTTTGACTTAGCATTACGGTTAGGGTGAGGGTTAGGTTGAGGATTAGGATGAGTTTTAGGGTTAGTGTGAGGGTTAGGGTTAGGCTTAGCGTGAAGACGACATTGAGGGTGACAGTTAAGGTTAGAGTTACGGTGAGGGTTCGGTTAATGTGAGGTTTAGGGTGAGGATGAGGTTAAGTGTTAGGATGAGGGTTAAGGTGAGGGTGAGGGTTAGGGTTAGGGTTTGGGTTAGGGTGTGGGTTAGGGTGAGGGTTAGGGTTAGGGTTATTCTTAGCGTTAGGGTGAGGGTTAGGCTTAGGGTTAGGGTTAGGATTAGGGTGAGGGTTAGGGTCAGGATTAGGGTGAGGGTGAGGGTTAATGTTCGGATGAGGGTTAGGGTTGTTATTAGGGTTAGGGTCAGATTTAGGGTGATGGTGAGGTTTAGGGTGAGGGTTAGGGTGAGGGTTAGAGTTAGGGTTAAGGTCAGAGTTAGGGTAAGGGGTAGGGTTACGGTTAGGGTGAGTGTTAGGTTTAGTGTGAGTGTTAGGTTAGGGTTAGGGTTAGGATTAGTGTGAGGGTAAGAATTAGCTGACCGTCAGGGTGAGGGTGAGGTTTAGGGTTAGGAATAGTGATAGGATTAGTGTAAAGCTGAGGGTGAGGGTGAGGTTTAGGGTTAGGGTTAGGGTGAGGGCTTGGGTGAGGTTTAGGGTAAAGTTGAGGGTGAGAGTGATGGTAAGGGTAAAGGTGAGGGTTAGGCTGAGGGTGAGGGTTAAGATAAGGGTGAAGGTTAGGGTTAGGGTGAGGGTTAGATTGAGGATTAGGTTTAGGGTTAGTGTGAAGTTTATTGTGAGGTTCAGGGTTAGGGTTTGGTTGAGGGTTAGGGTTAGAATTAGGGTTAGGGTGAGGGCCAGTGTGATAGTGAGGTTTAGGTTAGGTTTAGGGTTAAGGTTAGGGTGAGGTTTAGGGTTACTGTGAGGGTTAGGGTTAGTGTGAGGGTTAGTGTTAGAGTTAGGGTTACTTTTAGGGTGAGGGTAAGTGTTAAGGTGAGGGCTTGGGTTAGGGTGAGGGTTATGTTTAGGGTGAGGGATAGAGCTAGGGTTAGGGTTATTGTTAGGGTTAGGATTATGATTAGTGTTAGCATGAGGGTGAGTGTGTGGTTTAGGGTTAGGTTTAGGTTTAGGCTTAAAGTTAAGCTGAGGGTGAGGTTGAGGCTGAGGGTTAGGGTTAGGGTTAGTGTTAGGTTTAGGGTGAGGGTGAGGGTTAGTGTTAGGGTGAGGTTTAGGGTTAGGGCTTGGATTAGGATTAGTGTTAGTGTGAGGGTGAGTGTGAGTGTTAGGGTTAGGGTTAGGCTTAGGCTTAGGCTTAGGTTTAGGCTGAGGGTGAGGGTGAGGGTTAAGGTGAGGGTGAGGGTGAGGTTTAGGGTTAGAGTTAGGGTTAGTATGAGAGTTAGTGTTAGGATTGGTTAGGGTAAGAGTTAGGGTAAGGGCTATGGTTAGGGATAGGGTTAGATTTAGGATTAGGGTTAGGGTGAGTGTGAGTGTGAGGGTTAATGTTAGGGTGAGGGTTAGGGTTAGGCTGAGGGTGAGGTTGAGGGTTAGGATTAGGGTGAGGGTTAGCGTTAGGTTTAGGGTGAGGGTTAGGATGAGGTATAGGGTTAGGGTGAGAGCTAGGGTGAGGGTTAAGATTAGAGTTAGGTTTAGGGTGAGGTTTAAGTTTTGAGTTCGGTTTAGGGTTAGGGTCAGGGTTACAGTTAGTGTTACGGTGAGGGTGAGGGTTAGGGTTAGTTTGAGGGTTAGGTTTAGCGTTAGGTTAGGGTGAAGTTTGGGGTTAGGGTTAGGGTGACGGTTACCGATGAGGGTTATGGTTAGGATTAGGGTTACGTTGCCTGCTAGGGTGAGGGTGAGGGTTAGGGTTAGTGTTAGGTTTGGGTTAGGGTAGGCTGAGGGTGAGGGTGGGGGTTAGGAATAGGTTTTGGGTGATGGTTAGGGTTAGGGTTAGGGTGAGAGTGAGGATGAGAGTAAGGGTTAGGATTAGGTTTAGGGTGAGGGCTAGGGTGAAGGTGAGGGTTATGGTTAGGCTTAGGCTTAGGCTTAGGTTTAGCTTGAGGGTGAGGGTGAGGGTGAGGGATAGGGTTAGGGTGATGGATAGGGTTAGGGTTAGGCTGAGTGTTAGGATGAGGGTTAGGGTTAGGGTGAGGCTTAGGGTGAGCATGACGGTAATAGTAAAGGTGAGGTTTAGGCTGAGGGTGAGTGTTTCCCTAAGGGTGAGTGTTAGGATTAGGGTGAGGGTTAGTGTAAGGGTTAGGGTGAGGGTTAGGGTGAGGTTGAGGGTTAGATTGAGGATTAGGTTTAGGGTTAGTGTGAGGTTTAGGGTGAGGATGATTGTTAGAGTTAGGGTGAGGGTTATGTTTAGAATTAAGGTTAGGGAGAGGGCTAGTGTGAGGGTTAGGATTAGGATTATGGTTACGGTGAGGGTGTGGGTTAGGGTTAGGGTGTGGTTTAGGAATAGGGTGAGAGTTAGGGTTACTGTGAGGGTTAGTGTTAGAGTTAGGGTTAGGGTAAGGTTGAGGGTAAGTGTTAGGGTGAGGGTTAGGGTTAGAGTGAATGTTATGGTTACGGTGAAGTTTAGGGTTATGTTTAGTGTTATTGTTAGGTTTAGGGTTAAGTTTACAGTGAGGGTGAGTATGAGGGTTAGGGTTAGGGTGAGGATTAGGGTTAGGGTTAGGGTTTGAGTTAGGGTTAAGGTGAGTGTGAGGTTTAGGGTTAGAGTTAGGGTTAGGGTGAGGCTTAAGTTGAGGTTTAGGGTTAGGGTTAGTTTTAGGTTTAGGGTTAGGGTGAGGGTTAGTGTGAAGGTAAGGGTTAGGTTTATGTTTAGGACTAGGTTTAGGGTGAGGGTGAGTGTGTGGGTTAGTGTTAGGGTTAGGTTTAGGCTTAGGGTTAGGCTGAGGTAGAGGTTAAGTGTGAGGGTTAGGGTTAGGGTGCTGGTTAGGGTTAGGGTTAGGGTTAGAGTTAGCCTTAAGGTGAGGTTTAGTGTTAGGGTTAGAGTTTGGGTGAGGGATAGGGTTAGAGTTATGGTGAGGCTTAGGTTTAGGCTTAGGATTAGGCTTAGGTTTAGGCTGAGTGGGAGGGAGGGGTTAAGGATTAGGGTAAGGGTTAGGTTTAGGGGTATTGTTAGTGTTATGTTTAGGGTAAAGTTTGTGGTGAGGGTGAGGCTGAGGGTGAGGGTTATGGTTATGGTTATGGTTAGGGTTAGGGTAAGTGTTATTGTTACGGTTAGAGTTAGAGTTACGGTAAAGTTGAGGTTGAGGGTGAGGGTAAGGTTTATGGTGAGGTTAAGGTTAGGTTTAGTGTTAGGGTTAGGGTGAGGGTGATGTTTAGGGTTAAAGTTAGGGTTAGCTGGAGGGTTAGGGTGAGGTTTAGGGTTAGGTTTAGCGTTGGGGTTAGTGTGAGGGTGAAGTTTAGGATGAGGTTTAGGGATATGTTTAGGGTTAGGATTAGGTTTAGGGTGAGGGTGAGTTTAAGGGTTAGGGTGAGGGTTAGGCTTAGGCTTAGTGTTAGGCTGAGGGTGAGTGTGGGTGTGAGGATAAGGGTTAGGGTGATGGTTCGGGTTAGGGTTAGTTTTTTTGTTACGGTTAGGGTTAGAATAACGGTGAGGGTGAGGGTGCAGCTGAGGGTTAACGTTAGGGTTAGGGTGGGATTTAGGGTTAAGTTTAAGTTTAGGTTTAGGGTGAGGGTGAGGTTTAGGGTTAGATATAGGGTTAGGGGGAGGGTTAGGGTGAGTGTTAGTGTGAGGGTTAGTGTTAGGGTTAGGGTGAGGGTGAGGGTTAGTTTGAGTTTTTGGGTTAGGGTTAGGGTTAGTTTGAGTGTTAGTGTTAGGGTTAGGATTAGTGTTAGCGTCAGGGTAAGTGTTAGGGTGAGGGTTTGGGTCAGGGTGCGGGTTATGGATAGGGTAAGGGTTATGGTTAGGGTTAGGGTGAGGTTTAGGGTTTGGGTTAGGGTTAGAGTTAGGTTTAGGTTCAGGGTGAGGTTTTGGGATAGAATTAGGGTTAGGGTGAGGGTTAGGTTGAGGGTTGGTGTTAGGGTTAGGGTTAGGGTGAGGTTTAGGGTTTGGGTTAGGCTTAGAGTTAAGTTTAGGGTGAGGGTGAGGTTTTGGCTTAGAGTTAGTTTTAGGGTGAGGGTTACGTTGAGGGTTAGTGTTAGGGTTCGTGTTAGGGTTAGGTTTACGGTGAGCGTTAGGGAGAGAGTTAGCTTTAGCGTTAGGGTTAGGGTGAGGGTGAGTGTGGGTGTTAGGGTTAGGTTTAGGGTTAGGCTTAGGGTTAGATTGAGGGTGAGGCTCAGGGTGTGGTTTAGGGTTACCATGAGGGATAGGTTTAGGGTTAAGTTTAGGGTTAGGGTGAGGGTTCGCATAAGGGTTTTGGTAAGGCTGAGAGTTAGCATTAGGTTGAGGGTTAGGGTTAGGGTTAGGGTTAGGGAGAGGGTTCTAATGAGGATTAAGGTTGGGAATAGGGTTAGGGTGAGGGCTAGGGTGAGGGTGGGCATTAGGGTTAGTGTTAGGTTGATGTTTAGGATTAGTTAGGGTTAGGTTGAGGGTTAGGATGAGGGTTAGGATTACGGTGAGGGTGTGGGTTAGGGATAGGGTGAGGGTTGGGGTTAGGACTAGGGTTAGGGTGAGGTTGAGGGCTAGGATTAGGGGTAGGGGTAGGGTTAGGGTTAGAGTTACAGTGAGGGTGAGGGGGAGATTCAGGTTTAGACTTAGGGTTAGGGGGAGGATTAGTTTGAAGGCAGGTTTAGGGTTAGTGTTAGGGTTAGGGTGAGGGTGAGGGTTAAGTTGAGGTTTATTGTTAGGGTTAGGGTTAGAGTTAGTATTAAGGTTAGGGTCAGGGTGAGTGTGAGGGTTAGGGTTCGGTTTAGGCTTAGGCTGAGGGTGAGGATGGGGGTGAGGATTAGGGTTAGGGTGATGGTTAGGATTAGGGTTAGGTTGAGTGGTAGGATGAGGGTTAGGTTAGGGTGAGGGTTAGGGTGAGGGTTATAGTAAGTGTAAAGGTGAGGGTTAGGCTGAAGGTGAGGGTTAAGATAAGTGTGAGGGTTAGGGTTAGGGTTAGGCTTAGGGTAAGGGTTCGGGTTAAGGTTAGGGTGAGGGTTAGATTGAGGATTAGGGTTAGGGTTAGTATGAGGTTTAGGGTGAGGATGAGGATTAGGGTTAGGGTGAGGGTGAGTGTTAGAATTAGGGTTAGGGTGAGGGCTAGGGTGAGGGTGAGGTTTAGGGTTAGGTTTAGAGTAAGGGTGAGTTTTAGGATTAGGGTAAGGGTTAGGGTTAGTGTGATGGTTAGGGTTAGTGTGAGGGTTAGTTTTAGTGTGAGGGTTAGTGTTAGGGTGTGGCTTATGGTTAGGGTGAGGTTTAGGGTTAGGGTTAGAGTTATTGTTACGGTTAGTGTTAGGGTTATGTTTACGGTGAGGGTAAGGGTGAGGGTTAGGTTTGGGGTTAGGATGAGGTTTAGGTTGAGGGTTAGGGTTAGAGTAAGGGTTAGTGTGAGGGTGTGGTTTAGGGTTGGAGTTAGGGTTAGTTTTTGGATTAGGTTTAGGGTGAGCATTAGTGTGAGGGTTAGGGTTAGTCTTAAGCTTAGGCTTAGGTTTAGGCTTAGGCCGAGCATGAGGGTGAGGATTAGGGTTAGGGTTAGGGTGAGGGTTAGGGTTAGGGTAAGGGTGAGTGTTAGGATGAGGTTTAGGGTAAGGATAAGTTTTAGGGTGAGAGCTAGGGTGAGGGTAAGGGTGAGGGTTAGGTTTAGGGATAGGGTTAAGTTTAGGATTAGGGTTAGGTTGAGGGTGAGGGTGAGAATTAGGGTTAGGGTTAGGCTTAGCCTTAGGGTTTTGGTGAGGATTAGGGTTAGGGTTTGCTTTAGGGTGATGGTGAGGCTGAGGATTAGGGTTAGGTTTAGGATTAGGTTTAGAGTTAGGGTTAGGCTGAGGGTGAGGGTGGGGGTGAAGATTAATTTTAGGGTTAGGGTTAAAATTAGGGTTATTTTTAATGTTGTGTTTTGGGTTCAGTTTGTGGTGAGGGTGAGCCTGAGGTTGAGGGTTATGGTTAGGGTTAAGCTTAGTCTTAGGGTTAAGCTGAGGGTGAGGGTGGAGGTGAGGAATAGGTTTTGGGTGATAGTTAGGGTGAGTGTTAGGATGAGGCTTAGCGTTAGGATTAGGTTTAGGGAGAGGGCTAGGGTAAGGGTGAGGGTTAGGTTTAGGCTTAGGCTTAGGCTTAGGGTTAGGCTTAGGGTGAGGGTGAGGGTGAGCTTTTGGGTTAGGGTGATGGATAGCGTTAGGGTTAGGCTGAGTGTTAGGATGAGGGTTAGGGATAGGGTGAGGGTTAGGGTGAGTGTGACGGTAAGAATAAAGGTGAAGGTTAGGCTGAGGGTGAGTGTTCCCCTAAGGGTGAGAGTTAGGATTAGGGTAAGTGTTAGGGTGAGGGTTAGGGTAAGGGTTAGGGTTAGTGTTAGGGTTAGAGTTAGGGTGAGGGTTAGGAGAAGGGTGAGGGTTAGGGTTAGGTTTAGGTTTAGGATTAGGGTTAGTGTTAGGGTGAATGCTTAGGTTGGGCTTAGGGATAGGGTTAGGGTTAGCGTTAACCTGAGGGTGAGGGTTACGTTTAGGATTCGAGTTAGGGTTAGTGTTTGGATGAGAGTTAGGGTTTGTGTTAATTTCAGGGTTAGGGTGAGGGTTAGGGTTAGGGTTACGGTGAGTGTTAGGGTTAGGTTTAGGGTGAGCATCAGGTTTAGGATTAGGGTTAGGGTTAGGGTTAGGATTAGAGTTAGGGTAAGGGTGAGTGTGTGTGTTAGGGTTAGGATTAGGGTTAGGCTGAGGGTGAAGTTGAAGGTGAGGGTTAGGGTTAGGGTTAGTGTTAGGGTTAGGTTTAGGGTTAGGGTGAGGGTTAGGGTTAGGGTCAGGATTAGGATTAGTGTTAGGTTTAGGGTGAGTGTGAGGGTTAGGGTTAGGTTTAGGGTTAGGCTTAAGGTTAGGCTGAGGGTGAGGGTGAGGGTGAGGTTTAGGGTTAAGGTGAGGCTTAGGGTTAGGGTTAGGGTGAGGTTTAGTGTTAGGGTAAGGGTTAGAGTTAGGGTTCGTGTTAGTGTTTGGGTTAGGGTGATACTTAGGGGGAGGGCTAGGGTTAGGGTTAAGGTTAGGGTTAGGTTTAGCAGTAGGGTTAGGGTGAGGGTGAAGTTTAGGGTTAGAATTAGGGTTAAGGTGAGGCTGAGGGTGAGGGTTAGGGTTAGGGTTTGGGTTAGTGTTAGGGTTAGGGTTACGGTGAGGGTGACAGTGAGGGTGAGGGTTAGGGTTAGGGTTAGGATTAGTATTAGGGTTAGGGTTTGGGTGAGTGTGAGGGTTAGTGTTAGGGTTAGGGTTAGGGTTAGGTTAGGGTTAGGTTTAGGGTTAGTATTAGGGTTAGGTTTAGGGTAAGGTTGAGGGTTAGTTTGAGGTTTAGGATTAGGTTTAGGCTTAGGTTTAGGGTTAGTGTGAGGGTTATGGTTAGGGTTAGGGTTAGGCTTAAGTTTAGGCTGAGTGTGAGGGTGAGGGTGAGGTTTAGGGTTAGGGTGAGGCTTAGGGTTAGGGTTAGGGTGAGGTTTAGTGTTAGGGTAAGGGTTAGAGTTAGGGTTAGTGTTAGTGTTAGGGTTAGGGTTAGGGTGATAGTTAGGGGAGGGCTAGGGTTAAGTTTAAGGTTAGGGTTAGGTTTAGCGGTAGGATTAGGGTGAGGGTGAAGTTTAGAATTAGGGTTAAGGTGAGGCTGAGGGTGAGGGTTAGGGTTAGGTTTGGGGTTAGTGTTAGGGTTAAGGTTAGGGTGAGGGTTATAGTTAGTGTGAGGGTTAGGGTTAGGGTTAGGATTAGGATTAGGGTTAGGGTTAGTGTGAGTGTGAGGGTTAGTGTTAGGGTTAGGGTTAGCCTTAGGTTTATGCTGAGGGTGTGCTTGAGTATGAGGTTTAGGTTTAGAGTTATGGTTAGTGTTAGGTTTAGGGTTAGGGTGAGGGTCAGGTTTACAGTTAGGCTTGGGCTTAAGCTTAGGCATAGGCCGAGCATGAGGGTGAGGGTTAGGGTTAGGGTGAGGGTTAGGGTGGGGGTGACCATAAGGGTCAACATGAGTGTTAGGCTGAGGTTGAAGGTTACTGTAAGGGTCAGGGTTAGGGTTAGGGTGAGGTTTCGGGTTCGGGGTACAGTGAGGGTGAGGGTTAGATTGAGGATTAGTGTTAGGGTTATGGTGAGGTTCAGGGGGAAGATGGGGGTTAGGGATAGGGTGAGGGTGAAGGTTAGGTTTAGGTTTAGGTTTAGGGTTAGTTTGATGGTTAGCTTAGTGTGAGGGTCAGTGTTAGTGTTAGGGTTTGTGTTAGGGTGAGGGTAAGTGTTAGGGTGTGGGTTAGGGTTAGGGTGAGGGTTAAAGTGAGGGTGAGGGTGAAGGTTAGGTTTAGGGTTAGGATGAGGTTTAGGTTTAGGTTTAGGGTTAGAGTTAGGGTTATGGTGAGAGTGAGGTTTAGGTTTAGAGTTAGGGTTAGTGTTAAGGTTAGGGTTAGGGTGAGGGTCAGGTGTAAGGTTAGCCTTAGGCTAAGGCTTAGGCTTAGGCCGAGCATGACGGTCAGGGTTAGGGTCAGGGTTAGGGTGAGTTTTAGGATGAGGTTTAGGGTTAGGATTAGGGTTAGGGTGAGGGCTATTGTGAGGGTTACGGTGAGGGTTATATTTAGGGATATGGTTAGGTTTAGGATTAGGGTTAAGGTAGATTGAGTGTGAAGGTTAGGGTTAGGGTTAGGATTAGGCTTAGGGTTAGGGTGAGGGTTCGGGTTAGGGTTTGTGTTAGCGTGAGGGTGAAGCTTAGGATTAGTGTTAGGTTTAGTGTTAGGGTTAGGTTTAGGTTTAGGGTTAGGTATACGGTGATGGTTAGGCTTAGGGTTAGGCTGAGGATGAGGGTGGGGGTGAGAATTAGGGTTAGGTTTAGGGTTAGGGTTATTGTTAGTGTTATGGTTAGGGTTAAGATTGCTGTGAGGGTGAGGTTGAGGGTGAGGGATATGGATAAGGTTAGGGTTAGTGTTAGGGTTAGGTTTTGTGTTATAGTTAGGGTTAGGGTCACATTTAAGGTGAGGTGGAGGGTGAAGGTGAGGGTGAGGATTAGGGTTAGGGTTCGGTTTAGGGTGAGGTTTAAGTTTAGGGTTGGGGTTAGGGTGAGGGTGAGGTTTAGGTTTAGAGTTAGGGTTAGGGGGAGGGTTAGGATGAGGTTTAGAGTTAGGATTAGTTTTATTGTTAGGGTGAGGGTGAGTTTTAGGTTTAGGGTTAGGGTGAGGCTTAGGGTTAGTGTCAGGGTGATGTTTAGGGTTAGAGTTAGGGTTAGGGTAAGGCTGTGGGTGTGGGTTAGGTTTAGGGTTAATGTTAGGGTTATTGTTAAGTTGAGGGTTAGGGTGAGGGTGAGGGTTAGGGTTAGTGTCAGCATTAGGATTAGGGTTAGGTTTATGGTGAGTGTGAGGTTTAGGGTTAGGGTTAGGCTTAGGCTGAGCGTGAGGCTGAGGGTGATGGTTAGTGTTAGGGTGAAAGTTAATGTTGGGGTTAGGGGGAGGGTTAGGATGAGGGTTAGGGTTAGAGGGAGGTCTAGGTTGAGGGTGAGGTTTATGCTTAGGTTTAGGGTGACGTTAAGGGATAGGGTTAGGGTGAGGATGAGATTTAGGGTTAGAGTTAGGGTTAGGGTGAGGCTGAGGGTGAAGCTTAGGTTTAGGGTTAGCGTTCGGGTTAGGTTTAAGGTGAGGGATAGCGTGAGGGTGAGAATTAGGGTTAAGTTTAGGAATAGGATTAGGGTTAGGGTTAGGGAGAGTGTGAGGGTTAGTGTTAGGGATAGGCTTAGGCTTAGTCTTCGACTGAGGCTGAGGCTGAGGGTGAGTGTTAGGCTTAGGGTGAAGGTTAGGGTTAGCGTTAGGGTGAGAGTTAGGGTTTGGGTTAAGTTTAGCGTTAGGATGAGGGGTAGGGTAAGGGTTTCAGTGAGGTTGAGTGTTAGGGTTAGGGTGAGGGTTAGGATGAGTGTTAGGGTTAGGATTAGGGTGAGGGTGAGGGCTAGGTTGAGGATGAGGTTTAGGGTTAGGGTTAGGGTTAGGGTGAGGTTTAGGGTTAGGGTTAGGGTTAGGGTTATGGTGAAAGTGATTTTTATGGTTAGAGTTAGGGTTAGGCTGAGGCTGATTGTGAGGGTTTGGGTTAGGGTTATTGTTAGATTTATTATTAGGGTGAGGGTGAGGGTGAAGGTTAGGATTAGGCTGAGGGTTAGGGTTAGGGTTAGGGTGAGAGTTAGGGATCCAGTTAAGTTTGGGTTTAGGGTGAGGGTTAGGGTTAGGGTTACGGTGAGAGTGACGGTTATGATTAGGTTGAGGGTTAGGGTTAGGGTTAGGGCTAGGGTTAGGGTGAGGGTTAGGGTTAGGGTTAGGGTGAGGTTTAGGATGAGGATTAATGTTAGGATTAGGGTTAGGCTGAGGGCTAGGGTGAGGGTGAGGGTTAGGGTTAGGTTGAGTTTTAGAGTTAGTGTTAGGTTTAGGGTTAGGGTGAGGTTGAGGTTTAGGGTTAGAGTTAGGGTTAGTGTTCGTGTTAGGGTTAGGTGAGTGTTAGGGTTAGGCTTAAGCTTAGGCTTAGGCCTAGGCCTAGCATGAAAGTGAGGCTTAACGTTATTGTTAGGGTAAGGGTTTGGGTTAGGGTGAGGGTTAGGTTGAGGTTTAGGGTTAGGATTAGGGTTAGGGTGAGCACTAGGTTGAGGGTTAGTGTGAGGGTTAGGGTTAGGGATAGGTTTAGGTTTAGGATTAATTTAGGTTGAGGGTGAGTGTGATGGTTAGGGTTAGGTTTAGAGTTAGGCTTAGGGTTTGGGTGAGGGTTAGGGTTAGGGTTTGATTTAGGGTGAGGGTGAGGGTTACAGTTAGGGTGAGGGTGTTGGTGAGGGTGAGGGTTAGGGTTAGGGTTAGAGTGAGTGTTAGGGTTAGGGTGAGGCTTATGGTTAAGGTGAGGGTTAAGGTTAGGTTTAGGCTTAGGCTTAGTCTTAGGGTAAGGCTGAGGTTTAGGGTGAGGGTGAGTGTGAGGGTTTGGTTTTGGGTTAGGTTTAGGCTTAGGGATAGTCTGAGGGAGAGGGTGAGGGTGAGGGTTAGGGTTAGGTTGGGGGTGAGGTTTAGGGTTAGAGTTTGACTTAAGGTGAGGGTTAGTGTGAGGGTTAGTGTTAGGATTAATTTTAGGTTTAGGTTTAGGTTGAGTTTTAGGTTGAGGTTTAGGGTTAGGGATAGGGTTCGTTTTAGGATTAGGGTTTGGGTGAGGGTGAGTGTGAGGGTTAGGGTTCGGGTTAGGGTTAGAGGTAGGCTTAGGGTTAGGCTGAGAGTGAGGGTGAGGGTTAGGGTTAGGGTGAGGGTTAGGGTTAGGTTTAGGGTGATGGTTATAATGGGGGTTAGGTTTAGGATTAGGGTTAGTGTGAGGGCTATCATGAGGGTGAGGTTTAGGGTTAGGGTTAAGTTTAGGTATAGGTTGAGGGTTAGGAGTAGGGCTTGGTTTAGGGTGAGAGTTAGGGTTAGGGTTAGTGTGAGTGTTAGCATGAGGGTTACGGTTAGGATTAGGGTTAGGATGAGGGCTAGGGTGAGTGTGAGGTTTAGGTTTAGGGTTAGGGTGAGGTTTAAGGTTAGGGTTATGGTGAGGGTTAGGGTTAGGTTTAGTATGAGGGTGAGAATTAGGTTTAGTTTTAGGGTGAGGGTTAAGGTTAGGTTTAGGGTGAGGGTTAGGATGAGGTTTAGGGTTACAAGTAGGGTAAGGTTGAGGGCTAGGGTGATTGTAAGGGTTAGTGTTAGGGTTAGGGTGAGGTTTAGGGTTAATGTTAGGGGTAGGCTTAGGGTGAGGGTTAAGGTTCGGGTTTGGGTGAGGGTGAGTGTTAGGTTTGGGGTGAGGTTTAGGGTGAGGACTAAGGTCAGGGTGAGGGTTAGGGTTAGGGTTAGGTTTACGGTGAGGGTTAGGTTGAGGTTTAGGTTTAGGGTTAGGGTTAGGGGTAGGATTAGGGTTAGGGTGAGGGTGAGTGTGAGGGTTAGGGTTAGGGTTAGGCTTAGGCTTAGGGTTAGGCTGAGGTGTGAGGGTGGGGATGAGGATTAGGTTTAGAGTGCTGGTTTAGTTTATGGTTAGGTTTAGGGTTAGGATGAGGGTTAGGTTTAGGATAAGAGTTAGAGTGAGGGCTACAATGACTGTGAGGTTTAGGGATAGGTTTAGGCTTAGGCTTAGGGTTATGCTGAGGCTGAAGGTGAGGGCGAGGGTTAGGGTTAGGGTGATGGTTAGGGTTACGGTTAGGGTGAGGGTTAGGATGAGGGTTAGGGTTAGGGTGAGGGTTAGGATGAGGGTGACTATAAGAGTAAAGGTGATAGGGTTAGTGTTAGTGTTAGGGTGAGGGTAAGTGTTAGGATAAGGTTTAGGTTTAGGGTGAGGTTTAGGATTGGGGTTAGGTTCAGGGTTAAGGTGAGGGTGAGGATTAGGTTTAGAATTAGTTTTATGGTGAGGGTTAGGTTAAGGTTAGGGTTACTGTTAGGGTAAGGGTTAGGGTGTGGTTTAGTGTGTGGCTGAGGGTTCGTGATAGGGTTAGGATTAGGATTAGTGTTAAGGTGAGGGTGAGTGTGAGGGTTAGGGTTAGGTTTAGGATTAGAGTTAGGGTGAGGGTGAGGGTGAGGGTTAGGGTTAGGTTGAGGGTTAGGGTTAATGTTAGGATTAGGCTGAGGTTGAGTTTGAGGGTGTGGGTTAGGATTAGTGTTAGTGTTAGGGTTAGGGTTAGGGGGAGGGTTAGTATGAGGCTAGGGTGAGGATTAAGGTTAGGGGGAGGGCTAGGGTGAGGGTGAAGTTTAGGTTTAGGGTTAGGGTGAAGTTCAGGTTTAAGGATAGGATTAGGGTCAGGGTAAGTGTGAGGGTGAGATTTAATGTTAGAGTTAGGGTGAGGGTGAGGCTGAGGGAGAGGATTAGGTTTAGGGTTAGTGTTAGGGTTAGGGTTAAGGTGAGGGTTAGGGTGAGTGTGAGGGTTAGGGTTAGGGTTAAGATTAGGTTTAGAGTTAGGGTGAGTGTGAGGGTTAGGGTTAGGTTTTGGCTTAGGCTTAGGCTGAGACTGAAGGTGAGGGTTAGGGTTAGAGTTTTTGTGAGGGGTAGGTTAGGGTTAGGTTGAGAGTTAGGGGGAGGAATATGGTTAGGGTTAGAATTAATGATAGGGTGAGTGTGAGTGTGTAGGTTAGTGTTAGGTTTAGGGTTAGGCTTAGGGTTAGGATGAGGGTGAGTGTGTGTGTTAGGGTTAGGTTTATGGTTAGGCTTAGGGTTAGGCTGCGGGTCAGGTTGATGGTGAGGTAGTTAGGGTTAGGGTGAGGGTTAGGCTTAGGATTATGGAGAGGTTTAGGATGAGGTTTATGGTTAGGATTAGGGTTAGGTTGAGGGCTAGGCTGACAGTTTGAGTGAGTTTGAGTTTTTGGTTAGGGTGAGGTGTAGGGTTAGGGTTAGGGTTAGGGAGAGGGTCAGGATGACGTTTAGGGTTAGAGTTAGGTTTAGGGTGAATCTGAGGGTGTGGGTTAGGTTTGGGGTTAATGTTAGGGTTAAGGTTAAGGTGAGGGTTAGGGTGAGGGTGAAGGTTAGGGTTAGGATTAGGTTTAGTGTTAGGGTGAGTGTGAGGGTTAGGGTTAGGGTTAGGCTTAGGCTTAGGCTGAGGCTGAGTGTGAGGGTGGGGGTGAGGGTTAGGGTTAGGTTGAGGGTGAGTGTTTGGATTAGGGTTAGGGTTAGGGTTAAGTTCAGGTTTAGGGTTAGGAATAGTGTTATTGTTAGGGTTAGGTTTAGAGTTACAGTAAGGGTGAGGGTGAGGGTTAGGTTTAGGGTTAGGGTGAGATTTAGGGTTAGGGTTAGGATTAGGGTTAGGTTTAGGTTGAGGTTTATGGTTAGACTTAGCCGTAGGGGGAGAGTTAGTTCGAGGGTTAAGGTTAGGGTTAGTGTTAGGGTTAGGGTGAGAGTTAGGGTCAGGTTGATGGTTAGGCTTAGGGTTAGGATTAGGATTAAGATAAGGGGTAGAGTGAGTGTGAGGGTTCGGTTAAGGGTTAGGGTAAAGGCTCAGAGTTTTGCTGAGGGTGAGGGTAAGGGTGAGGGTTAGGGTTAGGTTGAGTGCTAGGGTTAGGGATAGTGTGAGAGTTAGGGTTCGGTTTCAGTTTAGGGTTAGGGTTAGGGTTATGGTGAGCGTGAGGATTAGGGTTAGGTTGAGGGCTATTGTTAAGGTTAGGGTGAAGGTTAGGGTTAGGGTTAGGGTGATGGGTAGCATGAGGATTAGGGTTAGGTTTAGGGTTAGGGTGAGTGCTAGGGTGAGGGAGAGTGTTAGGGTTAGTGTTAGGGTGAGGTTTAGGATTAGGTTTAGGGTGAGGGTTAGGATGAGTGTTAGGGTTCCCTTAAGGGTGAGGGTTAAGGTTAGGGTGAGGGTTAGGGTTAGGGTTAGGATTAGGTTTAGGGTGAGGGTGAAGTTTAGGATTAGGGTTAGGGTAAGGGTTAGGGTTAGGTTTAGGGTGAGGATTAGATTGAGGATTATGGTTAGGGTTAGTGTGAGGTTTAGGTGAGGTTGATGGTGAGCATTAGGGTTAGGGTTAGGGTGAGGTTTAGGGTTAGGGTTAGGATTAGGGATAGGGTCAGGGTGAGGTTTAGGGTTAGAGTAAGGTTGAAGGGGAGGGTTAGGTTGAGGGTTAGGGTTAGTGTTAGGGTTAATGTTAGGGTTAGGTTAGTGTTAGCTTTAGGGTTAGGGTGAGGGTTACTTTGAGGTTTGGGGTTAGTGTTAGGGTTAGGGTTAGGATTAGGGTTAGGGTGAGGGGGTGAGGGTGAGTGTGAGGGTTAGGTTTAGGTTTAGGCTTAGGCTTAGGGTTAGGCTGAGGGTGAGGGTGGGGGTGAGGATTATTCTTAGGGTGATGGTTATCCTTAAGGTTAGGGTGAGGTTTAGGATGAGAGTTAGGGTTAGAATTAGGGTTAGGCTGAATGCTAGGGTGAGGGTGAGGGTTAGTGTTAGAGTTAGGTTTAGGCTGAGGGTGATGGTGAGGGTGAGGCTTAGGTTTATGGTGATGGTTAGGGTTAGGTTTAGGGTGAGTGTTAGGATGTGGGTTTGCGTTAGGGTGAGGGTTAGTATGAGCGTGATGGTAAGAGTAAAGGTGAGGGTTACAGTAAGGGTGAGGGTTAGGGTAAGGGATAGGATTCGGGTTAAGTTTAGGGTGAGGGTAAGGGTGAGGGGTAGGGTTAGGTTTAGGGTGAGGGTTAGGTTTAGTGTGAGGGTTATGGTGAGGGTGAGGGTGAGGGTGAGGGTAAGGTTTATGGTGAGGTTTAGGGTGAGGGTCAGGGTTATGGTTAGGGTTATGTTGAGGGTGAGGGTTATGATTAGGTTTAGGGTTACGGTGAGATTTAGGGTGAGTGTGAGGGTTAAGGTTAGGGTTAGGTTTCTGGTGTGGATAAGTGATAGCATGAGGTTTGGGGTGAGTGTTAGAGTTAGCATTAGGTTTAGGGTGAGGGTTAGGTTGAGGGTTAGGGTGAAGGTGCGGGTGAGAGTGAGGTTTAAGGTGAGGTTTAGGGTGAGTTTTAGGGTTAGGGTGAGTGTTAGGATTAGGGTTAGCATGAGGGTGACGGTGAGGGTGATGATTAGATTTAGAGTTAAGGTGAGGTTTCCGTTAAGTGTGAGGTTTAGGGTGGGGATGAGGTTAAGACTTAGAGTGAGGGTTAGGGTACGGGTGAGGGTTAGGGTTAGGGTTTGGGTTAGGGTGAGGGTTAGGGCTAGGTTTATACTTAGGGTTAGTGTGAGGGTTAGGCTGAGGGTTAGGATTAGGATTAGGGTGAGGGTTAGGGTGAGGGTTAGGGTTAGGGTGAGGGTGAGGGTTAGAGTTACGGTTAATGTGAGAGTTAGGGTAATGGGTAGCGTTATGGATAGGGTGAGGTTTAGGTTTAGTGTGAGAGTTATGGTTAGGGTTAAGGTTAGTATTAGTGTGGGGTTAAGAATTAGGGTGACAGTTAGGGTGAAGTTGAGGTTTAGGGTTATGAATTTTGATTTGGTTAGTATTTCGATGAGGGTGAGGGTAAGGGTGAGGGTTAGGGTTAGGGTTGTGGGAGGGCTATGGTGAGGGTTAGGGTAAAGGTGAGGGTTAGGGTGAGGGTGATTGTAAGGGTAAAGGTGAGGGTTAGGATAAGGGTGAGGTTTAAGATAAGGGTGAGGATTAGGATTAGAGTGAGGGTTAGGTTAAGGGTTCAGGTTAGGGTTAGGGTGAGGGTTAGATTGAGGATTAAGGTTAGGGTTAGTGTGAGTTTTGGGGTGAGGATGAGGGGTATCGTTAGGTTGAGGGTTAGGTTTAGAATTAGGGTTAGGGTGAGGGCTTGGGTGAGGGTGAATTTTAGGGTTAGGGTTAGGGTGAGGTTTAGGGTTAGGGTGAGGGTTAGGATTAGTGTGAGGGTTAGTGTTAGAGTAAGGGTTAGTGTTAGGATGAGGGTAAGTGCTGGTGACGGTTAGGTTTAGGGTGAGGGTTATGTTTGGGGTGAGGATTAATGTTAGGGTTAGGGTTATTCTTAGGGTTAAGATTAGGATTAGGGTTAGGGTGAGGGTGAGTGTGTGGGTTAGGGTTAGGTTTAGGTTTAGGCTTAGGGTTAGGCTGTGGGTGAGGTTGAGGTTGAAGGTTTGGGTTAAGGTGATGGTTAGGTTTAGGGTTAGGGTGAGGATTAAGATGAGGGTTAGGATGAAGTTGAGGTTTAGGGTTATGTTTAGGGTGAGGTTTAGGTTTAGGGTTAGGGTTAGGTTGAGGGTTAGGTTTAGGGTCAGTGTTAGGTTTAGGGTTAGGGTGAGGATTAGGGTTAGGTTGAGGGTTAGGTTTAGGGCTGTCATTAGGGTTAGGGTGAGGGTGAGTGTGAGGGATAGTGTTAGGGTTAGGGGTAGGCCAAGGTTTAGGCTGAGGTTGAGGGTGAGGTTTAGGTTTAGGTTGAGGGTGAGGTTTATGGTTTGGATTAGGTTTAGGGTGCAGGGTAGGGTGAGGGTGAGGGTTAAGGTTAGGGTTAGGGTTAGGCTTAGGGTTAGGCTGAGGGTGAGGGTGGGCGTGAGAAATAGGTTTTGGGTGATGGTTAGGGTTAGGGTTAGGGTGAGGGTTAGGATTAGGGTTATGGTTAGGATTAGGTTTAGGTTTAGGGCTAGGGAGAGGGTGAAGGTTAGGGTTAGGGATAGGGTTAGATTTAGGATTAAGGGTAGGGTGAGGTTGAATGTGAGGTTTAGGGTTAGGGTTAGGCTTAGGCTTAGGTTTAGGCTGAGGGTGAGGATGAGGGTTATGGTTAGGGTGAGGGTTAGGTTTAGGGTTAGGGTGAGGGTTAGGATGTGGTATAGGGTTAGGATTCGGGTTAAGATGAGGGCTAGGGTGAGGGTTAAGGTTAGGGTTAGGTTTAGGGTGAGGTTTAGGGTTAGGGTTAGGTTTAGTTTTAGGGTGAGGTTTAGGGTTAGGGTTACGGTAAGGGTGAGGGTTTGGGTTAGGTTAAGGGTTAGGGTTAGGTTTATTGTGAGGTTTAGGGTTAGGTTTCGGGTGAGGGTTAGGTTGAGGGTTATGGTTTGGATTAGGGTTAGGGTGCGTGCTAGGGTGAGGATGAGGGTTAGGGTTAGGGTTAGGCTTAGGATTAGGGTTAGGCTGAGGGTGTTGGTGGGGGTTAGGAATAGGTTTTGAGTGATGGTTAGGGTTAGGGTTAGGGTGAGGGTTAAGATGAGGGTTAGGGTTAGGCTTAGGTTTAGGGTTAGGGCTAGGGTGCGGATGAGGGCTAGGGTTAGTCTTAGGCTTAGGGTTAGGCTGAGGGTGAAGGTGAGGATGAGGGTTAATGTTAGGGTGATGGATAGGTTTAGGGTTAGAGTGAGGGTTAGGGTGAGCTGAAGGTAACAGTAAAGATCAGGGTTAGGCTGAGGGTGAGTGTTCCCCTAAGTGTGATGGTTAGGATTAGAGTGTAGGTTAGGATAAGTTTAGGGTGAGGTTAGGGTGAGGGTTAGGTTTAGGGTGAGGTTTAGGGTTAGGTTTAGGATTAGTGTGAGGGTGAGGGTGAGTGTGAGCCTTAGCGTTATGGTTAGGTTTAGGCTTAGGGTTAGGCTTAGGGGAAGGGTGAAGGTGTAGGTTAGGCTGAGGGTGAGGGTTAAGGTAAGGATGAGGGTTAGGGTTTGGGTGAGGGTTAGGGTAAGGTTTAGTGTTATTGTTAGTGTGAGGTTTAGGGTGAGGATGAGGGTTATTGTTAGTGTGAGGGCTAGGGTGAGGGTGAAGTTTAGGGTTAGTGTTAGGGTGAGGATTAGGGATAGGGTGATGGTTAGGGTTAGTGTGAGCGTTAGTGTTAGGGTTAGGGTTAATGTTATGGTGAGGTTTAGGGTTAGGGTGAGGGTTATGGTTAGGTTGAGTGTTAGGATTAGGGTGAGGGTTATTGTTAGGGTTAGGGTTAGGGTTACTTTACGGTGAGGGTAAGGGTGAGGGTTAAGTTTGGGGTTAGGATCAGGTTTAGGTTTAGGGTTAGGGTGAGGGTGAGGTTTAGGGTTAGAGTTAGGGTTAGTGTTAAGTTTATGGTTCGGGTGAAGGTTAGGGTTAGGGTTATGGATAGGCTTAGGCTTAGGCTTAGGCCGAGCATGAGGGTGAGGGTTAGGGTTAGGGTTAGGGTGAGGGTTAGGGTTAGGGTTAGGTTGAGGGGTAGGATGAGATTTAGGGTAAAGGTTACGGTCAGGGTTTGGTTTAGGGTTAGGATTAGGGTTAGGGTTAGGTTTATGATTAAGTTTAGGGTTAGGGTGAGGGTTAGGATTAGGGTTTGAGTTAGGGTGAGGGTGAGGGTAAGGATTAGTTTTAGGGTTAGGGTTAAGTTTAGGATTAGAATTAGGGTTAAGGTGAGGGTGAGTTTGAGGATTAGGGTTATGGTTAGGCTTAGGATTTGAGTTAGGGTTAGGGTGAGGTTTAGGGTTAGGGTGTGGCTTTGGGTTAGGGTTAGAGTGAGGGTTAGTGTGAGGGGTAGGCTTTGGCTTAGGGTTAGGTTATGGACTAGGGTGAGGGTGAGGGTTAGGGTGTTATGATTAAGGTGAGGGTTAGGATGAGTTTTAGCGTTAGGAATATGGTTAGGGTGAGGGCTAGAGTGAGGGTGAGTGTTAGGGTTAGCATTAGGGTGAGTTTAGGGTTAGGGTTAGGGTGAGGGTTAGGATGAGGATGAGGGTTTGGGTGAGGGGGACAGTAGCAGTAAAGGTGAGGGTTAGGCTGAGTGTGAGTGTTATGGTAATGGTGAAGTTTAGGGTTAGGTTGAGGGTGAGGGTGCGGGTTAGGGTTAGGGTTAGGGTTAGGGGGAGGGTTAGATTGAGGATTAGTGTTAGGATTAGTGTGAGGTTTAGGGTGAGGATGAGGATTAGGGTTAGGGTGAGGTCTAGGGTGAGGGTGAGGTTTAGGGTTAGGTTTAGGGTGAGGTTTAGGGTTAGTTTGATGTTTAGGGTCAGTGTGAGGGTTAGTTTTAGGGTTAGGGTTAGTGTTAGGTTGAGGGTTAGTGGTAGGGTGAGGGTTATGGATAGGGTGAGGGTTAGGGTAAGGGTTAGGGTTATTGTTAGGATTAGGGTTAGTGTTACATTTTCGGTGAGTGTGAGGGTGACGGTTAGGATTATGGTTAGGGTGAGGTTTAGGTTTAGGTTTAGGGTTAGAGTTAGAGTTAGGGTGAGGTTGACGTTTAGGGTTAGGGTTAGGGTTAGGGTGAGGGTTATTGTGAGGATTAGGTTTAGTGGTAGCGTAGGGGTAAGGATTAGGGTGAGGGGTAGGGTTTGGGTTAGGGTTAGGGTTAGGGTGGTGGTTAGAGTTAGGGATAGGTTTAGGGTTAGAGTTATGGTTAGAGTGAGGGTGAGGATTAGGGTTAGGGTTAGGGTGAGCTTAAGGGTTAGTGTGAGGGTTAGGGTTAGGGTTAGCGTTATGGTTAGGGATAGGTTGAGGGTGAGGGTTATGGTGAGGGTTGGTGATAGCGTTAGGCTAGGGGTAAGGGTTCAGGTTAGGGGTAGGTTGAGGGTTAGTGTGAGGTTTAGGATGAGAGTGAGGGTTAGGGTAATCTTGAGTGTTAGGGTGATGGTTAGAGTGAGGGTGAGTTTTAGGGTTAGGGTTAGGGTGAAGTAAGGGTTAGGGTTTGGGTGAGGGTGAGGGTTAGTGTTATGTTTAGGGTTAGCCTTAGGGTGAGGGTGAGGGTTATGATTAGGGTTTGGGTTAGGGTTAGGGTTATTGTTAGGGTTAGGTTTAGGGTTAGGGTGAGGGTGAAGTTGAGGGTGAGGATGAGGGTTAGGTTTAGGGTTAGGATGAGTACTAGGTTGAGGGTTAGGTTTAGAGTTAGGGTTAGGGTGAGGGTGAGGTTTAGGGATAGAGTTAGGGTTAGAGTTAGGTTTATGGTTAGGGTGAGGGTTAGGGTTTTGGCTATGGTTAGGCTTAGGCTTAGGCGGAGCATGAGGGTGAGTGTTAGGTTTAGGATTAGGGTTAGGGTTAGGGTTAGGGTTAGGGTGAGAGGTAGGATGAGATTTAGGGTTAGGATTACGGTTAGGGTTAGTTTTAGGGTTAGGATTAGGGTTAGGGTTAGGTTTAGGGATATGATTAGTGTTAGGGTGAGGGTGAGGGTTAGGGTTTGGGTTAGGGTGAGGGTGAGGGTAAAGATTAGGGTTAGGGTTATGGTGAGGGTTAGTGTTAGGGTTACGTTTAGGGTTATGGTGAGGGTTAGGGTTAGGGTCAGGGTTATTGTTAGTGTTATGGTTAGGGTTAAGTTTGTGATGAAGTTGAGGCTGAGAGTGACGGTTTTGTTTAGGGTTAGGGTTAGGGTTAGCATTAGGGTGAGGGTGAGTGTGAAGGTTAGGGTTAGGTTTAGGGTTACGTTTAGAGTTAGGGTGAGGGTGAGTGTGAGGTTTAGGGTTAGTCTTAGGCTTATGCGTAGGCTTAGGCCCAGCTTGAGGTTGAGGTTGAGGGTTCGGTTTAGGGTGAGGTTTAGGGTTTGTTAGGGTTATGGTGAGGCTTAGTGTTAGGGTTAGTGTAAGGGGGAGGTTTAGTGTGTGAGTTTTAGAGGTAGGGATACTGTTAGGCTTAGGTTTAGGCTGAGGGTGAGGTTGAGGGTGAGGGTTAGGGTTAGGGTGAGGGTTGGGGTTAGGTTTAGAGTGAGGGTTAGGGTGAGGGTTAGGATTAGGCTTAGGGTTAGGGTATGGGCTATGGTGAGGGTGAGGGTTAGGGTCAGGGTTAGGTTGAGGGTTAGGTTTAGGGTTAGTGTTAGGGTTAGGGTTTGGATTAGGGATAGGCTTAGTGTTAGGCGGAGGGTGAGGGTGAGGGTGAGGGTTAGGGTTAGGATGAGGATGAGGTTTAGGTTCAGAGTAAGCATTAGGGTGAGGATTAGTGTTAGTGTTAGGGTTAATGTCACAGTTAGGGTTAGGGTGAGGGTGAGTCTGAGGGTTACGGTTAGGAATAGACTTAGGGTGAGTGTGAGTGTTAGGGTGAGGGTTAGGCTTAGGCTTAGGTTTAGAGTATGGGCTAGGGTGAGGGTGAGGGTTAGTGTTAGGGTTAGGGTGAGTGTGAGGGTTACTGTTAGTCTTAGTCTTAGGCTTAGGCTTAGGCGGAGCATTCGTGTGAAGGAGAGGGTTAGGGTTAGGATGAGGGTTAGAGTTTTAGGGTTAGGGTGAAGGTTAGGATGAGGTTTAGGGTTAGGATTAGGGTTAGGGTGAGGGCTAGAATGAGGGTGAGGGTTAGGGTTAGCGTTAAGGTGAGGTTTAGGGTTAGGGTTAGGGTGAGGGTGAGGTTGAGGGTTAGGATTAGGTTTAGGTTTAGGGTTATTGTTAGTTTTATGGTTAGGGTTAAGTTTACAGTGAGGGTGAGGCTGAGGGTGAGGGTTAGGGTTAGGGTTAGGGTTAGGGTTAGGATGAGGTTTAGGGTTAGGGTGAGGGATAGGGTGGGGATTAGGATGAGGGTTAGCATTACGGTGAGGGTGAGGGTTAGGGTTAGGGTGAGGGTTAGGGTTAGGATTAGGGTTAGGGTGAGGGTGAGGGTTAGGTTTAGGTTTAGGTTTAGGGTTAGGGTTAGCGTTTGGATTAGGGTTAGGATGAGGGTGAGTGTGAGGGTTAGGGTTAGGCTTAGGCTTAGGTTTAGGCTGAGGGTGAGGGTGGGGGTGAGGATTAGGGTTAGGGTGATGGTTAGGGTTACGGTTAGGGTGAGGTTAAGGATGAGGTTTAGGGTTAGTGTGAGGATGATGGTAATGGTAAAGGTGAGGTTTAGGCTGAAGGTGAGGGTTAAGATAAGGCTGAGTGTTAGGGTTAATTTTAGGGTTAGGGTAAGTGTTATGGTTTGGGTTTGCGTGCGTTTGAGGGTGAGGGTGAGGTTGACGTTTAGGGTTAGGGTTAGGGTTAGCGTGAGGGTTATTGTGAGGGTTAGGTTTAGGGGTAGGGTAGGGGTAAGATTTAGGGTGTGGGGTAGGTTTAGGGTTAGGCTTAGGGTTAGGGTGGTGGTTAGAGTTAGGGATAGGTTTGGGGTTAGAGTTACGGTTAGAGTGAGTTTTAGTGTGAGGGTGAGGATTAGGGTTAGGTTTAGGGTTAGGGTGAGCTTAAGGGTTAGGGTTAGGGTTAGGGTTAGGGTTAGCGTTATTGTTAGGGATAGGGTGAGGGTGAGGGTTATGGTGAGGGTTAGTGATTGCGTTAGGCTAGGGGTTAGGGTTCAGGTTAGGGCTAGGGTGAGGGTGAGGGTGAGGTTTAGGATGAGAGTGAGGGTTAGGGTAATCGTGAGTGTTAGGGTGATGGTTAGAGTGAGGGTGAGTTTTAGGGTTAGGGTTAGGGTGAAGTAAGGGTTAGGGTTTGGGTGAGGGTGAGGGTTAGTGTTATGTTTAGGGTTATTTTTAGGGTAAGGGTTAGGGTGAGGGTGAGGGTCATGGTCAGGGTTAGGGTTAGGGTTAAGATGAGTGCTAGTTTGAGTTTTAGGGTTAGAGTTAGAGTTAGGGTGAGGGTGAGGTTTAGGGTTAGAGTTAGGGTTAGAGTTAGGTTTATGGTTAGGGTGAGGGTTAGGTTTATGGCTATGGTTAGGCTTAGGCTTATGCCGAGCATTAGAGTGAGGTTCAGGGCAGGGTGAGGGTTAGGATTAGGCTTATGTTTCGGGTATGGGCTAGGGTGAGGGTGAGGTTTAGGGTCAGGGTTAGGGTGAGGGTTAGTGTGAGGGTTAGGTTTAGGGTTAGGGTTGGGGTTAGGGATAGGCTTACTGTTAGGTGGAGGGTGAGGGTGAGGTTGAGAGTTAGGGTTAGTGTGAGGATGAGGTTTAGGGTTAGAATTAGCATTAGGGTGAGGGTTAGGGTTAGGGTTAGGGTTAGTGTCACAGTTAGGGTTAGGGTGAGGGTGAGTGTGAGGGTTAGGGTTAGGATTAGACTTAATGTGAGGGTGAAGGTTAGGGTGAGGGTTAGGCTTAAGCTTAGGCATAGAGTATGGGCTACGGTGAGGGTGAGGGTTAGTGTTAGGGTTAGGGTGAGTGTTAGGGTGAGTGTGGGGTTTAGGTTTAATCTTAGTCTTAGGCTTAGGCTTAGGGGGATCATGAGTGTGAGGGAGAGGGTTAGGGTGAGGGTGAGTGTGAGGGTTAGGGTTAGGATTAGACTTAAGGTGAGGGTGAAGGTTAGGGTGAGGGTTAGGCTTAAGCTTAGGCATAGAGTATGGGCTACGGTGAGGGTGAGGGTTAGTGTTAGGGTTAGGGTGAGGGTTAGGATTAGGATGAAGGTTAGGGTTTTACGGTTAGGTTGAGTGTTAGGATGAGGTTTAGGGTTAGGATTAGGGTTAGGGTGAGGGCTAGAATGAGGGTGAGGGATAGGGTTAGCGTTAGGGTGTGGTTTAAGGTTAGGGTTAGGGTTTCTTTGAGGGTGAAGGTTAGGGTGAGGCTGAGGTTTAGGATTAAGTTAGGGTGAGGGTGAGGGTTAGGATTAGGTTTAGGGTTAGGGTTATTGTTAGTTTTATGGTTAGGGTTAAGTTTACATTGAGGGTGAGGATGAGGGTGAGGATGTGAGTGAGGGTTAGGGTTAGGGTTAGGGTAAGGGTTAGGTTTAGGGTTAGGGTGAGGGTTTGGATTAGGTTTAGGGTCACAGTGAGGGTGAGGGTTAGGTTTAGGGATAGGATGAGGTTTAGGGTTAGGGTGAGGGATAGGGTGAGGGTTTGGATGAGGGTTAGGGTTACGGTGAGGGTGAGGGTTAGTGTTAGGGTGAGGCTTAGGGTTAAGATTAGGTTTAGGGTGAGTGTGAGGTTCAGGTTTAGGTTTAGGGTTAGGGTTAGGGTTAGCATTAATATTAGGGTTAGGATGAGGGTGAGTGTGAGGGTTAGGGTTAGGGTAAGGCTTAGGCTTAGGGTTAGGCTGAGGGTGAGGGTGAGGGTGGGGATGAGGATTAGTGTTAGGGTGATGGTTAGGGTTACGGTTAGGGTGAGGTTTAGGATGAGGTTTAGGGTTTGGGTGAGGATGATGGTAATAGTAAAGGTGAGGTTTAGGCTGAGGGTGAGGTTTAAGATAAGGTTGAGTGTTAGGGTTAAGTTTAGGGTTAGGATAAGGGTTAGGGTTTGGGTTTGGGTGAGGTTACGGGTGAGGGTGAGTTTGACGTTTAGGGTTAGGGTTAGGGTTAGCGTGAGGGTTATTGTGAGTGTTAGGTTTAGGAGTAGAGTAGCTGTAAGGTTTAGGGTGAGGGGTAGGGTTATGGTTAGGGTTAGGGTTAGGGTGGTGGTTAGATTTAGGGATAGGGTTATGGTTACAGTTACGGTTAGAGTGATTGTTAGTGTGAGGGTGAGGATTAGGGTTAGCTTTAGAGTGAAGTTGAGGGTTAGGGTTTGGGTGAGGGTGAGGGTTAGTGTTACGTTTAGGGTTAGCCTTAGGGTGTAGGTGAGGGTTAGGATTAGGGTTAGGTTTAGGGTTAGGGTGAGTTTTAAGTTTAGGGTGATGGTCTGGTTTAGTGTGAGGGTTAGTTTTCGGGATAAGGTTAGTTTTAGGGTAAATGTAAGTGTTAGGGTGAGGTTTAGGGTAAGGGTGAGATTTAGGGTTAGAGTTAGGGTTAGGGTGAGGGTGTTAGGTTAGTGTTAGTGTGATGTTTAGGGTGGGGGTGAGTGTTAAGGTTAGGGTTAGGATTAGGATTATGGTTAATGTGACAGTGAGTGTGAGGGTTACGGTTAGGTTTAGGGTTTGGATTAGCGTTATGGTGAGGGTGAGGGTGAGGTTTAGGGTTAGGGTGAGGGTTGGGGTTAGGGATAGAGTGAGGGTCAGGGTAAGGCTAAGGATTAGGCTTAGGGTTAGGGTATGGGCTAGGGTGATGGTGAGGGTTAGGGTCAGGTTTAGAGTGAGGGTTACGATGAGGGTTAGGTTTAGGGTTAGTGTTAGGGTTAGGGTTGGGGTTAGGGATAGGCTTAATGTTAGGCGGAGGGTGAGGGTGAGGGTTAGGTTTAGGGTTTGGGTGAGGTTTAGGTTTAGTGTTAGTGTTAGAGTGAGGGTTAGTGTGAACATTAGATTTAGGTTGAGTGTTAGTATTAGGGTTAGGGTAAGGGTGAGTGTGAGGGTAAGGGTTAGACTTAGTCTTAGGCTTAGGCTTATTCCGAGCCAAAGGGTGAGGGTGAGGGTTAGGGTTAGGGTGAGGGTTAGGTTGAGGGTGAGGGTTATGGTCAGGGTGAGGGTTAGGGTTAGGGTTAGGTTTAAACTGACTGTGAGGGTGATGTTTAGGGTTAGGTTTAGGGTGAGGTTTAGGGTTAGAGTTAGCTTTAGGGTGAGGGTTAGGGTTAGGGTTAGTGTTAGGGTTAGGGTTAGGGTTAGGCTTATGTTTAGGGTGAGTGTGAAGTTTAGGGTTAGGGTTACTGTTAGGCTTAGATTTAGGCTGTGGGTGAGGATGAGGGTGAGGGTTAGCGTTAGATTCGGGTTGGGTTTAGGGTTAGAGTGAGGTTCGGGTGAGGTTTAGTATTAGGCTTAGGGTTAGGTTATGGGCTAAGGTTAGGGTGAGGTTTAGGGTCAGGGTTAGGGTGAAGGTTAGTGTGAGGGATAGGTTAAATGTTAATGTTAGGGTTAGGGTTGGGGTTAGGGATAGGCTTAGTGTTAGGTGGAGGGTTAGAGTGAGAGTGATTTTTAGTGTTAGGGTGAGGATGAGGTTTAGGTTTAGAGTTATCATTAGGGTGAGGTTTAGTGTTAGGGTTAGGGTTAGTGTTACAGTTAGGGTTAGGGTGAGGGTGAGTGTGAGGGTTAGGGTTAAGATTAGACATAGGGTGAGGGTGAGGGTTAGGGTGAGGGTTAGGCTTAGGCTTAGGCTTAGAGTATGGGCTAGGGTGAGGGTGAGGTTAGTTTGAGGGTTACGGTGAGGATTAGGGTGAGTGTGAGGGTTAAAGTTAGTCTTAGGCTTAGTCTTAGGCTTAGGCCACGCATTAGTGTGAGGGAGAGGGTTAGGGTTAGGATGAGGTTTAGGGTTTTAGGGTTAGGGTGAGGCTTAGGATCATGTTTAGGGTTAGAGTTAGGTTTAGGGTTAGTGTGAGGGCTAGAGTGAGGGTGAGGGTTAAGGTTAGCGTTAGGGTGATGTTTAGGGTTATGGTTAGGGTTACATTGAGGGTGAGGGTTAGGGTTAGGGTGAGTGGGACAGTAAGGGTAAAGGTGAGGGTTAGGCTGAGGGTGAGTGTTATGGTAATGGTGAAGGTTAGGGTTAGGGTGAGGGTTAGGTTTAGGGTTAGGGTGAGTGTGAGGGTTGATTGAGCATTAATGTTAGGGTTAGTGTGAGGTTTAGGGTGAGGATGAGAGTTAGGGTTAGGGTGAGGGCTAGGGTGAAGTTGAGGTTTAGGGTTAGGGTTAGGGTGAGGTTTAGGGTTAGGGTTATGGTTAGGGTGAGGTTTAGGGTTAGGGTTATGGTTAGGGTGAGGGTGAGGTTTAGGGTTAGAATTAGGGTTAGGGTGAGGCTGAAGGTGAGGGTTAGGGTCATTGTTAGGATTAGGGTTAGGTTTACGTTTTCGGTGAGTGTGGGGGTGAGGGTTAGGGTTAGGGTTAGATTGAGGTTTAGATTTTGTGTTAGGGTTAGAGTTGGAGTTAGGGTGAGGGTGAGGTTTAGGGTTAGAGTTAGGGTTAGTGTTAGGTTTATGGTTACGGTGAGGGTTAGGGTTAGGGTTATGGTTAGGCTTAGGCTTAGGCTTAGGCCGAGCATGAGCGTGAGGGTTAGTGTTAGGGTTAGGTTGAGGGTTAGGGTTAGGGTTAGGGTGAAGGGTAGGATGAGATTTAGGGTTAGGGTTACGGTTAGGATTAGGTTTAGGGTTAGGTTTAGGGTTAGGGTTAGGTTTAGGGTTACTGTTAGGGATAGGGTGTGGGTTAGGTTTTTGGGTTTGGGTTAGGGTGAGGGTGAGGATAAGGATTAGGATTAGGGTTAGGTTTAGGGTTAGGTTTAGGGTTAGGGTTATGGTTAGGGTTAGTGTTAGGGTTAGGTTTAAGGTTATGGTGAGGATTAAGGTTAGGGTTAGGGTAATACTTAGTGTTATGTTTAGGGTTAAGTTTACGGTGAAGGTGAGGCTGAGCGTGAGGTTTATGGTTAGAGTTAGTTTTAGTTTTAGGGTGAGGGTTAGTGTGAGGGTTAGGTTTAGGGATAGGGTTACGTTTAGGGTTAGGATGAGGTTAGTCTTAGACTTATGCTTAGGCTTTGGCCCAGCTTGAGGGTGAGTGTGAGGATTAGGGTTAGGATGAGTGTTAGGGTTAGGGTAAAGGTTAGGGTTAGAGCTATGTTGAGGGTTAGGGTTAGGGTTAGGGTGAGTTTTAAGTTTAGGGTGATGGTTAGGGTTAGTGTGAGGGTTAGTGTTCGGGTTAAGGTTAGTTTTAGGGTGAAGGTAAGTGTTAGGGTGAGGTTTAGGGTTAGGGTGAGGTTTAGGGTTAGAGTTAGGGTTAGGGTGAGGGTTAGGGTTAGGGTTAGTGTTAGGGTTAGGTTTAGGGTGAGGTTTAGGGTTGGGGTGAGTGTTAGGGTTAGGATTAGGATTAGGGTTAAGGTGAGGTTGAGTGTGAGGATTATGGTTAGGGTTAGGGTTAGGATTAGTGTTATGTTGAGGGTGAGGTTGAGGGTTAGGGTTAGGGTGAGGGTTGCGGTTAGGGTTAGAGTGAGGGTTAGGGTGAAGTTTAGGATTAGGTTTAGGGTTAGGGTATGGGCTAGGGTGAGGGTGAGGTTTAGGGTCAAGGTTCGAATGAGGGTTAGGGTGAGGGTTAGCATTGGGGTTAGTGTTAGGGTTAGGGTTGGGGTTAGGGATAGGCTTAGTGTTAGGCGGAGGGTGAGGGTGAGGGTTAGGGTTAGGGTTTGGGTGAGGTTTAGGTTTAGTGTTAGTGTTAGTGTCAGGGTTAGTGTGAGGGTTAGTGTTAGGGTGTGTGTTACTGTTAGGGTTAGGGTGAGTGTGAGGGTAAGGGTTACTCTTAGTCTTAGGCTTAGGCTTATTCTGAGCCTAAGGGTGAGTGTGAGGGTTAGGATTAGGGTGAGGGTTATGGACAGGGTGAGGGTTAGGGTTATTTTTAGGGTTAGGGTTAGGGTGAGGGTTAGGGTTAGGGTTAGGTTTAGGCTTAAGCTTAGGCATATGCTTTGGCCGAGCATGAAGGTGAGGGTTAGGGTTAGGTTTAGTGTGAGGGTTAGGGTTAGGGTGAGGGTTCCGATGAGGTTTAGGGTAAGGGTTAGGTGTAGGGTTAGGGTAAGGTTTTGGTTTTGGGTTAGGGTTAGGTTTAAGTTTAGGGTTTGGGTTATTGTTATGGTGAGGGTTAGGGTTAGGGTTTGGTTTAGGGTGAGGTTGAGGGTGAGAATTAGGGTTAGAGTTAGGGTTAGGGTTAGGGTAAGGTTTAGGGTTACGGTTAGGATTAGGGTTAAGGGTAGGGTTACAGTGATGGTTAGGGTTATGGTTAGGGTTAGCGTTAGGGTTATTGTTAGTGTTATGGTTAGAGTTAAGTTTGCAGTGAGGGTGAGGCTGAGAGTGAGGTTTATGGTTAGGTTTAGGGTTAGGGTTAGTGTTGGGGTTAGCGTTAAGGTGACTTTAAGGTGAGGGTTAGGGTTGGTGATAGGATTAGAATTATGCAGAGGGTGAGGGTGAGGGTTAGGGTTAGGGTGAGGGTTGGGGTTAGGGTTAGAGTGAGGTTTAGGGTGAGGGTTAGGATTAGGCTTAGGGTTAGGTTATGGGCTTGGGTGAGGGTGAGGGTTAGGGTTAGGGTGAGTGTTACTGTTAGCGTTAGGGTGAGGTTGAGTGTGAGGGTAAGGGTTAGTCTTAGGCTTAGGCTTAGGTTTAGGCCGAGCCTAAGAGTGAGAGTGAGGGTTCGGGTTAGTGTTCGGGTTAGGGTTAGGGTGAGGGTTATGGATAGGGTGAGTGTTAGGGTTAGGGTTAAGGTTATTGGTAGGATTAGGATTAGGTTAAAAGTTACTGTGAGGGTGAGAGTTAGGGTTAGGGTTAGGGTTAGGGTGAGGTTTAGGGTTAGAGTTAGGATTATTGTTAGGGTTAGGGTTAGGGTGAGGGTTAGGGTGAGGGTTAGGGTTAGGGTTAGGGTTAGGCTTAGGCCGAGCATGAGTGTGAGGGTTAGTGTGAGGGTTAGGGTTAGGGGTAGGGTGAGGGTTAGGATGAGGTTCAGGGTTAGGGTTAGGTTTAGGTTTATGGTTAGGGTTAGGGTAGGTTTAGGGTTATTGTTAGGGTTAGGGTGAGGGTTAGGGTTAGGTTTTGGGTTAGGGTGAGGGTGAGGGTGATGATTAGGGTTAGGGTTAGGGTTAGGGTAAGGTTTAGGGTTATGGTTAGGGTTAGGGTTAGGGTTACGTTTACAGTGAGTGTTAGGGTTAGGGTTAGTTTTAGGGTTATTGTTATTTTTATGGTTAGGGTTAAGTTTGTGGTGAGGGTGAGGCTGAGGGTGAGGTTTATGGTTAGGTTTATGGTTAAGGTTAGTGTTAGAGGTAGTGTTAGTGTGAGGTTTAGGGTGAGGGTTAGGGCTAGGGTTAGGATTAGGAATCGGGTTAAGGTGAGGGTGAGGTTGAGGATTAGGTTTAGGGTTAGGCTTAGGATTAGAGTTAGGGTGAGGGTCAGGGTGAGGGTTAGGTTTAGGTTGTGGGTTTGGGTTAGGGTTAGAGTGAGGTTTAGGTTGAGGGTTAGGCTTAGGCTTAGAGTTAGGGTATGGACTAGCGTGAGGGTGAGGGTTAGGCTTAGGGTGAGGGTTAGGGTTCAGCTTAGTGTTAGGCGGAGTGCTAGGGTGAAGTTGAGGGTTAGGGTTAGGGTGAGCTAGAATTTACAGTTAGCGTTAGGGTGAGAGTTAGTGTGAGGTTTAGGGTAAAGGTTAGTGTTATGGTTAGGGGTAGGGTGAAGGTGAATGTGAGGCTTAGGGTGTCTTAGGCTAAGGCTTAGGCTTAGGCCGAGCATAAGTGTGAGGGTGAGGGTTAGGGTGTTAGGATTAAGGTGAGACTGAGGGTGAGGTTTAGGGTTAAGATTAGGGTTAGGTTGAGGGCTAGAGTGAGGGTGAGGGTTAGTGTTAGCATTAGGGTGAGGTTAGGGTTAGGGTTAGGGTTAGGATTAGGATGAAGTATAGGGTGAGGGTTAGGGTTAATATTAGGATTAGGGTGATGTTAAGTGTTATTGTAAGTATTAGGGTTAGGTTGAGGTTTAGGGTGAGGGTGAGGGTTAGGGTTAGGGTTAGGCTGAAGGTGAGGGTGAGGTTTAGGGTTAGTGTTTGGGTTAGAGTGAGGATGAGGGTTAGGGTAAGGAGTACGGTTAGGGTAAGAGTGAGGGTGAGGGTTAGGTTTAGCTTTAGGGTTAGGGTTAGGGTTAGGCTGAGGATGAGGGTGAGGGTTAGGGTTAGGGTTAGGATGATGGTTAGGGTTAGTGTTAGGGTGAGGGTGAGGGTGACGTTTAGGTTTAGGATATTTGTTAGGCTGAGGGTGAGGGTGAGAGTGAGTGGTAGGGTTGTGGTTAGGGTGAGGATTAGGGTTAGTGTGATTTTTAGGGTGAGAGTGACTGTAACGGTTAGGGTGATGATTAGGGTGAAGTAAGGGTTATGGTTAGTGTTAGTGTTAGGGTTAGGATTAGGGTTAGGGAGAGGTTTAGGGTTATGGTTAGGTTGTGGGTAAGTGTTAGAGTGAGGGTTAGGATGAAGGTTAGGGTTAGTTTGAGGGTTAGAGTCAGGGTTATGGTTATGTTGAGGGTAAGGATTAGGGTGCGGTTTAGGGTGAGGGTGATGGTTAGGGTTAGGATGAGGGTTAGGGTTAGTGTGAGGGTTTGAGTTAGGGTTTAGGTTAGGTTGAGGGTAAGGCTTAGGGTTAGGTTTAGGGTGACGATGAGGGTTAGTGTGAGGGTTATTGTTTGGTTTAGCGTAAGGTTTATGGTGAGGTCTAATGTGAGGTTGAGGGTTTTGTTGAGGGTGACATTGAGGGTGAGCGTTTCGGTTAGGTAAGGGTTAAGGTTAGGGTTTGGGGGAGGATTATGGGGAGGATCAGGGGTAGGATGAAGTTTAGGGTTAGAATGATGGTTAGAGTTAGTGTGAGGTTTAGGGTGAGGGTTAGGATTAGGGTGAGGTTTAGGGTTCGCTTTGCATTAGGGTTAGGGTGAGGGATAGGGTGTTTTTGACGATTAGGTGTAGGTTTAGAGTTAGTGTTAGGGTGATGGTTAGGGTTAGGGTTAGGGTTAGGATGATGGTTAGGCTAAGGGGTAGGGTAGGGTTAGGGTTAGGGTGAATAGTAGGATTAGGGTGATGGTTAGAGTAAGGGTAAGGGTTAGGGTTAGGGTGAAGTTAAGGATTAGGGTGAGGGTGAGGGTTAGTGTTAGGTTTAGGATGATGGTGAGGGTGAGGGAAATGGTTAGCTTTTGGGTTAGTTTGAGGATTAGGGTGAGGTTTTGGGTTAGGGTGACCGTTCGGTTTAGGCTGAGTGTTAGGTTTAGGGTTAGGGTGAGGCTTAGGGTTAATGTGATGTTTAAGGTGAGGGTGAGGCTGAGGGTTCGGGTTCGGGTTCTCGTGAGGGTTAGGGTTTGGGTGAGGGTTAGGGTTAGGGTGAGGGTGATGTTGAGGTTGAAGTTAAGGGTGAGCACGAGGGGTAGGGGTAGAGTTAGGTTGAGGTTTAGGTTTAGGGTTAGTGTTAGGTGAGTGTTACAGGGAGGGATAGGGTTAGGGTGAGAGTTAGGATTACTGTGTGGGTTAGGGTTATGGTTAGGGTGAGGGTAAGTATTAGGGTTAGGTTTAGTGTGAGGGTGAGGATTAGGGTTTGGGTTAGGGTTATGGGGAGGGTTAGGGTGAGTGTTAGGGTTAGGTTTAGGGTTAAGTTTAGGGTGAGGGTTACGGTGAGGTTTACGGTTAGGGCTAGGGTGAGGGTAAGGTTTAGAGTGAGGGTTAGAGTGAGGGTGAGGGTTAGGGTTAGGGTTAGGGTGAGGGATAGGGTGAGGTTAGGGTTAGGTTTAGGGTGAGGGTTAGGGTGAGGGTAAGTGTTCGGGGGAGGTTTATGGTGAGGATGAGTGTTAGGGTTAGGTTTAGGGTTAGGGGTAGGGTGAGGGTTGGAGTTAGGGTGAGGGTTACTTTGAGGGTTTTTGTTAGTATTAGGGTTAGGTCTAGGGTGTGGTTTAGGGTGAGTGTGAGCGTTAGTGTTAGGGTAAGTGTTACGGTTTGGGTGAGGGTTAGTGTGAGGTTTAGGGTTAGGGTTAGAGTAAGTATTAGGGTGAGGGTTAGGATGAGAGTTAGGGTGTGGGTTAGGGTGAGGGTAAGAGTTCGGGTGAGGGTTAGGGTTAGGTTGAGGGTTAGTGTTAGGGTTAAGATGAGGTTTATTGTGAGGATGAGGATTAGGGTGAGGGTTAGGGTTAGGGTGAGGTTAGGGTGAGGGTTTTGGTTAGTGTTAGGGTTAGGGTTAGGGTGTGGGTTAGGGTGAGGGTGAGGCTTAGTGTTAGGGTAGGGGTTAGGGTTAAGTGAGGGTTAGGGTTAGATTGAGGGTTAGAGTGAGGGCTAAGGTGAGGGTGAGGGTGAGGTTAGGGTTAGGGTGAGAATTGGGGTTAGGGATAGGGTTAGGGTTAGGGTAAATTTTACAGTGAGGGTTAGGGTTTGTGTTAGGGTGAATGTTAGGGTTAGGGGTAAAGTGAGGGATAGGTTTAGTGTGAAGCTTAGGGTTAGGTTTAGTGTTAGGGTTAACGTGAGGGTAAGGGTTAGTGTGAGTGTTAGGGTGAGGGTGAGGTTTAAGGTAAGTGTGAGGTTTAGGGTGAGGTTTAGTGTTAGAAGTAGGTTTAGGGTTAGGTTGAGGTTTAGTGTGAGGGTTAGGGTTAATGTCAGGGTTAGGGTTAGGTTGAGGGTTAGGGTGAGGATTAGGGTGAGGATTAGAATGAGGGTGAGTGTTAGGATAAGGGTGAGGCTTAGGGTGAGTGTGACGGTTAGGGTTAGGCTTAGGGATATTGTGAGGTTTAGGATTAGGTTTAGGTTTAGGGTTAGGGAAAAGTTTACGGTGAGGGTTAGGGTTAGGGTTAGGGTTAGGGTTAGGGTGAATGTTAGGGTTAGGGGTAGGCTGAGAGATAGGTTTTTTGTGAGGTTTAGGGTCAGGATTAGAGTTAGGATTAAGGTCAGGGTAATCGTTAGGGTGAGGCTTTGGGTGAGGGTGAGGGTTAGAGTTAGCATTAGTGTTAGGGTGAGGGTTATGCTAAGGGTTAGGGTTAGGTTTAGGCTTAGGGGTTGGGTTAGGGTGATGGTAAGGGTTAGGGTTAATGTTAGGGTTTGTTTGAGAATTAGGGTGAAGTTTAGGGTTAATGTTAGGGATGGGGTTAGGGTGAGGGTTAGGGTTAGGGTTACTGTGAGGGTTAGAGTTAGAGTTAAGGTTAGGTTTAGGGTGAGGGAAGTGTTAAGGTGAGGGTTAGGGTGAGGGTGATTGATAGGGTTAGCATAAGGTTTAGGGTGAGGATGAGCTTTACGATTAGCATTAGGGTTAGGGGAAGGTCTAGGGTGAGGATTAGGGTTAGTGTTAAGGTGAGGGTGAGTTTGAGGGTTAGGGTGAGAGTTAGAGATAGCGTTAGGGTTAGGGATAGAGTGAAGGTTAGGGTGAGGGCTAGGGTGAGGGTGAGGGTAAGGGTGTGGGTGAGGTTGAGGGTGAGGTTTTCGCTTACGTAAATTTGAGGGTTAGGTTTAGGGTTAGGGTTAGGTTTAGGGTTAGGGTGAGGGTCAATATTTGGGTTAGGGATAGGATGAGTATTAGCGTGAGGGTTTGGTTATGGTTTGGGTGAGGGTTAGGATTAGTGTGAGGGTTAGGTTAAGGGTTAGACTTAGGGTTGGGATGACGGTAAGTGTGAGGGTGAGGTTTAGGGTGAGGGTGAGGTTTAGGGTTAGGGTTAGTGTTAGGGTGTGTGTTAGGGTGAGGGTTGGGGTTAGGGTTAGGGTGAATGTTAGGGTTAGGTTTAGGGTTAGGGTATGGGTGAGTGTGAGTGTGAGGGTTAGGGTTAGAGTTAGGGTGAGGGTTAGGGTTAGGATTATGGTTAGAGTTAGGGTTAGGTTGAGGATGAGGTTGAGGGTGAGAATGAGGATTTGGGTGAGGGTTAGGTTTAGAGTTAGGAATAGGATGAGGATTAGGGTAAGGGGTAGGGTTAGGTTTAGGGTGAGGGTTAGGGATAGTGTGAGGTTTAGGTTAAGGGTTAGTTTTAGAGTTAGGAGGAGGTTAAGGGTTAGGGTGAGAGTTAGGGTGAGGGTAAGGTTTAGGTTTAGGGTTAGGGTTGGAGTGAGTGTTAGGTTGAGGGTTATAGGGTTAGGGTTAGTGTGAGGGTTAGGGTGAGGGTTTAGTGTTAGGGATAGGTTGAGGGTTAGGGTGAGTGTAAGAGTTCAGGTGAGGGTTAGGGTGAGGGTGAGGGTTAGGGTTAGGGTTAGGGTGAGGGGTAGGGTGAGGGGTAGGATTAGGGTTAGGGCTAGGGTGAGGTTTAGGCTGAGGGTTTTGTTTAGTGGTATGGTTAGGTTTAGGGTGAGGGTTAGGTTGAGGGTGAGGGTTTGGGTTAGGGTAAGTGTTAGGTTTAGGTTGAGGGTTGGGGTTAGGTTGAGGGTTATGGTGAGGGCTAGGGTGAGGTTGAGGGTTAGGGTTAGCGTTAGGGATAAGGTGATGTTTAGGGTTAGGGATAGGTTTAGGGTTAGGGTAAGGGTTAAGCTGAGGGTTAGGGTGAGGGTTAGTGTTAGGGTAGGGAGAATGTTAAGTTTAGTGTTAGAGTGAGATGTAGGTTTCGTGTGAGGGGTAGGGTTAGGTTTAGCGTTTGAGATAAGGTGAGGGTAAATGTTAGGGTGAGTGTTAGGTTGAGGGTAAGGATTAGGGTGAGCATTAGGGTTGGGGTCAGAGTTAGGTTTAGCTTTAGGTTTAGGGTGAGTGTTAGGGTTAGTGTGAGAGTTAGGGTGAGGTTGAGGGTAAGGGTTAAGGTGAGGGTTACGTTGAGGTTGAGAGTTAGGGTATGGGTGAGCTTTAGGGTGAGGGTTATGGTTAGGGTTAGGGTTAGGATTAGGTTGACGGATACGGTGAGGGATAGGGTTAATATTAGGGTTAAGGTTAGGGTTAGGGTTAGTGTTAGGGTGAGGGTTAGGGTTAGGGTTAGGATGAGGGTTAGGGTAAGGGGTGGGGTTAGGGTTAGGGTGAATGTTAGGATTAGGGTGACGGTTAGGGTAAGGGTAAGGGTTAGGGTTAGGGTGAGGTTAAGGATTAGGGTGAGGGTGAGCGTTAGTGTTAGGTTTAGGGTGATGGTGATGGTGAGGGTTAGTGTTAGGGTGAGGGTGAGGCTGAGGTTGAGGGTTAGAGTTAGTGTAATGGTTAGCGTTAGGGTTAGTTTGAGGTTTAGGATGAGTTTTTGTGTTAGGGTGACCTTTAGGTTTAAGCTGAGTGTTAGGTTTAGGGTTAGGGTGAGGGTTAAGGTTAGTGTGATGTTTAGGGTGAGGGTGAGGCTGAGGGTGAGGGTGAGGATTCACGTGAGGGTTAGGGTTTAGGTGATGGTTAGGGTTAGGGTGAGGGTGATGTTGAGGTTGAAGGTTAGGTTGAGCATGAGGGGTAGGGATAGGGTAAGGGTGAGGTTTTGTTTTAGGGTTAGTGTTAGGTGAGGGTTACAGGGAGGGATAAGGTTAGGGTTAGGGTGAGAGTTAGGATTACTGTGTGGGTTAGGATTATGGTTAGGGTGAGATTAAGGATTAGGGTTAGGTTTAGGTTGAAGGTGAGGATTAGGGTTAGGGTTAGGGTTATGGGGAGGGTTAGGGTGACGTTTAGGGTTAGGTTTAGGCTTAAGTTAAGGGTGAGGGTTATGGTGAGCGTTAGCGTTATGGCTAGGGTGAGGGTAAGGTTTAGAGTGAGGGTTAGAGTGAGGGTGAGTGTTAGGGTTAGGGTTAGGGTGAGTGATAGGGTAGGGTTAGGGTTAGATTTAGGGTGAGGGTTAGGGTGAGGGTAAGTGTTCTGATGAGGGTTAGGGTGAGGATGAGTGTTAGGGTTAGGTTTAGGGGTAGGGGTAAGGTGAAAGTTAGAGTTAGTGTGAGGGTTAATGTCAGGATTTTGGTTAGTATTCGGGTTAGGTCTAGGGTGAGGTTTAGGGTGAGGGTGAGGGTTAGTGTTAGGGTAAGTGTTACGGTTTGGGTGAGGGTTAGGGTGAGGGTTAGGGTTAGGGTTAGGTTTAGGATAAGGATTACGGTGAGGGTTAGGATGAGAGATAGCGTGAGGGTTAGGGTGAGCGTAAGAATTCGGGTGAGGGTTAGTGTTACGGTTAAAATGAGGTTTAGTGTGATGGTGAGAATTAGGGTTATGGTTAGGGTTAGGGTGAGGTTAGGGTGAGGGTTTTGTTTAGTGTTATGGTTAGGGTTAGTGTGTGGGTTAGGGTGAGGGTGAGGGTTAGTGTTAGAGTAGGGCTTAGGGATACGGTGATTGTTAGGTTTAGATTGAGGGTTAGAGTGAGGCCTAGGGTGAGTGTGAGTGTGAGGGTTAGGGTTAGGGTTAGGGTGATAATTGGGGTTAGGGATAGGTTTAGGGATAGGGTAAAGTTTACAGTGAGGGTTAGGGTGAGGGTTAGTTTTAGTGTTATGGTGAATGCTAGGGTTAGGGGTAAGGTGAGGGATAGGTTTAGTGTGAGGTTTAGGGTTAGGTTTAGTGTTAGGGTTAACGTGAGGGTAAGGATTAGGGTGAGGGTTAGAGTGAGGGTGAGGGTTAGGGTAAGTTTGATGTTTAGGGTGAAGGTTAGGGTTAGGGATAGGTTTAGGGTTAGGTTGACGTTTAGGGTGAAGGTTAGGGTTAGGGATAGGGTTAGGGTTAGGTTGAGGTTTAGTGTGAGGGTTAGGGTTAATGTTAGGGTTAGGGTGAGGGTTAGATTTGGATTAGGGTGAGGATTAGAGTGAGGGTGAGAGTTAGGATGAGGGTTAGGCTTAGGGTGAGGGTGACGGTTAGGGTTAGGGTTAGGGATATTTTGAGGTTTAGGGTTAGGTTTAGGTTTAGGGTTAGGGAAAAGTTTACGGTGACGGTTAGGGTGAGGGTTAGGGTTAGTGTTAGGGTGAATGTTAGGGTAGGGGTAGGCTGAGGGACAGGTTTTTGAAGTTTAGGGTCAGGATAAGGGTTAGGGTTAAGGTTAGGGTAAGTGTTAGGGTGAGGCTTACGGTGAGGGTGAGGGTTAGGGTTAGCATTAGTGTTAGGGTGAGGGTTACGGTGAGTGCTAGGGTTAGGACTAGGGTGAGGGTAAAGTTTAGAGTTAGGGTTAGAGTAAGAGTGAGTGTTAGGGTTAGGGTTAGGGTGAGGGATAGTGTGAAGGTTAGGGTAAGGGTGAGGGTTAGGTTGCGGGTTTTGGTTAGTGTTAGGATTAGTGTGAGGGTTAGGGTGAGGATGATGGTTAAGGTTAGGGTTAGTGTTAGGGTGAGGTCTAGGGTGAGGGTGAGGGTTAGGGTTAGGGTTAGGGTTAGGGATAAGGAGAGGATTAGTGTTATGATTTGGGTGAGGGTTAGGGTTAGGGTGAGGATGAGGTTTAGGGTTAGGGTTTTTGTTAGGCTGAGGGTGAGGGTGAGGGTGAGTGTTAGGGTTGGGGTTAGGGTGAGGGTTATTGTTAGTGTGATTGTTACGGTGAGGGTGACTGTAACGGTTAGGGTGATGATTAGGGTGAAGTGAGGATTAGGGTTAGGGATAGGGTTAGTTTGAGGGTTTGGGTTAGGGTGAGGGTTAGGTTTCATGTGAGGGTTAGGGTGAGGTTTAGGATGAGGGTTAGGGTTGGTGAGAGGGTGGGGGTGAGGGTGAGGGTTAGGGTGAGCGTTAGGTTTAGGATGAGGGTGAGGGATAGGGTTAGTTTAGGCTGAGGGTGAGGGTGAGGGTGAGGTTTAGGGTTGGTGTTAGTGTTAGTGTTAGGGTGAGGGTTAGAGTGAGCATTAGGTTTTGGGTAAGTGTTAGAGTGAGGGTTAGAATGAGGGTGAGGTTAGGGTTAGGGTGAGGGTAAGGGTTAGTGTGAGGGTTAGGGTGAGGCTGAGGGTTAGGGTTAGCATTAGGATTAGGGTGAGCGATAGGGATAGGGTTAGGGTTAGGGTGAGGGTGAAGGTGAGGGTTAGGGTGAGGCTCAGGGTGAGGTTGAGGGTTAGGATTAGGGTTAGGGTGAGATTGAGGGTGTGGGTGAGGGTTAGGGTTAGGATTAGTGTTAGCTTTAGGGTTAGGCTGAGGGTGAGCTTGAGGGTGAAGGTGAGGGTTAGGTTTAGGTTTAAGGTGAGGGTTAGGCTTAGTGTGAGGGTTAGGGTGATGGGGAGGTTTAGGTTTAGGGTTAGACTGAGTGTTAGTGTGAGGGTTAGGGTTAGTGTTAGGGTTAGGTTTAGGGTTAGGGTTAGGGTTAGGGTTAAGGTTAGGGTTAGGGTTAGGTTGTGGGTAAGTGTTAGAGTTAGGGTTAGGATGAGGGTAGGGTTAGTTTGAGGGTTAGATTTAGGGTTAGGGTTAGGGTGAGGGTAAGGATTAGGGTGAGGTTTAATGTGAGGGTGAGGGTTAGGGTTAGGATGAGGGTTAGGGTTAGTGTGAGGATTAGAGTTAGGGTTAGGGTTAGGGTAAGGTTAAGGCTTAGGGTTAGGTTTAGGGTGACGGTGAGTGTTATTGTTATGTTTATGGTAAGGTTTATGGTGAGGTCTAATGTGAGGTTGAGGGTTTGGGTGAGTTTGAGAGTTTCAGTTAGCTAAGGGTTAAGATTAGGGTTACGGTGAGGATTAGGGTGATTGTCAGGGATAGGATGAAGTTTAAGGTTAGAGTGATGGTTAGGGTTAGTGTGAGGTTTAGGGTTAGGGTTAGGGTGAGGTTTAGGTTTCGGGTTTGCATTAGGGTTAGGATGAGGGTTAGGGTGTTTTTCAGGGTTAGGGTAGGGGTAGGGTTAGTGTTAGGGTGAGGGTTAGGGTTAGGGTGAGGGATAGGATGAGTGTTAGGGTAAGTGGTAGGGTTAGGTTTAGGGTGAATGGTAGGATTAGGGTGACGGTTAGGTAAGGGTAAGTGTTATGGTTAGGGTGAGGTTAAGGATTAGGGTGAGGCTGAGGGTTAATGTCTTGTTTAGGGTGATGGTGAGGGTGAGTGTTAGTGTTAGGTTTAGGCTTAGTTTGAGGGTTAGGATGAGGGTTTTGTTTAGTGTTAGTGTTAGCGTGAGATTTAGGGTTAATGTGAGGGTTAGGGTGAGGGTAAGGATGAGGGTAAGGGTTAGGGTGAGGGTGATGGTGAGGGTTAAAGTTCGGGTTAGGGCTAGGGTAAGGGTTACGATGAGGGTTAGGGTTAATGTTATGATTAGTGTGAGGGTTAGGTTTATGGTGAGGGCGAGGATGAGGTTGAGGGTTAGGGTGAGGATGAGGGTGAGTGTGAGAGCTTCGGTTATGTAAGGGTTAGGGTTAGGGTTAGAGTGAAGATTAGGGTGAGGGTTAGGGTTAGGATGAAGGTTAGGGTTAGGATGAGCATTAGGGTTAGGGTTATGTATAGGGTGAGGCTTAGGGTGAGGGTGAGGTTTAGGGGTAGGTTGAGGGTTAAGGTTAGTGTGAGGGTTAGGATTAGAGTTAGGGTGAGGGTAAGGTTTAGAGTGAGTTTTAGGGTGAGGGTGATTGTTACGGGTAGCTTTAGGTTTAGGGTGAGGGTGAGGTTTCGGTTTTGCTTTAGGTTTAGGTTGAGGGTTATGGTGAGGGTTAGGGTTAAGTTTAGGGTAAGGGTGAGTGTTAGGGTTAGGGTTATGATGAGTGTGTTAGGGTGAGGTTTAGGGTTAGGTTTAGGTTCAGGGTGAGGGTGAGGGTTAGGGTTATGGTTAAGGTTATGGTGAGGGTGAAGGTGAGGGTTTGGGTTAGGGTGAGGGTGAGGGTGAGGGTTACGGTTAGCCTTAGGTTGAGGGTGAGGGTTGGATTTAATGTGAGGTATAGGTGAGGGTGCGGGGAAGGGTTAATGTTAGGGTGAGGGTGAAGATTAGGTTTGGTGTTAGGGGTAGATGTAGGGTTAGTGTGAGGTTTAGGGTTAGTATTAGGGTTAGGGTTAGGATTAGGCTGAGGGTGAGGGTGAGGTTGAGGGTGAAGGTGAGCTTTAGGGTTAGGGTTAGGGTTAGAATTATGGTTAGGTTGAGCGCTAGGATGATTGTGAGGGTTAGGTTTAGCGTTAAGTTTAGGGTGAGGGTTGAGTGTTAAGGTTAGGGTTAATGTGAGGGTGAGGGTTAAGGTTAGGTTGAGGGTTAGGGTTAGGGTGATGTTTAGGGTGAGGGTGAAGGTGAGAGTGAGGGTTCGGGTGAGGGTTAGGGTTAGGGTGAGGGTTATTGTTAGGTTTAGGGATAGGGTGAGGGTAAGGGTTACGATGACAGTTACGGTGAGGGTGAGGGTTAGGGTTACGTTTAGGGTTAGGGTGAGGGTTAGGGTGAGGGTTAGGGTTAGGTTAGGGTGAGAGTTAGGGTGATAGTTAGGGTGAAGGTTAGGGTTAGGTTTAGGGTTTGGGTTAGGGTTAGGCTTAGGGTGAGGGGAAGGTGTAGGGTGCGGGTTAGAGAGAGGGTAAGGGATAGGGTTATGGTGAAGGTAAGGGTTAGGCTGAGGCTTAGGTTGAGAGTGAGCATTTGTGTTAGCAACAGGGTTGAGTTGATGGTGAGGGTTAGCGTTAGGCTGAGGGGTAGTTTTAGGGTTGGGGTGAGGGTTAGGGTTAGGTTTAGGGTTAGGGTGAGTTTTAGGTTTAGGGTTAGGATTAGGGTTATGGTGAGGTGAGGTTTAGGGTTAGGTTTAGGGTCAGTTGGAGGGTTAGGTCGAGTGTTAGGGTTAGGGTTAGTTTTAGGTTTAAGGTTAGAGTGAGTGTTAGGTTGAGGTTTAGGGTTAGTGTTAGAGTTAGGGTTAGGATTAGGGTTAGGATGAGGGTTAGGGTTAGGGTTAGGGTGAGGGTTAGGGTGAGGATAAGCATTAGGTTGAGGTTTAGGGTGAGAGTGAGGGTTAGGGTTATCATGAGTGTTAGGGTGAGTTTTAGGGTGAGGGTTAGGGTTTTAGTGTTAGGGTGAGTGTGAGTGTTAGGGATAGGGTTAGGGTTAGGGTGAGGGTTAGGTTTAGGATATTGTTAGGGTGAGGGTTAAGGTTAGGGTGAGTGTGAGAGTGAGTGTGAGTGTGAGGCTTAGTGCTAGGTTTAGGTTTAGGGTGAGTGTGAGGTTGAGTGTTAGGGTTAGGATTAGGGTTAAGGTTATGCTGAGGGTCAACGTGACGGTTAGGGTGAGTGTAAGGGTTAGGGTGAGGGTTAATATGACGGTGAGTTTTAGGCTGAGGGTGAAGGGTGAAGGTGAGGGTAAGGATTAGGGTTACGGTTAGGTTAAGCTGAGGGTGAGTTTTAGGGTGAGGGTGACATTTAGGCTTAGGTTTAGGGTTAGGGTGAGGGTGAGTGTGAAAGTGAGAGTGAGCATAAGGGATAGGGTGAGGGTTAGGGTTAGGGTTAGGTTGAGGGTGTGTCTGACGGTTAGGGTTAGCGTTAGGTTTAGTGTTAAGCTGAGGGTGAGGTTGACGGCAAAGTTTAGGGTGAGGGTTAGGCTTAAAGTTAGTGTGAGGGTTAGGGTTAGGGTGATGTTTAGGGTGAGGCTGAGGGTTAGGGTGAGGGGTAGGGTGAGGGGTAGGGTTAGTGTCTGGGTGAGGGTGAGGGTTAGTGTTAGGGTTAGGGTTAGAGTGAGGGGTATGGTGAGGGGTATGGTTAGGATCACGGTGAGGGTAAGTTTTAGTGTGCGGGATGGGTTTAGGGTTAGTGTTAGGTTGAGGGTAAGTGTTAGGGTGAGGGTTAGGATTAAGGTTAGGGTTAGGGTTAGGCAGAGGGTGACGGTGAGGGAGAGGGTGAGGTTTAGGGTTAGGGTTAGGATTAGGGTGAGGTTTAGGGTTGGGGAGAGGGTTAGGGTGAGGGTTAGGTTTAGGGTGAGGGTGAGGGTGAGGGTGAGGGTGAGGCTTAGGGTTAGGGTTAGGTTTAGGGTGAGGGTCAGGTTGAGAGTTAGGGTTAGGATTAGGGTAAGGTTTACGCTGAGCGGGAGGGTGAGGGTTGTGGTGAGGGTAAGGGTCAGGGTGAGGGTTAATGTGAGGGTCAAGTTTAGGCTGATGGTGAGAGGTGAGGGTGAGGGTTAGGATTAGGCTTACAGTTAGGGTTTGGCTGAGTGTGAGTGTGAGGTTGAGGGTGAGGTTTAGGGTTAGGTTTAGGGTTAGTGTGAGAGTTAGGGTGAGGGTGAGGTTGAGGGTAAGCATTAGTGTTAGGGTGAGGTTTCGTGTTAGGGTTAGGGTGAGCATGAGTGTGAGGGTTATGATTAGGGGTAGGGATATTGTTAGGCTGAGGGTGATGGTGAGGGTTAGGGTTAGGTGAGGGTTAGGTTTAGGGTTAGGTTGAGGGTGAGGGTGAGGGTGAAGGCTAGGGTTAGAGTGAGGGTTAGACTTAAGTTTAGGGTGAGGGTTAGGGATAGGGTTATGTTTAGCGTGAGGGTGAGGGTTAGGGTGAGGGTTAGGGTTATGGTTAAGGTTAGACTAAGGGTTAGGGGAAGGGTGATGGTGAGGGTAAGGGTCAGATTTAGGGTGATTGTTAGGTTTAGCTTTAGGGTGAGGTTTAGGGTTAGGATTAGGGTTAGGATGAAGGCTAGGATGAGGGTGAGGTTTAAGGTGAGGGTGAGGTTTAGGGATAGAGTTAGTGTTAAGGTGAGGGTTAGGGTTAAGTTCAGGATGAGGGTTAGGGTTAGGGTTCGGGTGAGGATATGCATTAGGGTGAGTTTTAGGGTGAGAGTGAGGTTTAGGGTTATCATGAGTGTTATGGTGAATTTTAGGGTGAGGGTTAGGGATTTAGGGTTACGGTGAGTGTGAGTGTTAGTGTTAGGGTTAGGGTTAGGGTTAGGGTTAGGGTAAGTGTTAGGGATAGGGTTAGGGTGAGAGTGAGGGTTAGGGTTAGGGTGAGGGTGAGGGTGAGGGTGAGGCCTAGGGTTAGGTTTAGGTTTAGGTTGAGGGTGAGGTTGAGGGTTAGGGTTAGGATTGGAGTTAGGGTTACCCTGAGGGTAAGGTTGAAGGTAAGGGTTAGTGTGAGGGTGAGGGTGACGTGAGGGTTAGGCTTAGGGTGAGGTGTGAGGTTGAGGTTTAGGATTAGGATTACGGTTATGGTTAGGCTGAGGGTGAGGTTTAGTGTGAGGGTGAGGCCTAGGGTTAGGATTAGGTTTAGGGTGCGGCTGAGGGTTAGATGTAGGGTGAGTGTTAGGTTTAGGGTTAGGGTGAGGGTTTGGGTGAGGGTTAGGGTTAGGATTGGGGCTAGGGTGAGGGTGAGGGTGAGGGTTAGCATTAGGGTTAGGGTGAGGGATAGGGTTAGGATGAGGGTGAGGGTGAGGGTGAGGGTTAGGGATAGGTTTAGGTTTAGGTTTAGGGTTAGGGTTATTGTTAGGGTTAGGGTTAGAGTTACGGTTACGGTGGGGGTGAGGGTGAGGTTTAGTGTGAGGGTAAGGTTTTGGGTGAGGTTTAGGTTTAGAGTTAGGGTTAGGGTTAACTTTAGGGATAGGGTGAGGGTGAGGTTTAGGGTTACGGTTAGGGTTCTTTTAGGGATAGGGTTAGGGTTAGGGTTAGGGTTAGTGTTAGTTTTAGGATTAGGAATAGAGTTAGTGTGAGTGTGACTATTAGGGTTAGGGTTATGTTTAGGCTTAGGGTTAGGCTGAAGGTGAGGGTGAGGTTTAAGATTAAGGTGAGGGTTAGATTTAGGATGAGGTTTAGGGTTAGGATTAGGGTTAGGGTGAGGGCTAGGGGGATGGTGAGGGTTAGCGTTAGAGTTAGGGTGAGGTTTAGGTTTAAGTATAAGGCTAGGGTTAGGGTGAGGGTTTGGGTTAGGGTAAGGTTTACCGTTAGGGTGAGGGTTAGGTTTAGGATGAGGGTTAGGGTTAGGTTTAGGGTTAGGGTGAGGGTGAGGGTTAGGATTAGGTTAAGGGTTATGTTTATTGTTAGGGTTAGGGTTACAGTTAAGATGAGGGTGAGGATGAGTGTGAGGATTAGTGTTAGGTTTAGGGTGAGGTTTAGGGTTAGGTTTATGGTTAGGGTTAGGATTAGGCTTAGGGTGAGGCGTAGGGTTAGGGTTAGGTTGAGGGTTAGGTTTACTGTGAGTGTTAGGGTTAGGTTTAGGGTTAGGGTGCGGGCTAGGTTTTGTGTTTTGTTAGGTTTTGTGTTAGACTTAGGGTGAGGGTGAGGGTTAATGTGAGGTTTACGGTTAGGGTTAGGGTTAGGGTTAGAATTAAGGTTAAGGTGAGGTTGAGGGTGAGGGATAGGGTGAGGTTTAGGATTAGGGTGAGGTTAAGGGTTAGGGTTAGGCTTAGTGTTAGGGTTCGGGTTATGGTGAGGGTGAGTGTGAGGGTTTGGATTAGGGTCAACTTTTGGGTTATTGTTAGGGTTAGGGTTACCTTTAAGGTGAGGGAGAGGTTAGGGTTAGGGTTTAGGTGAGGTTTAGGGTTAGGGTTAGTGGTAGGGGTAGGGTGAGGGATTGGGTTAGGTTTAGGGTTTTGGTGAGGGTGACGGTTAGGTTTATGGTTAGGGTTATTGTTAGGGTTAGGGTTAGACTTACGATTACAGTGATGGTGAGGGTGAGGGTCAGGTTTAGGTTTAGGGTGAGGTTTGGTGTGAGGTAAGAGTTATTGTGAGAGTGAGGTTTAGGGTGAGGTTGAGGGTTAGAGTTAGGGTTAACGTTACGGTGAGGTTAAGAGTTAGGGTGAGGTTTAGGGTGAGGATGAGGGTTAAGGTTAGGGTTAGTGTTAAGGTGAGGGTTAGGGTTAGGGTTATGTTGAGGATTAGGGGGAAGTTTAGAGTTAGGTTTAGGGTTAAGGTCAGTGTAAGGGTGAGTGTTAGGATTAGGGTTAGGGTGTGGAGTAGGGTTAAGATTAGGATGAGGGATAGGATGAGGGTTAGGGTTAGGGTTAGGGTGAGGGTTAGGGTGAGGATAAGCATTAGGGTGAGGTTTAGGGTGAGAGTGAGGGTTAGGGTTTTCATGAGTTATGGTGAGTTTTAAGGTGAGGGTTAGGGTTTTAAGGTTAGGGTGAGTGTGAGTGTTAGGGTTAGGGTTAGGGTTACTGTGACGGTTAGGGTTAGGGATAGGGTTAGGGTGAGGGTTAGGGTTACGGTGAGGGTGATGGTGAGGGTGAGGCCTAGGGTTAGGGTTAGGTTTAGGGTGAGGGTGAGGTTGAGGGCTAGGGTTAGGATTAGGGTTATGGTTAAGCTCAGGGTTCGGGTGAAGGTTACAGTGAGGTTAAGGGTTAGGGTGAGGGTGAGTATGAGGGTGAGTGTTAGGCTGAGGATAAGGGGTGAGCGTGAGGGTTAGGATTAGGGTTAAGGTTAGGGTTAGACTGAGGTATAGGGTAAGGGTGAGTGTGAGGATTAGGGTGAGGTTTGGGGTTAGGGTGAGGATGAGTGTTAGGGTGAGAGTGAGGGTGAGAGTTAGGGTTTTGGTGAGGGGTAGTATTAGGGTTAGGTTGAGGATGAGGATGAGAGTTAGTGTTAGGGTTAGGGTGAGGATTAGGGTTAGGTTAGGGTGAGGGTGAGTGTGAGGGTTAGGATTAGGTTACGGATACTGGTAAGCTGAGGGAGAAGTTGAGGGTTAGTGTTAAGGTGAGGGTTAGTGTTAGGGTTAGGGTGAGTCTGAGGGTTAGGATTAGGATTAGGGTTAGGGTTAAGGTTAGGTTGCGGTTGAGGGTGAGGGTGAGGGTTTGGGTTAGGATTAGGGTTAGGTTTAGGGTTAGGCTGAGGGTGAGGGTGAGGGTGAGAGTTAGGGTAAGGGTGAGGGTTAGGCTTAGGGTGATATTTAGGGTGAGGGTGAGGGTTAGGGTGAGGGTATGGGTGAGGGTGAGACTGAGGTTTAGGGTGCGGGTGTGGGTTAGGTTTTAGGTGAGGGTTAGGGTAATGGTGAGCATTAGGGTTAGGTTTAGGGTGAAGGTGAGAGTTATGGTTAGGGTTAGGGTGAGGGATAGGGTGAAAATGAGGGTTAGGTTTTTCGTGAGGGTTAGGGTGTGTGATAGGGTGAGGGTTAGGTTAAGGGTTACGCTTAGGGTGACGGTGAGGGTGAGGGTGAGGGTGGGGGTTAGGTTTAGGATTAGGGTTAGGGTTAGGTTTAGGCTGAGGGTGAGGTTTAGGGTTAGGGATAGGGTGATGTTAAGTTTTAGGGAGAGGGTTAGGGTGAGGGTGAAGTTTAGTTTTAGTGTTAGGGTGACGGTTAGGGTTCGGGTGATGTTTAGGATGAGGGTGAGTGTTAGGGTGAGGGTTCGGTTCGGGTGAGGGTTAAGATGTGGGTGAGGTTTAGGCTTAGGGTGAGTGTTAGGGTGATGGTGAGGGTTAAGTTGAGGGTGAGGCTTAAGGTTAGGGCTAAGGTGAGGGTTAGGTTTAGGGTTAGGGTTAGGGTGAGTGTTAGGTTGAGGGGTAGGTTTATGGTTAGAATGAGGGTTAGGGTTATTGTGATTGTTAGGGTTAGGTTTAGGGTTAGCTTTAGGATGAGGATAAGGGTTAGGGTGAGGGTTAGGGTTAGGTTGCGGTTGAGGGTTAGGTTTAGGGTGAGGGTTAGGGTTAGGGTTAGAGGTAGGGTTAAGGTGAGGGTGAGGGTTAGTGTTAGGGTTAGGGATAGGTTTAGGGTGAGGGTGATGATGAGGGTTAGGTTAAGGTTTAGGGGTAGGGTTAGGGTTAGGCTTAGGGTGAGTGTGAGGGTGATGGTGAGGTTTAGGGTGAGTGTTAGGGTTAGGGTTAGGGTGAAGGTTAGGGTTAGGTTGATGTTTAGGTTGAGGTGAGTGTTAGGCTGATGTTGAGGGTTAGGCTGAGGGTGAGGTTTAGTTTGAGGTTTAGCATTAGGGTGAGTGTTAGGGTTAGGGTTAGGCATAGGGTAATTGTGAGGATTAGGGTTAGGGTTAGGTTTAGGGTTAGGTTGAGGGTAAGCATTAGGGTGAGGTTTAGGGTGAGGGTTAGGGTTACGGTGAGGGTCAGGGTTTGGGTTAGGGTTAGGGTGAGGGTTAGGGATAGGGTGAGGTTTAGCGATAGGTTTAGGGTTAGGTTGACAGTTAGGATTAGAGACAGGGTGAGGGTGAGGGTTAGGGTTAGGATTAGGGTTAGGGTAAGGGTTAGGTTGAGGGTGAGGGTGAGGTTTAGTGTGAGAGTGAGGTTTAGGTTAGCCTTAGAGTTTCTTTGAGGGTTAGCGTGAGGGTTAGGGTTAGGTTTAGGGTTAGAATTAGTGTGAGTGTGAGGGTTAGTTTTAGGGTTAGGGTGAGGGTGCGGGTTAGGGTGAGGGTTGGGGTTAGTGGGAGGTTTATTCTTAGGGCTAGGGTTATGGTTAGGGTGAGGGTAAAGGTTAGGGTTAGAGTTAGTTTGAGGGTTAGCGTTACAGTTAGGGTTAGGGTTATTGTTAGCGTTAATTTGAGGGTGAGGGTAAGGGTAACGGGTAGAGTTAGGTTTTGAGTGACAGTGAGGGTGAGGGTGAGGGTTCGATTTAGGTTTAGGTTTTGGATGAGGGTGAGGTTGCGGTTTATGTTTAGGGTTAGGGTGAGGGTTAGGGTGAGAGTGAGGGTTTGAGTGAGGGTGAGGCTTAGATTTAGCATTAGGATTAGGCTTAGGGTTAGTGTGAGGGTTAGGGTTAAGTTTAGGGTTAGGGTGAGGATGAGGGTGAGCGTGAGGGGTAGGGTTAGGGTTAGGGTGAGGGTTAGGGTTAGTGTTAGTGTGAGGGTGAGAGTGAGAGTTATGGTTAGGGTGAGGGTAAGGGTGAGGGTTATGGTTAGGATTAGGGTTAGTTTGAGGGCTAGGTTGATGGTGAGGATTAGGTTTAGGGTGAGGTTTAGGTTTAGGCTTAGGGTTAGGGTGATGTTTAGCGTTAGGGTTAGGGTGAGGGTTAGGTTTAGTGTGAGTGTTAGGCTTAGGGTAAGGGTTAGGGTGAGGGTAAGTGTTACGGTGAGGGTTAGGGTGAGAGTGAGGGTTAGGTTTAGCGTGAGTGTTAAGGTGAGGGTTAGGGTTAGGATTAGGGTTAGGGTTAGCCTGAGGGTGAGGTTGAGGGTGAGGGTGATGTTGAGGTGTAGGGTTTTGTTTGGGTTAGGGTTAGTGTGAGGGCTATGGTGAGGGTGAGGGTTAGGGTGAGTGTGAGGGTGAGCGTGAGGGTTAGGGTTGGGGTTAGTGGGATGGATAGGCTTAGGGCTAGTGTTATGGTTAGGGTGAGGGTAAAGGTTAGGGTGGGGGTTAGGGTGAATGTGAGGGTTACGATCATCATGTTAGGGTGAAGGTTACGGTTAGGGTTAGGGTTAGGGTTAGGTTGAGGTTTAGAGTTACAGTTAAGTTTGAGGGTTATTGTTAGGGCTAAAGTGAGTGTGAGGGTAAGGGTTACGGTTAGAGTTAGGTTTAGAGTGAGGGTAAGGGTGAGGGTTCAGGTTCGGTTTAGGTTTAAGTTTTGGGTTAGGGTGAGGTTGCGGGTTATGATTAGGGTTAGGGTGAGGGTTAGGGTGAGCGTGAGGGTTTGGGTGAGGGTGAGGCTTAGAGTTAGCATTAGGATTAGGCTTAGGGTTAGGGTGAGGGTTAGGGTTAAGTTTAGGGCTAAGGTGAGGATGAGGTTGAGGGTGAGGGTTAGGGTTAGGGTTAGGGTGAGCATTAGGGTTAGCTTGTGGGTTAGGGTTAGTGTTAGGGTGAGGGTGATAGTGAGATTTACAGTTAGGGTGAGGGTAAGGGTGAGGGTTAGGGTTAGGATTAGGGTTGGTTTGAGGGCTAGGTTGATGGTGATGATTAGGTTTAGGGTGAGGTTTAGGGTTAGGCTTAGGGTTTGGGTGATGGTTAGCGTTAGGGTTAGGGTGAGGGTTAGGTTTAGTGTGAGCGTTAGGCTTAGGGTAAGGGTTAGGTGAGGGTAAGTGTTAGGGTGAGGTTTAGGGTGAGAGTGAGGGTTAGGGTTAGTGTGAGTGTTAGGGTTAGGGTTAGGATTAATGTTAGGGTTAGGGTTAGGAGAGGGGGAGGGGGAGGGTGATGTTGATGTTTAGGGTTTGGGTTAGGGTTAGGGTTAGAGTGAGGGCTATGGTGAGGATGAGCTTTATGGTGATTGTGAGTGTGAGGGTTAAGGTTAGGATTAGGTTTAGGGTTAGGTTTAGTCTGAGTGTGAGGGTGAGGGTGAGGTTTAGGGTTAGTGTTAGTTTTAGGCTGAGGGCTAGTTTGAGGGTGAGGGTTAGGTTGAGTGTGAGGGTGAGTGTGATGGTTAGGGTTAGGGTAAGGGCTAGGTTTAGGGTTATGGTTAGGGTGAGGTTGGGGTGAGGGTGAGGGTTAGGGGGAGAGTTAGTGTTAGGCTGAGGGTTAGGGTTAGGGTTAGGGTGAGGGTTAGTTTAAGATGATGTGGAGAGTGAGGGTGAGGTTTAGGGGTAGGATTAGGGTTAGGTGAGGCTGAGGGTTAGGTTGAGGGTGAGGGTTAAGGTTAGGGTGAGGTTTAGGTTTAGGGTTATGGTGAGGGTGATGGTTAGGCTTAGGTGATGTTTAGGGTGAGGGTGAGGTTTAGGATGAGGGTGAGATTTCGGGTGAGACTGAAGATTAGGGTTTGGGTGAGGGTGAGAGTGAGTTTGATGGTTAGGGTTAGGGTGAGTTTTAGGGTGAGGGTGAGGGTTTGGTTGAGTCTGAGGGTTAGGGTGTGGGTGAGGGTTAGGTTTAGGTTTAGGGTTAGACTGACGGTGAGATTTAGGGTGCGGCTAAGGGTTAGGATTAGGTTTAGGGTTAGGATTAGGGTTAGAGTGAGGGTTAGGGTGAGGTTTAGGTTTAGGGTTAGGGTTCGGTTGAGGTTAGGCTGAGAGTGCGGGTGAGGGATAGGATTCGGTTTAGGGTTAGGCTGAGGGTGAGTGTGAAGTTTAGAGTTAGGGTGAGGGTTAGGCTTAGGGTGAGGGTTATTGTGAGGGCGTGGGTTAGAGTGAGGGTTAGGGTTAGGGTTAGCGTGACGGTTAGGGTGAGAATGAGGGTTAGGGTTAGCCTTAGAGATAGTGTGAGGGTTAGGGTGACGGTTAGGGTTAGTTTTATGGTGAGGGTGAGTGTGAGGATGAGTGTAAGTGTTAGGTTTAGGGTGAGGGTTAGGTTTAGTGTGCGGGTTAGGGTTAGGGTTAGAGTTAGTGTTAGAGTAAGGTTTAGGGTGAGGGTTAGGGTGAAATTGAGGGTTAGGGTTACCGTGAGTGTTAGAGTCAGTGTTAGGGTGAGGGATAGGGTTAGGGTTAGATTTAGGTTTAGGGTGAGGGTGAGGGTTTTGGTTAGGGTTTGGGTGAGGTTTAAGGTTATGGTTTTGGTTAGGCTGAGTGTTAGAATTAGGGTTAGGGTTAGGTTTAGGGTTAGGATTAGGGTCATTGTTAAGGTTAGGGTGAGTTTGAGGGTGAGTTTAAGGATTAGGATTAGGGTTAGGTTTAGGGTTAGGGTGAGGTTTAGGGTGAGGGTTAGGGTTTGGGTTAGGGTTAGGATTAGGGTTAGGGTGAGGGTTAGGGTTAGGGTTAGGGTGAGGCTGAAGTTTAGGGTTAGGATTGGGGTTAGGTTTAAGGTTAGGTTGAGGTTGAGGTTGAGGGTGAGGGTTAGGGTTAGGATTACGGTTAGGATTAGGGTTAGGCTGAGGGTGATGGTGAGGGTGAGAGTTAGGGTAAGGGTGAGGGTTAGGCTTAGGCTGATGTTTAGGGTGAGGGTGAGGATTAGCGTGAAGATATGGGTGAGGGTGAGACTGAGGTTTAGGGTGTGGGTGTAGGTTAGGTTTTAAGTGAGGGTTAGGGTGATGGTGAGCGTTAGGGTTAGGTTTAGGGTGAAGGTGAGCGTTATGGTTAGGGTTAGGGTGAGGGTAAGGGTTAGGGTGAGGGTTAGGCTGAGAGTGAGGGTTAGGGTTTTCGTGATGGTTAGGGTGAGGGATAGGGTGAGAGTGAGGGTTAGGGTTTTCGTGAGGGTTAGGATGAGGGTTATGATTAGGCCTAGGGTTAGTGTATGGGCTAGGGTGAGGGTGAGGGTTAGGGTTATTGTTACGGTGAGGGTGAGGTATAGGGTTAGATTTAGCGTTAGGGTGAGTGTTACTGTGAGTGTTCGTGTTAGTGTTACAGTTTGTGTGAGGGTGAGTGTTAGGGTTAGGCTTAAGCTTAGGCTTAGGCTTAGGCTTAGGCCGAGTGTGACGTTGAGGGTTAGGGTGAGGGTTACGGTTAGGGTTATGGTGAGGGTGAGGATGAAGTTTAAGGGTTAGGATTAGGGTTAGGGTGAGCGCTAGGGTGAGGGTTAGTGTGAGGTTTAGAGTTATGGTGAGTTTTAGGGTTAGTGTGAGGGTTAGTGTTAGGGTTAGGGTTAGTGTAAGAGTGAGGGTAAGTTTTAGGGTGAGGGTTAGGGATAGGATTAGTGTTAGGGTTAGTGTTAAGGTTAGGGTTAGGGTGAGGGTTAGAGTGAGGGTTAGGTTTAGGATTAGGGTTAGGTTGAGGGCTTCGGTGAGGGTGAGGTTTAGGGTTAGGTTTATGGTGAGGTTCAGGGTTAGGGTCAGGGTGAGGGTTAGGGTTAGGTTTAGGTATAGGGTTAGGGTTAGGGGGAGAGTGAGGTTTAGGTTTAGAGTTAGTGTTAGGGTGAGGGTTAGGGTTAGGGTTATTTTTAGTGTTATTGTTAGGGTTAGGGTGAGGGTTAGGGTGAGTGTTAGGGTTATGGTTAGGGTTTGGATTAGGATTAGGGTATGGGTTAGGGTGAGGGTGAGTGTGAGGGTTAGTGTTAGGCTTAGGCTTAGGCTTAGGTTTAGGCTGAGGGTGAGGGTTAGGGTGAGGGTTAGGGTTAGGGTCAGCATGAGGTTTAGGGTTAGAGTTAGCATTAGGGTGAGGTTTAGTGTAAAGTTTAGTGTTAGGGTTAGTGTTAGGGTGAGGATGAGGTTTGGTGTTAGAGTTAGGCTTAGGGTTAGGGTGAGGGTTAGCTTTAAGGTGAGGGTTAGGTTTAGCGTGGAGGTTGGGTTAGGGTGAGGGTTAGGGTTAGGGGTAGGGTTAGGATGAGGGTGAGGGTGAGGGTTATAGTTAGGATAAGGTTTAGGCTTAGGCTGAGGCTGAGGGTGAGGGTGAGTGTTAGGTTAGGGTGAGGGTTAGGGTTAGGATTAGCGTGAGAGTTTGGGTGAGGGTTAGGGTTAGGATTAGGGTGAGGGTTAGGGTGAGGGCTAGGGTGAGGGTGAGGATTAGGGTTATGTTTAGGGTGAGGGTTAGGTTCAGGTTGAGGGTTTGCGTTAAGGTGAGGGTTAGGCTTAGGGTGGAGGTTAGGGTTAGGATGAGGGTTAGGGTTAGGGGTAGGGTTAGGATGAGGGTGAGAGTGAGGGTTATGCTTAGGATTATGTTTATGTTTAGTTTGAGGGTGAATGTGAGTGTGAGGGTTAAGGTTAGTGTCAGGTTTAGGGTTAGGAGTAGTGTGAGAGTTTGGGTGATTGTTAGGGTTAGTATTAGCGTTAGGGTGAGGGTGGGATTAGGGTTATGTTTAGGGTGAGGGTTAAGGTGAAGGTTAGGGATAGGATTAGTGTTAGGGATAGGGTTATTGTTAGGGTTAGGCTTCGGGTTACGGTTATGGTGATGTTGAGGCTGAGGATGAGGTTTAGGGTTAGGGTTAGGGTGAGGGTGAGCTAGGGTGAGGGTTAGGGTGAGGGTTCGGGTTAGGGTTAGTGTTAGGGTTAGGGTTTGGGTGAGGGATAGGGTGAGAGTGAGGGTTAGGGTTAGTGTTAGGCTTAGGCTTAGTTTTAGGGTGAGCTTGAGTGTAAGGTTTAGGGTTAGGGTTAGGGTTAGGGTTAGGCTTAGTGTTAGGCTGAGGGTGAGGGTGAGGGTGAGGGTTAGGATGAGGGTGAGGTTTAGGGTTAGAGTTAGCATTAGCCTGAGGGATAGTATGAGGGTTAGTGTTAGGGTTAGTGTTACAGTTAGGGTTAGGGTGAAGGTTAGGGTTAGGCTTAGGCTTAGGCTTAGGCTTAGGCTTAGTCCAAGCTTGGGGGTGAGGGTAAGGGTTAGAGTTAGGGTGAGGGTTATTTTAGGGTTAGGGTTACGGTTACGGTTACGGTGAGGGTTAGGATGAGGTTTAGGTTTAGTGTTAGGGTTAGAGTTAGGTTTAGGGTGAGAGTGAGCTTTAGAGTTAGAGTTAGGGTTAGTGTTAGGGTTAGGGTTAGGGTTAGGCTTAAGCTTAGGCTTAGGCTTAGGCTTAGGCTTAGCGTGGGGTTTAGGGTTAGGGTTAGGGTTAGGGTGAGTGTTTGGGTTGGGTTAGGGTGAGGTTTATATGAGGTTTAGGGTTAGGATTAGGGTTAGGGTGAGGGCAAGGGTGAGGGTGAGGGTTAGGGTTAGGGCTAGGTTTAGTGTTATGGTGAGGGTTAGGGTTAGGGTTCCAGTGAGGGTGAGGGTTAGGGTTAGTCTTAGGGTGACTGTGAGGTTCAGGGTTAGGGGTAGGTTTAGGCGTAGTGTGAGGGTGAGTGTTAGCGTGAGTTTGTGGGTTAGGGTTAGGGTGAGGGTTAGAGTTAGGAATAGGGTTAGGGTGATGGCAAGGTTGAGGGTGAGAGTTAGGGTTAGGTTTAAGGTGAGGTTTAGGGTGAGTGTGAGGGTTAGGGTGCGGTTTAGGTTTAGTGTGAGGGTTAGGGTGAGGGTTAGTTTTAGGGTTAATGTTAGGGTGAGGGTTAGGTTTAGTGTCAGGGTACAGGTTGAGGTTACGGTTAGGGTGAGGGTTAGGGTGAGGTTTAGGGTTAGGGTTAGGGTGAGAGTTAAGGTGAGGGTGACTGTGAGAGTTAGGGTTAGGGTTAGGGTGAGGTTGAGGGTTAGGCTGAGGGTTAGGCTGAGGGTAAGGGTTAGGGTGAGGTTTAGGGTGAGGGTGAGCGTTAGGGTTAAGTTTAGGTTTAGGGTGAAAGTTAGGCTGAGTGTTAGGTTTAGGGTGAGGATTAGTGTTAGGATTAGGATAATGGTTAGGGTTAGGGTGAGGATTAGGGTTAGGATTAGGGTTAAGGTTAGGGTAAGGCTGAGGTTGAGGGTGAAAGTGAGGGTTAGGTTTAGGGTTAGGTTTAGTTTAGGGTTACGATGAGGGTTAGGGTGAGGGGTAGGGTTATGGTTAGGGTGAGGGTTAGGGTTAGTGTGAGGGTAAGGCTTAGCATTAGGGTGAGGGTAAGGGTTAGTGTGACGGTTAGTTTGAGGTTGAGGGATAGGGTTAGGGTTAGGGTTCGGGTGAGGGTTAGAATTTGGGTTAGGGTGAGGGTGACTGTTAGCTTGAGGGTTAGGGTTAGGGTGAGGGTAAGGGTTAGGATGGTGGTTAGGGAAAGGGTGAGGGTCAGCGTTACAGTTAGTTTTATGGTTTGGGTGAGGGTTAGGGTGAGACTCAGTGATAGGTATAGGTTGAGGGTTAAGGTTACGGTGAGGGTTAGAGTTAGGTTTGAGGTAGGGTGTGGGTGAGGGTGAGGATTAGGATTAGAGTGAGATTTAGGGTGAGGGTTAGGCTGAGGTTAATGGTTAGGGTCAAGGTAAGGATGAGGGCAAGGGTTAGGGTTAGGGTTAGGGTTAGGGTGAGGTGTAGCGTGAGTGTCAGGGTTAGGGTTGGGGTTAGGTTTCGGTTGAGGATTTCGTTTACGCCAAGGTTTGTGTTAGGTTGAGGATTAGGGTGAGGGTGAGGCTGAGGGTGAGGGTGAGTGTTTGGGTGAGGGTGAGGGTTAGGGTGTGGCTGAGGGTTAGGGGTAGGGTGAGGTTTAGGTGACAGTTAGCATTAGGGTGAGGGTGAGGTTAGGTTTAGGTTTAGGGTGACGGTGAGGGTTAGGGTTAGGGTGAGGGTTAGGGTGAGGGATAGGGTTTGGGTGAGTGTAAGGTTTAGTATGAGGGTTAGGGTGAGGGTGAGCATTAGGGTTAAGGTTAGGGTGAGGTTAGGGTTACGGTTAGGGTGAGGGTTAGGGTTAGGGATAGGGTTAGGTTTTGGATGAGGGTTAGGTTTATTGTGAGGGTTAGGTTTATGGTTAGGGTTAGAGTTAGGGTGAGGGTAAGGGTTAGGGTGAGGGTTAGTTTGAGGCTTAGGTTCAGGGTTAGTGTTAAAGTTAGGGTGAGGGTTAGGGTTGGGTTCGGGTTAGGGTGAGGTTTAGGGTGAGGTTGAGGGTTAGGTTGAGGGTGAGGGTTTGGGTGACTGTGAAGGTTAGGGTGTGGTTGCGGGTTTGGGTTAGGGTGACGGTTAGGGTTAGGGTGAGGGTGAGTGTTAGGGTTAGGGTTAGGGTGAGGGTGAGTGTTAGGGTTAGGGTTAGGGTATGTGTTAGGATGAGGGATAGCGTAAGGTTAGGTTGAGGCTTAAGTTTAGTGTGAGTTTTAGGGTTACAGTTAGGGTTAGGGTGAGGTTAAGGTTTAGGGTGAGGGTTAGTTGGAGAGTGATTGTCAGAGTTAGCTTTAGGGTTAGGGTGAGGGTTAGGGTTAGGGTTAGGTTTAAGGTGAAGGTGAGAGTTAGGGTTAGTGTTATGGTGAGGGTTAGGGTGAGGGTTAGGGTTAGGTTTAGGGTTAGGTTGAGGGTGAGGGAAAGGGTTAGGTTTAAGACTAGGGGTAGGGTTAGGGTTTGGCTGAGGGTGAGGGATACGGTAAGGTTAGGGTGAGGGTTAGGTTTCGTGTGCAGGTTAGGGTTAGGTTAAGGGTTAGGGTGAGGGGTAGGGTTAGGGTTATGTTTAGGGTGAGGTTGAGGGTTACGGTGATGTTGAGGGTGAGGGTGAGTGTGAGCATTAGGTTGTGGGTGAGGGTTCGGCTTATGGTTAGCCTTAGGGTGACAGTGAAGGTTAGCCATAAGGTTAGGGTTAGAGTTATGGTGAGGGTTAGGGTTAGGGTGATGTTTAGGGTGAGAGTGAGGGTTAGGGTGAGCGTGAAGGTTTGGGTTATAGTGAGGGTTAGGGTGTAGGTGAGGGTTAGGTTTAGGGTTAGGGTGAGGTTGAGGGAAAGTGTTAGGTTTAGGACTAGGGTTAGGGTTAGGGTTTGGCTTAGGGTGAGGGAAGGAGTGAGGGTGAGGGTTAGGGTGAGGGTTAGGGTTAGGATGATGGTTATGTTAAGTGTGAAGGTTAGATTTAGGGTTAGGGTTAGATTTAGGGTGAGGATAAGGGTTAGGGTAAGGGTTAGTTTCAGAGTGAGTGTTAGTTTTAGGATTAGGGTGAGTGTGAGGATTAATATTAGGGTTAGGATTAGGGTTAAGGTGCGTGTGAGGGTTAGGGATAAGCTAAATGTTAGGGTTAGGGAGAAGGTGAGGGAGAGGGTTTGGTTTTGGATTAGTTTTACGGTTAGTGTTAGGCTTAGGATGAGGGTGAGGATGAGGTTGAGGGTTAGGTTGAGGGTTAAGTATAGGGTTAATGTAAGGGTTAGTGTTAAGGTTATGTTTAGGGTGAGGATGAGGGTTAAGGGTTAGGGATAGGATGAGGGTTCAGGTGAGGGTGAGGGTTATGGTGTGGGTGAGCTTTAGGTTTTGGGTGAGGGTTAGGGTGACAGTGAGGAATACTGTTATGGTGAGGCTTCGGTTGAGGTTGAGTGTTAGGGTGTGGGTGAGGGTTAGTGTTAGGGTGAGGGTTAGTGTTACGGTGAGGGTTAAGGTGAGGGTAAGGGTTAGGGTGAGGGTTAGGTTGAGGGTGAAGGCTAGGGTTAGCATTAAGGATAAGGTGAGGGGGAGGGTTATGTTTAGGTTTAAGGTGAGGACTTGGGTGGGGGTGAGGGTTAGTGTTAGGGTTAGGGATAGGGTGAGGATTAGATTTAGGGTAAAGGTTATGGTGAGCGTTAGGCTGAGGGTAGGATTAGGGTTAGAGTGAAGGTTTGGTTTAGTGTGAGGGATAGGCTTAGGCTTGGGGTTAGTGTTAGGGTGACGGTAAGGGTCAGGGTGAAGGATAGTGTGAGGGTGAGGGTTAGAGTTAGTACTAGGGTTAGGGTTAGGGTGAGGGTTAGTGTTAGGTTTAGGGTTAGGGTGAGGTTGAGGGTGAGAGTTAGGGTTAGGTTTAGGGTGAGGGTTAGGTTTATGGTTAGGCTGAGGGTGAGGGGGAGGGTTAGGGTTAGGGTTAGGGCTAGGAAAAGAGTGATGGTCCGGATTAGGGTTAGGATCATTGTTAGGGTTAGGCTGAGGTTGAGGCTGTGTGTGAGGGTTAGGTTTAGGTTTAGGGTTAGGTTAGGGTTAGGATGAGGGATAGGGTGAGGGGTAGGGTTAGGGTTAGTGTGAGGGTTAGGGTTAGTGTGAGGGTTAGGGTTAGGGTTAGAGTGAGGGTGACGGTTAGGTTTAGGTTTAGGGTTAGGAAGAGGGGTACTGTGAGGGTTAGGGTTAGGCTTAGGGTTAGAGTGAGGATCAGGGTTAGGTTTAGGGTTCGGGTGAGGGTAAGGCTTAGAGTGAGCTTTAGGGTTAGGGTGAGCGTTAGAGTGATGGTTATGCTTACTGTGAGGTTTTGGGTTAGGGTTAGGGTTAGGGTGAGTGTGAGAGTGAGTGTTAGTGTTAGGATTAGGGTTAGGGTTAGGGTGAGGGTTAGGGTTAGGGTTAGGGTTAGGGTGAGGGTGAGGGTTAGGGTAGGTTGAGGGTTAAGGTTATGATTAGGGTTAGGGTAAGGGCTAGGTTGAGGGTGAGGGTTAGGGTTAGGTTTAGGATTAGGGTGAGGTTTAGGTTTAGGGTGAGGTGTAAGGTTAGGGTTAGGGTGTGTGTTAGCTTGAGGGTTAGGATTAGGGTTAGGGTGAGGGTTAGGTTTACTGTGAGGTTTAGTGTTAGGGTTAGGTTTAGGTTGAGGGTGAGATTTAGGTTTAGGGTGAGGTGTAAGGTTAGGGTTAGGGTGAGTGTTAGCTTGAGGGTTAGGATTAGGGTTAGGGTGAGGGTTAGGTTTAGTGTGAGGGTTAGGGTTAGGGTTAGGTTTATGATGAGGGTAAGCTTTAAGGTGAGGTTTAGGGTGAGAGTGAGGGTTAGGTTTAGCGTGACTGTTAGTGTGAGGGTTAGGGTGAGGGTTAGTGTTAGGGTTAGGTTGAAGATGAGGGTGAGGCTGAGGGTTAGGATTAGGGTTAGGGTTATGATGAGGGTTAGTGTGAGGGTTAGGGTTAGGGTGAAAGTGAGGGTGAGGGTTAGGGTTAGTTTGAGGGTTAGGGTTAGGATTGGGGTTATGGTGACGGCTAGGTTGAGGTTGAGTGTTAGGGTTAGGCTTAGGATTAGGGTGAGGGATAGGTTTAGTTTGAGGGTTAGGGTAGGGTTAGGGTTAGGGTGAGGGTGAGTGTTAGGGTTACGGTTAGTTTTAGGGTGAGGTGTAGGGTGAGGGTTAGGGTTACGGTTAGGTTTAGAGTTCGATTGAGGTTTTCGGTTAGCTAAGGAATTGGGTTAGGGTGAGGATTAGGTTGATGGTGAAGGTTAGGGTTATGGTGAGTGGTAGGGTTGGTGTTAGGGTTAATTTGAGGGTGAGGGTTAGTTTTGGGGTTAGGGTTAGGGTTATTGTAGTGGTTAGGATTTGGGTTAGGGTGAGGGTTAGTGTGAGGTTTAGGGTTAGGGTTAGGGCTAGAGTTTGAGTGAGGTTGAGTATTAGTTTTAGGATTCGGGTTAGGGTTAGGTTTAGGCTGAGGGTGAGGGTGTGGGTGAGGGTTAGGTTTAGGTTTAGGGTTAGGTTAGTGTTAGGATGAGGGTTAGGGTGAGGGGTAGGGTTAGGGTTAGGTTGAGGGTTTTGGTTAGTATGAGGGTTAGGGTTAGGGTTAATGTAAGCCTGAGGGTGAGGGTAAGGGTTAGGTTTAGGGTTAGTGTGAGAGGTAATGTGAGACTGCGGTTTATGGTTTGGGTTAGGGTGAGGGTGAGGGTTAGGGTTAGGGTTAGGGTTAGGGTTAGGGTCAGGGGTAGGTTGATGGTTATTTTTAGGGTTCGGGTTAGGGTTCGGTTGAGGGTTTCAGTTAGATAAGTGTTAGTGTTAGGGAGAGGATTACGGTGAGGGTGAGGGTTTGGGTGAGGGATAGGATTAGTGTGAGGGTTAGGCTTAGGATTAGGGTGAGGGTTTGGTTTAGGGTGAGGTTTAGGGTAAGGGTGAGGGTTAGGGTTAGGATGAGGGTTGCGGTTAGGTTTAGGGTGGGTGTTAGTGTGAGGGGCAGGGTTAGAGTTAGCGTGAGGGTTAGATTTAGTGTGAGGGTTAGGGTTACAGTGAGGATAAAGGTTAGGGTGAGGGTTAGGGTTAGCATTAGTGTGAGGGTAAGGGTTAGGGTGAGGGTGAGGGTTAGGGTGAGGAAGAGGGTTAGGGTAAGTGTGAGGGTTAGGGTTAGTGATAGGGTTATGGTTAGGGTGAGGGTAAGTGTTAGGGTTAGAGTGAGGGTGAGGTTTAGGGTCAGGGTGAGGTTTAGGCATAGGATTAGGGTTAGGGTGAGGGTTAGGGTTAGGGTTAGGGTTAGGTTGAGGGTTAAGGTGAGGGCTAGGGTTAGGGTTAGGGTGAGGGATAGGTTTAGTGTGAGGGTTAGGGTTGGGGTTAGGTTGAGGCATAGGGTTAGGGTTAGGGTGAGGGTAAGCGTTAGTGTGAGGGAGAGGTTTAGGATGAGGGTGAGCTTGAGGGTTAGTGTGAGTGTTAGGTTCAGGGACAGTGTTTGGTTAGGTTGAGGGTAAGGTTGAGGGTTAGGGTGAGGGTTAGGGTGATGGTGAGAGTGAGAGTGATGGTTAGGGTTAGGGTTAGGGTGAGCCTGAGGGTGAGGGTTCGGATTAGCGTTACGGTTAGATTTAGGCTGAGGCTGAGGTTGAGGGTGAGGGTGACATTTATGTTTAGGGTTAGGGTGAGGTGTAGGTTTAGTTTGAGGGTTAGGGTGAGGCTGAGTTTAAGGATTAGGGTGCGCGTTAGGGTGAGGGTGAGGGTTATGTTTAGGATTAAGGTTAGGGTGATGGTTAGGGTGAGGGTTAGTGTTATTGTTAGTGTGAGGGTTAGGGCGAAGATTAGGGTGAGGGTGAGGGTTAGGGTTAGGATTAGGGTTAGTGTGAGGGCTAGGGTGAGGTTGAGGGATAGTCTTAGAATTAAGGTTAGTTTAGGGTGAGAGTAAGGGTTAGAGTTAGGGTGAGGGTTAGGGTAAGATTTAGGGTTAGGGTGATGGTTAGGGTGAGGGTTAGTTTTAGATTTAGGGTTAGCATGCGGGTTAGGGTGAGGGGTAGGGTTAGGGTTACTGTGAGGGTGAGCTTTAGGGTAAGGGTGACGGTTAGGGATAGGGTTAGGTTTAGGTTGAGTGTTAGGGTTAGGGTTAGGGTGAGGGTTAGGGTGAGGGTTAGAGTTAGGGTGAGGGTGAGTTTTAGGGTTACTGTGAGTATTAGGGTGAAGGTTAGGGTGAGGGTTAGTTTAGGGTTAGGGTGATGGTGAGGGTTAGGGTTAGGGTTAGTGTGAGGGTTAGGTTTGTGGTTAGGGTGAGGGTTAGAGTTAGGCTGAGGGTGAGGGTTAGGGTGAGGTTTACGGTCAGGGTTAGGGTTAGTGTGAGGTGTAGGGTGAGGGTTAGGGTTAGATTTAGGGTTAGCATGAGGGTTAGGGTGAGGGGTAGTGTTAGGATTAGGTTTAGGGTTAGGTTTAGGGTGAGAGTTAGGGTTAGGGTTAGGTTGAGGTTTAGGGTTTATAATGAGAGTTAGGTTAGGATTAGGGTTAGTGTGAGGGTGAGGGCGAAGCTGAGGTTTAGGGTGAGGATGAGGGTTAGGGTTAGGGTTAGGTTGAGGCTGAGGGTGAGGGTTTGGATTAGCCTTTGGGTTCGAGTTAGTCTGAGGGTGAGCTTGAGGTTGAGGGTGAAGTTTAGGCTTTGGATTAGGGTGAGGGTTAGGGTTAGTGTGAGGGTTAGGGTAAGGCTGAGGTTAAGGGTAAGGGTGAGGATGAGGGTTAGGTTTAGGATTAGGGTTAGGGTGAGGGTTAGGTTGATGGTTAGGGTAAGGCTTAAAGTTAGGGTTAGGTTGAGGTTTAGGGTGAGGGAAAGGGTGATGGTGAGGTTTAGGGTTGGGGTGATGATTAGAGTTAGGTTTTGGGTTAGGGTTAGGGTGAAGGTTATTGTAAGGGTGAGGGTAACGGTTAGGGTGAGGGATATGGTTAGGGTGAGGGTTAGGGATAGGATTAGGGTTAGGGTGAGGGCTAGGTTGAGGGTGAGAGTTAGGTTTAGGGTTATGGTGAGGGTTATGGTTATGGTTAGGATGAGGGTAACGATGAGGGGTAGATTTAGGGTTAGGGTGAGTGTTAGGTTTATTGTTAGGGTTATGGTTAGGGTGAGGGTTAGTGTGAGAATGAGTGTTAGGGTTAACGTGAGTGTTAGGGGGAGTGTGAGGGTTAGGTTTCGGGTTAGTGTGAAGGTTAGGTTTAGCGTTAGGGTGAGGGTTAAAGTTAGGCTGAGAGTGAAGGTTTATGTGAGGGTGACATTTAGGGTTATGGTTAGGGTGAGGGTTCGGGTTAGTGTGAGGGTTAGGGTGAGGGTGAGGGTGAGGTTAAGGTTTAGGTTGAGGGTGAGGATTAGGGTTAGATTGTGGGTTAGGGTTAGGATTGAGCGTTAGGTTGAGGGTTAGGTTGAGGGTTAGGATTAGTGTCAGGGATAGGAATAGGGTGAGAGTTAGGGTGAGGGGTTGGGTTAGGGTTAGGGTGAGGTTTAGGGTGAGGATGAGGGTTAGGGTTAGTGTGAGGGTTAGGGTGAGTGTGAGTGTGAGGGTTAGGTTTAGTGTAAGGGTTAGGGTTAGGATTAGGATGAGGGTGTGGGTTAGGTTGAGGGTTAGGGTGAGGGTGAGGGTTAGGTTTAGGATTAGGATGAGGGTGAGGGTTAGCCTGAGCTTGAGTGTGAGTGTTAGGGTGGGAGTTAGGATTAGGGTTAGGGTTAAGTAGAGGGCTCTGGTGAGGGTGAGGGTTAGGGTGAGGGTGAGGGTTAGTATTAGGGTTAGGGTTAAGTTGAGGGCTAAGGTTAGGGTGAGGCTTAGGGTGAGGGTGAAGGTGAGGGTGAGGGTTTCAACTAAGTAAGGGTTAGGATTAGGGTGATGATTAGGTTGAGGGTGAGGGTTAGGGTGAGGGTTACGGTTAAGTTGAGGGTTAGAGTTAGGGTTAGGGTGAGGGGTAAGGTGACGGTGAGGGTGACAGTTAGGGTGAGGGTTACGGTTAAGGTGAAGTTTAGAGTTAGGGTTAGAGTGAGTGTTAGGTTTAGGTTTAGGGTTAGTGTTAGTGTTAGGCTTAGGGTGAGTATAAGGGTTAGGGTGAGTGTGAGTGTGAGGGTGAGGGTTAGGGTTAGGGTGAGGTTTAGCTTTAGCGTGAGGGTTAGGTTTAGGGTTAGTGTGGGGGTTAGGTTGAGGGGTAGGCTTTGGGATATGGTGAGGGTTATGTTTAGTATGAGGGTTAGGGTTAGGGTTACGGTTAGGGTGAGGGTAAGGTTTACGGTGAGGTTCAGGGTGACGTTGAGGTTTAGGGTTAGGATTAGGTTTAGGGTTAAAGTTAGGCTCAGGGTGAGGGTGAGGGTAAGGGTGAGGGTTAGGGTTAGGGTTAGTGTGAGGCTTAGGGTTAGGGCTTTATTTAGGGTGATGATGAGGGTTAGGGTGAGGTTGAGGTTTCAGATGAGGGTGAGGGTTCAGGTGGGGTTGAGGGTTAGTGTTAGGGTGAGGGTTAGGTTTAGGGTTAGGGTAAGGGTTAGCTTGAGTGATAGGGTTAGGGTTAAGGTGAGAGTTAGGGTTAGGGTGATGTTTAGGGTTAGTGTGAGGGTTAGGGTGAGTGTGCGGGTTAGGGTTACGGTGAGGGTTAGGTTTAGGGTGAGGGTTAGTGTTAGGGTTAGTGTGAGTGTGAGGGAGAGTGTGAGGGTTAGGTTTAGGATTTGGGTTAGAGTTAAGATGAGGGTGAGGGTTATTGTTAGGATTAGGGTTAGGTTTAGGCTGAGGGTGAGGGTGAGTGTGAGGGTTAAGGTGAGGGTGAGGGTTAGGTTCAGGTTTAGGGTTACGTTTAGAGTGAGGGTTAGGGTTAGGCTTACAGTTAGGATGAGGGTTAGGGTGAGGGATCGTGTTAATGTGAGGGTGAGGTTTAGTGTTAGTGTGAGGGTTAGGTTTAGGGACAGGGTTAGCGTTAGGGTGAGCTTACGGGTTCGGGTTCAGGTGAGGTTAAGGGTGAGGCTGAGGGTTAGAGTTAGTGTGAGGGTTAGGTTTTGGGATAGGGTTAGGGTTATGATGAAGGTAAGGGTTACAGTTAGGTTGAGGGTGAGATTCAGGATTAGGGTTTGGGTTAGGCATAGGGTTAGGGTAAGGTTGAGGGTTAGGTTGAGGGTTCGGGTTAAGGTTAGGGTTAGGTTTACTGTGAGGGTAAGGGTTAGGGTGAGGTTTAGGGTGAATGTGAGGATTAGGGCTAGCATTAGGGTTAGGGTGAGGGTTACGTTTAGGGGTTTAGGGTTAGGGTTAGAGTAAGGCTTAGGGTTAGGGTTAGGGTGAGGGTTAGGTTTAGAGTGAGGGTGAGCGTTAGGGTGAGTGTTAGAGTTAGGGTACTGGTTAGGGTTATTGTGAGGGTTATTGTGAGGCTGAGGGTTATGATTAGGGTGAGAGTAAGGTTTAGAGTGAGGGTTACGGTGAGGATTAGGGTTAGGGTTAGGGTGAGGGTTATGGTTAGTGTGAGGGTCAGGGTTAAGTTGATTGTTAGGGTTAGGATTAGGGTTAGGGTGAGGGCTAGATTGAGGATGAGGGTTAGGTTCAGGGTTAGGGTGAGGGATAGGTTTAGGGTTAAGTTTAGGGTGAGGGTGAGGGATAGGGTTCGGGTTAGGGTGAGGGTTAGAGTTAGGCTGAGGGTATGGGTTAGGGTGAGGGTGACGTTTAGGTTTAGGGTTAGGGTGCGGGTTTGGATTAGGTGACGGTTAGGGTGAGGGTGAGGTTAAGGGTTAGGTTGAGGGTTATGGTGAGGTTTAGTGTTAGGGTTGGGGTTAGGGTGAGGGTTAGGGTGAGGGTTAGGTTTAGGGTTTGGGTTAATGTGAGGGTGAGGGCGAAGTTGAGGGTTACGGTGATGGTGAGGGTTAGGGTTAGGGTTAGGGTGAGGCTGACGGTGAGGCTTCGGATTAGCGTTAGGGTTAGAGTTAGTCTGAGGTTGAGGGTGAGTTTGAGGGTGATGTTTATGCTTAGGGTTAGGTTGAGGGTTAAGGTTAGTGTGAGGGTTTGGGTGATGCTGAGGTTAAGGGTTAGGGTGAGGGTGAGGGTTAGGTTTAGTATTCGGGTTAGGGTGAGGTTAGGGCTAGGCTTAAAGTTAGGGTTAGGTTGAGTTTTAGGGTGAGGGAAAGGGTGTTGGTGAGATTTAGGGTTCGGGTGAGGATTAGAGTTAGGGTTAGGTTAGGGTCAGGGTTATGTGAGTGTGACGGTAACATTTAAGGTGAGGTTTAGGGTTAGGGTGAGGGTTAGGGAGAGAATTAGGGTTAGGGTGAGGGCTAGATTGAGGGTGAGAGTTAGGTTTAGAGTTATGGTGAGTGTTAGGGTAAGGGTTAGGATGAGGGTAATGGTGAGGTGTAGGCTTAGGGTTAGGGTAAGGGTTAGGTTTAGTGTGACGGTTAGGGTTAAGGTGAGGGTTAGTGTGAGAATGAGCGTTAAGGTTACAGTGAGTGTTAGGGTGAGGGTGAGGTTTAGGGTTAGGGTTAGTGTGATGGTTAGGTTTAGGGTTAGTGTGAGGGTTAGGGTTAGGGATAGTGTTAAGGTTAGGGTGAGGGTAAGGGTTAGGGTTAGGGTGAGGGTGAGGTTTAGGGTGAAGGAGCGGGTTAGGGATAGTGTTATGGTTAGGGTGAGGGTTAGGGTGAGGGTTAGCGTTAGGGTTAGGGTGACGGATAGGTTGAGTGTGAGGTTTAGGGTTGGGGTTAGGTTTACTGTGATGGTAAGGGTTAGGGTGAGGTTTATGGTGAGTGTGAGGGTTAGGGTTAGCATTACGTTAAGGGTGAGGGTTAGGGCGAGGGTTCGTTTTAGGGTTAGCTTTAGGGTGAGTTTGAGGGTGAGGGTTATGGTTAGGGTTAGGGTTATGGTGAGTGTGACATCGAGGCTGAGGGTTAAGGTGAGGGTGAGGATGAGGGTTTAGGATTAGCGTTAGGCTTAGAGTTAGGCTGAGGGTGAGGGTGAGGGTGAGTTTGACGTTTATGTTTAGGTTTAGGTGGAGGGTTAGGGTGAGGGTGAGGGTTGTGTTTAGGATTAGGGTTAGGGTGAGGGTTAGGGATAGGCTTAGGGTTAGGTTTAGGGTTATGGTTAGGGTGAGGGTTAGGGTTATGGTGATGGTGAGTGTTAGGGTGAGGATTAGAGTGAGGGTTATTGTGACGGTGAGGGTTATGGTTAGGGTGAGTGTTAGGGTGAAGGTGAGGTTTAGGGTTAGGTTTAGGGTTAGGGTGAGGGCTAGTTTGAGGGTGAGATTTAGGTTTAGGGTTATGGTGAGGGTTAGGGTAAGGGTTAGGATGAGGGTTATGGTGATGGGTAGGGTTAGGGTTAGAGTAAGTGTTAGGTTTAGTGTGAGGGTTAGGGTTAAGGTGAGGGTTAGAGTGAGAATGAACGTTAGGGTTACCGTGAGTGTTAGGGTGAGGGTGAGGGTTAGGTTTAGGGTTAGTTTGATGGTTAGTTTTCGGGTTAGCGTGAGGGTTAGGGTTAGGGATAGTGTTAGGTTTAGGGTGAGGGTAAGGGTTAGGGTTAGGGTGAGGGTGAGGTTTAGGCTGAAGGAAAGGGTTAGGGATACTTTTAGGGTTAGATTGAAGGTAACGTTTAGTGTTAGGGTGAGGGTTAGGGTTAGGGTTAGGGTGAAAGTAAAGTGAGGTAGGGTTATGGTTAGGGTGAGGGCTAGGTTTAGTGTGAGGTTTAGGGCTAGGGTTAGGTTTAGGGACACGATTAGGGTTAGGGTTAGAGTAAGGGTTAGGGTGAGTGTGAGGGTTAGGTTGAGGGTGAGGGATAGGGTTAGTGTGAGGGTAAGGGTTAGGGATACCGTTAGGGTTAAGGTTTTGGTAATGATTAGATTTAGGGTGAGGGTGAGCTTTAGGGTTAGGGTGAGGGTAAGGGATAGGGTTAAGGTTAGGTTGAGGGTTAGGTTGAGGGTTACTGTTAGGGTTAGGGTGAGGGTAAGGGATAGGGTTAGGGTTAGGTTGAGGGTTAGGTTGAGGGTTACGTTTAGGGTTATGGTGAGTGTTAGTGTTAGGGTTAGGGTGACGGATAGGGTGAGGGTGAGGTTTAGGGTTGGGGTTAGGTTTATGGTGAGGGTAAGTGTTAGTGTGAGGTTTAGGGTGAGTGTGAGGGTTAGGGTTAGCATTACAGTTAGGGTGAGGGTACGGTTTTGGGTTAGCTTTAGGGTGAGGTTGAGGGTGAGGGTTAGGGTTAGGGTTAGGGTGAGTGTGACTGCGAGGCTGAGGGTTAGGGTGAGGTTGAGGCTGAGGGTTCGGATTAGCGTTAGGCTTAGAGTTAGGCTAAGGCTGAGGGTGAGGGTGAGTGTGACGTTTATGTTTAGGTTTAGGGTGAGGGTTAGGGTGAGGGTGAGCATTGTGTTTAGTATTAGGGTTAGCGTGAGGGTTAGGGTTAGGCTTAGGATTAGATTTAGGGTTATGGTTAGGGTGATGGTTAGGGTTATGTTGAGGGTGAGAGTTAGGTTGAGGGTGAGAGTTAGGTTTAGGATTATGATAAGGGTTAGAGTTACGGTTAGGATTAGGGTAATGTTGAGGGGTAGGGTTAGGGTTAGATTGAGGGTTAGGTTTAGTGTGAGGGCTATGTTTATGGTGAGGGTTAGGGTGAGAATGAGTGTTAGGGTTACCGTGAGTGTTAGGTTGAGGTTTAGGAAGTTGGTTAGTGTTAGGATTAGGATAAGGGTGAGGTTTAGGGATAGGGTTAGTTTGAGGGTTAGGGTTAGGGATAGGGTGAGGGTTAGATTTAGGCTGAGGGTGAGGTTTAGGCTGAGGGAGACGTTTAGTGTTAGGGTTAGGGTTAGGGTTCGGGTTAGTGTGAGGGTTAGGGTGAGGGTGAGGTTAAGGGTTAGGTTAAGGGTTAGGTTGAGGGTTAGTGTTAGTTTTAGGCTTAGGGTGAGGGTTAGGGTGAGGGTTAGGTTGAGAGTTAGGGTTAGGGATAGTGTTTGTGTGAGGGTTAGGGTGAGTTTTAGGGATATGGTTAGGGTGAGGTTTAGGGTGAGGGTGAGGGTTAGGGTGAGTGTTAGTGTTAGGTGAGGGTTAACGTTAGGATTAGGTTTAGGGTGAGGGCTCTGGTGAGGGTGAGGGATAGGCTTAGGGTTAGGTTTAGATTTAGGGTTAAGGTGAGGGTTAGGGTTAGGGTTAGGGTTAGGGTGAGGGTTAGGGTGAGGGTTAGGGTTAAGGTTAGGGTTAGGGTAAGGGTGAGGGCTAGGTTGAGGGTGATGGTTAAGTTTAGGATTAGGGTGAGGGTTAGGATTAGTGTGAGGGTTAGGTTGAGGGTGAGTTTAAGGGTTAGGGTGAGGGTTAGGGTGAGGTTTAGTGTGAGGGTTAGGGTTAGGGTGAGCGTTAGCATGAGGGTTAGGTTGAGAGTTAGGGTTAGTGTCAGGGATAGGGATAGGGTGAGTGTTAGGGTGAGGTTTAGGGTTAGAGTGAGGGTGAGGGTTAGGGTGAAGTTTAGATTTAGGGTTCGAGTTAGGGTTATTTTGAGGGTGATTGTGAGGTTTAGAGTGAGGGTTAGGGATAGGGTTAGGTTGAGTATGAGAGTTAGGGTTAGGGTTATGATGAGGGTTATGGATAGGGTTATGGTTAGGGTGAGGGTTAGAGTTAAGCCGAGGGTGTGGGTTAGGGTTAGGATGAAGTTTATATTTAGGGTTAAGGTGAGGGTTAGATTAAGTGTGAGGGTTAGGGTTAGGGTGAGGTTATGCGTTAGGGTGAGGGTTGGGGTGAGGTTTAGTGTTAGGGTTAGGGTTAGGGTGAGTTTTAGAGTGAGGGGTAGGTTGAGGGTTAGGGTTGGTGTCAGGGATAGGGATAGGTTGAGGGTTAGGGTGAGGGTTAGAGGTAGGGTTAGGGTGAGGTTTAGTTTGAGGGTGAGGGTTAGGGTTGGGGTGAGGGTTAGGGTTAGTGTGAGGGTTAGGTTTACGATTAGAGTTAGGGTGAGAGCTAGGGTGAGGATAAGGGTTAGGCTTAGGGTTAGGGTGAGGGTTAGGGTTAGGGTTAGTGTGAGGGTTAGGTTGAGGTTGAGGGTTAGGGTTAGAGTTAGGTTTACGGTGAGGGTAAGGGTTAGGGTGAGTTTTCAGGTGAGTGTGAGGGTTAGGGCTAGCATTAGGGTTAATTTGAGGGTTAAGTTTACGGTTAGGTTTAGGGTGAGGTTGAGGGTGAGGTTTAGGGTTAGGGTTAGGGTGAGTTTTAGAGTTAGGGTGAGGGCTAGGGATAGGTTTAGGGTGAGGCTGAGGGCGAGGTTGAGGGTTATGGTGAGGGTAAGGGTGAGGGTGAGGTTTAGGATTAGGGTTACTGTGAGGCTGAGGGTGAGGGTTCGGATTAGAGTTAGATTTAGAGTTAGGATGAGGATGAGGGTTAGGGTGAGGGTTAGGGTTAGTGTAAGGGTTAGTTGGGGCTGAGCTTAAGTTTTAGTGTGAGTGTTAGGGTGAGGTTGAGGGTTAGGTTTAGGATTAGGGTGAGCGTGAAGTTTAGGGTGATGGTTACAGTTAGGCTTAGGGTTAGGTTTAGGGAGAGGGTTAGGGTGAGGTTTACGGTTAGATTGAGTGTGAGGTTTAGGGTGAGGGTTAGAGTTAGGGTTTGGGTTAGGGTTATTGTGAAGGTTATTGTGAGGGTGAGGGTTATGGTTTGGGTTAGGGTAAGGGTTAGGGTGAGGGTTAGGGTTAGGATTAGGGTTAGCATGAGGGCTAGCTTGAGGTTGAGGGTTATGTTTAGGGTTAGGGTGAGGGTTAGTGTTAGGTTTAGCATTAGGGTGAGGGTTAGGGTGATGATTAGGTTGAGTGTTAGGGCTTGTGTCAGGGATAGGGATAGGGTGAGGTTTAGGGTGAGGATTAGGTTGAGGTTTAGGGTTAGGGTGAGGGTTAGGGTTAGGATTAGTGTTAGGGTGAGGTTTAGGGTGAAGTTCTGTGTTAGGTTTTTGGTTACGGTGAGCATTAGGGTTAGGGTTAGGGTGAGGGTTAAGTTGAGGGATAGGGTTAGGTTTAATGTGAGGGTTAGGATTACTGTGAGGTTTACGGTTATGGTTAGGGTTAGGGTTAGAGTGAGGGTAAGGGTTAGGGTGAGGGTGAGTGTTAGGGTGAGGATGAGGGTTAGGGTTAGTGTGAGTGTTAGGGTTAGGGATAGTGTTAGGGTTAGGCTGAGGGTAAGTGTTAGTGTTAGGGTGATGTTGAGGCTTAGGGTGAGGTAGAGGGTTAGGCTGAGGGTAAGTGTTAGTGTTAGGGTGATGTTGAGGCTTAGGGTGAGGTAGAGGGTTAGGGATAGGGTTAGGGTTAGGGTGAGGCTAAGGGTTAGGGTTAGGGTGAGGGTTAGGATTAAGGTGAGGGTTAAGGTGAGTGTAGGTTTATGGTTTGGGTGAGGGCTAGTTTTAGTGTGAGCTTTAGATTTAGAATTAGGTCTAGGGATAGGATTAGGTTTAGGGTGATGATAAGGGTTAGGGTGAAGAAGAGGATTAGGGTGAGGGTGAGGGTTAGGGTTAGTGTGAGGATTAGTGTTAGGGAAAGGGTTAGGGTTAGTGGGAGGGTAAGGATTAGGGTTAGGGTGAGGGTGAGGGTTAGGGTTAGTGTGAGCGTTAGGGTTAGGGACAGGTTTATGGTTAGGGTGTGGGTAAGATTTAGGGTCAGGGTGAGGGTGAGGTTTAGGGTGAGGTTGAGGGTTAGTGATAGGATTAGGGTTAGGTTGAGAGATAGGTTGAGGGTTATGGTTAGGTTTAGGGTGAGGGTTAGGGTGAGGGTTAGCGTTAGGTTTAGGGTGACCGATAGGGTTAGGGTGAGGGTTAGGGTTGGGGTTAGGTTTACGGTGAGGGTAAGGGTTAAGGTGAGGTTTAGGGTGAGTGTGAAGTTTAGGGTTAGTTTTACAGTTACGGTGAGGGTTAGGGTGAGGGTTAGGTTTAGGGTTACTTTTAGGGTGAGGGTGAGGTTTAGGGTTAGGGTTAGGGTTAGGGTTTGGGAGAGGGTGAGGGCGAGGCTGAGGGTTAGGTTGAGGGTGAGGGTGAGGGTTCAGATTAGCTTAGGGTTAGATTTAGGCTGAGGGTGAGGGTGAGGTTGAGGGTGACGATTATGTTTAGGTTTAGGGAGAGGGTTAGGGTGAGGATGAGGTTAAGGGTTAGGGTGTGGGTTAGGGTGAGGGTGAGGGTTGTGTTTAGGATTAGGGTTAGGCGGAGTTTTAGGGTTTGGCTTACGGTTAGGTTTACAGTGAGAGTTAGGGTGAGGGTTAGAGTTATGGTGAGGGTGAGTGTTAGGGTTAGGATTAGAGTTAGGGTTAGGGTTAGTGTTAGGGTGAGCGTTATTGTGATGGTGAAGGTTATGTTTAGGGTGAGGGTTAGGGTGAGGGTGAGGGTTAGGGTTAGGATTAGGGTTAGGGTGAGGGCTAGGTTGAGGGTGAGAGTTAGGTTTAGGGTTATCGTGAGGGTTAGGGTTTCGGTTAGGATGAGGGTAATGGTGAGGGGTAGGGTTAGGGTTAGATTGAGGGTTAGGTTTAGTGTGACGGTTAGGGTGAGAATGAGTTTTAGGTTTACCGTAAGTTTTAGGGTGAGGGTTAGGGTATGGGTTAGGGTTAGGTTTAGGGTAAGGGTGAGGGTTAGGGTTAGGGTTAGTGTGAGGATTAAGGGTAGGGATAGGGTGAGGGTTAGAGTTATGCTGAGGGTGAGGGTTAGGGTGAGGGTGACATTTAGGGTTAGGGTTAGTGCGAGGGATAGGTTTAGTGTGAGGGTTAGGGTGAGGGTGAAGTTAAGGGTTAGGGTTAGGTTCAGTGTTAGTGCTAGGCTGAGTGTGAAGGTGAGGGTGAGAGTGAGGGTTAGTTTGAGGGTTAGTTTGACATCTAGGTTAATGTGGAGGGTTAGGGTGAGTGTGAGGGTGAGGTTGAGGGTTTCAGTTAGGTAAAGGTTAAGGATAGGGTGAGGATTAGTATGATCTTGAGGTTTAGGGTTAGGGATAGTGTTAGGGTGAGGGATAGGGTTAGGTTTAGGGTGATTGTTAGGGTGAGAGTGCGGGTTAGGTTTAGGGTTAGGGTGAGGGCTAGGGTAAGGGTGAGGGTTAGGGTGAGGGTGAGGGTGAGGTTTTGGGTTTTAGTTAGGTAAGAGTTAAGGTTAGGTTTAGGGTTATTGTGAGGGTTCGGGTTTGGGTGAGGGTGAGGATTAGGGTTAGAATTAGGGTGAGGCTTAGGATGAATTTTAGGGTTAGGATGAGGGTTAAGTTGAGGGGTAGGGGTAAGGTTATGTTGAGGGTTAGGGTTAGTGTGAGGATTAGTGTTAGGGATAGGTTTAGGTTAGTGTGAGGGTAAGGATTAAGGTGAGGGTGAGGGTTAGGGTAAGGGTGAGGGTAAGGGATAGGTTAGGGTTAGGGTGAGGGATAGGTTGAGGTTTAGGGTTAAGGTTAGCATTAAGGTGAGCGTTAGGTTGAGGGTTAGGGTTAGGGTTATGGTTAGGGGTACGGTTACTTTTAGGGTGAGGGTGAGGGTTAGGATTAGGTTAACGTTGAGGTTAAGTGTTAGGGTGAGTTTTAGGGTGAGTGTGAGGGTTAGGGTTAGCATTAGGGTGAGGGTGAGGTTTAGGGTGAGGGTTAGGGTTAGGGTTAGTGTGAGGGTGAGGGTGAGAATTAGGGTTAGGTTTCGGGTGAGGTTTAGGTTCATGGTGAGGGTTAGGATTAGGGATAGGTTGAGGTTGAGGGCAAGCGTTAGGGTTAGGGTGAGGGTGAAGGTGAGGGTTAGGGTTAGGGTTAGGGTCAGTGTTAGGGTCAGGGTTAGGATTAACATTAGGTTTAGGGTTAGGCTGAGCATGAGGCTGAGGGTGAGGGTGATGGTAATGCTTAGGGTTAAGGTGAGGGATAGGGTTAGTGTGTGGGTTAGAGTGAGGCTCAGTTTAAGGGTTAGGGTGATGCTGAGAGTTTGGTTTAAGATTAGGGTTAGGGTGAGGGTTAGGGTGAGGGTTAGGCTTAGGCTTAAAATTATGGTTAGGGTGAGGTTTAGGGTGAGGGTAATGGTGATGGTGAGGTTTAGGGTTGGGGTGAGGATGAGAGTTAGGGTTAGGGTTAGGGTTAGGGTGAGGGTTATTTTGAGGTTGAGGTTAACGTTTAGGGTTAAGGTAGAGTAATGATTATTGGTAGGGTGAGGGCTAGGTTGAGGGTGAGAGTTATTTTTAGTGTTTTGTTGAGAGTTAAGGTTAGGGTTAGGATGAGGTTTAGGTTTAGTGTGAGGGTTAGTGTTAGGGTGAGGGTTGGTGTGAGAATGAGCGTTAGGGTTACCATGAGTGTTAGGGTGAGGGTGAGGGTGAGGGTTAGGGTTAGTGTGAGGGTTAGGTTTAGGGTTAGGGTGAGGGTTAGGGTTAGGCTGAGAGTGAGGATTAGGGTGAGGGTGACATTTAGGGTTAGGGTTAGGATGAGGGTGAGGTTAAGTGTTAAGGTGAGGTTGATGGTTAGTGTTAGATTGAGGGTTAAGGTTAGTGTCAGGGTTAGGTATAGGGTTAGTTTTAGTGTAAGGGTAAGGGTTAGGGTTAGGGTGAGGGATAGGGTTAGGGTTAGGGTGAGGGTTAAGGTGAGGGTAGGGTTATAGTTCGGGTGAGGGCAAGGTTTAGTGTGAGGTTTAGGGCTAGGGATATGTTTAGGGATAGGATTAGGGTTAGGGAGAGGGTAAGGGTTCGGGTTCGGGTGAGGGTTAGGGTGAGGGTGAGGGTTAGGGTTAGTGTGAGGGTTTGGGTTAGGGATAGGGTTAAGGTGAGGTTAAGGATCAGGGTTAGGGTGAGGGTGAGGTTTAGGGTGAGGGTGAGTGTTAGGGTTAGGTTGAGGGTTACCATTAGGGTTAGGGTGAGGGTTAGCGTTAGGGTTAGGCTGCTGGATAGGGTGAGTGTGAGGTTAGGTTTACGGTTAGCTTTAGGGTGAGGGAGAGGGTTAGGGTTAGATTTAGGGTTAGGGATAGGGTGAGGGTTAGAGTTAGGCTGAGGGTGAGGGTTAGGGTGAGGGTGACGTTTAAGGTTAGGGTTAGGGTGAGGGTTAGGTTTAGTGTGAGGGTTAGGTTGAGAGTTAGGGTTACGGATAGAGTTTGGGTGAGGGTTAGGGTGAAGTTTAGGGTTATGGTTAGGGTAAGGTTTAGGGTGAGGGTGAGGGTGAGGATTAGGGTGAGTTTTAATGTTAGGTTGAGGGTTCAAGTTAGGATTAGGGTTAGGGTGAGGGCTCTGGTGAGGGTGAGGGTTAGGCTTAGGATTAGGTTTAGATTTAGGGTGAAGGTGAGGCGTAGGGTTAGGGTTAGGGTCAGGGCTAGGTTTAGTGTGAGGGTTAGGGTTAGGTTTAGGGTGAGGGGTAGGGTTAGGGTTAGAGTTAAGGTTAGGGTTAGGTTTAGAGTTATGGTTAGGCTTAGGGTTAGGGTTATTGTTAGAGTTAGGGTGAGGGTGAGGGTGAGGGTGACGTTGAGGGTGAGGGAAAGGGTGAGGGCTAGGGTTAGGGTTAGGGTTATTGTTAGAGTTAGGGTGAGGGTGAGGCTGAGGATGAGGTTGAGGTTGAGTTTGATGTTTAAGGTTAGGGTGAGGGCCAGGATTAGGGTTTGGTTTAGATTTAGGCTGTGGGTGAGGGTGAGGGTGACAGTGAGGTTTAGGTTTAGAATGAGGGTGAGGGTTAGGGTGAGGGTTAGGGTAAGTGTGAGGTTTAGGGTGAGGTTGAGGTTAAGAGTTAGGGTGAGGGTTAGGGTGAGGGTGAGGGTTAGGTGTAGGGTTAGAGTGAGGGTAAGGGTTAGGGTTAGGGTTAGTTGAGGTTTAGGTTGAGGGTTAGGCTTAGGGTTAGGGATACGATTAGTGTGAGGGTTAGGGTGAGGGTTAGTGTTTGGGTGAGCTTTAGGGTGAGGGTGAGGTTTAGGGTTATTGTGAGTGTTATGTTTATGTGATGGTTATGGTTAGGATTAGGGTTAGGGTGAGGGCTATGGTGTGGTTGATGGTTAAGGGTAGGGTTAGGGTTAGGGTGAGGTTTAGGTTTAGGGTTAGGGTGAGGGTTAGGGATAGGGTTAGGGTTCAGGTGAGGGTGAAATTTAGGATGAGGGTGTGGGTTAGTGTGAGGGTGACGTTTAGGTTTAGGGTTAGGGTGAGGGTTAGGGTTAGTGTGAGGGTTAGGGTGAGGCTGAGGTTAAGGGTTAGGGTGAGGGTGAGGGTGAGGGTGAGGGTTTTGTTTAGGATTAGGGTTACGGTGAGGGTTAGGGTTAGGCTTAGGGTTAGGTTTAGGGTGAGGTTTAAGGTGAGGGTTAGGGTTATCGTGAGGGTGAGTGTTAGGTTGAGGATTAGGTTTAGTTTAAGGGTTAGGGTTAGGGTGAGGGTTATTGTGATGGTGAGGGTTACGGTTAGGGTGAGGGTTAGGGTGAGGGTGAGGGTTAGGATTAGGGTTAGGGTGAGGGCTAGGTTGAAGATGAGAGTTAGGTTTAGGGTCATGGTGATGGTTAGGGCTACGGTTAGGATGAGGGTAATGGTGAGGTGTAGGGTTAGGGTTAAATTGAGGGTTAGGTTTAGTGTGAGGGTTAGGTTTAGGTTGAGGGTTAGGGTGAGAATGAGTGTTAGGGTTACCGTGAGTGTTAGGGTGAGGGTTAGGGTGTGGGTTAGTGTTAGGGTTAGGGTTCGGGTAAAGGTGAGGGATAGGGTTAGGCTTAGTGTGAGGGTTTGGGTTAGTTTAGGGTTAGGATTAGGGTGAGGGTAAGTGTTAGGGTGAGGGTTAGGGTGAGGGTGAGGGTTAGGATTAGGGTTTGGCTTAAATTGAGGGCTAGGGTGAGGGTGACGTTTAGGGTTAGGGTGAGGGTTATGATTAGGTTTAGTGTTAATTTCAGGGCTAGGGTGAGGATGAGCCTTAGGGTGAGGGTTAAGGTGAGGGTGAGGGGTTCAGTTAATTTATTGTTAGGGTTAGGGTGAGGATTTGTTTGAGGTTGAGGGTTGGGGTGAGGGTTAGGGTTAAGGTGAGGGTTAGAGTTAGGGTTAGGGTGAGGGGTAGGGTGACAGTGAGGGTGAAGGTTAGGGTGAGGGTTAAAGTTAAGATGAGGGTAAGGGTTAGGGTTAGGGGGAGGGTTAGGGTTCGTGTGAGGGTTAGTGTTAGTTTTACTGTTAGGGTTAGGGTGAGAATAAGGGTTAGGGTGAGGGTTAGTGTGAGGGTGAGCATTAGGGTTAGGGTGAGGGTTAGGTTTAGGATTAGTGTGGGGGTTAGGGTGAGGGTGAGGCTTAGGGTAATGGTGAGGGTTAGGTTTAGTGTGAGGGTTAGGGTTAGGGTTAGGGTTAGGTTGAGGGTAAGGTTTAGGGTGACGGTCAGGGTGAGGTTGAGGTTTAGGGTTAGGATTAGGGTTAGAGTTAAGGTTAGGCTGAGGGTGAGGGTGAGGGTAAGGGTGAGGGTTAGGGTTAGGTTTAAGGTGAGGGTTACTGTTAGGTTTTTATTTAGGGTGAGGTTGAGGGTTAGGATGTGGTTGAGGTTTCAGGTGAGGGTGAGGGTTAGGGTGGGGGTGAGGGTTAGTGTTAGCGTGAGGGTTATGTTTAGGGTTAGGGTAAGGGTTAGTTTGAGGGGTAGGGTTAGGGTTAGGGTGAGAGTTAGGATTAGGGTGAGGGTTAGGTATAGGGTGAGGGTTAGGGTTAGGGTAACAGTGAGGGTGAGGGAGAGTATGAGGGTTAGGATTAGGGTTAGGCTTAGAGTTAGGATGAGGGTGAGGGTTAGGGTTAGGTTTAGTGTTAGGGTTAGGCTGAGGGTGAGGGTGAGTGTGAGGGTTAGGGTTAGGTTTAGGTTTAGGGTTATTGTTAGAGTGAGGGTTAGGGTTAGGCTTAAGGTTAGGATGAGGGTTTGGGTGAGTGGTCGGTCAATGTGAGGGTGAAGTTAAGTGGTAGTGTGAGGGTTAGATTTAGGGATATGGTTAGGGTTAGTGTGAGGGTACAGGTTCGGGTTCTGGTCAGGGTTAGGCTGAGGGTTAGCGTTCTTGTAAGGGTTAGGGTTTGGTATAGGGTTAGGGTTTTAGAGAGGGTAACAGTTAGGGTTAGGGTGAATGTGAGGATTAGGATGAGGGTGAGGATTAGGCATAGGGTTAGGGTTAGGTTGAGGGTTAGGTTGAAGGTTAGGGTTAGGGTTAGGGTTAGGTTTACGGTGAGATTAAGGGTTAGGGTGAGGTTTAGGGTGAGTTTGAGGGTTAGGGCTAGCATTAGGGTTAGGGTGAGGGTTACGTTTAAGGTTAGGGTTAGGGTGAGGTTGAGGGTGAGGTTTAGGGTAAGGGTTAGGGTGAGGTTTAGGGTTATGGTTAGGGTTACGGTGAGGTTGAGTGCGAGGGTGAAGATTAGGGTGAGGGTCAGTATGAGGGGGAGGTTTAGGGTTAGGGTTAGCGTGAGGCTGAAGGTGAGGGTTCGGATTAGAGTTAGAGTTAGAGTTAGGCTGAGGGTGAGGGTTAGGGTGAGGGTTAGGGTTAGTGTAAGGGTTAGGTTGAGGCTGAGATTAAGGTTTAGAATGAGGGTGAGGGTTAGGGTTAGGGTTAGGGTGAGCGTGAGGATTAGGGTGAGGGTTAGAGTTAGGCTTAGGTTTAGGTTTAGGGTGAGGGTTAGTGTTAGAGTGGGTGAGGGTTAGTATGAGGGTTAGGGTTAGGGTGAGGGTGAGGGTTATTGTGAGGGTTATTGTGAGGATGAGGGTTACGGTAAGGGTGAGGGTAAGGGTTAGTGTGAGAGTTAGGGTTAGGATTAGATTTAGGTTGAGGGCTAGGTTGACTGTGAGGGTTAGGTTTAGGGTTAGGGTTAGGGTTAGGGTGAGGGTTAAGTTGAAGGTTAGGGTTAGGTTTAGGGTGAGGGCTAGGATTACTCTTAGGGTTAGGGTTAGGGTAACGTTTAGGGTGAGGGTGAGGGTTAAGTTGAGGGAGAGGGTTAGGGATAGGTTTAGGGTTAGTGTGAGGGTAAGGGTTAGGGTTAGGGTGCGGGATACTGTTAGGGTTAGGGTGAGGGTTAATTTGAGGGTAGGGTTATGGTTAGGTTGAGGGCTATGTTTAGTGTGATTTTTAGGGCTAGGTTTAGGTTTACGGAAAAGATTAGGGTTAGGGTGAGGGTAAAGGTTAGGGTGATGGTGAGGGTTAGAGTGAGGGTGAGGGTTAGGGTTAGTGTGAGGGTCAGGGTTAAGGATAGGATTAGGGTTTGGGTGAGGGTAAATATTACCGTTAATTAGGGTTAAGGTGAGTGTTATGGTGAGGATTAGCCTTAAGGTTAGGGTGACGGATAGGGTAAGGGTGAGGGTTAGGGTGGGGGTTAGGTTTACGGTGAGGGTAAGGGTTAGGGTGAGGTTTAGGCTGAGTGTGAGGGTTAGGGTTAGGGTTAGCATTACAGTTAGAGTGAGGGTTAAGGTGAGGGTTAGGTTTAGGGTTAGCTTAAGGGTGAGGGTGAGGGTGAAGGTTAGGGTCAAGATGAGGGCGAGGGTGAGGGTTAGGGTGAGAGTTACAGTTAGGGTTAGGGTGACAGATAGGGTGAGGGTGAGGGTGAGGGTTGGGTTAGGTTTACAGTGAGGGTAAGGGTTAGGGTGAGGTTTAGGGTGAGTGTGAGTGTTAGGGTTAGCATTACGGTTAGGGTGAGGGTTAGGGTGAGGATTAGGTTTAGGGTTAGCTTTACGGTGAGGGTGAGAGTTAAGGTTAGTGTCAGGGTTAGGGTAAGGATGAGGGTTAGGGTTCAGGTTAGTGTGAGGATTAGGGTTAGGGAAAGGATGAGGGTTAGATTTAGGCTGAGGGTGAGTGTTTGGGGGAGGGTTAAGTTTAGTATTAGGGTTAGGGTGAGGATTATGTTTAGTGTGAGGATTATGTTTAGTCTTTGGGTTAGGCTGAGGGTGAAGGTGAGGGTGAGGTTTGGGGTTAGAGTTAGGGTTAAGGGGAGGGTTAGGGTGAGGTTTAGGGTTAGGGTTAGTGTTAGGTTTAGGGTTAGGGTGAGGGTGAGAGTTAGGCTGAGGGTTAGGATTAGGATTAGTGTAAGGGTTAGGTTGAGTGTGAGGGTTAGGGTTAGGGTTAGGCTTAGTCTTAGGGTTAGGCTGAGGGTAAAGGTGAGGGTGATTTTAGGGTTATTGTGAGTGGTAGGGTTAGGATTAGGGTTAGGGTGAGGGCTAGGGTGAGGGTGAAGGTTAGGGTTAGTGTTAGGGTAAGGTTTAGAATTAGGGTGAGGTTTATGGTGAGGGTTAGGATGAGGGTTAGGGTTACAGTGACGTTGAGGGTTAGGGTTAGGTTGAGGTTTAGGGTTAGGATTAGGATTAGAATGAGGGTGAGTGATAGGATTAGGGTTAGGGTTAGGGTTATGTTTAGGTTTAGGATTAGTATTATGGTTAGGGTTAGGGTAAGAGTTATGGGGAGGGTGAGGGTGAGGGTGAGGGTGAGGGATACGTTTAGGTTTAGGGTTACGGCTAGGATTAGGGTTAGGACGACGGTGAGGTTTAGGGTTAGATTTAGGGTTAGTTGGAGGGTTAATGTTAAGGTTAGAGTTAGGTTTAAGGTTAAGATGAGGGTTAGGTTGATGTTTAGAGTTAGGGTTAGGGTTAGGGTTAGGATTAGTTTTAAGGTGAGGGTGAGTGTGAGGGTTAGGGTTAGGCTTAGGCTTAGGCTTAGAGTTAGGTTGAGGTTGAGGGTGGGTGTGATGATTAGGGTTAGGGTTATGGTTATGGTTAGGGTTATGGTGAGAGTTAGGATGAGGGTTAGGGTTATGATTATGGTTAGGGTGAGAGTGAGGGTTAGGGTTAGTGTTAGGGTAAGGTTTAGAATTAGGGTTAAGGTTAGTGTGAGGGTCAGAATGATGGTTAGGGTTACAGTGAGGTTGAGGGTTACGGTAAGTTTGAGGGTTAGGTTTAGGATTAGGATTAGAATGACGGTGAGTGGTAGGATTAGGGTTAGGGTTAGGGTTAGGTTTAGGTTTAGAATTAGTATTATGGTTAGGGTTAGGTTTAGAGTTAGGCTGATGGTGAGGGTGAGGGTTAGGGTTAGTGTTAGGGTGAGGGTTAGGATGATGGTTAGGGTTAGGATTAAGATTAGGGTGAGGGCTAGGGTGAGGGTGAGGTTTAGGTTTAGGGTTAGGGTGAGGTTTAGCGTTAGGGTTAGGGTTAGTGTTACGGTTCGGGATAAGTTAAGGGTTAGGGTGAGGGGAAGGATTAGGGTTACAGTCAGCCTGAGGGTTAAGGTTAGGGTTAGGGTGAGGGTTAGGATGAGGATTAGGGTTAGGATTAGGATTAGGGTGTGGGCTATGGTGAGGGTGAGAGTTAGGGTTTGTGTTTGGGTGAGGTTTAGGCTTAGGGTTATGGTTAGTATTTGGGTTAAGTTGTGGGCTAGTTTTAGGGTTAGATTTGGGTTTAGGGGAAGGGTTAGGTTGAGGTTTAGGGTTAGGGTTAGTGTTAGGGTTAAGGTTAGGGTGAGGGTGAGTGTGAGGGTTAGGGTTAGGCTTAGGCTTAGGCTTAGGTTTAGACTGAGGGTGAGTGTAGGGCTGAGGATTAGGGTTAGGGTTATGGTTATGGTTAGGGTTAGGGTGAGGGTTAGGTTTCGGATTAGTGTTAGGGTGAGGACTAGGGTGAGGTTGAGGGTTAGGATAAGGTTTAAGCTTAAGCTTAGGGTTAGGCTGAGCATGAGGTTGAGGGTGAGTGTTAGGTTTAGGGTGATGTTTAGGTTTATTTTTAGGGTAAGTGTTAGGATGAGGTTTAGGTTTAGGGTGAGGGTTAGGGTGGTAAGGGTAAAGGTGAGGTTTAGGCTGAGGGTGAGGGTTAAGATAAGGGTGAGGGTTAGGATTAGGTTTAGGGTGAGGGCTAGGGTGAGGGTTAGGGTGAGGTTTAGGGTTAAGGATAGGGTAAGGTTTAGGATTTGGGTTAGGGTGAGTGAGTGTGAGAGTTAGGGTTAGGGTTAAGGGTTAGTCTTAGGGTTAGGTGAGGGTTAGGGTTAGGGATTGGGTTAGAGTGAGTGTGAGGGTGAGGATTAGGGTTAGGTTTAGTGTTAGGTTTAGGGTTTGGTTTAGGGTTAGGGTTAGGGTTAGTTTTAGGGTTAGGGTTACAGTGAGGGTTAGGGTTAGGTTTCGGGTTAGTGATAGGGTAAGGCTGAGGGTGATCGTGGGGGTGAGGATTAGGGTTAGGGTTAGGGTTAGGGTTATTGTTAGTGTTATATTTAGTGTTAAGTTTGTGGTGAGGGTGAGGCTAACGGTGAGGGTTATGGTTATGTTTATGGTCATGGTAGAGTGTTAGTCTTATTGTTAGGGTTAGGGTTATAGTTACTGTGAGGTTGAGGGTGAGCGTGAGGGTTAGGGTTAGTGTTAGGGTTAGATTTAGTGTGAGATTTAGGGATAGCCTTAGGTTTGGGATTAGGTTTAGGATTAGGGTGAGTGTGAAGGTTAGGGTGAGGGTAAGGCTTAGACTTAGGGTTAGGCTGAGGATGAGGGTGGGGGTGAGGATTAGGGATAAGGTTAGTGTTATTGTTAATTTTAGGGTTAGAATTCCCTTGAGGTTGAGGGTGAGGGTTAGGGTTACGTTTAGGGTGGGGATTAGGGTTAGGGTTAGCGTTAGGGTAAGGGTGAGGGTGAGGGTGAGGTTTAGGGTTAGATATAGGTTTAGGGGGAGGGTTAATGTGAGGGTTATGGTTAGTGTTAGGATTAGGGTTAGGTTTAGGGTTAGCATTAGGGTTAAATTTAGAGTTATGATGAGGGTGAGTGTGCAGGTGAGTGTGAGGGTGAGGGTTAGGATTAGGATTAGGGTTGGGGTGAGGGCTAGGGTGAGGGTGAGTGTTAGGGTTAGTGTTAGGGTTAGGTTTACAATTAGGGTTAGGGTTAGGGTGAGGGTTAGGATGAGGGTTAGGGTTTCAGTGAGTTCGAGGGTTAGGGTTAGGTTGAGGGTTAGGGTTAGGATTAGGAATAGAGTGAGGGTGAATTGTAGGATTAGGGTTAGGGTTACGTTTAAATTTAGGATTAGTATTATAGTTAGGGTTAGGATTAGAGTTATGGTGAGGGTGAGGGTGAGGGTGAGGGTGAGGGATACGGTTAGGTTTAGGGTGTGGTTTAGGGTTAGGGTAGGATTAGGTTTAGGATGATGGTGAAGTTTAGGGTTAGATTTAGGGTTACTTGGAGGGTTAATGTTAGGGTTGGTGTTAGGTTTAAGGTTAGGGTGAGGGTTAGGTTGAGGTTTAGGGTTAGGGTTAGGGTTAGGGTTAGGATTAGTTTTAAGGTGAGGGTGAGATTTAGGGTTAGGGTTAGGGTTAGGCTTAGGCTTAGGGTTAGGCTGAGGGTGAGGGTGTGGGTGAGGATTAGGGTTAGGGTTATGGTTAGGTTTAGGGTTAGATTGAGAGTTAGGATGAGGGTTAGGGTTAGGATTAGGGTTAGGGTGAGGGCTAGGGTGAGGGTAAGAGTTAGGGTAAGGGTTAGGCTTAGGCTTAGGGTTAGGCTGAGCATGAGGTTGAGGCGGAGGTTTAGGATTAGGGTTAGGGTGAGGTTTAGTGTTAGGGTTAGTGTTAGAATTAGGGTTAAGTTGAGGGTGAAGTTTAGGGGTAGAGTTAAGGTTAGGGTCAGGGTTAGGGTTAGGGTGAGTGTTAGGGTGGGCATGATGTTAAGGGTAAAGGTGATGGTTAGGCTGAGTGTGAGGTTTACGGTAAGGGTGAGCGTTAGGGTTAGGGTGATTGATAGGGTTAGGGTTAGGGTGAGGGTGAGGGTTAGATTGAGGATTAGTGTTAGGGTTAGTGTGAGGTCTTGGGTAAGGTTGAGGGTTAGGGTTAGGGCTAGGGTGAGGTTGAGGTTTAGGATTAGTATTAGGGTGAGGTTTAGGCTTAGGGGGATTTTTAGATTTAGTGTTATGGTGAGGTTTAGTGTTAATGTTAGGGTTAGGATTAATTTTATGGTTAGGCTTAAGGTGAGTGTTAGGGTGAGGGTGAGGGTTAGGGTTAGGATTAGGATTAGGATTAGGGTTAGTGTTAGGGTGAGTGTGAGGGTTAGGGTTAGGGTTAGGCTTAGGGTTAGGGTGAGGGCTAAGGTGAGGGTGAGGGTTAGGGTTAGTGTTTGGGTGAGGTTTAGGGTTAGGGTTAGGGATTGGGTGAGGGTTTGGATTAGGGTTAGTTTTAGGGTGAGTGTGAGGGTTAGGGTTAGGCTTAGGCTTAGGGTTAGGCTGAGGGTGAGGATGAGGGCGAGGGTTAGGGTTAGGGTGAGGGTTAGGGTTAGGGTTAGGGTGAGAATTAGGTTTCGGGTTAAGTTTAGGGTTAGGGTGAGGTTTATGGTAAGGGGTACTGTGAGGGTGAGGGTTAGGGTTAGGTTGAGGGTTAGGGTTAGGTTTAGAGTTAGGGTGAGGGTGAGGGTTAGGGTTAGTGTTACGGTGAGGGTTAGGATGAGTGTTAGGGTTAGGATTAGGATTAGGGTGAGCTCTAATGTGAGGGTGAGGGTTAGTGTTAGGGTTAGGGTGAGGTTTAGGGTTAGTGTTAGGGTTAGTGTTATGGTTCGGGTTACGTTTCGGGTTAGGGTGAGTGTTAGGGTTAGTGTTATGGTCAGCCAGATGGTTAAGGTTAGGGTTAGGGTGAGGGTTAGGATGAGGATTAGGGTTAGGATTATGATTAGGGTGAGGGCTAGGGTGAGGGTGAGGGTTAGGGTTAGTATTTGGGTGAGGTTTAGGTTTAGGTTTAAGGTTTGAGTGAGGGTTAGGATGAGGGATAGAGTTACGGTGAGGGTGAGGCCTAGGGTTAGGATGAGGTTTAGGGTTAGTATTTGGGTTAGGCTGAGGGTTAGTTTTAGGGTTAGATTTAGGGTTAGGGGGAGGGTGAGGTTGAGGTTTAGGGTTAGGGTTAGGGTTAGTGTTAGGGTTAAGGTTAGGGTGAGGGTAAGTGTGAGGGTTAGGTTTAGGGTTATGCTTAGGCTTACGGTTAGGCTGAGGGTGAGGATTAGGGTTAGGGTTATGGTTAGGGTTAGGGTTAGGGTGGGGGTTAGGGTTAGGATTAGGGTTAGGCTGAGGGCTATGGTGAGGGTGAGGGTTAGGATAAGGTTTAAGCTTAGGCTTAGGTTTAGGCTGAGCGTGAGGGTGAGGGTGAGTGTTAGGGTTAGGGTGATGGTTAAGTTTACGGTTAGGGTGAGTGTTAGGATGAGGTTTAGGTGAAGGGTGAAGGTTAGGGTGAGGATGATGGTAAGTGTAAAGGGGAGGTTTAGGCTGAGGTTGAGGGTTAAGATAAGGATGAAGTTTAGGATTAGGTTTAGGGTGAGGGCTAGGGTGAGGTTTAGGGTTAGGGATAGAGTAAGGTTTAGGATTTGGGTTAGGGTGAGTGAGTGTGAGTGTTAGGCTGAAGGTTAGGGTTAGGCTTAGGGTTAGGTGAGTGTTAGGTTTAGGGTTTGGGTTAGAGTGTGTGAGGGTGAGGATTAGAGTTAGGTTTAGGGTTAGGTTTAGGGTTAGGGTTAGTGTTAGTGTTAGGGTTAGGGTTAGGATTACAGTGAGGGTTAGGGTTAGGGTTAGTGTTAGGCTTAGGCTGAGGGTAATGGTGGGGGTGAAGATTAGGGTTAGGGTTAGGGTTAGGGTTATTGTTAGTGTTATGGTTAGTGTTAAGTTTGTGGTGAGCGTGAGGCTAACGGTGAGGGTTATGGTTATGGTTATGGTTAGTGTTAGTCTTATTGTAAGGGTTAAGGTTAGAGTTACTGTGAGGTTGAGGGTGAAGGTGAGGGTTAGGGTTAGTGTTAAGGATAGATTTAGGGTGAAGTTTAGGGATAGGTTTACGTTAAGGATTAGGGTTAGGAATAGGGTCAGTGTGAGGGTTAGGGTGAGGGTTAGGCTTAGGCTTAGGGTTAGGCTGAGGATGAGGGTGGGGATGAGGATAAGGGTTAGGGATAGTGTTATTGTTAGGGTTAGGGTTAGAGTTACCTTGAGGTTGAGGGTGAGGGTTTGGGTTAGGTTTAGGGTGGGGATTAGGTTTAGGGTTAGGGTTAGGGAAAGTTTGAGGGTGAGGTTTAGGGTTAGATATGGGTTTATGGGGAGGGTTAGGGTGAGGGTTAGGGTTAGGGTTAGTGTTAAGGTTTGGGTGAGGTTTAGGGTTAGGTTTAGGGTTAAGTTTACAGTTACGGTGAGGGTGAGTGTGCAGGTGAGTGTGAGGATTAGGGTTAGGTTTAGGGTTAGGCTTAGGGTTGGGCTTAGTGTTAGGCTGAGGGTGAGGTTTAGGGTTAGGGTGAGGGTTAGTGTGAGGGTTATGGTGAGGGTTAGATTGAGGGTAGGGTTAGGTTTAAGGTTAGGGTGAGGGCTAGGGTGAGGGTGAGGTTTAGGTTTAGGGTAAGGGTGAGTTTTAGGGTTAGGGTTAGGATTAGGGTTAGGGTGTGGATGAGGTTTAGGGTAAGAGTTAGGGTTAAGGTGAGGCTGAAGGTGAGGGTTAGGGTTAGGGTTAGGAATAGGATTATGATAAGGTTTGGGTGAGTGTGAGGTTTAGGGTTAAGCTTAGTGTTAGGCTTAGGGTTACACTGAGGATTAGGGTGAGGGTGAGCGTTAGGGTTAGGGTGAGGTTTAGGGTTAGGGTTAGGTTGAGTGTTAGTGTTCAGCTTATGTTTAGGGTTAGGGTGAGGGTTAGGGTTACGGTTAAGTTTTGCGTGAGGCTTAGGGTTAGGTTGAGGGTTAGGGTTAGGGTTAGGGTGAGGGTGAGGTTTAGGGTTAGGGTTAGGGTGAGGTTTAGGATGAGGATTTGGATTAGGATTAGGGTTAGGGTGAGGGCTATGGTGAGGGTGAGGGTTAGAGTTAGTGTTAGGGTGAATTTTAGGGTTAGGATGAGGGTTAGGATGAGGGTTAGTGTTACGATAAGGGTGAGGGTTAGGGTTAGGGTGAGGGTTACGGTTAGGATTAGGTTTAGGGTGAGGGTGAGGGTTAGAATTAGGGTTAGGGTTAGGGTTATTGTTACAGTTAGGGTTAGGGTTATGGTTACTGAGAGGGTGAGGGTGAGGGCTAGGGTTAAGGTTAGGCTAAGGTTTTTAGTGTTAGGGTTAGGGTTATTGTTAGGGTTAGGTTTAGGATGAGGTTTAGATTTAGGGTTAGGATTAAAATTAGGCTTAGGGTAAGGGTGAGGTTTAGGGTTAGGGTTAGGGTTAGTATTAGGGTAAGGGTTATGGTGAGGTTTTGGGTTAGGGTTAGGCTTAGGCTTTGGTTTAGCCTTAGGCCCAGTATATGGGTGAGTGTTTGGGTTAGTGTTAGGGTGAGGGTTAAGGTTAGGGTTAGGGTGAGGGTTAGGATGAAGTTTAGGTTTAGGATTAGAGTTAGGGTGAGGGCAAGGGTGAGGGTTAGGGTGAAGGTTCGGGTTAGGGATAGGGTTAGGTTTAGGATTAGGGTTAGGGTGAGGGTGAATATGAGGGTTAGGATTAGCATTAGGGTTACGCTTAGGGTTAGGGTGATGGTTAGGGTTAGGTTTTGGTTAGAGTGAGGGTGAGGCTGAGGAGTAGGGTTAGGTTGAGGTTTAGGTTTAGGTTTAGGTTTAGGGTTAGTTTTACTGTTATGTTTCGGATTAAGTTTAAGTTTAGGGTTAGGATTAGTGTTATTGTTAGGGTTAGGATTAGTGTTACTGTTAGGGTTAGGGTTAGAGTTACGGTGAGGGTGAGGGTGATGGTGAGGGTTAGGGTTAGTGTTAGGGTGAGATTTAGCGTTAGGGTTGGGATTAGGGTTAGGGTTAGGATGAGGGTTAGGGTTAGGTTTAGTGTGAGGGTGATGTTTAGGGTTAGGGTTAGGGATAAGGGGAGGGTTACGTCGAGGGTTAGGGTTTTGGTTCGTGTTAGGGTTAGGGTTAGGTTGAGGGTGAGGTTTAGAGTTAGGTTTAGGATTAGAGGGAGGTTTAGGTCGAGGATTAGCGTTAGGGTTAGTGTTAGATTTAGGGTTAGTATTAGGGGTAGGTCGAGGGTTAGTGTTATTGTTAGGTTTAGTGTTAGAGTTGCAGTGAGGGTGAGGATGAGTTTTAGGGTTAGAATGAGGTTTAGGGTGAGGTTTAGGGTTAGGGTTAGGGTGTTGTTGAGGTTTAGGGTTAGAGTTAGGGTTAGGGGGACGATTAGGGTGAGTGTTAGGGTGAGGGTTAGTGTTAGAGTTAGGGATAAGGTGAGTGTTAAGGTGAGGGTGAGGGTAGGCTTAGGGTTAGGATTAGGAATAGGGTAAGGGTTAGAGTTAGTGTGAGGGTTAGGGTTAGGGTTCGGGTTAGGCTTAGGGTTTCGCTGAGGGAGAGGGTGAGCATGAGGTTTAGGGTTAGGTTCAGGTTTAGTGTTAGAGTTAGGGTTAGACTTAGGGTTTCGCTGAGGGAGAGGGTGAACATGATGGTTAGAGTTAGGGTGAGGTTTAGGAGTAGAGTTAGGGTAGGGTGAGGGTTAGGGTTAGGGTGAGGGTGAGGTTTAGAGGTAGAGTTAGGGTTAGGGTGAGGTTGAGAGTGAGGGTTAGGTTTAAAGTGAGGGTTACGGTTAGGTTTAGGGTGAGTGTGATGGTTAGATTGAGGATTAGTGTTCAGTTAGTGTGATGTTTAGGGTGAGGATGAGGGTTAGGGTTAGGGTGAGGGTTAGGGTTAGGATTAGGGTGAGGTTTAGGGTTAGGGTGATGGTTAGGTTTAGTGTGAGTGTTTGTGTTAGGTTTAGGTTTAGTGTTAGGGTGAGGATTAGTGTTAGGGCGGGGGTTAGTGTTATGGTGAGGCTTATGGAAATGGTGAGAGTTAGGGTTAGGGTTATTGTTAGGGTTAGGTTTAGGGTTACAGTTACGGTGAGGGTGAAGGAGAGGGCTAGGGTAGGGTTAGGATGAGATTTTGGTTTACGGTTAGGGTTAGAGTTAGGGTTAGGGTGAGAGTGAGGTTTACGGTTAGTGTTAGGGTTAGTGTTAGGGTTAGGGTTAGGGTGAGGGTTAGGGTTCGGGTTAGGCTTAGGCTTAGGCTTAGGCTTAGGACTAGCATGAAGGTTAGGGTTAGGGTTAGGGTTAGGGTTAGGGTGAGGGTTAGGGTTACGGTTAGGGTGAGGGTTACCATGAGGTTTAGGGTTAGGATTAGGGTTAGGGTGAAGGCTAGGGTGAGGCTTAGGGTGAGGGTTAGGGTTAGGGATAGTGTTAGGTTTAGGATTAGTGTTAGGGTGAGGGTGAGTGTGAGTGTTAGGGTTAGGGTTAGGTTAGGCTTATGGTTAGGGGGACCGTTAAAGTTAGGGTTAGGGTTAGGGTGAAGGTAAGGTTGAGGATTAGGGTTAGGTTTAGGGTTTGGGTTAGGGTTATTGTTATTGTTAGGGTTAGGGTTAGAGTTAAGCTGAGGGTGAGGGTGAGGGTTAAGATTAGGGTTAGATTGGGGTTTAGGGTTAGGGTTAGGGTTAGGGTTAGTTTGAGGGTGAGTTTTAGGGTTAGATATAGGTTTAGAGGGAGGGTTAGGGGGAGAGTTAGGGTGAGGGTCAGTGTTAGGGTTAGAGTGAGGGTGAGGGTTAGGTTGAGGTTTAGGGTTATGGTTAGGGTTAGGATTAGTGTGATGGTTAGTGTTAGGGTTAGGGTTAGTGTTAGGGTGAGGGTAAGTGTTAGGGTGAGGGTTTGTGTTAGGGTGAGGTTTATGGTTAAGGTCAGGTTTAGGATTAGGGTTAGGTTTACTGTTAGGTTTAGGTTTAGTGTTTGGGTTGCTGTGAGGGTGAGGGTGAGGGTTAAGTTTAGGTTTAGTGTGAGGTTTAGGGTTTGGGTTAGGGTTAGAGTTAGGTTTAGTTTGAGTGTGATGTTTGGGGTTAGACTTAGGGTTAGGGTGAGGTTTAGGTTGAGGTTTAGGGTTAGGGATACTTTTAGGGTTAGGTTTAGGTTGAGTGTTGGGTAGAGGGTTAGGGTTAGGGATAGGGTTAGGAATAGGGTTAGGCTGAGGGTGAGTGTAAGGGTTAGGATGAGGTTTAGGTTTAGGCTTAGGGTTAGGCTGAGGGTGAGGTTGAGGGAGAGGGTTAGGGTTAGGTTGAGCATGAGGGTTAGAGTTAGTGGGAGGGTTAGGATGAGGGTTATGGTTAGGATAAGGGTTATGGTGAGGGCTAGGTTGTGAGTGAGGTTTAGAGTTAGATTTAGAGTTAGGATTAGGGTCTGGTTTAGGGTGAGGGTGAGGGCGAGGTTTAGGGTTAGTGTTAGGGTTAGGGTGAGGCTAAGGGTGAGGGTTAGGGTTAGGGTTAGTGTTAGGGTTAGGGTTAATGTGAGGGATAGGGTTAGGGTGAGGGTTAGGATGAGGATTAGGGTTAGCATTAGGGTTAGGGTTAGAGTGAGTGTTAAGTTTAGGGTTAGGCTTAGGGTTAGGGTTAGGTTTAGGGTTAGGATTAGTGTTATTGTTAGGGTTAGGGTTAGATTTATGGTGAGGGTGAGGGTGATGGTGAGGGTTAGGGTGGGTTTATGGTTAGGGTTAGGATTAGGGTTAGGGTGAGGGTGAGGTTTTGGTTTAGATTTAGAGTTAGGGGTAGGGTTAGGTCGAGGTTTAGGGTTAGGGTTAGTGTTAGGGTTAATGTTTGGGTGAGGGTTAGGTTACGGTTTACGGTTAGGATTAGTGTTAGATTTCGGATTAGGGTTCAGCTCATGGCTAGGGTGAGGGTGAGGGTTAGGGTAAGGCTTAGGCTTAGGGTTAGGCTGAGCATGAGGTTGAGGGTGAGGATTAGGGTTAGGGTCCTCGGTAGTTTTACGGTTTGGGTGAGGGTTAGGATGAGATTTAGTGTTAGTTTGAGGGTTAGTTTGATTATGATGGTAAGGGTAAAGGTGTTGTTTAGGCTGAGGGTGAGGGTTAAGATAAGGGTGAGGGTTAGTGTTAAGTTTAGAGTTATGGTAAGGTTTAGAGTTAGGGTTAGGGTGAGGGTTAGATTGAGGATTCGGTTTAGGGTTATTGTGAGGTTTAGGGTGAGGATGAGGGTTAGTGTTAGGGTGAGGGTGAGGGTTAGAATTAGGGTTATGGTGAGGGCTAGGGTGAGGTTGAGGGTTAGGGTTAGGTTTAAGGTGAGTGTAGGGTGAGGGTTATGGTTAGGTTTAAGATTAGTGATAGGGATAGGTTTAGGATTAGTTTTAGGGTGAGGGTGAGTGTGAGGGTTAGGGTTAGCTTTAGGATTAGGCTTACGGTTAGGGTGAGGATTAGGGTTAGGGTTTGGGTTAGGGTGAGGGTGAGGCTGAGGATTAGGATGAGGTTTAGGGTTAGAGTTAGGGTTAGGTTTAGGGTTAAGTTTAGGGTTAGGGTTAAGGTTAGGGTTAGGGTTACGATGAGGGTTAGGTTTAGGGTTAGGGTTAGGCTTAGGGTTAGGCTGAGGGAGATGGTGGGGGTGAGGATTAGGGTTAGGGTTAGTTTTAGGGTTATCGTTAGTGCTATGGTTAGGGTTAAGTTTGCTGAGAGGGTTAGGCTGAGGGTGAGGGTTATGGTTAGGGTTAGGTTTAGGGTTAATGTTATTGTTAGGGTTAGGGTTAGAGTTACGGTTAGGTTGAGCGTGAGAGTGAGGGTTAGGGTTAGGGTGAGGTTTAGAGTTAGGGATAGGGTTAGGTTTAGGGTTAGGGTGAGAGTTAGGATGAGGGTGAGGTTTAAGGTTAGGTTTAGGGTGAGGGATAGGGTTAGGGTGATGTTTAGGTTTAGTGTTAGGGTGAGGTTTAGGGTTAGGGTTAGGTTTAGGATCAGTGTGAGTTTGAGGTTTAGGGTTAGAGATAGGGTTAGGGTGAGGGTTACAGTGAGGGTTAGGGTTAGGGTTAGGTTTAGGGTTAGGTTTTGAGTGAAGGTTAGGGTGAGGGTGTGTGTTAGGGTTAGGGTTGGGGTGAGGGTTTGGTTTAGGATTAGGGTTAGGGTGAGGGCTGGGGTGAGGGTGAGGTTTAGGATTCGGTTTAGGGAGAGGGTGAGTGTGAGGGTTAGGTTTAGGGTTAGGGTGAGGTTGAGGATGAGGTTTAGGGTTAGGGTTAGGGTGAGTGTTAGGGTTAGGGTTAGGGTGAGAGTTAGGTTTTGGGTTAAGTTTAGGGTTAGGCTGTGTGTTAGGTTGAAGGTGTCGGTAAGGTTAATGGTGAGGGTAAGTCTGAGGGTGAGGGTTATGGTAAGGATGAGGGTTAGGGTTAGGGTGAGGGTTATTGTTAGGGTTAGAGTTAGGTTTCACCTGAGGGTGAGGGTAAGGATTAGGCTTAGGGTTAGGGTGAGGTTTAAGGTTAGAATTATGGTTAGGGTGAGGGTTAGTGCGCGGGTTAGAGTTAGGATTAGTGTTAGGGTTGGGTTAGGGTTAAGGTTAGGGTGAAGGTTAGGGTTAGGGATAGGGTTACATTTAGGATTATGGTTAGGGTGTGGGTGAGGGTGAAGTTTAGGGTTAGGGTTAGGCTTAGGCTTAGAGTTAGGCTGAGGGTGAGGGTGAGGGTTAGGTTTAGGGTGAGGGTTAGGGTTAGGTTTAGGGTGAGGGTTAGGATAAGGTATAGGGTTGTGATTCGGGTTAGGTTGAGGGCTAGGGTGAGGGTTAAATTTAGGGTTAGGTTTAGTGTGAGGTTTAGGGTTTGGGTTAGGTTTAGGGTTATGGTGAGGGTTCGGGTTAGGGTTACTGTATGGGTGAGGGTTTGGGTTAGGTTGAGGGTTAGGGTTAGGGTTAGGCTGAGGGTTAGGTTGGGGATGAGGAGTAGGTTTTTGGTGATGGTTAGCGTTTGGGTTAGGGTGAGGGTTAGGATGAGATTTAGGGTTAGGATTAGGTTTAGGGTGAGGGCTAGGGTGAGGGTGAGGATTAGGTTTAGGGTGAGGTTTAGGCTTAGGGTTATGCTGAGGGTGAGGGTATGGTTGAGGGTTAGTGTTAGGTTGATGGATAGAGTTAGGGTTAAGGCGAGTGTTAGGATGAGGGTTATGGTTAGGGTGAAGGTTAGGGTGAGCGTGATGGTAAGAGGTGAGGGTTAGGCTGAGGGTGAGTGTTCCTCTAATGTTGAGGGTTAGGATTAGGATGAGGGTTAGGATAAGGGTTAGGGTGAGGGTTAGGGTAAGTGTGAGGGTTAGATTGAGGATTAGGTTTAGGGTAACTGTGAGGTTAGTATTAGGGTGAGGGTTAGGGTTAGAATTAGGGTTAGGGTGAGGGCTACGGTGAGGGTGAGGTTTAGGGTTAGGGTGAGGTTTAGGGTTAGGGTGAGAGTTAGGGTTACTGTTAGGGTTAGGGTTAGAGTTAGGGTTAGGGTAAGGGTGAGGGTAATTGTTAGGGTGAGGGTTAGGTTTAGGGTGAGGTTTATGTTTAGGGTTTTTGTTAGGTTTAGGGTTAGGGTTACAGTGAGGGTGAGGGTGAGGGTTAGGGTTAGTGTGAGGTTTAGTTTTAGGGTTAGGGTTTAAATTATGTTTAGTTTGAAGGTGAGGTTTAGGGTTAGAGTTAGGGTTAGGGTGAGGGTTAGGATGAGGGTTAGGGTTAGTGTTAATTTTAGTTTTGTGGTTAGGGTGAGGGTTAGGGTGAAGGGTAGGGTTAGGTTTATGAGTAGGATTAGGGTTAGGGTGAGGGTGAGTGTGTGGGTTAGGGTTAGGTTTAGGGTTAGGCTTAGGGTTAGGCTGAGGGTTAGGTTGAGGGTGAGGGTTATTGTAAGAATGAGGATTAGCGTTAGGTTTAGTTTGAGGGTTAGGATGAGGGTTAGGTTTAGGATTAGGGTTAGGGTGAGGGCTAGGGTGAGGTTGAGATTTGGGGTTCGGGTTAAGGTGAGGTTTAGGGTTAGGGTTAGGGATAGGGTCAGGGTGAGTTTGAGGTTTAGGTTTAGAGATAGGGTTAGGGTGAGGGTTAGGGTGAGGGTTCGGATTAGTGTTAGTGTTAGCGTTAGGTTTAGGGTGAGGGTTAGTGTTAGGGTGTGTTTTAGGGTTAGAGTTAGGTTTAGGATTAGGGTTAGGGAGAAGGTGAGTTTGAGGGTTAGGTTTAGGGTTAGGTTTAGGGTTAGGCTTAGGGTTAGGCTGAGGTTTAGGATGAGGGTGAGTGTTAGGGTTATTGTGAGGGTTAGGGTTAGGGTGAGGGTTAGGATAAGGGTTAGGGTTAGATTTAGGTTGAGGGTGATGGTTAGGGTTGGGGTTAGGGTTAGTGTGAGGTGTAGGGTCAGGATGAGGTGTAGGGTGAGGATGAGGATTAGGGTTAGTGTGAGGGTTAGGATTAGAATGAGGGTTATGTTGAGCGTTAGGTTTAGGGCTAGGTTTCGGGTGAGGTTTACGGTTATGGTGAGGGTTAGAGTTAGTGGGAGGTTTAGTGTTAGTGTGAGGGTAAGTGTTAGGGTGAGGGTTAGGGTTAGGGTGAGGGTTATGTTTAGGGTGAGGTTTAGGGTTATGGTAAGGGTGAGGGTGAGGGTTAGGGTTAGGGTGAGGTTTAGGGTTAGGTTTAGGGTTAGAGTTAGGGTTACGGTGAGGGTGAGGTTTAGTGTTAGAGTTAGGGTTCAGGTGAGGTTTAGGATGAGGGTTAGGGTTAGGGTTAGTTTTAGGTTTAGGGATAGGTTGAGGTTTAGGGTTAGGTTTATGATTAGGATTAGGGTTAGGGTGATGGTGAGTGTGTGGGTTAGGGTTAGGTTTAGGGTTAGGCTTAGGGTTAGGCTGAGGGTTAGGTTGAGGGTGAGGATTAGTGTTAGGGTTAGGGTTAGGGTTAGGGTGAGGGTTAGGATGATGGTTAGGATGAGGGTGTGTGTTAGGTTTAGGGTTAGGGTGAGGGTTAGGTTTTGGATTAGGGTTAGGGTGAGGGCTGGGGTGAGGGTGAGGTTTAGGAATAGGGTTAGGGGGAGGGTGTGTGTTAGGTTTAGGGTTAGGGTGAGGGTTAGGTTTTGGATTAGGTTTAGGGTGAGGGTTGGGGTGAGTGTGAGGTTTAGGAATAGGGTTAGGGAGAGGGTGCGTGTGAGGGTTAGGGTTAGGGTGAATGTTAGGGTTAGGGTTAGTTTGTGAGTTAGGTTTCGGGTTAAGTTTAGGGTTAGGGTGAGTGTTAGGTTGAGGGTGTCGGTAAGTTTAAAGGTTAGAGTTAGTCTGAGGGTCAGGGTTACCGTAAGGGTGAGGGTTATGGTTAGGGTGAGTGTTATGGTTAGGGTTAGAGTTAGGGTTCAGCTGAAGGTGAGGGTGAGGTTTAGGGTTAGGGTGTGGGTGAGGTTTAGGTTTAGAGTTAGGTTTGGGGTGAGGTTTACGGTGAGGGTTAGGGTTATGGATAGGGTTACATTTTGGATTATGGTTAGGGTGTGGGTGAGGGTGAGGGTTAGGGTTAGGCTTAGGCTTAGGCTTAGGGTGAGGCTGAGGGTAAGGGTGAGGGTTAGGGTTAGGGTGAGGGTTAGATTTAGGGTTAGGGTGAGGGTTAGGATGAGGTATAGGGTTAGGATTCGGGTTAGGTTGAGGGCTAGGGTGAGGGTTAAAGTTAGGATTAGGTTTAGTGTGAGGTTTAGGGTTTGGGTTAGGTTTAGGGTTAGGGTGAGGTTTAGGGTTAGGTTACTGTATGGGTGAGGGTTAGGGTTAGGGTTAGGGTTAGGCTGAGGGTTAGGCTGGGGGTGAGGAATAGGTTTTGGGTGATGTTTAGCGTTTGGGTTAGGGTGAGGGTTAGGATGAGGGTTAGGGTTAGGATTAGGTTTAGGTTGATAGCTAGGGTCAGGGTGAGGATTAGGGTTAGGGTGAAGCTTAGGCTTAGGGTTAGGCTGAGGGTGAGGGTGAGTGTGAGGGTTAGTGTTAGGTGGATGGATAGGGTTAGGGTTAGGGTGAGTGTTAGGATGACAGTTAGGGTTAGGGTGAGGGTTAGAGTGAGAGTGATGTTAAGAGTAAAGGTGAGGGTTAGGCTGAGGGTGAGTGTTCCCCTAAGGTTGAGGGTTAGGATTAGGGTGAGGGTTAGGTTAAGGGTTAAGGTGAGGGTTAGGGTGAGGGTGAGGGTTAGGGTTAGGGTTAGGGTGAGGGCTCCGGTGAGGGTTAGGTTTAGTGTGAGGGTTAGGGTGAGGGTGAGGATGATGGTAAGTGTAAAGTAGAGGGTTAGTATAGGCTGAGGCTGTGGGTTAAGATAAGGGTGAGTGTTAGGCTTAGAGTGAGGGTTAGGGTAAGGGTTCGGGTTAGAGTTAGGGTGAGGGTTAGATTGAGGATTAGGGTTAGGGTTAATGTGAGGTTTAACGTGAGGATGAGGGTTAGGGTTAGGTTGAAGGTTAGGGTTAGAATTATGGTTAGGGTGAGGGCTAGGGTGAGGTTTAGGGTTAGAGTTAGGGTTAAGGTGAGGTTTAGGGTTAGGTGAGGGTGAGGTGAAGGTTCAGGTTGAGGGTTAGGCTGAGGGTAAGGGTTAGGGTTAGAGTTAGGTTTAGGGTGAGGGTAAGGGTCAGGGTTAGGGTGACGGTGAGGGTGACGGTAAGGGTGAGGTTTAGGTTTGGGGTTAGGGTTAGGGTGAGGGTTAGGGTGAGGCGTAGTGTTAGGGTTAGTGTGAGGATTAGGGATAGTGTGAGGGTTAGGGTTAGAGTGACAGTAAGGCTTAGGGTGAGGGTTAGGTTTAGGGTGAGGGTTAGCATTACGGTTAGGTTGAGGGTTAGTGTTAGGTTGGAGGTTACGGTTAAGGTGAGGGTTAGGGTGAATGTTAGGGTTAGGGTGAGTGATAGGATTAGGGTTAGGGTGAGGGTTAGGCTTAGGGTGATGTGTAGAATGAGGGTAAGTGATAGGGTGAGGGTGAGAGTAAGGGTTAGGTTATGGGTGAGGGTTAAACTTAGGGTTAGGGTTAAGGTAATGCTGAGGGTTAGGGTGAGGGTGAAGTTAAGGGTGAGGATTAGGGTGAGGGTTAGGGGTAGTTTTAGGGTTCTAGTTAGGATGAGAGGTAGGATGAGGGGTAGGTTTAGAGTTAAGGTTAGAGTTAGTGTGAGGGTTAGGGTTAGGGTGAGGATAAGGTAAGGGTGAGGGTTGGGGTGAGGGTGAGGGTTAGGGTTACTCAATGTGGGGGTTAGGGTTACGGTTATGGTGAGGGTTAGTGTTAGGATTATGTTTTGGGTGAGGGTGAGTATTTGACGATGAGGGTTCTGGAGAGTGTGAGGGTTAGGGTTTCAGTGAGGGTTAGGGTTAAGGTGAGTGTTAGGGTGACGGTGAGTGCAAAGTTTAGGGTTGGGGTTAGGGTTAGAGTGAGGGGTAAGGTGAGGGGTAGGATTATGCTTAGGGTGAGGTTTAGGGTTACTGTGAGGGTTAGGGTTAGGGTGAGGTTTAGTGTTACTGTGAGGGTTCAAGTTAGGGTTAGGCTTAGTGTTAGGGTGAAGGTAAGGGTTTGGTTGAGGGTTAGGGTTAGGGTGAGGGTTAGGGTTAATGTGAGGGTCAGGGTTAGGGTGAGAGTTAGGGTTAGGTTGAGGGTTAGGGTGAGGTTGAGGGTGACGGTAAGGCTTAGGGTTAGTGTTAGGGTGAGGGTGAGTGTGAGGTTAGGGATAGGGTTAAAGTTAGGGTTAGGGTTAGGCTGAGGGTGAGGGTGAGGGTGAGACTGAGGGTTAGGGTGTGGGTGAGGGTTAGGTTTAATGTAAGTTTAAGGGTGAAAGTGAGTGTTAGGGTGCAGGTGAGGGTTAGAGTTAGGGTTAGGGTTAGTATCAGGGTTAGGTTTAGGGTTAGGTTGAGAGTTAGGATGAGGGGTAGGGTTAGGGTTAGGGTTAGGGTTAGGCTGAGGGTGAGGTTGAGGGTGAGGGTTAGGGTTAGTTTGAGCGTTAGGGTTGGGAATAGGGTGAGGGTTAGGATGAAGGTTAGGGTGAGGGTAAGGTTTAGCTTGAGGGTTAGGGTGAGTGTGAGGGTTAGGGTTAGGGTTAGTGTTAGGGTGAGGGTAAGTGTTAGTGTTAGGTTTAAGTTTACGGTGAGGGTGAGGGTTAGGTTTAGGTTGAGGGTTAGGGTTAGGGTTAGGGTGAGGGTGAGGGTGAGGTTTAGGATAAAGGTTAGGGTTAGTGTTATTTTTAGGGTTATGGTTAGGTTTATGGTTACATTGAGGGTGAGGGTTAGGGTTAGGGTGAGGTTTAGGTTTAGGTTTAGGTTTAGGGTTAGGGTTAGGATGAGGTTTAAGGTGAGTGTTAGGGTTAAAGTTTGAGTGAGGGTTTGGGTTATTGTGAAGGTTAGGGTTAGGGTTAGGGCTAAGGTGAGGGTTAGGGTGAGGGTAATGTAAAGGTAAGGGTGAGGTTTTTGATGAGAGTGAGGGTTACGTTAAGGGTGACGGTTAGTGTTAGGATGAGGGTTAGGGTTAGCAATAGGGTTAGTGTGAGGACTAAGGTGAGGGTGAGGGTTAGGGTTATGGTTAGGTTTAGGGTGAGGGTTAGGCTTAGGCTTAGGGTTAGGGTTAGTGGGAGGGTTGGTATTAGGGTTAGGCTTAGTGTTAGGGTGAGCGTAAGGGTTAAGGTGAAGGTTAGGGTTAGGGTGAGGGTTAGGGTTAGGGTGAGGGTCAGGGTTAGGGTTAGGGTTAGGCTGAGGGTTAGGTGAGGGTTAGGGTTAGTGTTAGGGTAAGGGTTAGTGTTAGGGTGGGGGTTAGTGTTAGTGTTAGAGTTAGGGTTAGTGTTAGGGTTAGGGTTAGGGTTAGGTTGAGGGTTACGTTGAGGGTGAGGGTTAGGGTTAGGTTTAGGTTTATCGTGTGGGTAAGTGATAGCGTTAGGGTTAGGGTGAGTGTTAGAATTAGCATTAGGGTTGGAGTGAAGGTTAGGGTGAGGGTTAGGTTTAGGTTTAAGATGAGCTTGAGGGTGAGGTTTAGGGTTAGGGTGAGTTTTAGGGTTAGGGTGAGGGTTAGGGTTAGTGTTAGCGTGATGGTAATGGTGAGGGTGATGGTTAGGGTTAGAGTTAGGGTGAGGGTTAGGTTTAGTGTGAGGTTTAGGGTGAGGATGAGGTTAAGGCTTAGGGTGAGGTTTAGGTTAAGGTTGAGGGTTAGGGTTAGGGTTAGGGTTAGTGTGAGAGTTAGGGTTGGGGTTAGGTTTAGGATTAATGTGAGGGTAAGAATTAGGGTGATGGTTAGGGTGAGGGTGAATTTTAGGGTTAGGAATAGTGATAGGGTTAGTGTTACACTGAGCATGTGGGTGAGGGTGAGGGTTAGGGTTAGGGTTAGGGTGAGTTTGATGGTAAGGGTAAAGGTGAGGGTTAGGCTGAGGGTGAGGGTTAAGATAAGGGTGAGTGTTAGGGTTAGAGTGAGGGTTAGGGTAAGGATTCGGGTTAGGGTTAGGTTGAGGGTTAGATTGAGGATTAGGGTTAGGGTTAATGTGAGGTTTAGGGTGAGGATGAGGGTTAGGGTTAGGTTAAGGGTTAGGGTTAGAATTATGGTTAGGGTGAGGGCTAGGGTGAGGTTTAGGGTTAGGGTTAGGGTTAGGGTGAGGTTTAGGGTTAGCGTGAGGGTGAGGTGAAGGTTCAGGTTGAGGGTTAGGCTGAGGGTAAGGGTTAGGGTTAGAGTTAGGTTTAGGGTGAGGGTAAGGGTGAGGCTTAGGGTGACGGTGAGGGTGACGGTAAGGGTGAGGTTTAGGTTTGGGGTTAGGGTTAGGGTGAGGGTTAGGGTGAGGGGTAGTGTTAGGGTTAGTGTGAGGATTAGGGATAGTGTGAGGGTTAGGGTTAGAGTGATGGTAAGGCTTAAGGTGAGGGTTAGGGTTAGGGTGAGGGTTAGCGTTAAGTTTAGGTTGAGGGTTAGTGTTAGGTTGGAGGTTAGGGTTAGGGTGAGTGTTAGGGTGAGTGTTAGGGTTAGGCTGAGTGATAGTACTAGGGTTAGTGTGAGGGTTAGGTTTAGGGTGATGTGTAGAATGAGGGTGAGGATTAGGGTGAGGGTGACCATTAGGGTTAGGATATGGGTTAGGTTTAAGGTTGGGGTGAGGCTTAAGGTAATGCTGAGTGTTAGGGTGAGGGTGAGGTTAAGGTTTAGGATTAGGGTGAGGGTGAGTGTTAGGGTTTGGTTTATAGTTAGGGTGAGGGGTAGGGTGAGGGGTAGGGTTAGAGTTAAGTTTAGAGTTAGTGTGAGGGTTAGGGTTAGGGTGAGGATAAGGTAAGGGTGAGGGTTGGGGTGAGGGTGAGGGTTAGGGTTACTCTTAGTGTGAGGGTTAGGTTTACGGTTATGGTGAGGGTTAGGGTTAGGCTTATGTTTAGGGTGAGGGTGGGTGTTAGAGTGAGTATGAGGGTTCTGGAGAGTGTGACGGTTAGGGTTTCGTTGAGGGTTAGGGTTAGGGTGAGGTTTAGGGTTAGGGTTAGGGTTAGGGTTAGGTTTAGGGTGAGGGTGAGGTTTGGGGTTAGAGGTAGGGTTAGGGGGACTGTTAGGGTGACGTTTAGGGTTAGGGTTAGTGTTATGGTTATGGTTAGGGTGAGGCTGAGGTTGAGGTTTAGGGTTAGGGTTAGTGTCAGAGTTAGGGTTAGGGTGAGAGTTAGGGTGAGTGTGAGGGTTAGGCTGAGGTTTAGGTTTATGATTAGGGTAAGGGTTAGGGTGAGTCTGAGGGTTAGGGTTAGGGTTAGGATTACTCTTAGGTTTAGGCTGAGGGTGAAGCTGAGGGTGAGGGTTAGGGTGAGGGTTAGGGTTAGGATTAGGGTTAGGATTAGGGTTAGGGTGAGGGCTTGGGTGAGGGTGAGGGTTAGGGTTAGTGTTAGGGTAAGGTTTAGGATTAGGGTAAGGGTTAGGGTGAGGGTTAGGATGAGGGTTAGTTTTACAGTGAGGGTGAGGGTTAGGGTTAGGTTGAGGGTTAGGGTTAGGATTAGAATTGGAGTGAGGGTGTTAGGATTAAGGTTAGGGTTAAGGTTAGGTTTAGGTTTGGGATTAGTGTTATTGTTACCCTTAGCTTTAGAGTTATGGTGAGGGTGAGTGTGAGAGTGAGGTATAGGGTTAGGTTTAGGGTGAGGATTAGGGTTAGGGCTAGGATTAGGGTTAGGACGACGATGAGGTTTCGGGTTAGATGTAGGGTTAGGTGGAGGGTTAATGTTAGGGTTAGTGTTCATTTTAAGGTTAGGGTAAGGGTTAGGTTGAGGTTTAGGGTCAGGGTTAGGGTTAGGATTAAGTTTAAGGTGAGGGTGAGGGTGAGGGTTAGGGTTAGACTTAGGCTTAAGGATAGGCTGAGGGTGAGGGTGGCGGTGAGGATTAGGGTTAGTGTTCTGGTTATGGTTAGGTTTAGGGGGAGAGTTAGGATGAGGGTTAGGTTTAGGATTAGGGTTAGGTTAAGGGCTAGGGTGAGGTTTAGGGTTAGGGTTAGGGTTAGGATTAATTTTAGGTTTGGGCTTAAGGTTAGTGTTAGGGTGAGGGTGAGGGTTAGGTTAGGGTTAGGGTTAGGATTAGGCTTAGTGTTAGGGTGAGTGTGAGGGTTAGGGTTAGGGTTAGGCTTAGGGTTAGGTTGAGGGCTAGGGTGAGGGGGAGGTTTAGGGTTAGTGTTTGCGTGAGGTTTATGGTTAGGGTTAGGGTTTGGGTGAGGGTTAGGATTGTGGTTATTGTTAGGGTTAGTGTGCGGGTTTGGGTTAGGCTTAGGCTTAGGGTTAGGCTGAGCGTGAGGGTGAGGGTCAGGTTTAGGTTTAGGGTGAGGATTAGGGTTCGGGTTAGGGTGAGAGCAAGGGTTCAGGTTAAGTTTAGGGTTAGCGTGAGGGCTAGGGTAAGGGTTACAGTGAGGGTGTGGTTTAGGGTTAGGTTGAGTGTTAGGGTTAGGTTTAGAGTTAGGGTGAGGGTGATGGTGAGTGTTAGGGTTAGTGTTAGGGTGAGGGTTAGGATGAGGTTTAGGGTTAGGATTAGGTTTAGTGTGAGGGCTAGCGTGAGGTTGAGGTTTAGGGTTAGGGTTAGGGTTAGTGTTAGGGTTTGTGTTACGTTTCGGGTTAGGGTGAGGTTTAGGGTTAGGGTTACGGTCAGCCTGAGGTTTAAGGTTAGGGTTAGAGTGAGGTTTTGGATGATGATTTGGGTTAGGATTAGGGTTAGGTTGAGGGCTAGGGTGAGGGTGAGGGTTAGGGTTAGTGTTTGGATGAGGTTTAGGTTTAGGGTTAGGGTTTGGGTGAGGTTTAGTATGTGGGTTAGAGTTACGGTGAGGGTGAGGGTTTGGGTTATGTTGACGGTTAAGGTTAGGATTTGGGTTAGGGTGAGGCGTTAGTTTTAGGGTTAGATTTACGCTTAGGGGGAGGGTTAGGTTGAGGTTTAGGGTTAGGGTTATGGTTAGTGTTAGGGTTAAGGTTAGGGTGAGGGTGAGTGTGAGGGTTAGGGTTAGGGTTAGGATTAGGCTTACGGTTAGGCTCAGGGCGAGAGTGGGGGTGAGGATTAGGGTTAGGGTTATGGTTAGGGTTAGGGTTAGGGTGAGGGTTAGGGTTAGGGTTAGGTTGAGGGTGAGGTTTAGGGGTAGAGTTAGGGTTAGAATCAGGGTTTGGGTCAGGCTGAGGGTTAGGGTGGGGGTGATTTTAATGGTAAAGTTGAGGTTAAGGCTGAAGGTGAGGATTAAGGTAAGGGTTAGTGTTAGTGTTAGGGTGATGATTAGGGTTAGGGTTAGGGTGAGGATGAGGTTTAGATTGAGGATTAGTGTTAGGGTTATTGTGAGGTTTAAGGTGAATATGAGGTTTAGGGTTAGGGATAGGGATAGGGTGAGGTTGAGATTTAGGGTTAGTGTTAGGGTGAGGTTTAGGGTTAGGGTTAAGGTTAGGGTGAGGGCTAGGGTGAGGGTGAGGGTTAGGATTAGGGTGATGGTTAGGTTTATGGTTAGGGTGAATGTTAAGATGAGGTTTAGGTTTAGGGTGAGGGTTAGGTTGAGGATGATATTAAGAGTAAAGATGAGGTTTAGGCTGAGGGTGAGGGTTAAGTTAAGGGTGAGAGTTAGGATGAGGTTTAGTGTGAGGGCTAGGTTGAGGGTTAGGCTGAGTTTTAAGCTTAGGGATAGGGTTAGGTTTAGGATTTGGGTTAGGGTGAGTGAGTGTGAGCATTAGGGTTAGTGTTAGCGTTAGGCTTAGGGATAGGGGAGGGTTAGGGTTAGGGTTTGGGTTAGAGTGAGGGTGAGGGTGAAGATTAGGGTTAGGTTTAGGGTTTGGTTTAGGGTTAGGGTTAGTGTTAGGGTTTGGGTTAGGGTTAGTGTTACGGTGAGGGTTAGGGTTAGTGTTAGGGTTAGGCTGAGGGTGATGGTGGGGGTGAGGATTAGGGTTAAGATTAGTGTTATTGTTTGGGTTAGGGTTAGAGTTACCTTGAGGTTGAGGGTGAGGGTTAGGGTTAGGGTTAGGGTGGGGTTTGGGTTAGGGTTAGGGTTAGGGTTAGGGTGAGGGTTTGGTTTAGGGGTAGATATAGGTTTAGGGGGAGGTTTAAGGTGAGGATTAGGGTTAAGGTGAGGGTTACAGTTAGGGTGAGGTTTAGGGTTAGGGTTATGTTTAAGTATAGACTTATGGTGAGTGTGAGTGTGCGGGTGAGTGTGAGGGTTAGGGATAGGTTAGGGTTAGGTTTAGGGTTAGGCTTAGGTTAAGGCTGAGGGTGAGGTTTAGGGTTAGGGTGAGGGTTAGTGTTAGGATTATGGTGAGGGTTAGAATGAGGGTAGGGTTAGGATTAGGGTTAGGGTGAGGACTAGGGTGAGGGTGATGTTTAGGATTAGGGTTAGGGTGAGGGCTATGGTGAGGGTGTGGTTTAGGGTTAGGGTTTGGCTGAGATTTAGGGTTAGGATTAGGGTTAGGTTTGGGGTGTGGATGAGGTTTCGGTTAAGGTAACGGTTAAGTTGAGGCTGAGGGTGAGGGTTAGGGTTAGGGTTAGGCATATTATTAGTTTAAGGTTTAGGGTGAGTATGAGGGTTAGGGTTAGGTTTAGTGTTAGTCTTAGGGTTACACTGAGGGTGAGGGTGAGGGTTAGGGTGAGAGTGAGTGTTCAGGTTAAGTTTAGGGTGAGGTTGAGGGAGAGGGTTAGGGTTACTTTGAGCGTGAGGTTTAGGGTGAGGGCTAGGGTGAGGGTGAGGGTTAGGGTTAGTGTTAGGGTGAGGTTTAGGTTTAGGGGGAGGATTAGGATGAGGGTTAGGGTTACGGTAAGGGTGAGGGTTAGGGTTAGGGTGAGGGTTAGGGTTAGGATTTGCCTTAGGGTGGGGGTTAGTTATAGGGTTAAATTTAGGGTAAGGGGGAGGGTTAAGTTGATGTTAAGGGTTAGGGTTAGGGTTAGTGTTAAGGTTAAAATTAGGGTGAGAGTTAGTGTTCAGGTTAAGTTTAGGGTGAGGGTGAGGGTTAGGTTGAGGGTTAGGGTTAGGGTGAGGTTTAGGATGAGGATTAGGGTGAGGATTAGTGTTAGGGTGAGGGCTAGGGTGAGGGATAGTGTGAGGGTGTGTTTTAGGGTGAGTGTTAGGATGAGGGTTAGGGTTACGGTAAGGGTGAGGGTTAGGGTTAGGGTGAGGGTTAGGGTTAAGATTAGGTTAAGGGTCAGGGTGAGGGTTAGGATTAGGGTTAGGGTTAGGGTTATTGTTAGGGTTAGGGTTAGGGTTACGGTTACTGAGAGGGTGAGGGTGAGGGTTAGGGTTAGGGGTAAGGTGAGGTTTTTTAGTTTTAGGGTTAGGGTTAGGCTTAGGGTTAGGGTGAGGTTAGGGTTAGGGTTAGTGTGAGGTTTAGTGTTAGGGTTAGGGTTAGGGTGAGGCTGAGGAGGAGCGTTAGGGTTAGGGTTAGTGTTAGAGTTAGGGTTACAGTGAGGGTTAGAGTGAGGTTGAGGGTTAGGCTTAGTGTTAGGATTAGGATTAGGGTAAGGATTAGTGTGAGTTTGAGGGTTAGGGTTAGGTTTAGGCTTAGGTTTAGGCTGATGGTGAGGATGGGGGTGAGTGTGAGGGTTAGGGTTAGGGTTTGGGTGATAGTGTTCGGGTTAAATTAAGGGTTAGGGTGAATGTTAGGGTTAGAGTTATGGTGAGCATGAGGGTTAGGGTTAGGTTGAGGATTAGGGTTAGGCTTAGGATTAGGGTGAGGGTTATGGTTAGGGTTATGGTGAGGGTTAGGATGAGATTTAGGGTTAGGATTAGGGTTAGGGTGAGGACTAGGGTGAGGGTGATGTTTACGGTTAGAGTTTGGGTGAGGTTTAGGGTTAGGGTTAGAGTTTGGGTGAGGGTTATGATGAGGGTTAGGGTTACGGTGAGGTTGAGGGTTAGGGTTAGGTTGAGGGTTAGGGTTAGGATTTGGGTTAGAGTGAGGGTTAGTTTCAGGGTTATATTTAGGGTTAGTGGGAGGGTTAGGTCAAGGGTTAGGGTTAGGTTTAGGGTTAGTGTTAGGGTATAGTTTAGGGTGAGGGTTAGGTTGAGGTTTAGGGTTAGGGTTAAGGTTAGAGTTAGGATTAGGGTTAGGGTGAGGGTTAGTTTGAGGGTTAGGGTTAGCGTTAGGGTTAGGGTGAGGGTTAGGGTTAGGGTTAGGGTTATTGTTAGTGTTATGGTTATGGTTAAATTTGCAGTGAGGGTGATTCAGAGGGTGAGGGTTATGGTTCGGGTTTGGGTTAGGGTTAGTTTTAGGGTTAGTGTTATTGTTATGGTTAGGGTTAGCGTTACTGTGAGGTTGAGATGAGGGTGAGGATTAGGGTTAAGGTGAGGTTTAATTTTAGCGTTAGGGTTAGGGTTAGGGTGAGGGTGAGGTTTAGGGATAGATTTAGATTTAGGGGGGAGGATTAGGGTGAGGTTGAGGGCTAGGTTTAGTGTTAGGTTCAGGGTGAGGGTGAGGGTTAGGTTGAGGTTTAGGGATAGGGTTAGGTTTAGGATTAGGGTTAGGGTGAATGTGAGTGTGAGGGTTAGGATGAGGGTTAGGCTTAGGCTTAGGTTTAGGCTGAGCTTGAGTGTGGGTGTAAGGATTAAGGTTAGGGAGATGATTACGGTTAGGGTTAGTGTTATTGTTAGGGTTAGGGTTATAGTTACAGTGAAGGTAAGGGTGGGGGTGAGGGTTAGCGTTAGGGTTAGGGTGGGGTTTAGGGTTAGGGTTAGGGTTAGGGTGATAGTGAGGTTTAGGATTAGATATAGGGTTAGGGGGAGGGTAAGGGTGATGGTTAGGGTTAGGGTTAGTTTTAGAGTTAGGGTGAGGGTGAAGGTTAGGTTTAGGTTTAGTGTTAGGCTAAGGGTTAGGCTGAGGGTGATGGTGAGGGAGAGGGTTAGGGTTAGGTTGAGGGTTAGGGTTAGGTTTATTGGGAGGGTTATGATGAGGGTTAGGGTCAGGATTATGGTTAGGGTGAGGGTTAGGGTTACGGAAGGGTGAGGGTTAGGGTGAGGGTGAGGGTTAGGGTTAGGATTAAGGTGATGGTGATTGTGAGGGTTAGGATTAGGGTTAGGGTTAGGGTTATTTTTAGGGTTAGGGTTAGGGTTATGGTTATGGTGAGGGTGAGGTTTAGGGTTAAGTTTAGGGAGAGGTTTTTAGTGTTAAGGTTAAGGTCAGAGTTAGGGTTAGGGTTAGGGTGAGGTTGAGGGGTAGAGTTAGGGTTAGGGTGAGGGTTGGGTGAGGGTTAGGGTTAGGGTGAGGTTTAAGTAGGGGTGATCGCAAGTTTAAAGATGAGTGTTAGGCCTAGGGTGAGGGTTATGGTAAGGATAAGGGTTAGGGTTATGGTGAGGGTGAGAGTTAGATTGAGGATTAGTGTTAGGGTTAGGGTCAGGTTTAGGGTGAGGATGAGGGTTAGGGTTAGGGTGATGTTTAGGGTGAGGATGAGGGTTAGGGTTAGGGTGAGGGCTAGGGTGAGGTTGAGGTTTAGGGTTAGTGTTAGGGTAATGTTAGGGTTAGGGTGAGGGTTATGGTTATAGTTAGGGTTAGGTTTAGTGTTAGTGTTAGGGGTAGTGTTGTGGTATGTTTAAGTTTAGGGTTAGGGTTATTATTAGGGTTAGGGTTAGGATGAGGTTTAGGTTTAGGGTTAGGGTTAGGCTTAGTGTTTCGCTGAGGGAGAGGATGAGCTCGAGGGTTAGGGTTAGGGTTATTTTTATGGTTAGGGTTTGGTCGAGGGTTAGTGTTATTGTTAGGTTTAGTGTTAGAGTTGCGGTGAGGTTGTGGGTGAGGGTGAGGGTTGGGGTTCGGGTGAGGTTTAGCGTTAGGCTTAGCGTGAGGGTGAGGTTTAGGGTTAGAGTTAGGGTTAGGGCGACGGTTAGGGTGAGGTTTAGGGTGAGGGTTAATGTTAGATTTAGGGATAGGGTGAGTGTTATGGTGAGGGTGAGGGTTAGGCTTAGGGTTTGGATTAGGAGTAGGGTAAGGTTTAGAGTTAGTGTGAGGGTTAGGGTTAGGGTTCGGGTTAGGCTTAGGGTTTCGCTGAGGGATAGGGTGAGAATGAGGGTTACGGTTAGGGTCAGGTTTAGGTTTAGGGTTAGGGTTAGGCTTAGGGTTTCGCTGAGGGAGAGGGTGAGCATGAGGGTTAGGGTTAGGGTGAGGTTTAGGAGTAGAGTTAAGGTAGTGTGAGGATTAGGGTGAGGGTTAGGGTTAAGGTGAGTGTGAGTCTTTGGGTTAGAGTTAGGGTTAGGGTGAGTTTCAGGGTGAGGGTTAGGTTTAGAGTGAGGGTTAGGGTTAGGGTTAGGATGAGAGTGATGGTTAGATTGAGGATTAGTGTTCGGTTAGTGTGAGGTTTATGGTGAGGATGAGGGTTAGGGTTAGGATGAGGGTTAGGGTTAGGATTAGGGTGAGGTTAATGGTTAGCGTGTTGGTTAGGGTTAGTGTGAGTGTTTGTGTTATGTGTAGGTTTAGTGTTAGGGTGAGGGTAAGTGTTAGGGTGAGGGTTAGTGTTATGGTGAGGGTTATGTTAAGGGTGAGGATTAGGGTTAGGCTTATTCTTAGGGTTAGGTTTAGGGTTACGGTTACGGTGAGCGGGTGAGCGTGAGTGTTAGGGTTAGGAAGAGGTTTCGGTTTAGGGTTAGGGTTAGTGTTAGGGTTAGGGTGAGAGTGAGGTTTACGGATAATGTTAGGGTTAGTGTTAGTGTTAGGGTTAGGGTTCGGGTTAGGCTTAGGCTTAGGCTTAGGCTTAAGATGAGCATGAGGGTGAGGGTTAGGGTTAGGGTTAGGGTGACGGTTAGGTTTAGGGTTAGGGTGAGGGTTACCATGAGGTTTAGGGTTAGGATTAGGGTTAGGCTAAAGGCTAGGATGAGGCTTAGGGTGAGGGTTAGGGTTAGGGATAGTGTTAGGTTTAGGATTAGGGTTAGGGTGAGGATGAGTGTGAGGGTTAGGGTTAGGGTTAGGTTAGGCTTAACGTTAGGGTGAGCGTTAGAGTTAGGGATAGTTTTAGGGTGAGGGTAAGGCTGAGGATTACTGTTAGTTTTAGGGTTAGGGTTAGGGTTATTGTTAGGGTTAGGGTTAGGGTTAGAGTTAAGGTGAAGTTGAGGGTGAGGTTGAGGGTTAGGATTAGGGTTAGATTGGGGTTTAAGGTTAGGGTTAAGGTTAATGTTAGTGTGAGGGTGAGTTTTAGGATTGGATATAGGTTTAGGGGGAGGGCTAGGGTGAGGGTTAGGGTGAGGGTCAATGTTAGGGTTAGAGTGAGGGTGAGGGTTAGGTTGAAGTTTAGGGTTAGGTTAGGGTTAGGATCAGTGTGATGGTTAGTGTTAGTGTTAGGGTTAGTTTTAGGGTGAGGGTAAGTGTTAGGGTGATGGTTTGGGTTAGGGTGAGGTTTATGGTTAGGGTGAGGGTTAGGATTAGTGTTAGGGCTACTGTTAGGTTTAGGTTTAGGGTTTGGGTTGCGGTTAGGGTGAGGGTGAAGGTCAGGTTTATGTTTAGTGTGAGGTTTAGGGTTTGGGTGAGGGTCAGAGTTAGGTTTTGGGTGAGGGTGAGGTTTAGGGTTAGACTTAGGGTTAGCGGGAGGTTTAGGTTGAGGATTAGGGTTAGGGTTAGTTTTAGGGTTAGGTTTAGGTTGAGAGTTAGGGAGCGAGTTAGGGTTATGGATAGGGTTAGGAATAGGGTTAGGGTGAGGGTGAGGTTTAGATTTAGATTTAGGTTTAGGGGTAGGGTTATTTCGAGGGTTAGGATTAGGGTTAGTGTTAGGGTTAAGGTTAGGGTGAGGGTTAGGTTGAGGCTTAGGTTTAGGGTTAGTGTTAGGGTTCGGATAAGGCTTAGGGTGAGGGTGAGTGTGAGGGTTAGGGTAAGGGTTAGGCTTAGGCTTAGGCTTAGGCTGAGGGTGAGTTTGGGTGATGATTAGGGTTAGGGTGATGGTTAGGGTTTGGGTTACGGTGAGGAATAGAATATGGTTTATGGTTCGGAATAGGGTTAGGGTGAGGGCTAGGGTGAGGGTGAGGGTTAGGGTTAGGGTTAGGATGAGGGCTAGGGTGAGGGTTAGGTTGAGGTTTAGGGTTAGTGATAGGGTTAGGTTTAGGATTAGGGTTAGGGTAAGGGTGAGGATGAGGGTTAGGGTTAGGTTTAGGTTTAGGCTTACGGTTAGGGTGAGGGTTAGGTTTATAGTTTGGTTTAGGGTGAGGGTGAGGCTGAGGATTAGGGTTAGGTTTAGGGTTAGGTTTAGGGTTAGGGTTAGGGTTAGGGTTACATTGAGGGTTAGGGTTAGGGTTAGGCTTAGGGTTAGGCTGAGGGTGAGGGTGGGGGTGAGGATTAGGGTTAGGTTTAGTTTTAGGTTTATCGTTAGTGCTATGGTTAGGGTTAAGTTTGCCGAGAAGGTGAGGCTGAGGATGAGGGTTATGGTTAGGTTTAGGGTTAGGGTTAGTGTTATTGTTAGGGTTAGGGTTAGAGTTACCGTTAGGTTGAGGGTGAGGGTGAGGGTTAGGGTAGGGTGAGGTTTAGGGTTAGGTTTAAGGGTTAGGGTTAGGTTTAGGGTTAGGGTATGGGTGAGGTTTAGGGTTAGAGTTAGGGTTAGGGGGAGGCTTAAGGTGAAGTTTAGGGTTAGGGTTAGTGTTAATGTCAGGGTGAGGTTGAGGGTTAGGTTGAGGTTTAGGGATAGAGTTAGGTTTAGGTTTGGGGTTTGGTTGAGGGTGAGTGTGAGGGATAGGGTCAGGGTTAGGTTTAGACATAGGGTTACGCTGAGACTTAGGGTTAGGCTGAGGGTGAGGGTTAGGTTTAGGATTGGGGTTAGGTTGATGGTTAGGGTTAGGGTTAGTGTTATTTTTAGGGTAAGGGTGAGGGTGAGGGTCAGGTTGAGGTTTAGGGTTAGGGTTAGGGTTAGAGTTAGTGTGAGGGTTAGTGTTAGGTTTAGGTTTAGTGTTAGGGTGAGGGTAAGTGTTATGGTGAGGCTTTGGGTTATGTTGAGGGTTATTGTTAGGCTGAGGGTTAGGGATATGTTTATTGTTAGGGTTAGGGTTACGGTTACAGTTTCGGTGAGGGTGAGGGTTAGGTTTAGGTTTAGGATGAGGTTTAGGGTTAGGGTTAGGGTTAGGGTGAGGTTTAGGGTAAAGGTTCGGTTTATGGTTAGGGTGAGGCTTATATTGCGGATTAATGTTAGGTTTAGTGTGAGGTTTAGGGTGAGGATGAGTATTAGGGTTAGGCTGAGGGTGAGTGTTAAGATAAGGGTGAGGGTTCGGGTTAGGGTGAGGGTTAGGGTAAGGTTTTGGGTTATGGTTAGGGTGAGGGTTAGATTGAGGATTAGGGTTATGGTTAGTGTTAGGTTTAGGGTGAGGATGAGGATTAGGGTTAGGGTGAGGGTGAGGGTTAGAATTAGCGTTAGGGTGAAGGTCAGGGTTAGGGTTAGGGTTAGGGTTAGAGTGAGGTTTAAGATTAGGGTGAGGGCTAGGGTTAGTGTGAGTGTTAGTGTTAGGGTTAGGGTTAGTGTTAGGGTGAGGGTAAGTTTTAGGTTGAGGGTTAGGTTTAGGGTGAGGGTTATTGTTAGGTTTAGGGTTAGGGTTTCGTGTACTGTGAGGGTGAGGGTGATGGTTAGGGTTAGGGTGAGCTTAAGTGTTAGGGTTATGGTTAGAATTAGGGTTAGTGTGAGGGTGAGGTTTAGCGGTAGAGTTATGTTTAGGGTGAGGTTTAGGGTGAGGTTTAGGGTCAGGGTGAAGTTTAGGGTGGGGGTGAAGGTAAGGGTAAAGGTGAGTGTTAGGCCAAGGGTGAGGGTTACGGTAAGGGTGAGGGTTAGTGTTAGAGTGAGGGTTAGGGTCAGTGTTAGGGTGAGGGTCAGGGTTAGATTGAGGATTAGTGTTAGGGTTAGTGTGAGGTTTAGGGTGAGGATGAGGGTTAGGCTTAGGGTGAGGGCTAGGAAGAGGGTTAGGGTTATGGTTAGTGTTATGGTGAGGTTTAGGGTTAGGGTGATCTTAGGGTTAGTGTGAGGGTTAGTGTTAGGGTTAGGGTGTGTGTTAGGGTTAGGGTTATTGTTAGGGTTAGGGTTAGGGTTACAGTTACGGTGAAGTTAAGGGTGAGGTTTAGGGTTGGGGTTAGGATGAGGTTTAGGTTTAGGTTTTGGGTTAGAGTTAGGGTTAGGGCTAGGGTGAGGTTGAGGTTTAGGGTTGGGGTTAGGATGAGGTTTAGGTTTAGGCTTTGGTTTTGAGTTATGGTTAGGGTTAGGGTGAGGGTGAGCTTTAGGGTTAGAGTTAGGATTAGTGTTAGGGTTAGGTTTAGGGTGAGGGTTAGGTTTAGGCTTAGGGTGAGGGTTAGGATGAGGTTTAGGGTTAGGATTAGTGTTAGGGTGAGGGCTATGGTGAGTGTTAGGGTGAGGGTTAGGGTTAAGGATAGGGTTATGTTTAGGATTAGGGTTAGGGTGAGTGTGAGTGTGAGTTTTAGGTTTAGGGTTAGGTTTAGACTTTTGGTTAGGGTGACGGTTAGGGCTAGGGTTTGGGTTCGGGTGAGGGTGTGGCTGATTATTAGGGTTAGGCTTAAGGTTAGGGTTAGGGTTAGGTTTAGGTTTATGGTGAGTGTTAGGGTTAGGCCTAGGTTAGGCTTAGGGTTAGGCTGAGGGTGAGGGTGGGGGTGAGGATTACTTTTAGGGATAGTGTTAAAATTCGGGTTATTGTTAGTGTTTTGGTTTGGGTTAAGTTTGTGGTGAGGGTGAGGCTGTTGTTGAGGGTTAAGTTTAGGGTTAGGTTTAGTGTGAGGTTTAGTGTTTGGGTTAGTTTTAGGGTTAGGGTGAGGGTTAGGGTTAGGGTTACTGTATGGGTGAGGGTTAGGGTTAGGTTGAGGGTTAGGGGTAGGGTTAGGCTTAGGGTTAGTTTGGGGGTGAGGAATAGGTTTTGGGTCATGGTTAGTGTTTCGGTTAGGATGAGGGTTAGGATAAGGATTAGGGTTAGGATTAGGTTTATGGTGAGGGCTAGGGTGAGGGTGAGGATTAGGGTTAGTCTCAGGCTTAGGCTTAGGGTTAGGCTGAGGGTGAGGGTGAGGGTGAGGGTTAGTGTTAGGTTGATGGATAGGATTAGGGTTAGGGTGAGTGTTAGGATGAGGGTTAGGGTTAGGGTGAGTGTTATGGTGAGCGTGATGGTAAGAGTTAAGCTGAGGGTTAGGCTGAGTGTGAGTGTTCCCCTCAGGGTGAGGGTTAATATTAGTGTGAGGGTTAGGATAAGGGTTATGTTGAGGGTTAGGGTGAGGGTGAGGGTTATATTGAGGATTATGGTTATGTTTAGTGTGAGGTTTAGGGTGAGGATGAGGGTTAGGGTTAGGGTGAGGGTTACGGTTTGAATTAGGGTTAGGTGAGGGCTAGGGTGAGGGTGATGGTTAGGGGTAGGGTGAGGTTTAGGGTTAGGGTGAGAGTTAGGGTTACTGTTAGGGTTAGTGTTAGAGTTAGGGTTACGGTAAGCTTGAGGGTAAGTGTTAGGGTGAGTGTTAGATTTAGGGTGAGGTTCATGGTTAGGGTGAGGGTTAGATTTAGTTTTAGGGTTATTGTTAGGTTTCGGGTTAGGGTTACAGTGAGGGTGAGGGTGAGGGTTATGGTTAGGGTGAGGTTTAGGGTTAGGGTTATGGTTTGAATTAGGGTTAGGTTGAGTGTGAGGTTTAGGTTTAGAATTAGGGTTAGGGTGAGGCTGAGGCTGAGGGTGTGGGTTAGGGTAAGGATTAGGTTTATGGTTAGGCTTAGTTTTATTGTAAGGGTTAGGGTTATGGTTACGGTTAAGGTAAGGGTTAGGGTTAAGGTGTAGGTTAGGGTGAGCGTTAGGTTTAGGTTTAGGGTGAGGGTTAGGTGAGGGTGAGGGTTAAGGTTAGGTTGAGGGTTAGGTTTAGGGTGAGGGTTAGGGTTAGGATTAGGGTTAGGCTGAGGGCTAGGGTGAGGTTTAGGTTTAGTTTCAGGTTTAGTGTTAGGGTTAGGCTTAGTGTTAGGTTGAGGGTAAAGATTAGGTTGAGGGTTAGGGATAGGTTTAGGTTTAGGGTGATGTTAAGGGTGAGAGTGAGGGTTAGGGTCAGGGTGAGTGTTAGGGTTAGCATTATCGTTAGGGTGAGGGTTATTGTGAGGGTTAGGGTAAGGTTAGGGTGAGAATTAGGGTTAGGGTGAGGGTTAGGTAGAGTGTGAGGGTAAGGGTAAGTGTGAGGGTTAGGGTGAGTGTAAGGATTATGGTAAGGGTGTGGGTTAGGGTGAGGGTTAGGTTTAGGTTTACAGTAAGGGTGAGGGTTAGGGTGAGTGTTAGGTTTGGGGTTAGGGTTAGGCTGACGGTGAGATTGAGGTTTGGAATCAGGGTGAGGGTTAGGTTTAGGGTGAGGGTTAGGATTAGGATTAGGGTTAGGGTGAGGGCTAGGGTGAGGGTGAGGGTTAGTGTTAGGGATAGGGTTAGGGTGAGGGTTAGGGTTAGGCTGAGGATTAGGGTTAGTGTAACGCTTAGTTTTAGTGTTAGGGTTAGTGTTAGGGTGAGCATAAATTTTAGGGTTAGGATTAGGGTTAAGTTGAGGGTGAGGGTTAGGTTAAGGGTGATGGCTAGGGTTAGGGTGTGGGTGAAGGTGAGGGTTAGGATAAGGGTTAGGGTTAGGGTTATTTTTTTGGTGTAGGGTTAGGTTTATGGTTACGTTGAGGGTGAGGTTGAGGGTGAGGGTTAGGGTTAGGGTGATGTTTAGGGTTTGGGTTAGGTTTAGGTTTAGGGTTAGGATGAGATTTATGGTGAGGGGTAGGGTTAAGGTTAGGTTTAGGGTAAGGATTTGTGTGAAAGTTAGGATTAGGGTGAGGGTTAGGTTGAGGATTAAGGTTTGGATTAGGGTTAGGGTGAGAGTGAGTGTTAGGCTGAGTTTAAGGGTTAGCTTAGGGTTAGGGTTATGGTGAGGGTTAGTGTGAGGGTAAGGGTTAGGTTGAGGGTTAGGCTTAGTGTGAGGTTTAGGGTGAGGTTGAGAGTTAGGGTTAGGGTTAGGGTGAGGTTTAGGGTGAGGGTGAGTGTTAGGGTTAGCATTAGGGTTAGGGTGAGTTTTAGTGTGAGTGTTTTGGTTAGGTTAGGGTGAGGTTTTGGGTTAGTGTGAGGGTTAGGGTCAGGGTAAGGTCAGGGTAAGGGTGAGGTTTTTGGTGAGGGTGAGGGTTACGGAAAGGGAGATGTTTAGGGTTAGGTTGAGGATTAGGGTTAGGGTTAGGAAAAGGGTTAGTGTGAGGGGTAAGGTGAGGGTGAGGATTAGGATTAGGGTTAGGTTTAGGTTGAGGGTGACATTTAGACTGAGGGTTAGGGTTAGTGTAGGGTTGGTATTAGGGTTAGGCTTAGTGTTAGGGTGAGGTTAAGGATTACGGTGAGGGTTAGGTTTAGGGTGTGCGTTAGGTTTAGGGTGAGGGTTAGGGTTAGGGTTAGGGTAAGGGTAAGGGTTAGGTTTAGGCCTAGTTTTAGGGTTATTCAGGGTTTTGGTGAGGTTTAGGGTTGGGGATAGTGTAAGGGTTAGGGTTAGGGTTAGTTTGAGGATTAGGTTGAGGGTTAGCATGAGGGTTAGGGTTAGTGTGAGGGTTAGGGTTAGGCTGAGGGTGAGGGTGAGGGTGAGAGATAGGGTTAGGGTTAGTGTTAGGGTTAGAGTTATGATGAGGGTGAGAGTTAGGGTTAGGATTAGGGTTAGGGAGAGGTTTGGGGTTAGGTTTACGGTTAGGATGAGTTTTAGGGTGAGGGGTAAGTTTAGGTTTAGGGTTAAGTTTAGGTTAGGGTGAGGGTGAGGATAAAGTTTAGGCTGAGGGTTAGGGTGAGGGTTAGGGTTAGGAATAGGGTGAGGGATAGGGTGACTGTTAGCTTGAGGGTTAGGTTTAGGGTTAAGATTAAGGTTTCGGGTGAGGGTTAGGGTTCAGTTTAGGGGTAGGTTAAGGGTTTCGTGTTTGGGTTAGGGTTAGGGTTAGGGTGAGGTTTAAGGTGAAGGTGAGGGTTAGGGTTAGGTTTAGGTTTATGTTGTGTTTAAGTGATATCATGAGGTTTAGGGTGAGTGTTAGAGTTATAAATAGGTTTTGGGTGAGGGTGAGGGCGAGGGTTAGGGTTAGGGTTAGGGTGAGTTTTAGGGTTAGGGTTGAGGGTTAGGGTTAGGGTTAGCGTGAGGGTGAGGGAGACGGTGAGAGTTAGGGATAGTGTTAGGTTGAGGGTTAGGTTTAGTGTGAGGTTTATGATGAGGATGAGGTTAAGGGTTAGGGTGAGGGTTAAGGTAAAGTTGAGGGTTAGGTTTAGGGTTAGTATTAGGATGAGGGTTAGGGTGAGGGTTAGGGTTAGGTTTAGGGTTAGGGTGAGTGTGAGGGTTAGGGTTAGGTTTAGGGTGTGGGGGAGGGTTAGGGTAAGGGTTAGGGTGAGGGCTAGGGTGCGTATTAGGGTTAGGGTGAGGTTTAGGGTTAGGGTTAGGGTTACTTTGAGGTTGGTGTGAAGGTGAAGTTTAGGGTGAGGGATAGGATTAGGTTGAAGGTTAGGGTTAGCCTTAGGGTGAGGGTTAGGGTTAGTTTGAGTTTGAGGTTTGGGGTGAGGGGTAGGTTTAGGTTTAGGGTTAGGGTTAGGTTTAGTGAGACGGTTACGGTTAGGGTTAGGGTGAGTGTGAGGTTAAGGGTTATGGTGAGGGTTATGATGAGGTTGATCGTTAGGGTTAGGATTAGGGGTGGGGTTAGGGTAACTCTGAGCATGAGCGTGTGGGTGCGGTCAGGTTTACGGTTAGGGTTACGTTTAGGGTGAGGGCTAGGGTGAGGGTGAGGGTTAATGTGAAGGTGAGGGTGAGGGTCTTTGTTAGATAATCATTAGGGTTAGGGTGAGGATTAGGTGAGAGTGAGGGTGAGGGTGAGGGTGATCTTTCGGTTTAGGGTGTGGGTGAGTGAGGGTTAGGGTGAGGGTTCAGGTGATGGTGAGAGTTAGGGTAAGGTTGAGAGTTAGGGTTAGGTTTAGTGTTAGAGTTAGGTTTAGGGTTAGAGTTAAGGTGAGGGTTCGGGTGATGGGTACTGTTAAGGTTAGGGTGATCATTAGGTTTAATGTGATGGTTAGGGTTAGGGTGAGGATAAAGTAAGGGTGACGGTAAGGGTGAGGGTGAGGGTTAGGGTTACTGTTAGGGTGAGGGTTAGGCTTAGCTTTAGTGTTAATGTGAGGGTGAGGGTGAGGTTTAGTGTTAGGCTTAGGGTTAAGGTGAGGTTGAGGGTGAGGATGAGGTTTAGCTTGAGGGTTAGGGTTAGGGTGAGGGCTAGGTTTAGGGTTAGGGTTATTGTTAGGGTTAGGTTTAGGGTGAGGGTGAGGATGAGGGTGAGGGTGAGGGTGTGGGTTAGTGTTAGGGTTAGGTTTAGGGTGAGGGTGAGGGTGAGGGTTAGAGTTAGGGTGAGGAGTACGGATAAAGTTACGGTGAGGGTTAGGGTTAGTGTGAAGGTTAGGGTTAGGGTTCGGGATAGGGTGAGGGTTAGGTTGAGGGTTAGGGTTTGGATTCGGGTTAGGGTGAGAGTGTGGATTAGGGTGAGGTTAAGGGTTAGCTTAGGGTTAGGGTGAGGGTGAGGGTTAGGGTGTGGGTAAGGGTTAGGGTGAGAGTTAGGCTTAGGGTGGGGTTTAGGGTGACATTGAGGGTTAGGGTTAGGGTGAGGTTAAGGTTTAAGGTGAGGTTTAGGGTGAGGGTGAATGTTAGGGTTAGCATTAGGGTTAGGGTGAGGTTTAGTGTGAGTGTTTTGGTTAGGTTAGGTTGAGGTTTTGGGTTAGTGTGAGGGTAAGGGTGAGGGAAAGGTAAGGGTAAGGGGGAGGTTTTTGGTGAAAGTGAGGGTTACAGAAAGGGAGAGGGTTAGGGTTAGGCTGAGGGTTAGGTTTAGGAAAAGAGTTAGTGTGAGGGATAAGTGAGGGTGAGGATTAGGGTGAGGGTTAGGTTTAGGTTGAGGGTTAGCTTTAGGCTGAGCGTTAGGGTTAGTGTGAGGGTTGGTGTTAGGGTTAGGCTTAGTGATAGGGTCAGGGTAAGGTTTAGGGTGAGGGTTAGATTTAGGGTGAGGGTTTGGGTTAGCGTTAGGGTAAGGGTAAGGGTTAGGATTAGGTCTAGGTTTAGGGTTATTGAGGTTTAGCGTTAGTTTTAGTTTAAGGGTTAGGGTTATGGTTAGTGTGAGGATTAGGTTGAGGGTTATCGTGAGGGTTAGGGTTAGTGTGAGGTTTAGGGTTAGGCTGAGGGTGAAGGTGATTGTGAGAGTTAGGGTTAGGGTTAGGGTTAGAGTTATGATGAGGGTGAGGGTTAGGTTTAGGATTAGTGTTAGTGAGAGGTTTTGGGTTAGGTTAAGTGTTAGGATGAGGGTTAGGGTGAGGGCTAAGGTTAGGTTTAGGTTGAGGTTAGATTTATTGTGAGGTTTAGCATTAGGGTTAGGGTTAGGGTGACGGTGAGGATAAGGTTTAGGGTGAGGGTTAGGGTGACGATTAGGGTTAGGGATAGGGTTAGGGTTAGGGTGACTGTTAGCTTGAGGGTTAGGGTTAGGGTTAGGGTTAAGGTTTCTGGTCAGGGTTAGGGTTCAGTTTAGGTTTAGGTTAAGGGTTTCGTGTTTGGGTTAGGGTTAGGGTTAGGGTGAGGTTTAGGGTGAGGGTGAGGGTTAGGTTTAGGTTTATGGTGTGGGTAAGTGATAGTGTGAAGGTTAGGGTTAGTGTTAGTGTTAGCAGTAGGGTTGGGGTGAGGATGAGGGTTAGGGTTAGGGTTAGCGTGTTTTAGGGTTAGGGTGAGGGTTAGGGTTAGGGTGAGTGTTAAGGTTAATGTGAGGGTTAGGTTTAGGGTGAGGATAAAGTAAGGGTGAGGGTTAGGGTGAGGGTGAGGGTTAGGGTTACTGTTAGGGTGAGGTTTAGTTTTAGGTTTAGTGTTAAGGTGACGGTAAGTGTGAGGGTTAGGGTTAGGCTTAGGGATAAGTTGAGGTTGAGGGTGAGGGGCAGGTCTAGCCGTGAGGGTTAAGGTTAGGGTGAGGGTTAGGTTTAAGGTTAGGGTTAGGGTTATTGTTAGGGTAAGGGTTAGGGAGAAGATGAGGATAAGGGTGAGTGTGAAGTTTAGGGTTAGGGTGAGCCTGTGGGTGAGGGTGAGGGTGAGGGTTAGGGTGAGGGTTAGGTTAATGGTTGGGGTGAGGCTTAGGTTTAGGGTGATGTTTAGGGTGAGGGTGAGTGTAAGGGTGAGGGTGAGGGTTTGGTTGAGCGTTTGGATTAGGGTTAGGGTGAGGTTGAGTGTTAGGTTGAGTGTTAGGGTTAGGTTTAGGGTGAGGGTGAGTGTGAGGGTTAGGTTTAGGGTTAATGTTAGGCTTAGGTTAACTTGAGGGTGAGGGAGAGTGTGAGGGTTAGGGTTAGGGTGATTGTGAGGGTTAGGTTTAGGGTTAGTGTGAGGTGTAAGGTAAGGGTTAGGGTTAGAATTAAGGTTAGCGTTAGAATTAGAGTTCGGGTTAGGCTGAGTGTGAGTGTGAGGGTTAGGGTTAGGGTTAGGCTTATGCTTAGGTTTAGGCTGAAGGTGAGGGTGAGGGTAAGACTGAGAGTTAAGGTGTGTGTTAGGGTTAGGTTTAATGTAAGGGTTAGGGTGAAAGTGAGTGTTAGGGTGCGGTTGAGGGTTAATGTTACGCTTAGAGTTAGGGTCAGGGTTAGGTTAAGGGTTAGCTTGAAACTTAGGATGATGGGTAGAGTTAGGGTTAGGGTGAGGTTTAGGGTTACTTTGAGGGTTAGGGTTAAGGATAGGGTGAGGGTTAGGATTAGGGTTAGGGTGAGGGTAAGGTTTAGGGTGAGGGTTAGTGTGAGTGTCAGGGTTAGGGTTAGGGCTAGTGTTAGGGTGAGGGTGAGGTTTAGGTTTACTGTTAGGGTTTGGGATAGGGTTAGGTTCAGGGTTCGGGAGACGGTTAGGATGAGGATTAGGATGAGGGTTAGGGTTAGTGTTAAAGGTTAGGGTGAGGGTTAGGGTCAGGGTGAGGGTTAGGGTGAGTGTGAGGGTTAGAGTTAGCATTAGGTTTAGGGTGAGGTTTAGGGTGAGGTATAGGGTTAGGTTTAGGTTTAGGGTGAATGCTAGGGTGTCGGTGAGGGTTAGGTTTAGGGTGAAGGTGAGGGTTAGGTTTAGGGTTAAGCTGAGGGTTTGGGTGAGGTATAGGGTTAGGAGTAGTGTTAGGTTTAGAGTTAGGTGACTGATAGGTTTAGGTTTAGGGTGAGGGTTAGGGTGAGGATGAAGGTAAGTGTTAGGGTCAGGGTGAGGATTTGGGAAAGTATGAGGTTTAGGGTTTGGGTGAGGGTTAGGGTTGGGTGAGTGTTAGGGTGACAGTGAGGGTTAGGGTTAGGGTTGGGTTTAGGGTTAGGGTGAGGGGGAGGGTGAGGGGTAGGGTTAGGGTTAGGGTGAGGGATAGGGTTAGTGTGAGGGTTAGGGTTAGGGTGAGGTTTAGGTTTACATTGAGGGTTCATGTTAGGTTTAGGCTTAGTGTTAGGGTGAGGGTAAGTTTTAGGTTGAGGGTTAGGTTTAGGGTGAGGTTTAGGGTTAGTATGAGGGTTAGGGCTAGATTGAGGTTAAGGGTGGGGGTTAGGGTTAGGGTGATGTTTAGGGTGAGGGTGAGTGTTAGGGTGAGGGTGAAGGTTCACTTGAGGGTTTGGGTTAAGGTTAGGGTGAGGTTGAGGGAGAGGGTGAGACTTAGGGTTAGGTTTAGTGTGATAATGTTAGGTTTAGGGATAATGTTAGGCTTAGGTATAGGGTTAGGCTGAGGGTGACTGTGAGCATGATGGTTAGGGTTAGGGTGAGGCTTAGGGTTAGGGTGAGGGTTAGCGTTAGGGTTAGGGTTAGGTTTAGGTTGGAGGTTAGGTTTAGGGTGAGGGTTAGCGTTAGGGGTAGGGTTAGGTTGAGAGGGAGGGTGAGGTTTAGGTTTAGGATTAGGTTTAGGATGAGCCTGTGGGTCAGGGCGAAGTTTAGGGTTAGGGTGAGGGTTAGGCTAAGGTTTAGGGTGAGGGTTAGTTTTAGGTTGATGTTTAGGTTGAGGGTTTGGGTTAGGGTTAGGGTGAGTGAGAGGGTTAGGATTAGTGTTTGGGTTAGGTTTAAGGTGAGGGTGAGTGTGAGCGTTAGGTTTAGGGTTATTGGTAGGCTTAGTTTTAAGCTGAGGGTGAGGGTGAGTGTGAGGGTTAGGGTTATTTTGAGTGTGAGCATTAGGGTTAGGTTTTGGGTGAGGTTGAGAATGAGAGTTATGTTGAGGGTTAGGGTTTGGGTTAGGGTGAGGGTTAGATGAGGTTGAGGGTTAGGGTTAGGGTGTGGGTTAGGGTTAGGGTGTGGGTGAGGGTTAGCGTTAGGGTGAGCGTTAGGGTTTGAGTGCGGATTAGGGTGAGGGTTAGGGTTAGGGTGATGTTTAGGGTGAGGTTGAGGGTTGGTTTTAGGATTTGCGTTAGGTTTAGTGTGAGGTTGAGGGTGAGGGTGAGGCTTAGGGTTAGAGTTAGGGTGAGGGTGACTGTGAGGGTTAGGGTTAGGGTTAGGCTTTAGGCTAAGTGTTAGGCTGAGGTTGAGGGTGAGGGTGATGGTTAGGGTTATGGTGAGAGTTAGGGTTAGGGTTAGGGTGAGGGAAAGAGATAGTGTGGGGGTTAGGGTTAGGGTGAGCCTTAGGGTTACTGTGAGGGTTCATGTTAGGTTTAGGCTTAGTGTTAGGATGAGGGTAAGTGTTAGGTTGAGTGTTAGGTTTAGGGTGAGGTTTAGGGTTAGTATGAGGGTTAGGGCTCGTGTGAGGGTAAGGTTCAGGGTTAGGGTTAGGGTGATGTTTAAGGTGAGGGTGAGGGTTAGGGTGAGGGTGAGGGTGAGGATTCAGTTGAGGGTTTAGGTTAGGGTTAGGGTTTGGTTGAGACTTAGGTTTAGGTTTAGGGTCAGGGTGAGTTTGAGGTTTAGGGTTAGGGTTAGGCTTAGGTTTAGGGTTAGGCTGAGTCTGACTGTGAGCTTCAGGGTTAGGGTTACGGTGAGCATTAGTGTTAGGCTTAGGGTGAGGGTAAGGGTTGGGGTGAGTGTTAGGGTTTGGGTGAGGGTTAGCGTTAGGTTTAGGGTTTGGGTTAGGTTAGAGGTTAGTGTTAGAGTGAGGGTTAGCATCAGGGGTAGGGTTAGGTTGAGGGAAAGGTGAGGGTTTGGGTTAGGATTAGGTTTAAAGTGAGCCTGAGTGTGAGGGTCAGGGTGAGGGTTAGGGTTAGGGTGAGGGTTAGGCTAAGGGTTAGGGTGAGTGTTAGGTTTAGGGTGATGTTTAGGTTGAGGGTGAGGGTTAGAGTTAGGGTGAGGGTTAGGCTTAGGTTGAGGGTTTGGGTTAGGGTTAGGTTGAGGGTGAGGGTGAGTGAGAGGGTTAAGTTTAGGGTTAGGATTAGGTTTAGGGTGAGGGTGAGTGTGGGAGTTAGGGTTAGGTTTATTGTTAGGCTTAGGTTTAAGCTGAGGGTGAGTGTGATTGTCAGGGTTAGGGTTATGTTGAGTGAGAGCACTAGGGTTAGTTTTAGGGTGAGGTTGTGGTTGAGGGTTAGGGCGAGGGTTAGGGTTTGGGTTAGGGTGAGGGTTAGATGAGGGTGAGGGTTAGGGTTAGGGTGAGGGTGAGGGTTAGGTTGAGGGTGAGGGTTAGGGTTAGGGTTAATGATAGGGTGATATTTAGGGTGAGGGTTAGTGTGAGAGTTAGTGTTAGTTTTAGGCTTAGTGTTAGAGTGAGTGTAAGGGTTAGGTTTAGGGTTAGGGTTAGCGATAGGTTGAGGGTTGGGATAACGGTTAGGGTGAGGGTAAGGTTTACCGTGAGGGTTATGGTGAGTGTGAGTGTTAGGGTTAGGGATAGGGTTAGAGTGAGGGTGAGGTTTAGGGTTATGGTAAGGGTTATGGTTAGGGTTAGGTTAAGGGTTAGGGAGAGGGTGAGGATGAGGGTTAGGTTGAGGGTTCGGGTTAGGGTTCGTGTTAGGGTTATTGTGAGGGTGGGTGTGAGGGTGAGAGTGAAGGTTAGGGTTAGATTTAGGATAAGGGTGAGGATTAGGGTTAGGACTAGGGTTAGGTTTATGTTTAGGCTGAGGATGAGTCTGAGGGTGTGGGTGAGGATTAGGGTTAGGTTGAGTGTTAGAGTTAAGGTTAGGGTGAGGGTTTGGGTTAGTGTTCAGTTTAGGATGAGAATTAGTTTGAGGGGTACAGTTACGGTTAGAATGAGCGTTAGGTTTAGCGTTAGGGTTAGGGATAGGGTTGGTTTACGGTGAGGTTTAGGATAAAGGTTAGGGTTAGGTTTAGGTTTTTAGTGAGGGTTAGGGTGCAGGTTATGGTTAGAGTTAGGGTTAGGGTGAGGGTTCGGGTCAGGGTGAGGGTTATTGTTAGGGTTAGATTTATGGTGAGAGTAAGGGTTAGCGTGAGGTTAAGGGTGAGTGTGAGGGTTGGAGTTAGCATTAGGGTTAGGGTGAGGTTTAGGGTGAGGGTTAGGGTTAGGTTTAGGGTTAGGGTGAGGTGAGGGTGAGGGTGATTGTGAGGTTTATGGTTAGGGTGAGAGATAGGTTTAGCGTGAGGATTAGGGTTAGGGTTAGGGTGAGGGTTAGCATGAGGGTGACAGTGAGGCTTAGGTTTTGGGTGAGGGTGAGTGTGAGGGTTAGGCTAAGGGTTAGGGTTAGGGTTAGTGTGAGGGCGAAGTTGAGGGTTAGTGTTAAGAATCGCGTTAGGTTTAAAGTTTGGATGAGGGTGAGCGTGACGGTGAGAGTGACGGTTAGGGTTAGGGTTAGGGTGAGGTTTAGGGTTAGTGTGAGGGTTAGGGTGAGCGTAAGGCTAAAAGTTAGGGAGAGGGTGAGGGTTAGGTTTAGGGTTCGGGTGAGGTTTAGGGTGAGGTTTAGGGTTAGGGTTATGGTTAGTGTTAAGGTGAGGGTGAGGGTGAGGGTTAGTGTGAGGGTTAGTGTTAGGGTGAGGGTTATTGTGAGTGTTACAGTTAAGGTGAGGTTGCGGGTTAGGTGAGGTTTAGCATTAGGGTCAGGGTTAGGATATGAGTTAGGGTGATGGTAAGTGTTGGGGGGAGGGTTAGGGTTAGGGTTAGGTTTAGGGTGAGGTTTAGGGGTAGTGTTAGGGTTAGGGTTAGGGAGAGTTTGAGGGTTAGGTTGAGGGTTAGTGTGAGGGTGAGTGTTAGTGTTAGCATTAGGGATAGTGTGAGGGTAAGGGTGAGTGTTAGGGTTAGGTTAGGGTCAGGGTTAGGTTTAGGGTGAGGGTTAGGGTTGGGTTAGGGTGAGGGCTAGATGTGGGTTAGGGTTAGGGTTAGGTTGAGGGTTAGGTTTAGGGTGAGGGTTATGGTTAGGATTAGGGTTAGGGTGAGGGCTAGGGTGAGGGTGAGGGTTAGGGTTAGGGTGAGGCTTAGGGTTAGGTTGAGGGTTAGGTTTAGTGTGAGGGTTAGTGTGAGGGTAAGGTTAAAGGTTAGGGTGAGGTTGAGTGTTAGAGTTATGGTTAGGGTGAGGGTTAGGGTGAGGTTTAGGTTTATGTTTATGGTTAGGGTTAGCATGAGGGTGAGCGTGAGTGTGACATGAGGCTTAGGGTGAGTGTGAGGGTGAGTGTGAGCGTTAGGCTTAGGGTTAGTGTGAGGGTGAAGGTGAATGTTAGTGTTAGGAGTAGGGTTAGGTTTACATTTAGGCTGAGGGTGATCGTCAGGGTGAGGGTGACTGTTAGGTCTAGGGTTAGGTTGAGGTTTAGGGTTACTGTGAGGGTTAGGGTGAGGGTAAGGTTAAAGATTAGGGTGAGGGTTAGGCTTAGGGTTAGGGTGAGGGTTAGGTTGAGGATGAGGGTGAGTGTTAGAGTGAGTGGTAGGGTGAGGTGTAGGGTTAGGGTTAGGGTTAGGGTGAGGGTTAGGGTTAGCGTGAGGCTTAGGGTTAGGGTGAGGTTTAGAGTTACTGTGAGGGTTCATATTAGGTTTATGCTTAGTGTTAGGGTGAGGGTAAGGGGTAGGTTGAGGGTTAGGTTTAGGGTGAGGTTTAGGGTTAGAATGAGGGTTAGGGCTATGGTGAGGTTTAGGGTGAGCGTTCGGGTTGGGTGATGTTTAGGGTGTGGGTGAGGGTTAGGGTGAGTGTGAGAGTGAGGGTGAGTGTTCAGTTGAAGGTTTGAGTTAGGGTTAGGGCGAGGTTGATGATGAGGGTGAGACTTAGGGTTAGGTTTAGTGTGAGGGTGAATGTGAGGGTTAGCGATAGGGTTAGGCTTAGGTTTAGAGTTATGCTGAGGGTGACTGTGAGCGTGAGGGTTATGGTTAGGGTGAGGGTTAGTGTTAGGGTGAAGGTAAGGGTTGGGGTGAGTGTTAGGGGTCGGGTGAGGGTTATCGTTAGGTTTAGGGTGAGGGTTAGGGTTAGGTTGGAGGTTAGGGTTAGGGTGAGGCTTAGCGTTAGGGTTAGGGTTAGGGTTAGGTTGGAGGTTAGGGTTAGGATGTGGGTTAGCATTAGGGGTAGGGGTAGGGGTAGGTTGAGGGTGAGGTTGAGGGTTAGGGTTAGGATTAGGTTTAGGGTGAGGCTGAGGGTGAGGGTGAGGGTGAGGGTGAGGGTTAGAGTTAGGGTGAGGGTTAGGCTAACTGTTAGGGTGAGGGTTAGGTTTAGGGTGATGTTTTGGTGGAGGGTGAGAGTTAGGTTGAGGTTGAGGGAGAGGGTTCGGTTGAGGATTTGGGTTAGGGTTAGGTTGAGGGTGAGGTTGAGTGAGAGGGTTAGATTTATGGTTAGGATTAGGTTTAGGGTGATGCGGACTGTGAGGGTTAGGGTTGGGGTTATTATTAGGCTTAGGTATAAGCTGAGGATGAGTGTGAGTGTGACCGTTAGTGTTATGTTGAGTGTGAGCATTAGGGTGAGGGTGAGGGTGAGGGTGAGGTTGAGGGTTAGGGTGTGGGTTAGGTTGAGGGTTAGATGAGTATGAGGGTTATGGTTAGGGTTCGGGTTAGGGTGAGGTTTAGCTTTAGGGTGAGGGTTAGGGTTATGCTGCGGATTAGGGTGAGGATTAGTGTTAGGGTGATGTTTAGGTTGAGGTTAAGGGTTAGGTTGAGGTTGAGGGTGAGGGTTGGTTTGAGAGTTTGCGTTAGGTTTAGAGTGAGGTTGAGGTGAGGGTGAGGCTTAGGGTTAGGGTTAGGGTGAGGGTGACTGTGAGGGTTAGGTTTAGGGTTAGGCTTAGTCTGAGGGTTAGGCTGAGGGTGAGGGTGAGGGTTAGGGTTAGGGTCAAGGTTAGGGTTAATGATAGGGTGATTTTTAGGGTGAGGGTTAGTGTGAGAGTTAGTGTTAGGTTTAGGATTAGTGTTACAGTGAGTGTAAGGGTTTGTTTGAGGGTTAGGGTTAGGGATCGGGTGAGGGTTAGGGTGAGGGTTACGGTGAGGTGAGGTGAGGGTGATTGTGAGGTTTTTGGTTAGGGTGAGAGATAGGTTTAGGGTGAGGGTTAGGGTTAGTGTTAGGGTGAGGGTGAGCGTGAGGGTGGCAGTGAGGCTTAGGGTGAGGGTGAGGGTGAGGGTTAGGGTTAGGGTTAGTGTTAGGGTGAGGGATAGGGTGAAGTTTAGGGTTAGGGTTACGGTTAGGTTTAGGGTGAGGGTGAGGGTTAGGATTAGGGTGAGGGTTATTGTTCGGGTTAGGGTTAAGGTTATGGTTAATGTGAGGTTGCGGGTGAGGTGAGGTTTAGCGTTAGGGTTAGCGTTAGGGTGAGGGTTAGGTTGAGGGTAAGTGTTGGGGTGAGGGTTAGGGTTACGGTGAGGGTTAGGGTTTGGGTTAGGGTGAGGGTTAGATGAGGGTGTCGGTTAGGGTTACGTTGAGGTTTAGGCTTAGGGTGACTGTTATGGTTAGGATTAGGGTTAGGTTGAGGGCTAGGATGAGGGTGAGGGTTTGGGTGAGGGTTAGGGTTAGGTTTTAGGGTGAGGGTTAGGGTTAGGGTGAGGGTTAGGGTTAGTGTGAGGGTTAGGGTGAGGGTAAAGTTAAATGTTAGGGTGACGGTGAGGGTTAGGGTTAGGTTTAGGGTGAGGGTTAGGGTGAGGGTGAGTGTGTGGGTTAGGGTTAGGATTAGGGTTAGGGTGAATTTTATGGTGTCGGTGAGGGTTAGGGTTAGGTTGAAGTTGAGGGTTAGGTTTAGGGTTAAGCTCAGGATTTCGGTGAGATTTAGGGTTAGGAGTACTGTTAGGTTTAGTGTTAGTCTGAGGGTGAGGGTGAGGGTGACTGATAGGGGTAGGTTTAGGGTGAGGGTTAGGGTGAGAATGAGGGTGAGTGTTAGAGTGACGGTGAGGGATTGGGAGAGTGTGAGGATTAGGGTTTGGGTGAGGGTTAGGGTTGGGTGACTGTGAGAGTGAAGGTGAGGGTGAGGGTTATGGTTGGGTTTAGTGTTAGAGTGAGGGTTAGGGTGAGTGGTAGGGTTAGGGTTACGGTTAGGGTGAGGGTTAGGGTTAGTGTGAGGGTTAGGGTTAGGGTGAAGTATAGGGTTACTGTGAGGGTTCATGTTAGGTTTAGGCTTAGTGTGAGGGTGAGAGTAAGGGTTAGGTTGAGTGTTAGGTTTAGGATGAGGTTTAGGGTTAGTATGAGTGTTGGGGCTAGGGTGAGGGTTAGGGTGAGGGTTAGGATTAGGATTAGGGTTAAATTGAGGGTGAGTGTGAGTGTGTGGGTTAGGGATAGGGTTAGGCTGAGGGTGACTGTGAGCGTCATGGTTAGGGTTAGGGTGAGGGTTAGGTTTAGGGTGAGGGTTAGCGTTATGGTTAGGGTGAAGGTTAGATTTAGGTTGGAGGATAGGGTTAGCGTTAGGGGTAGGGTTAGTTTGAGGGTGAAGGTGACGGTTAGGGTTGGGATTACATTTAGGGTGAACCTGAGGGTGAGGGTGAAGGTGAGCGTTAGGTTTAGGGTCAGGGTTAGGCTAAGGTTCAGGGTGAGGGTTAGGTTTACCGAGATGTTTAGGTTGAGGTTTAGGGTGAGGGTGAGGGTTCGGGTTCGGTTGAGGGTTTGGGATAGGATTAGCGTGAGCGTGAGGGTGAGGGTGAGTGAGAGGGTTAAGTTTAGGTTTAGGATTAGGTTTAGGGTGAGGGTGAGTGTGAGGGTTAGGGTTAGGGTTATTGTTAGTCTTAGGTTTATGCTGAGGGTGAGGGAGATTGTGAGGGTTATGGTTAAGTTGAGTGTGTGCATTAGGGTTAGGTTTAGGGTGAGGGGTAGGGTCAGGGTTAGAGTTAGGGTTAGGGTGGTGGTTAGAGTTAGGGATAGGGTTAGGGTTAGAGTTATGGTTAAAGAAAGGGTTAGTGTGAGGGTGACCAATAGGGTTAGCGTTATGGTAAGGGATAGGGTGAGGGTGAGGGTGAGGGTTATGATGAGGGTTAGTGATAGGGTTGGGCTAGGGGTTAGGGTTCGGGATAGGTTAGGGTGAGGGTTAGGGTGAAGGTTAGGATGAGAGCGAGGTTTAGGGTAATCGTGAGTGTTAGAGTGATGGTTAGAATGAGGATTAGTGTTAGGGTTAGGCTTAGGGTGAAGTTGAGTTTTAGAGTTTGGGTGAAGGTGAGCGTTAGTGTTATGTTTAGGGTTAACCTTAGGTTGAGGGTGAGGGTTAGGATTAGGGTTAGGGTTAGGATTAGGGTTAGGGTTATTGTTAGGGTTAGGGTGATGGTTAGGGTAAGGGTAAGGGTTAGGGTTAGGGTGAGGTTAAGGATTAGGGTGAGGGTGATGGTTAGTGTTAGGTTTAGGGTGAGGGTGAGGGTCAGGGTTAGGGTTAGGTTTAGGATGAGTGCTAGGTTGAGGGTTAGAGTTAGGTTTAGAGTGAGATTAAGGGTTGGTGTGATTGTTACGGTTAGGCTTAGGGTGAGGGTAAGGGTTAGGGTGAGGGTTAGGGTGAGGGTGAGGATTAGGGTAAGGTTTAGAGTTATGGTGCGGGTTAGGTTGAGGGTTAGGTTTTGGTTGATGGTTAGGGTGAGGCTGAGATTTATGGGGTGGGTTAGGGTTAGGGTTAGGGTTAGTGTTAGGGTGAGTGTTAGTGTGATGGTAAGTGTTAGTGTGAGTGTTAGGGTTAGGGTGAGGGTGAGGGTTAGGGTTAGGATTAGGGTGAGGTTAAGGGTTATTGTGAGTATTAGGGTTAGGTTGAGGGTTAGAGTGAGGGTGAGGATTAGGGTTAAGGTTAGGCTGAGGGTGAGGGTGAGGGTTAGGGTTAGGGTTTGGGTTAGAGTTAGGATGAGGGTTAGGGTGAGGAGTATGGTTAGGGTTAGGGTGAGGGTGAGGATTAGGTTTTTCTTTAGGGTTAGGTTTAGGGTTAGGTTGAGGGTGAGGTTGAGGTGAGGGTTAGTATTTGTTTGAGGGTTAGGGTTAGAGTTAGAGTTAGGGTGAGGGTTAGGTTTAGAGTTAGGGATAGGATGAGGTTTATGGTAAGGGGTAGGGTTAGGTTTACGGTGAGGGTTAGGGTTAGTGTGAGGGTTAGATTAAGGGTTAGGTTTAGAGTTAGGGTGAGGTTAAGGTTTAGAGTGAGAGTTTGGGTGAGGGTAAAGGTTAGGTTTAGGGTTAGGGTTAGGGTGACGGTTAGGGTGAGGGCTAGGGTGAGGGTTAGGGTTAGGGATTGGGTGAGGGTTAGGTTGAGGGTAAGAGTTCAGGTGAAGATTAGGGTGAGGGTGAGGTTTAGGTTTAGGGTGAGGGTGAGGGGTAGGGTGAGTTTTAGGATTAGTGTTAGGGTTAGGGTAAGGTTTAGGCTGAGGGTTTTGGTTAGTGTTATGGTTAGGTTTAGTGTGAGGTTTAGGTTGAGGGTGAGGGTTTGGATTAGGGTAAGTCATAGAGTTAGTTTGAGGGTTGGAGGTAGGTTGAGGGTTATGGTGAGGGCTAGGGTGAGGGTGAGGTTTAGGGTTAGGTTTAGTGATAAGGATATCATTAGGGTTAGGGTTAGGTTTAGGGTTAGGGTAAGGGTTAAGGGGAGGGTTAAGGTGAGGTTTAGGGTTAGGGGTAGGGAGAAATTTAGGTTTAGTTTTAGGGTGTGATGTAGGTTTAATGTGAGGGGTAGGGTTAGGTTTAGGGTTAGAGTTAAGGTGAGGGTAAGTGTTCGGGTGAGGTTTAGGGTGAACATTAGGTTTAGGGTCAGGGTTAGGTTTAACTTTAGGTTTAGGGTGAGTGTTAGGGTTAGTGTGAGGGTTAGGGTGAGGTTGAGGGTTAGGGTTAGGCTTAGGCTGAAAGTGAGAGTGAGGTTTAGGGTTGGGGTTTTGGTTAGGATTATGTTTGAGTGATAGGGTGAGGGTTAGGGTTAATATTAGTGTTAGGGTGAGGGTGAGGGTTAGGGTTAGGATTAGGGTGAGGTTCAGGTTTATTGTGAGTGTTAGGATTAGTTTGAGAGTTAGGGTGAGGGTGAGGGTTAGGATTAGGCTTAGGCTGAAGGTGAAGGTGAGGTTTAGGGTTAGGGTTTGGGTTAGGGTTAGGATGAGGGTTAGCGTGAGGAGTATGGTTAGGGTTAGAGTGAGGGTGAGGGTTAGGTTTAGCTTTAGGGTTAGGGTTAGTGTTAGGCTGAGGGTGAGGGTGAGGGTTAGCGTTAGGGTTAGGATGAGGGTTAGGGTTAGGTTCAGGGTGAGGGTGAGGGTGAGGTTTAGGGTTATGGTTTTTTTTTAGGCTGAGGGTGATGGTGAGGATAAGGGTTAAGGTGAGGGTTAGGTTGAGGTTGAGGGTTAGGGTAAGTGTGAGCTTTAGGGTGAGTGTTAGGATTAGGGTTAGGGTTACGATGAGGTTGAGGGTTAGGGTGAGGGTTAGGGTTAATATTAGGGTTAGGGTTAGGGTTAGTGTTAGGGTTAGGTTTAGGGTTAGGGTGAGGTTTAGGGTTAGGTTGTGGGTAAGTGTTAGAGTGAGGGTTAGGATGAGGGTTAAGGTTAGTTTGAGGGTTAGAGTTAGGGTTAGGTTAGGGTGAGGGTAAGGATTAGGGTGAGATTTAGGGTGAGGGTGAAGGTTAGGGTTAGGATGAGGGTTATGGATAGTGTGAGGGTTAGAGTTAGGGTTAGGGTTAGGGTGAGGCTAAAGCTTAGGGTTAGGTTTAGGTTGACGGTGAGGGTTAGTGTGAGGTTATTGTTAGGTTTAAGGTTTAAGGTGTAACGTTTATGGTGAGGTCTAATGTGAGTTTGAGGGTTAGGTTGAGGGTGAGGGTGAGGGTGAGCGTTTCGGTTAGGTAAGGGTTAAGATTAGGGTTAGGGTGAGGATTAGGGTGAGAGTCAGGGATAGGATGAAGTTTAGGGTTAGAGTGATGGTTAGGGTTAGTGTGAGGTTTAGGTTTAGGGTTAGGGTTAGGGTGAGGTTTAGGGTTCAGGTTTCCATTAGGGTTAGGGTCAGGGTTAGGGTGTTTTTGAGGGTTAGCAGTAGGGTTAGGGTTAGTGTTAGCGTGAGGGTTAGGGTTAGGGTAAGCGGTAGAGTTAGGGTTAATGTTAGGATTAGGGTGACAGTTAGGGTGAGGTTAAGGATTAGGGTGAGGGTGATGGTTAGTGTTATGTTTAGGGTGCTGGTGAGGGTGAGGGTTAGGGTTAGGGTGAGGGTGAGGCTGAGGGTGAGGGTTAGGGTTAGGGTAATGGTTAGTGTTAGGGTTAGTTTGAGGATAGGGTGAGGTTTTGGGTTATGGTGACCGTTAGGTTTTGACTGAGTGTTAAGTTTAGGGTTAGGGTGAGGGTTAGGGTTAGTGGGATGTTTAGGGTGAGGGTGAGGGTGAGGGTGAGAGTTCGGGTTCTCCTGAGGGTTAGGGTTTGGGTGAGGGTTAGGGTTAGGCTGAGGGTTAGTGTGAGGTTGAAGGTTAGGGTGAGCATGAGGGGTAGGGTTAGGGTTAGGGTGAGGTTTAGGTTTAGGGTTAGTGTTAGGTGAGGGTTACAGGGAGGGATAGGGTTAGGGTTAGGGTGAGAGTTAGGATTACTGTGTGGGTTAGGGTTATGGTTAGAGTGAGGGTAAGGTTTAGGGTTAGGTTTAGTGTGAGGGTGAGGATTAGGGTTAGGTTTAGGGTTATGGGGAGAGTTAGGGTGAAGGCCAGGGTTAGGTTTAGGGTTAAGTTTAAGGTGAGGGTTTCGGTGAGGGTTAGGTTTAGTGCTAGGGTGAGGGTAAGGTTTAGAGTTAGGGTGAGGGTTAGGGTTAAGGTTAGGGTGTGGGATAGGGTGAGGGTTATGGTTAGGTTTAGGGTGAGGGTAAGTGTTAAGTTGTGGGTTAGGGTGAGGTTGAGTGTTAGGGTTAGGGTTAGGGGTAGGGTGAGGGTTACAGTTATGGTGAGGGTTAGTGTGAGGGTTTTCGTTAGTGTTAGAGTTAGGTCTAGGGTAAGTTTTAGGGTGAGGTTGAGGGTTAGTGTTAGGGTAAGTGTTACGGTAAGGGTAAGGGTTAGGGTTAGGGTAAGGTTTAGGGTGAGGGTTAGGTTAAGTGATAGGGTGAGGGTTAGTTTGAGTGTAAGAGTTGTGGTGAGGTTTAGGGTGAGGGTGAGGGTTAGTGTTAGGGTTAAGATGAGGTTTAGTGTGAGGGTGAGGATTAGGGTTAGGGTTAGGGGGAGGTTAGGGTGAGGGTTTTGTTTAGTGTTAGGTTAGGGTGTGGGTTAGGGTTAGGGTGAGGGTTAGTATTAGGGTAGGGGTTAGGGTTCCGGTGAGGGTTAGGGTTTGATTGAGGGTTAGAGTGAGCGCTAGGGTGAAGGTGAGGGTTAGCGTTAGGGTTAGGGTGAGAATTGGGGTTAGGGATAGGTTTAGGGTTAGGGTAAAATTTACAGTGAGGGTTAGGCTTAGGGTTAGGGTGAATGTTAGGGTTAGGGGGAAGGTGAGGGATAGGTTTAGTGTGAGGTTTAGTGTTAGGTTTAGTTTTAGGGTTAACGTGAGGGTAAGGGTCAGGGTGAGGGTTAGGGTGAGGGTGAGGTTTAGGGTAAGTGTGAGGTTTAGGGTGAGGGTTAGGGGCAGGAGTAAGGTTAGGGTTTGGTTCAGGTTTAGTGTGAGGGTTAGGGTTAATGTTAGGGTTACGGTTAGGGTGAGGTTAAGGGTTAGGATTAGGGTGAGGATTAGAGTGAGGGTGAGTGTTAGCATGAGGGTTATGCTTAGTGTGAGGGTGACGGTTATAGTGAGGGTTAGGGATAGGATGAGGTTTAGGGTTAGGGAAAAGTTTACGGTGAGGGTTAGGGTGAGGGTTATGGTTAGGGTTAGGATGAATGTTTAGGGTTAGGGGTAGGCTGAGTGATAGGTTTTTTTGTGAGGTTTAGGGTCAGGATTGGGGTTAGGGTTAAGGTGAGTATAAGGGTTAGGGTGAGGCTTAGGGTGAGGGTGATGGTTAGGGTTAGCATTAGTGTTAGGGTGATGGTTAGGGTTAGGTTTAGTGTTAGGGATTGGGTTAGGGTGATGGTGAGGGTTAGGGTTAATATTAGGGTTAGTTTGAGGCTTAGCATGAAGTTTAGGTTTAATATTAGGGTTAGGGAAAGGGTGAGGGTTAGGTTTAGGGTTAGTGTGAGGGTTAGAGTTATAGTTAGGGTTAGATTTAGGGTGAGGGTAAGTGTTAAGGTGAGGGTTAGGGTGAGGGTGATAGATAGGGTTAGAATAAGGGTTAGGGTGAGGTTGAGGTTTATGATTAGCATTAGGGTTAGGTTTCGGGTTCGGGTGACTATTAGGGTTAGGGTTGGGGTGAGTGTGAGTGTGAGGGTTAGGGTGAGAGTGAGGGATAGGGTTGGATTAGGGATAGAGTGAGGGTTAGGGTGAGGGCTAGGCTTAGGGTGAGGGTTAGGGTGTGGGTGAGGTTGAGGGTGAGGTTTTCTCTTACATAATTTTTAGGGTTATGTTTAGGGTTAGGGTTAGGTTTAGGGTTAGGGTGAGGGTTAATATTAGGGTTAGGGATAGGATGAGTATTAGCTTGAGGGTTCCGTTACGCATTGGGTGAGGGTTAGGATTAGTGTGAGGATTAGGGTAAGGGTTAGGCTTAGGGTTGGGCTGAGGGTAAGTGTTAGGGTGATGTTTAGGGTGAGGGTGAGGATTAGGGTTAGGGTTAGAATTAAAGTGTGAGTTAGGGTGAGGGTTAGGGTTAGGGTTCGGGTGAATGTTAGGGTTAGGGTTAGTTTTAGGGTGTGGGTGAGTGTGAGGTTGAGGTTTAGGGTTAGGGTTAGAGTTAGGGTGAGGGTTAGGATTAGGATTATGGTTAGGGTTAGGGTTAGGTTGAGGATGAGGGTGAGGGTGAGGGTTAGTATTTGGGTGAGGGTTAGGTTTAGATTTAGGGATAGGATGAGGTTTATGGTAAGGGGTGGGGTTAGGTTTACGGTGAGGGTTAGGTTTAGTGTGAGGTTTAGGTTAAGGGTTAGGTTTAGAGTTAGAATGGGGTTAAGGGTTAGGGTGAGAGTTAGGGTGAGGGTAAGGGTTAGGTTTAGGGTTAGAGTTGGGGTGAGGGTTAAGGTGAGGCTTATAGGGTTAGGGTTTGGGTTAGGGTGAGGGTGAGTGTTAGGGTCAGGGATAGGGTGAGGGTTAGGTTGAGGGTAAGAGTTAAGGTGAGGGTTAGGGTGAGTGTGAGGGTTAGGGTTAGGGTTAGGGTGAGGGGTAGGGTGAGGGGTAGGTTTAGGGTTAGGGTTAGGGTGAGGTTTAGGCTGAGGGTTTTGGTTAGTTTTATGGTTAGGTTTAGGGTTAGGGTTAGGTTGAGCATGAGGGTTTGGGTTAGGGTAAGTGTTAGGGTTAGGTTGAGTGTTGGGGTTAGGTTGAGGGTTATGGTGAGGGTTTGGGTGATGGTGAGGTTTAGCTTTAGTGTTAGTGATATGGTGATGATTAGGGTTAGGGTTAGGTTTAGGGTTAGGGTAAGGGTTAAGTTTAGGATTAGGGTGAAGGTTAGGGTTAGGGTAGGGAGAATGTTAGGTTTAGTGTTAGGGTCAGCTGTAGGTTTAGTGTGAGGGGTAGGGTTAGTTTTAGGGTTTGAATTAAGGTGAGGGTAAGTGTTAGGGTGAGGGTTAGGGTGAGGGTGAGGGTTGGGGTGAGCATTAGGGTTAGGGTCAGGGTTAGGTTTAGCTTTAGGTTTAGGGTGAGTGTTAGGGTTAGTGTGAGAGTTAGGGTGAGGTTGAGGGTAAGGGTTAAGGTGAGGGTTAGGTTGAGGTTGAGGTTTAGGGTAAGGGTGAGCTTTATGGTGACTGTTAGGGTTAGAGTTAGGGTTAGGATTAGGTTGAGGGATAGGGTGAGGTTTAGGGTTATTATTAGGGTTAAGGTTAGGGTTAGGGTTAGGGCTAGGTTGTGGGTAAGTTTTAGAGTGACGTTTAGGATGAGGGTTAGGGTTAGTTTGAGGGTTAGAGTTAGTGTTAGGGTTAGGGTGAGGGTAAGGATTAGGGTGGGGTTTAGGGTGAGGGTGAGGTTTAGGGCTAGGATGAGGGTTAGGGTTAGTATGAGGGTTAGAGTTAGGGTTAGGGTTATCGTGAGGGTAAGGCTTAGGGTTACATTTAGGGTGACGGTGAGGATTAATGTGAGGGTTATTGTTAGGCTTAGGGTAAGGTTTATGGTGAGGTCTAATGTGAGGTTGAGGGTTTGGGTGAGGGTGAGAGTGAGGGTGAACGTTTCGGTTAGGTAACGGTCAAGATTAGGGTTAGGGTGAGGATTAGGGTGAGGGTCAGGGTTAGGATGAAGTTTAGGGTTAGAGTGATGGTTAGGGTTAGTGTGAGGTTTAAGGTTAGGGTTAGGGTTAGGGTTAGGTTTAGGGTTTGGGTTTGCATTAGGGTTAGGATGAGGGTTAGGGTGTTTTTGAGGGTTAGGGGTAGGGTTAGGGTTAGTGTTAGGGTGAGGGTTAGGGTTAGGGTTAGGGTTAGGATGAGGGTTAGTGTAAGGTGTAGGGTTAGGGTTAGGGTGAATGTTAGGATTAGGGTGACAGTTAGGGCAAGGGTAAGGGTTAGGGTTATGGTGAGGGTTAGGTTTAGGGTTAGGATTAATGTGAGAGTGAGGGTTAGGGTTAGGGTTAGGGTTAGGGTGAGGTTTAGGGTTAGGGTTAGGGTTAGTGTAAGGGATAGATTTAGGGTGAAGGTTAGGGTTAGGGTTAGGATTAGGGTTAGGGTGAGGGTTAGGGTTAGGTTTAGGATGAGGGTTAGGGTTAGGTTTAGGGTGAGGTTTAGGTTTATGGTGAGGTCTACGATGAGGATGAGGGTTAGGATGAGTGTGAGAGTGAGGTTGAGGATTTTGGTTAGGTAAGGGTTAGGGTTAGGGTTAGGGTGAGGATTAGGGTGAGGGTGAGGTTTAGGTTGAGGGTTATGGTTAGGGTGAGGGTTAGCATGAGGCTGAGGTTTAGGTTGAGGTTTAGGGTGAGGGTGAGCGTGAGGGTTCAGGTGAGTTTCAGGGTTCGGGTGTCGGCTAGGGTTATGTTTAGGGTGAGGATTAGGGTGACAGTGAGGGTTAGGATTAAGGATAGGGTGAGGGTTAGGTTTATCGTGAGGCTTAGGATGAGGTGTAGGTTTAGGGTTAGGGAGAGGGTTAGGGTTAGGTGAAGGTTAGTGTTAGTTTGAGGGTTAGGGTGAAGGTGAGTTTGAGGTTGATGGTTAGGGTGAGGGTGATGGTGATGGTGAGGGTTAAGGTTAGGATTCGGGTTAGGTTTAGGGTGAGAGTTAGGGTTAGGGTTTGGGTTAGGTTGAGGGTGAGGGTGAGGGTGAGGGTTAGTGTTAGGGTTAGGGTGAGGGTTAGTGTGAGTGCTAGTTTTAGGGTTAGGGTAAGGGTTAGGTTTAGGTTGAGCGTTAGTTTTAGGTTTAGGGTTAGGGTGAGGATTAGGGTGAGGGTTTAGGTTAGAATAAGGTTTAGGTTGAGGGTTAGGATTAGGTTTAGGGTTATGGTAAGGGTATGCGTTAGGGTAAGGGTTACGGTGCGGCTTAGGGTTAGGGTTAGGGTTAGGGTGACGGTTAGGCTTAGGATTAGGGTTAGGGTAAGGGTTAGGGTTAAGTTTAAGGTTAGGTTAAGTTTAGGGTTAGTGTGAGGGTTAGGGTTAGGGTGGTGTTTAGGGAGACGGTGAGGGTTAGGGTGAGGGTGAGGTTGAGCGTGAGGTTTAGTGTGAGGGTGAGAGTGAGTGGCAGGGTGACGGTGAGGGTTAGGTTTAGGGTTAGGTTTAGGGTGAGGATTAGGGTGAGGGTGAGGGTTAGGGTTAGGTTGAGGGTTAGGGTTAGGTTTAGGGTTAGGGTGAAGGTTAGGGTGAGAGTTAGGTTTAGGGTTAGGATGAGGGTTAGGCTTACTGTGAGGGTTACGATTAGGGTTTGGGTTAGTGTGAGGATAAGGTTTAGGGTGAGTGTTAGGTTGAGACTGAGGGTTAGTGTTAGCGTTAGGGTTAGGGTGAGGGTTAGGGTGTGGGTTAGGGTTCTTCTGAGGGCTGGGTGAGGGTTAGGTTGAGCGTAAGGATTAGGGTGAGGGTTAGTTTGATGGTGAGGGATAGGGTAATGGTGAGGGTAAGGGTTAGGGTTAGGGTGAGAGTGAGGGTTAGGTTAAGTGTAAGGGTTAGGGTCAGGGTTAGGTTAAGGGTGAGCGTTAGGGTTAGCATTCGGGTTAGGGTTAGGATGATTGTTAGGGTTGGGGTTAGGGTGCAGGTTAGTGTTAGGGTTAGAGTGAGGGTAAGGTTCAGGTTTAGGGTTAGGATTAGGTTTAGTGTTAGGTTGAGGCTGAGGGTGAGGGTGAGTGTGAGTGTGAAGTTTAAGGTTAGGGTTAGGTTTAGGGTGAGGGTGATGTTTTTGTTTAGGAAACGTTAAGGTTAGGTTTAGGGTCAGGATTAGGGTGGGGGTGAGGTTTAAGTTGAGGGTTATGGTTAGGGTGAGGGTTAGGGTTAGGGTTAGTGTGAGGGTTAGGGTTAGAGTGATGTTTAGTGTGACGGTGAAGGTGAGAGTGAGGGTGAGGGTGAGGGTTAGGGTTATGGTGAGGGTTAGGGTTAGGGTTACGGTTAGGATTAGGGTGAGGGTAAGGGTTTTATTGACATTTAGTTTGAGGGTAAGTGTTAGGGTTAGGTTTAGGCTTAGGGTGAGGGTTAGGTTGAGGGTTAGGATTAGGGTTAGGGTGACGGTTAGGGTGAGGAGTAGGGTGAAGTTTAGGGTTAGGGTTAGGGTTTGGCTTAGGGTGAGAAGGGGTAGGGTGAGGGTTAGGGAGAGGGTGAGGGATAGGGTTATTGTGAGGGTAAGGTTTAGGCTGAGGCTTAGGTTGAGAATGAGCATTTGTGTTAGCACAGGGTTGGGTTAAGCATGAGGGTTAGGGTTAGGCTGAGGGGTAGTTTTAGGGTTAGGGTTAGGGTTAGGGTGAGGTTAAAGTTTAGGGTGTGGGTGAGGGTTAGGGTTAGACTTAGGGCGAGGGTGAGGGTTAGGGTTAGGGTTAGGGTGAATGTGAGTGTGAGGGTTAGGTTTAGGATTAGGGTTAGGGTTACAGTTAGCTGAGGTTGAGGGTATGAGTGAGAGTGAGGGCTAGGTTTAGGGTTACAGAAAGGGTTAGGGTTAGGTTTAGGGTTAGTATTAGAGTTAGGGTTAGGATTAGGCTTAGGTTGAGGGTGAGGGTGAGGGTGAAGGTGAAGTTTTAGTTTTAGGGTTAGAGTTACGGTTAGGTTGAGCACTAGGATGAGGGTGAGGGTTAGGATTAGCATTAGAGTTAGGGTGAGGCTTAGGGTGAGGGTTGAGTGTTAGGGTGAGGGTGAGGGTTAGGGTTAGTTTGAGGATGAGGGTCTGGGTTATGATTAGGGTTAGGGTTACATTTAGGGTTAGGGTGATGGTGAGGGTTAGAATAAGGATTAGGGTTAGGGTTAGAGTTAGGTGAGAGTGAGGGTGAGGGTTAGGGTTTGGGTTAGAATTATAGTGAGGGTGAGCAGGAGGGTTAGAGTTAGGACTAGGATTATAATTATGGTTAAGGATAAGGTGAGGGTGAGGGTGAGGCTTAGGGTTAGGATTAGGTTTAGTTTTAGTGTGAGGATCAGGGTGAGGGTGAGGGTTAGGGTGAGGGTGAGAAGGAGGGTGGGGGTTAGGGTGAGCTTTAGGGTTAGGCTTAGGGTGAGGGTTAGGGTTAGGGTTAGGTTATGGCTGAGGTTTAGGTATAGGGCAAGTCTTAGGGTTACGGTGAGGGTGAGGGTTAGGGTGATGGTGAGGGTTAGGGTTAGGGTTAGGGTGAGGTTTAGGGTTAGAGTTAGGGTTAGTGTAAGTTTAAGTGTTAGGGTCAAGGGTAGGATTAGGGTTAGGATTCGGGTTAGGATGAGGGTGAGGGTGAGGGTTATGGTTATGGTTAGGGTTAGGGTGAGGGTTAGGGTTAGGGTAAGGCTTAGGGTTGGGGTTAGCATAAGGGTGAGTGTGAGGGTGATGGTTAGGGTTAGGTTTAGGGTGAAGGTGAGGGTTATGGTTAGGGTTAGGGTTAGGGTGAGGGTGAGGGTGAGGGTGAGGGTTAGGATTAGGTTTAGGGTTAGGTTTAGGATGAGGGATAGGATGAGGGTTAGAGTTAGGGTTAGTGTGAGGGGTACGGTTACGGTTAGGGTGAGGGTAAGGTTTTTTGTGAGGGTTAGATTGAGTTTGAGGGTTAGGGTTAAGGTGAGGTTTAGGGTGAGTTTTAGGATTAATGTAAGGGTTAGGGTTAGTGTGAGGGAAAGGGTTATAGTGAGAGTTATTGTGAGGGTGAGCGTTAGGGTTAGGGTTAGGGTAAGGGTTAGGGTGAGCGTTAGGGTGAGGGTTTGGGTTCGGGTTAACATTAGGGTTAGATTGAGGGTGAGGGTTAGGGTGTAGGTTAGGGTTAGGGTTAGGGATAGGGTGAGGATTAGGGTTAGTGTGAGGGTGAGGTTCTGGTTTAGGGTTAGGTTTATGGTTAGATTTAGGATGAGGGTGATGTTGAGGGTTAGATTTAGGATTAGGGTTATGGTTATGGTTAGGGTTAGGGTGAGGGTGAGGGTGAGGCTTAGGGTTATGGTTAGGGTGAGGTTTAGGTTTAGGGTGAAGGCTATGGTGAGTGTGAGGGTTAAAGTGAGTGTGACGGTGAGGGTGAGGGTTTTGGTTAGGTAAGGGTTAGGGTTAGGGTTTGGGTGAGGATTAGGGTGAGAGTGAGGTTTAGGTTGAGGGTTAGGGTGAGGGTTAGGGTGAGGCTAAGGGTAAAGGTGATTATTCGGGTTCGGGTGAGGGTGAGGGTTTGGGTGAGGTTGAGGGTTCTTGTGTGGGTTAGGGTTAGGTTTAGGGTGAGGGATAGGGTGACATTGAGGGTTAGGGAGAGGGTGAGGTTTAGGATTAGGGTTAGGGTGAGGGTTAGGTTTAGGGTTCGGGTTAGGGTGAGGGGTAGGGTTATGTTTAGGGAGAAGTTTAGGGTTACGGTGAGGGTTTGGGTTCGTTTGAGGGTTAGGGTGAAGGTGAGTTTGAGGTTGAGGGTTAGGTTGAAGGTGATGGTGACAGTGAGGGTTAGATTTAGGATTCGGGTTAAGGTTAGGTTGAGGGTTAGTTTTATGGTTAGGGTTAGTGTGAGGGTGAGGGTGAGGCTTAGTGTTTAGGTTAAGGTTAGGTTTATGTTTAGGGTGAGGGCTACGGTGAGGGTGAGGGTTAGGGTGAGTGTGAAGGTGAGGTTGAGGGTTAGGGTTAGGGTGAGTCTTAGGGTTAGGTTTAGGGTGAGGCTTATGGTTAGGGTGATGTTTAGGGTGAGGGTGAATGTGAGAGTGAGGCGGGTGAGGGTTAGGGTTAGGGTGAAGTTTAAGGTTAGGGTTAGCATTAGGGTTAGGGTGAGACTTAGGGTGAGGGTTTATTGTTAGGGTTAGGGTGAGGGTGAGAGTGAGGGTTAGGGTGAGGGTGAGGGTGAGGTTTTCGGTTAGGGTGGGGGTTAGATTTACAGTGAGGATGAGGGTGAGGTTGAAGGTTAGGATTAGGGTTAGCGTTAGGGATAGGATGAGGGTGAGGTTGATGGTTAGTGTGTTTTTGAGGGTTAGGGATACCGTTAGGGTTAGTGTTAGGGTGAGGGTTAGGGTTAGGGTTAGGGTTAGGATGAGGGTGAGGGTAAGGGGTAGGGTTAGGGTTAGGCTGAATGTTAGGATTAGGGTGAGGGTTATGGTAAGGGTAAGGGTTAGGGTTAGGGTGAGGTTAAGGATTAGAGTGAGAGTGAGGGTTAGGGTTAGTGTTAGGGTTAGGGTGGGGTTTAGGGTTATGGTTAGGTTTAGGGTGAGGGTTAGGGTGATGGTGAGCATTAGGGTGAGGGTGATGGTTAGGATAAGGGTTTGGGTGAGGTTTAGGGTTAGGGTGAGAATTAGGGTGAGGGGTAGGGTTAAGGTTAGGGAGAGGGTTAGGGTTTGTGTGAGGGTTAGGGGTAGGGTTAGAGTTAGGTTTAGTATGAGGATAAAGGTTAGGGTTAGCGTTAGGGTAAGGGTTAGGTTTAGGGTGAGGGTCAGGGTTAGGGTTTGGGTGAGGGTGAGTTTTAGGGTGAGCGGTAGGTTTAGAGTTAGGGTAAGGTTTAGGGTTAGGGTGAGGGTTACATTTAGGCTTAGGGTGAGGGTTTGGCTGAGGGTTAGGTTTAGTGTGAGGATATGGGTTAGGGTGAGGATTAGGGTTAGGGTTAGAGTTAGGGTAAGGGTTAGGTTTAGGCTTAGGGTTAGGGTTAAGTTTAGGGTGAGTGTGAGGCTTAGGGATATGGTTAGGGTGAGGGTTAGGGTTAGGGTTAAGGTAAGGGTTTTTTTTAGGGTGAGGGTTAGGGTTAGGTTGATTTTTAGGGTGTCAGTGAGAGTTAGGGTGAGAGTGAGGTTCTGCGTGAGGGTTAGGGTTAGGGTGAGGGTGAGGGTGAGGGTGATGGTTAGGGTTAGGTTTAGGGTGAGGGTAAGGTTTAGGGTTAGGATTAGGGTTAGTGTAAGGGTTAGGCTGAGCGAGAGGGTGAGGTTGAGGGTGAGGGTGAGGGTTAGGGTGAGTGTTAGGGTTAGACTGAGGGTTAGGGTGAGGGTGAGTTTGAGGGTCAGGGTGAGGTTGAAGGTGAGGTTGAGGGTAAGAGTTAGGATTAGGGTTCCGGTTAGGGTGAGGGTGAGGGTGAGGGTGGGGTTTAGGGTTAGGGTTAGGGTTAGTGTTATTGTCAGGGTTATGGTTAGGGTTAGGATTAGGGTGAGAATGAGGGTGAGGGTTAGCATGCGGATTAGAGTTAGGGTTATGGTTAGGGTGAGGGTGAGGGTGATGGTTAGGTTTAGGGTTAGGGTTAGGGTTAGGATGAGGGTTAGGCTGAGGGTTAGAGTTAGTGTTAGTGTGAGGCTTAGGTTTAGGTTTACGGTTAGGGTGAGGGCAAGGGTTAGGTTGAGGGTTAGGGTAAGTTTGAGGGTTGATGTTAGGGTGAGGTTTAGGGTGAGTTTTAGTGTTAATGTTAGGCTTAGGGTTAGGGTGAGGGTAAGGGTTATAGTGAGAGTTATTTTGAGGGTGAGGGTTAGGGTTAGGGTGAGGGTTAGGGTAAGGGTTTGGGTTCGGGTTAGCATTAGGGTTAGGTTGAGGGTGAGTGTTAGGGTGAGGCTTAGGGTTAGGGTGAGGGATAGGGTTAGTTTAAGGGTTAGGGTGAGTGTTTGGGTGAGGGTTTGGTTTAGGTTTAGGGTTAGGGTGAGGGTTAGGATGAGGGTAAGATTTAGGTTGAGGTTTAGGGTTAGGTTTAGGTTGAGTATTAGGGTTAGCATTAGTCTTAGTGTGATGGTTAGGGTTAGGTGTAGCATTAGGGTTAGTGTTAGGATTAGGTTGAGGGTTAGGATTAGGGTTAAGGTGAGGGTGATGTTTAGGGTTAGCATTAGGTTTATGGTTAGGGTTAGAGTGAGGGTGAGGGTGATTGTTAAGTTTAGGATTAGGTTTAGTGTTAAGGTGAGGCTGAGGTTGAGCATGAGGTTGATGCTGAGGGTTGGGTTAGGGTTAGGCTTAGGGTGAGGGCTAGGCTAAGGGAGAGGGTTAGGGTGAGGGTTAGGGTGAGGGTGGGGTTTTAAGTTAGGAAAGGGTTACGGTTAGGTTTTGGGTGAGGATTAGGCTGAGGGTGAGGTTGAAGGTGAAGGTTAGGGTTAATGTGAGGGTTAGGGTTAGGGTTAGGCTGAGGGTTAGGGTTAGGATTAGGGTTAGGGTTAGGCTGAGGGTGAGAGTGAGGGTGAGGGTGAGGGTTAGGTTGTAGGTGAGGGTTAGGGTTAGGGTGAGGGTTAGGGTGACGGTGTGGGTTAGGTTGAGGGTTAGGATTAGTGTGAGGGTTAGGATTAGGGTTAGTGTGAGGAAAAGGGTTAGGGTGAGGATTAGGATGAGTGTAAGAGTTAGCGTAAGGTTTAGCCTTAGGGTTAGGGTGAGGTATAGGGTTAGAGTTCCGGTTAGGGTTAGGATGAGGTTTATGGTTGGGGTGAGTGTTAGGGTTACAGTTAGGGTGAGTGTGAGGGTTCGGGTTCAGGTTCGGGTTCGGGATAGGGTGTGGATTAGGGTTAATTTTATGGTGAGGATAAGGGTTAGGGTGAGGTTTAGGTGAGGGTTAGGATTACGGTGAGGGTTAGGGTGACGTTGAGGGTTAGGGTGACAGTGAGGGTTAGAGAGGGTGAGGTTTAGGTTTAGTGTTAGCGTTAGGGCGAAGGTTAGGGTCAAGGTTAGGATTTGGGTGACGGTTAAAGTGAGGATTAATGTTAGGTTTAGGTTTAGGGTTAGTGTCAGGATTAGGGTTAGTGTTAGGTTTATACTGAGATTAAGGGTTAAGGTGAGTGTTAGGCTGATGGGTAGGTTTAAAGTAAGGGTGAGGGAGAGGGTGAGGGTAAGGATTAGGGTGAGGGTTAGGGTGAGGGTGAGGCTCAGGGTTAGCATTAGGGTTAGGGTTTGTGTTAGAGTGAGGGGTAGGGTTAGGGTTCAGGTGAGGATGAGGGTTAGGGTTAGCATTAGGTTTAGGGTTAGGGTGAGGATGAGGGATAGGGCTAGTTTTAGGGTGAGTGTGAGTGTGAGGGTTAGGGTAAGGGGTAGGGTGAGGGTTAAGGTTAAGGTGTGGGTTCTGGTTAGGGTGAGGGTTAGGCTAAGGATTAGGGTGAGGTTTAGGGTGTGAGTGAGGGTTAGGGTTTGAATTAGAGTTAGTGTTAGGGTTAGGGTGAGGGTGAGGGTTAGGGTTAGGGTTAGGGTTACGGTTTGGATGAGGGTCAGGATGAGGGTGAGGGTGAGGTTTAGTTTTAAGGATAGGGTTAGGGTTAGGGATAGGATTAGTGTAAGGGTGAGTGCTAGGGTGAGGGTGAGGGTTAGGGTTTGGTTAGGGTGAGGGTAACTGTTAGGGTGAGGGGGAGTGTGAGGGTTAGGGTTAGGGTGAGTGTGAGGGTTAGGTTTAGTGTGAGGGAGTGGATTAGGATTAAGGTTAGTGTTAGGGTAAGGTTAAGGGTTACAGTGAGGGTTAGAGTGAGAGTGAGGTTTATGTTTAGCGTGAGTGTGAGGGTGAGGGTCAGAGTGAGGGTTCGTATTAGAGTTAGGATTACAGTTGGGGTGAGGGTGAGGGTTATGTTTAGCGTTTGGGTGAGGGTTAGGTTTAGGGTGATGTGTAGGGTGAGGGTGAGTGTAAGGGTGAGGGTGATGGTTCGGGTGAGGTTGAGGATTAGTGTGTGGATGAGGGTTAGGGTGAGGGTGAGGGTTAGGGTTAGGTTTAGGCTGTGGGTTAGGGTTAGGATTAGGGTGAGGGATAGGGTCAGGGTTAGGGTGAGGTTTAGGGTTAGTGTGAGGTTTAGGGTTAGGTTTAGGGTAAGTGTGAGGATAAGTGTTATGGTGAGGGATAGGGTTATTGTTAGGGTTAGGGTTAGGGTGAGGGTTATTGTTAGGGTTAGGGTTAGGGTTAGGATGAGGGTTAGGGTTAGGGTAAGGGTTAGGGTTGGTGTTAGGGTAATGGTGAGTGTGAGGGTGATGGTTAGGGTTAGGTTTAGGGTGAAGTTGAGGGTTCGGATTAGGATTAGGTTTAGGGTTAGGCTTAAGGTGAGGGTGAGGGTGAGGGTGAGGGTTAGGGAGAGGTTTAGCGTTAGGTTTAGGGTTAGAGTGAGAGTGAAGATTAGGTTGAAGTGAGGGTTCGGGTTTGGGTGAGGGTTAGGGTGATGGTGAGGGTCAGGGTGAGGGTGAGGTTTAGGTTTAGTGTTAGCTTTAGAGTGAGGGTTAGGATCAGGGATAGGATTAGAGTGAGTGTTAAGGTGAGGGTTAGGGTTAGGGTTAGGGTGAGCATGAGGAGTAGGTTTAGGTTTAGGTTTAGGGTGAGGGTGAGGGTGAGGGTTAGGTTTTATGGTTCGGGTTAGGGTAAGGGTTAGGATTATGGTAAGTGTGAGGGCTATGGTGAGGATGAGGGTTAGGGTTAGGTTTAGGGTGATGGTTAGGGTTACGGTGAGGGATAGGGTTAGGGTTAGTGTGAGGGTGAGGGTTAGTTTTAGTGTGAGGGTTAGGGTTTGTGTTAGGTTTAGGGTAAGATTAAGTTTTAGGATGAGGTTGAGGGTAAGAGTGAGGGTTAGGCTTAGCGTGAGTTTAAGGGTGAGGGTTAGGGTTATTGTTAGGGTTAGGGTGAATGTGAGGGTTATGTTTAGGGTTAGGGTGAGGGTTAGGGTTAGGGTGATGTTTAGGGTGAGGGTGAGGGTTAGGGTGAGATTGAGGTTTCATGTGAGGGTGAAGGTTAGGGTGAAGGTGAGGTTTAGGGTTAGGGTTAGATTTAGGGTGTAGGTTAGGGTTAGGGTTAGGGTTAGGATGATGGTTAAGTTTGCGTTTAGGGTAAGGGTGAGCGTGACGGTGAGGATTAGGGTTAGGTTTAGGGTGAGGGTGAGGGTTAGGTTTAGGATTAATGTTAGTATGATGGTGAGGGTGAAGTTTACAGTTAGTGTTAGCTTTCGGGCGAGGGTGAGGTTTAGGATTAGGATTAGGGTTAGGGTTAGGTTTCGGCTTAGGGTGAGAGTGAGGGTGAGGGTGAGATTTAGGGTGTGGTTGAGGGTTAGGTTTAGGGTGAGGTTTAGGGTGACGGTGAGCATTAGGTGAGGGTGAGATTTAGGTTTAGTGTTAGAGATAGGCTGAGGGTTAAGATCAGGGTCAGGATTAAGGTGAGGGTTAGGGTTAGGGTTAGGTATATGTTTAGAGTTAGTGTGAGAATTAGGTTTAGGGTGAGAGTAAGCGTTAGGGTGAGGGTTAGACTGAGGGTGAGGGATAGTTTTAGTGTTAGTGTTAGGGTGAGCATGTGGGTGAGGGTTAGGTTTAGGGTTAAGGTTAGGGTGAGGATTAGGGTGAGGGCAAGTGTTAGGGTTAGGTTTAGGTTGAGGGTGAGGGATTGGGTTGTGGTGAGGTGAGGGTGAGGGTGAGTGTGAGGGTTAGGGTTAGGGTTAGCTTTAGGGTGAGGGTGAGGTTTAGGTTTAGGGTGAGGGTGAGGGTTTATTTTAGGTAAGGGTTAGGGTAAGATTACGGTGAGAATTTGGATGAGGTTGAGGGTTAAGGTGAGCGTTAGGGTTAGGGTGAGCGTTAGGGTTAGGATTAGGGTGAGGGTTATTGTTAGGGTGATGTTTAGGGTGAGGGTGAGGGTGAAGGTTCGGGTGAGGGGGAGGGTTAGGATTAGGGTGAGTGTGAGTGTTATAGTTAGGGTTAGGGTTAGGGTGATGGTGAGGGTTAGGGTTAGGGTGAGTGTGAGGTTGAGGGTGAGGGTGAGGCTTAGGGTTAGGGTGAGGGTTAGTTTTAGGGTTAGGGTTAGGGTGAGGGTGAGCGTTAGGGTGAGAGTGAGGTTTCGGGTGAGGTGGAGGGGGAGTGGGAGCGTTATGGTTAGGGTTCTGGTTGGAGTTATGGTGAGAGTGTGGATGAGGGTTAGGTTTAGGATTAGGGTTAGGGTTAGACTGAGGGTGAGTGTGAGTGTGAGGGTGAGGGTGCGGGTTAGCGTTAGGGTGAAGGTTAGGTTTAATGTTAGGGTAGGGTTAGCATGAAGGATAGGGTTAGTGTTAGGTTTAGGATGAGGGTTAGGCTGTGGGGTAGGGTTAGCGTTAGGGTGAGGGTTAGGGTTAGTGTGACTTTTAGGGTTAAGTTTAGGGTCAGGGTTAGGATTAGGGTTAGGGTGAATTTTAGGGTTTGGGTTAGGGTGAGGGTGAGGTTTAGGGTTAGGGATAGGGTTAGGGTGAGGTTAGGGTGAGGGCTAGGGTGAGTGTGAGGGTTAGGATTAGGGTTAGGGATAGGGTGAGAATTAGGTTTAGAATTAGGATTAGGCTTTGGGGTAGGGTTAGGGTGAGGGCTAGGGTGAGTGTGAGGGTTAAGGATAGGTTTAGGGATAGGGTGAGGATTAGGGTTAGGGTTTGGGTTAGGGTGAGGTTTAGGCTGATGTGTAGGGTTATAGTTAGGGTGAGGGTTAGGTTTAGTGGGAGTGTTAGGGATAGGATTAGTGTTAGGGTTAGTGTGAGGGTTCGGGTGAGGGTTCGGGATAAGGTGTGGGTGACAATTAGGGTTAGTGTGAGGACTAGGTTTAGGGGCACTGTTAGGGTTAGGGTTAGGCTGAGGGTCAGGGTTAGATTTAGGGTGATTGTGAGGGTAAGGGTTAGAGTTAGTGTTAAAGTTAGGGTGAGGGTTCGGGTTAGTGTGAGGGTTAGGGTTAGGGTTAGGGGGAGGGGGAGGGTTAGGATTAGAGTTAGGGTTAGGATTGGGTTTAGGGTGAGGTTGAGGTTTAGTGTTAGGGTGAGGGTTAGATTTATTGTTAGGGTTAGGGCTCGGTTGAGGATGAGGGTGAGGTTGAGGGGTAGGGTTAGGTTAGGGTTAGGCTTAGGGTGAGGGTGAGGATGAGGTTGATGTTTAGTGTTAGGGATAGGGTGAGTGTGAGGGCTAGGGTGAGGGTGAGGTTGAGGGTGTCGTTTACTTCAGGATAAGGGTTAAGCTGAGATTATCGTTAGGGTGAGGGTTATGGTTAGGGTTAGGGTGTGGGTTAAGGTTAAGGTGATGTTTAGGGTGAGGGTTAGGGTGAGAGTTAGGGTGAGGTTTACAGTTTGTGTTAGGATTGGGGTTAATGTGAGGGTGAGGTTTAGGGTTAGAGTTAGGGTTATGGGGAGGGTGAAATTGAAGGTCAGGGTTAGAGTTAGTGTTAGTGTTAGGGTTAGCATGAGGGTTAGGTTGAGGTTTAGTGTTAGGGTTATGTTTAGGATTAGGATGAGCGTTAGGCTGAGGGTTAGGGTTAGGGATAGTGTGAGGGTTAGGTTTAGGTTATGGTTAGGGTTAGGGTTCGGTTAGCGTGAAGGTTAGTTTTAGGTTTAGGGTTAGGATAAGGTTTAGGGTGAGGGTTAGTGTTAGGGTTAGTGTGAGGGTTTGGTTTAGGGTTAGGGTTAGGGTGTGGACTATGGTGAGGGTGAGGGTTAGGGTGAGGGTTAGGGTTAGGGTCAGGGGTAGGTTGAGTGTTAGGATAAGGTAAGGACTAGGGTTAGGCTGAGGGTGAGAGTGAGGTTGAGGGTGAGGGTTAGGGTTAGAGTGAGAATTAGAGTGAGGGTGAGGGTGAGGGGGAGAGTTTGGTTTAGGGTTAGATTTAGTTTTAGAGTGAGGGTTAGGATTAGGGTATCACTAGCTTTAGGCTGAGGGTGAGGGTGAGTTTGAGGTTGAGGTTGAGGTTTAGGGTTAGAGTGAGGGTTAGGTTTAGGGGTAGGTTTAGGGTGACAGTTAGGGTTAGGGTTAGGGTTAGGATGAACGTTAGGCTTAGGGTAAGGTTTAGGGGTAGTGTGAGGTTCAGTGTGAGGGTTAGGTTTAGGGTTAGGGTTAGGGTGTGGGCTAGGGTGAGGGTGAGGTTTAGGGTGAGAGTGAGGTTGAGGGTTTAGTTTAGGTAAGGTTTAAGGTAAGGTTAGGTTGAGGATTAAGGTGAGGTTGAGGGTTAAGGTGAGGTTTAGGGTTAGGGTGGATGTTAGGGTTACTTTGAGGTTTAGGGTTACGCTTAGGGTGAGGTTGAGGGTAAGTTTTTCGGTGAGGGTTATGGTGAGATTGAGGGTTAGTATTAGAGTTAAGGTTAGGAATAGGGTGAGGGTGAAGGTGAGAGTTAGTGATAGGGTGAGGGTTAGGGATGGGGTGAGGGTTAGGGTTAGGTTTAGGGTTGGGGTGAGGGTGAGGGTGAGGGTGAGGGTTAGGGTTATGGTTAGGGGTAGGGTGAGGTTTAGGCTGAGGTTGAGGGTGAGGGTGAGGGTGAGGTTGAGGGTTAGAGTTAGGGTTATGGTGAGGTTGAGGGTGAGGGTTAGGGTGAGGGTGAGAGTGAGGTCAGTTTAGGATTACTGTTAGAGTTAGGGTGAGGCTGACGGTGAGAGGGAAAGTGAGGGTGAAAGTTAGGGTTAGGGCTAGGGTGAGGGTTAGGCTTAGTGTGAGGGTTAGTGTGATGGTGAGGGTCAGCGTGAGGGTGAGGGTTAGAATGAGGGTGAGGGTGTGCTTGAGGTTTAGGGTGAGGATTAGGCTTAGGGTGAGTTTAAGGGTTAGGGTTAGGGTTAGAGTTATTGTTAGGGTTAGTGTTAGGGTTAGGATGAGGGTGAGGGTTATTGTTAGGGTTAGGGTTAGGTGTAGGGTGAGGGTGGGGTTAAGGGTTAGGGTTAGGATTAGGGTTAATGTTAGGGTAAGGCTGAGGGGGAAGAGGAGGTTGAGGTTGAGGCTTATGGTTAAGGTTAGGGTTAGGGTGAGGGCTTGGGTGAGGGTGAGGTTTAGGCTGAGGTTGACGGTGAGGGTTTTGATTAGGTAAAGTTTAGGGTTAGGGTGAGGATTAGGGTGAGGGTGAGGATTAAGCTGAGGTTAGGTTCAGGGTGAGGGTTATTGTTAGGGTTAGGGTGAGGTTTAAGGTTTGGGTGAGGTTTAGGGTTAGGGTGATGTTTAGGGTGAGGATTAGGTTTAGGTTGAGGGTGAGGTTTAGGATTAGGAATAGGATTAGGGTTATGTTTAAACTGAGGGTGAGGGTCAGGGTGACGGTGAAAGCATGGGTCAGGTTAAGGTTTAGGGTTAGAGTGAGGGTTATGGTTAGTGTGAGGGTTATGGTTATGGTTAGGGTGAGGTTAAGGTTTAGGGTGAGGCTAAGGTTAAGGTGAGGGTTAGGGTCAGTGTGAGGGTTTGGATTCGGTTTGTGTTAGGGTTAGGGTGAGAGTTAGGTTTTGGGTGATGTTTAGAGTGAGGGTGAGGGTTAGGGTGAGGATTAGGGTTAGGGTGAGGGTTAGTGTTAGGGGTAGGGTTAGGGATAGGTTGAGGGTTAGGGTTAGCATTACGGTTAGGGTGAGGAGTAGGGAGAGGGGTAGGGTTAGGTTTAGGGTGAGGTTTAGGTTTTGTGTGAAGGTTAGGTTGAGGGTGAGGGTTAGGGTTATCATTAAGGTTATGGTGAGGGTGAGGGTTAGGGTGAGGATTTGGGTTAAGGTTTAAGACAGGGTGCGGACTAGGTTTTGGGTTATGTTTAGTGTGAGAGTTAGGCGGAAGGGTAGCCTTAGGGTTAAGGTGAGGGTTAGGTTTAGTGTGAGGGTTAGGGTTAGGGTTAGGGTGACGATAAGGGTTAGGGTGAGGGTTAGGGTGAGTGTGAGGTTTAGGGTTAGCATTAGGTGTAGCCTTAGGGTTAGGATGAGTGTTAGGGTTAGGTTTAGGGTTAGGATGAAGGTGAGGGTGAAGATTAGTGTTAGGGTGAGGCTTAGGGTTAGGGTTAGGGTGAGGGTGAGGGTGAGGGTTAGGGTGAGTGTGAAGTTTAGAGTTAGCATTAGGTTTAGCCTTAGGTTTAGGATGAGTGTTAGGGTTAGGTTTAGGGTTAGGGTGAAGGTGAGGGTGAAGGTTAGTGTTAGGGTGAGGTTTAGGGTTAATGTTAGGGTGAGGGTGAGGGTTAGGGTGAGGGTAAGTGTCAAGGTGAGGGTTAGGTTGAGTCTGAGGTTTAGGGTTAGAATTAGGGTGAGGGTGATGGTGAGGGTTAGGGTGAAGTTTTGGGTTAAGGTTAAGGATAGGGTGAGGATAAGTGTTAGGGTTAGGTTGAGGGTTAGGGTTAGGGTGAGGGGTAACATTAGAATTTGGGTGAGGGTTAGGTTTAGTGCGAGGGTTAGGGTTAGGGTTAGGGTGATGGTAAGAGTTAGTGTTACGGTTAGGGTGAGTGTGAGGTAGGGTGAGGGTTAGGGTTAGGGTGAGGGTTAGGGATAGGTTTAGTGTTAGGGTGAGGGTTAGGGTTATGTTTAGGATTAGAGTTAGGGTGTGGGTAAGGCTTAGGGTGAGGGTTAGGGTGAGGTTGAGTGTTAGGGTTAGGTTCAGTATTAGGGTTAGGGTTAGTGTGAGGGTTAGTGATAGGGTTAGGGTTATTGTGAGGTTTAGAGTTAGGGTTAAGTTGAGGGTCAGTCTGAGAAGTAGGGTTACGGTTAGGGTGAGGGTTAGGCTTAGTGTGAGGATTAGGGTTAGGGTGAGCGTTAGGGTTAGGTATAGGGTTAGGGTGAGTGTGAGTGTGAGGGGGAGGGTTAGGTTGAGGGTTAGGGTTAGGGTGAGGTTGAGGGTGAGGGTTAGTGTTAGGATGAGGGTTAGGGTTAGGGTTAGGTTGAGGATGAGGGTGAGGGTTAGGCTTAGGGTTAGTGTGAGGTTTAGGGTTACGGTGACGCTTATGGTTAGGGTGAGGGATAGGGTTAGGTTTAGGGTGATGTTTAGTGTGAGGGTGAGGGTTAGGGTGAGGATGAGTGTTCGGGTGAGAGTTAGGGTTAGGGTAAGCTTTAGGAATTGGGTTAGGGTGAGGGTAAGGTTTAGGGTGAGTGTGAGGGTGAGGGTGATTTTTAGGGTTAGCGAGAGGTTTAGGGTTAGGGTTAGGTTTAGGTTTGGTGTGAGGGTTCAGGTTAGGATGAGGGTTAGGTTTAGGTTTAGGGTTAGTATAAAGTATAGGGTGAGGTTTAGGGTTACAGTTAGTGTGATTGTTAGGTTTAGGGTTAGGGTTTGGGTTAGGTTGAGGGTAAAGTTTAGGGTGAGGGTTAGGGTGAGGCTGAGGGATAGGGTTAGGGTGAGGGTTAGGTTGAGGGTTAGGATTAGGGTTATGGTTAGGGTAAGGCTGAGGGGGAAGGTTGAGGGTGAGGGTTAGGGTTAAAGTTAGGGATAGGATGAGGATTTGGGTTACAGTTAGATTTAGGGTTAGGGTTAGGCTGAGGGGTAGGGTTAGTGTTAGGGTTGAGTGTTAGGTTTAGTGTGAGGTTTAGGTTTAGGGTTAGTGTGAGGGTTAGGTTTAGTGTGTTGGTTAGGGTTAGGGTTAGGCTGAGGGTAAGGGTTACGGTGTGGGTGAGGTTTAGGGTTAGCATTAGGTTTAAGATTAGGGTTAGCATGAGGGTTAGGGTTAGGGAGAGGGTGAGGGTGAGAGTTAGGGTTAGGATGAGGGTTAGGGTTAGTGTGAGGGTTTGGGTTAGGTTTAGGGTGAGGGTTAGGGTTAGGGTAAGGGTTAGGGTGAGGGTTAGAGTGAGGTTTAGGGTTAGGGTTAGGGTATTATTTATTGTGAGAGTGAGTGTTAGGGTGAGGGTGGGTGTTCGGGTGAGGGTGAGGGTTCTGGTGAGGGTGAGGATTAGAGTGTGGTTGAGGGATAGGGTTAGGTGAGAGTCAGGGTGAGGTGTAGGGATAGAGTTAGGGTGAGGGTTAGGGTTAGTGTGAAGGTTAGGGTTAGGGTTAGGGTTAGTGTGAGGATAAGAGTTAGGTTGTGGGTTAGTGTGAGGGTGAGCGTTAGGGTTAGCGTTAGGGTTAGGGTGAGGTTTAGGATGATGTTTAGGGTTAGGGTGAGGGTTAAGATTAGGTTTAGTGTGAGGGTTAGGGATAGGGTGATGTTTAGGGTGAGATTGAGGCAGAGAGTGAGGGTGAGGGTTAGGGTGCGGGTTCAGGTGAGGGTGAGGGTCAGGGTGAGGGTTAGGTTTAGGTTTAGGGTGAGGGTGAGTGTTAGGGTTAGGATTAGGGTTATAGTTGCTGAGGGTGATAATGAAATTGAGGGTGAGGGTTAGGTTTAGGGTTAGGGTGAGGTTTCAGGTTAGTGTGAGGGTTAGTGTGATGGTGAGCATCAGGGTGAGGGTGAGTGTTAGAATGAGGGTGAGGGTGATGGTGAGGGTTAGGGTTAGGATTAGGTTAGGGTGAGTTTTAGGGTTAGGGTTAGGGTTATTTTTAGGTTTAGGGTTAGGGTTTGGTGAGCGTGAGGGTGAGTGTTATCATTTGGGTTAAGGTTAGGGTTAGGGTGAAGGTGTGGTTGAGGGTTAGGATTAGGATTACGGTTAGGGTTAGGTTAAGGCTGAAGGGGAAGGGGCGGTTGAGGGTGAGGTTTAGGGTTAGGGTTAGGGTGAGGGTTACGGTTAGGTTTAGTGTTAGTATAAGGATTAGCCTGAGGGTAAGGGTTAGGGTTAGTGTGAGTGTTAGGTTTAGGGTTAGGATTTGGGTTAGGTTGAAAATAAAGGTTAAGGTGAAGGTTAGGGAGAGGGTGAGGTTTATTGTTATGGTGAGCGTTCAGGTGAGGGTTAGGGTTAGGGTTATGGTTAGGTTTAGCGTGAGGGTTAGAGTGAAGGTTAGGTTTAGGTATAGGGTAAGGGTGAGGTTTAGGGAGAGGGTGAGGTTTAGGGGGAGGGGGAGGCTTAGGTTTAGGATGAGAGTTAGGGTTAGGGTGAGGGTTCGGGTTAGGTTTAGGGTGAGGGTTAGGGTCAGCGTAATTGTTAGGGTGAGGGTTATGGTTATGGTTAGGTTTAGTGTGAGGGTCAGGGTGAGGGTTAAAGCGAGGTTGAAGGTTAGTGTTAGCATTAGGTTTAGGATGAGGGTGAGGGTTAGGGTGAGGGTTAGGGTTAAGGTTAGGGATAGGGTGAGGATTAGGGTTAGGTATACAGAGAGGGTTAGGCTGAGGATTAGGGTTAGGTTTAGGGTGAGGGTTAGGTTTAGTGTGAGGATTAGGGTTAGATTTAGGGTGAGGGTAAGTGTTTGGATGAGGGTTAGGGAGAGGGTTAGGGTGAGTTTTAGGGTTAGGGTTTGGGTTAGGTTAATTGTTAGGTTTAGGGTTAGGGTTAGGGTGAGGGTGATGGTGAGGGTTAGCGTTAGGGTTAGGGTTAGGGTGAGGGTGGGATTGAATGTTAGGGTTAGGACTAGGGTTAGGGTGAGCGAAATGCTGAGGGGGAAGGGGAGGTTGAGGGTGAGGGTAAGGGTCTGGTTTAGGGTTAGGGTGAGAGCTAGGTTGAGGGTCAGGTTTAGGGTGAGGGTGAGGGTTTCGTTTAGGTAAGTGTTAGGGTTAGGGTGAGGATTAGGGGGATGGTGAAGGTCAAGCTGAGGTTAGGTTTAGGGTGAGGGTTTGGGTTAGGGTTAGGGTGAGGGTGAGGGTTAGGGTGATGGTTTGTGTCAGGGTGAAGTTTAGGGTAAAGGTGAGAGCTAGGGAGAGGGTGAGGGTGAGGGTGAGCTTTAGGGTTAGGGTTAGGTTTAGGGTGAGTGTGAGGGTGAGAGTTAGGATTAGGAATAGGGTTAGGGTTAGGGTTAGGCTGAGGGGGAGCGTCAGGGTGAGGGTGAAGGTTAAGTTTAGTGTTAGGGTTAGGGTTAGGGTGAGGGTAAGTTTTAGGGTGAGTTTAAGGGTAAGAGTTAGGGTTAGTGTCAGGGTTAGGGTGAGGGTTAGGGTTTGGGTGATGTTTAGGGTGAGGGTGAGGGTTAGGGTGAGGATGAGGGTTCGGTTGAGAGTGAGGGTTCGCGTGAGGTGTCGGGTTAGGTTTTGGGTGAGGATTAGGGTTAGGCTGAAGGTTAGCATTGGGTTTAGTGTTAGTGTGACGGTGAGGGTGAGGGGTAGGGTAAGGGTTAGGTTGAGGGTTAGGGTTAGGGTTAGGATGATGGTTAGGAGGAGGGGTAATTTTAGGTTTAGGTTGAAGTTTAGGGTGAGTGTGAGGGTTAGTGTTAGGGGTAGGTTTAGGTTGAGGGTTAGGGTTAGGGTTAGCATCAGGGTGAAGTTGAGGGTTAGGGTGAGAGTTTTGGTTAGGGTGAGTTTGAGGGTGAGGGTTAGGTTTAGGATTAGGATTAAGGTTAGGGTTAGGGTGAGTGTTAGGATGAGGGTGAGGGTTAGTGTGTGGGTGAGGGTTAGGTTTAGGGTGAGGATTAGTTTTAGGCTTAGGGTTAAGGTTATGTTGAGGGTAAGGGTTAGGGTGATGTTTAGTGTGAGGATGAGGGTTAGGGTTATTGTTAGGGTTAGGGTGAGGTTTAGGGATAGGGTTAGTGTTAGGGTAAGGGTGAGGTTTAGGGTCAGGTTTAGGGTTAGGGTGAGGGTTAGGGATAGATTTAGGTTAGGGTGAGGCTGAGGCTGAGTGTTAGGTTTAGGTTTAGGTTTACAGTTAGTGTGAGGGTTAGTTTGAGGGTTAGGATTAGGGTTAGGGTTAGGGTTAGATTGAGGGTTAGGCTGAGGGTTAGGTTTAGGTTTAGGGTTAGGGTGAGGGTTAGGGTGTGGGTAAGTGTTAGAGTGAGGGTTAGGGTGAGGGAGAGGAATAGGGGGAGGGGGAGGGTTAGTGTTAGCATTAGGGTTAGGGTGAGGGTAAGCGTTAGGGTTAATGTTAGGGATAGGGTGAGGATTAGGGTTTGGGTTAGGCAGAGGGTGAGGGTTAGGGTTAGGGTTAGGGTTAGGTTTAGGGTGAGGATTAGGTTTAGTGTGAGGATTAGGGTTAGGGTTAGGGTGAGGTTTAGGTTTAGTGTGATGGTTAGGGTTAGGGTTAGGGTGAGGGTAAGGGTTAGGTTGAGGTTTAGGGTGAGGGTGAGGTTTAGGGTTAGCATTAGTTTTAGATTTAAGGTTAGGATGATGGTTACGGTTAGGGTGAGGGTGAGGCTTAGGTTTAGGGTCAGGTTAAGTGTTAGGATGATGGTTAGGGTTATGGTAAGGTTTAGTGTGAGGGTCAGTGTGAGGGTTAGGGTTAGGTTGAGGGTTAAGCTTAGGGTGAGGTTTAGGGTTAGGCTTAGGGTTAGGTTTACGGTGAGGGTGATGGTGAGGGTTAAGTTTAGGGTCAGGGTTAGGGTGAGGGTTAGGGTTAGTGTGAGTGTTAGTGTGATGGTGAGGGTCAGGGTGAAAGTGAGGGTTAGAATGAAGCTGAAGATGAGGGTGAATGTTATAGTTAGGATTAGGGTTAGGGTGAGTTTTAGGGTAAGGGTTAGGGTTAGGGTTATTGTTAGGTTCAGGGTTAGGGTTACAGTGAGAGTGAGGGTGAGGTTTTGCATTAGGATTAGGTTTAGGGTTAGAGTGAGGGTGGGGTTGAGGGTTAGGGTTAGGATTAGGGTTAGGGTTTGGGTAAGGCTGAGGGGGAAGATGAGGTTGAGGGTGAGGGTTAGGATTAGGTTTAGGGTTAGGGTGAGGGCTAGGGTCAGTGTGAGGGTTTGGGTGAGGGTGAGGATTTGGTTTAGGTTTAGGGTTAGGGTTAGGTTTAGGGTGAGGGTGATGGTGAGGGATAGGTTTAGGGTTAGGGTTAGGGTGAGGGTTAGGGTTCGTGTGAGGGTTAGTGTGATGGCGAGGGTCAGGGTGAGGGTGAGGATTTGAATGAGGCCTAAGGTGAAGGTGAGGGTTAGGGTTAGGATTAGGGTTAGGGTGAGTTTTAGGTTTAGGGTTAGGGTTAGGGTTATTGTTAGGGTTAGGGTTAGGGTTAGGGTGAGATTGAGGGTTAGGTTTAGCATTAGGGTTAGGTTTAGTATTAGGGTGATGGTGAGGTTGAGGGTTAGGGTTAGGAATAGGGTTAGGGTTAGGGTAAGGCTGAGGGGGAAGGGGAGGTTGAGGGTGAGTGTTAGGGTTAGGGTGAGGACTAGGGTGAGTGTGAGGGTTTGGGTGAGTGTGAGGGTGAGGGTTTCTGTTATGTAAGTGTTAGGGTGAGGGTGACGATTAAGCTGAGGTTAGGTTTAGCATGATGGTTAGGTTTAGGGTGAGGGTGAGGGTTAGTTTTAGGGTGATGGTTAGGGTGAGGGTGTGGGTGAGACTTAGGATTAGGAATAGGGTTAGTGTTAGGGTTAGGCTGAGGTGAGGGTCAGGGTGAGGGTGAAGGATAGGGTTAGGATTATGGTTAGGGTGAGGGTTAAGGTTAGTGTGAGGATTATGGTTATGGTTATGGTTAGGGTTATGGTGAGGGTAAGGGTTATGGTGAGGGTGAGGGTTAGGGTGAAAGTTAGGGTTAGGGTTAGGGGAGGGTTCGGGTTAGGGTGATGTTTAGGTTGAGGGTGAGGTTTAGTGTGAGGATGAGAATTTGGGTGTGGCTGTGGGTTCAGGTGAGGTTTAGGGTTAGGGTGTGGGTGAGGATTAGGGTTATGGTGAGGGTTATCATTAGGTTTAGGCTTAGTGTGAGGGTGAGGGTGAGGGGTAGTTTTAGGGTTCAGTTGAGGGTTAGTGTTAGGGTAACGGTTAGGGTGAGGGTCAGGGAGAGGGGTAGGTTTAGGGTTAGTGTGAGGTTTAGGGTGAGTGTGAGGGTTAGGGGTAGGGTTAGTGTTAGGGTTAGGATGAGGGTTAGGCTGCGGGTTAGGCTTAGGGTTAGTGTGAGTGTTAGGGTTAGGTTGAGGATTAGGGTTAGCATTAAGGTTAGGGTGAGGGTGAGGGTTAGGGTGACGGTTTGGATTAAGTTTAAGGATAGGGTGAGGATTAGGTTTAGGGTCAGGTTTAGGGTGAGTGTTAGGCGGAAGGGTAGGCTTAGGGTTAGGGTGAGGGTTAGGTTTAGTGTGAGGGATAGGGTTGAGTTTAGGGTGGTGGCAAGTGTTAGGGTGAGGGATAGGGTGAGGGTGAGTTTTAGGGTTAGCATTTGGTTTAGCTTTAGGGTTAGGATGAGAGTTAGGGTTTGGCTTAATGTTAGGGTGAGGGTGAGGGTGAAGGTTAATGTTAGGATGAGGGTTATGGTTAGGGTTAGGGTGAGGGTGAGGGTGAGGTTTAAGGTTAGGGTTAGTGTGAGGGTGAGAGTTAGGATTAGGAATAGTGTTAGGGTTTGGGTTAGGCTGAGGCTAAGGGTCAGGGTGAGGGAAAAGGTTAGGGTTAGGTGAGGGTGAGGGTAAGGGTGAGGGTTAGGGTTAGAGTCAGGTTTAAGGTGAGGGTTAGGGTTTAGGAGATGTTTATGGTGAGGGTGAGGGTGAGGATGAGGTTTCGGGTGAGGGTTCGGGATCGGGTTCAGGTTCGGGTTAGGGTGTGGCTGAGGATTAGGGTTAGGGTGAGGGTTAGCATTAGGTTTAGGGTTAGTGTGACAGTGAGGGTGAGGGGTAGGGTTAGGGTTTGGTTGAGGGTTAGGGTTAGGGTTAGGTTTTGGATAATTTTTAGGGAGAGGGATAATGTTAGGGTTAGTGTGAGGTTTAGGGTGTGTGTGAGGGTTAGGGTTAGGGTGAGGGTGAGGGTTAGGGTTAGAGTTAGGTTTAGGGTGAGTTTGAGGGTGAGGGTTAGGTTTAGGATTAGGATTAGTGTTAGTTTCAGCGTGAGTTTTAGGGTGAGAGTGAGGTTTCGGTTGAGACTGAGGGTTAGTGTATGGGTGATGGTTAGGGTTAGGGTCAGAATTAGGTTTAGTCTTAGGATCAAGGTTATGGTGAGGCTAAGGGTTAGGGTGAGGTTTAGTGTGAGGATGAGGGTTAGGGTTAGTGTTAGGGTTAGGGTGACGTTTAGGGTGAGGGTTATAGTTAGGGTTAGGGTTAGGGTGAGCATGAGGGTGAGGTATAGGGTGAGGTTTAGGGTTAGGGTGAGGGTTAGGGAAAGTGTTAGTTTAGGGTGAGGGTCAGCGGGAGTGTTAGATTTAGGTTTAGAGTTACGGTGAGGGTGAGGTTGAGGGTTAGGCTTAGGGTTAGGCTGAGGGTTAGGCTGAGGGTTAGGTTTAGGGTTAGGGTTAGGGTGAGGGTGAGGGTGTGGGTAAGTGTTAGGGTGATGGTTAGGGTGAGGATTAGGGTGAGGGTGAGGGTTAGGGTTAGAGTGAGCGTTAGGGTGAAGTTTAAGTTTAGGGTTAGGGTTAGGGTGAGTGTGAGGGTGTGGGTCAGTGTTAGGGTGAGAGTTAGGATGAGGGTGAGGTTTAGGTTTAGGGTTAGTGTTAGGGTGAGGATGCGGGTTAGGCTGCGGGTTAGAGTTAGGGTTAGTGTGAGTGTTAGGGTTAGGGTTAGTGTGAGTGTTAGGGTTAGGGTTAGGTTTATGGTTAGGGTGAGGGTTATTGTTAGATTTAGGGTTAGCATAAGGGTTAGGCTGAGGGTTAGGTTTAGTGTTAGTTTGAGGGTTAGGTGTAGGGTTAGGTAAGGGTTAGGGTGAGGGTAAAGTTTAGGGTGAGGGTTAGGGTGAGGGTGAGGGTTAGGGTTAGCATTAAGGTTAGGGTGAGGGTGAGGGTTAGGGTGAGGGTTTTTGTAAAGGTTAAGGATAGGGTGAGGAGTAGGTTTAGGGTTAGTTTTAGGGTGAGCGTTAGGCGGAGGGGTAGGCTTAAGGTCAGAATGAGGGTTAGGTTTTGTGAGAGGGTTAGGGTTAGGGTTAGGGTGATGGTAAGGGTTAGGGTGAGGGTGAGGGTGAGGTTTAGGGTTAGCATTAGATTTAGCGTTAGGGTTAGGATGAGTGTTAGGGTTATGGTGAGGGTGAGGGTGAAGGTTAGTGTTAGGATGAGGTTTAGGGTTAGGGTTAGAGTGAGGGTGAGTGTGAGGGTGAGGGTTACGGTTAGGGTTAGTGTGAAGTTTAGGATTACAGTGAGGGTTAGTGTTAGGGTGAGGGTTAGGGTTAGCCTTAGGGTGAGGGTTAGGGTTAGGGTTATATTTAGTGTCCGGGTGAGGGTTAGGATGAGGGTGAGTGTTCTGATGAGAGTTAGGCTTAGGGTTAGGGTAAGGGATATGTTTAGTGTGTGGGTAAGGGTTAGGGTGAGTGTTATGGTGAGGGTGAGGTTTAGGGTTAGGTTGAGCGTTAGGGTTATGGTTAGGGTTATGGTTAGGGTGAGGTTTAGGTTGAGGGTGAGGGTTAGGGTTAGGGTGAGGGTGGGTGTTAGGTGGAGGGTTAAGGTGAAGGTGAGGGTTAGAGTTAGCATTAGAGTTATGGTGAGGGTGAGGGTTAGCGTTCGGGTTCGGGTTAGGGTGAGGTTTAGGGTTAGGTTTAGGGTTAGTATAATGGTTAGGGTGCACGTTAGGGTTAGGGTTAGTGTGAGTGTTAGGTTTAGGGTTAGGGTTTGGGTTAGGTGGAGTGTAAAGGTTAGGGTGAGGGTTAGGGTGAGGGTGAGTGTTAGGGTTAGGGTGAGGGTGAGCGTGAGGGTTGGGGTTAGGGTTAGAGTGAGGGTGAGGGTGAGGTTTAGGTTTAAGTTTAGGTTTAGGGTTAAGGTGAGGGTTAGGGTGTGGGTACGTGTTAGGGTGAGGGTTAGGGTGATGGTAAGGGTTAGGGTGAGTGTTAGGGTGAGGGTGAGGGTTAGGGTGAGTGTGATGGTAAGGGTTAGGCTGAGTGTTAGGGTGAGGGTGAGGTTTAGGGTGAGGGTTAGGGTGAGTGTTAGGGTTAGGGTTAGGGTTAGGGTGTGGGTGAGGTTTAGGGTGAGGCTTAGGTTTAGGGTGAGGGTTAGGGATAGGGTTAGGGTTAGGGTGAGGATGAGGGTGAGTGTTAGGGTTAGGTTTAGGGTTAGGGTGAGGTTGAGGGTGAGGGTTATTAGGGTTAGGATTAGGGTTAGGCTGAGGGTGATGGGAAAGTTAGGGTTAGAGTTAGGTTTAGGGTTAGGATGAGGGTTAGGTTTAGGGTTAGGGTCAGCGTAAGGGTTAGGGTGAGGGTTAGTGTGAGGGAGAGGGTTAGGGTTAGGGTGACGGTAAGGGTTAAGGAGAGTGTTAGGGTGAGGGTGAGGGAGAATTTTAGTGTTAGAATTACGATGAGGGTTAGGGTTAGGGCGAAGTTTAGGGTTAGGTTTAGGTTTAGGGTGATGTTTAGTGTCAGGGTGAGGGTTAGGATGAGGTTGAGTGTTCTGGTGAGAGTTAGGGTTAGGGTTAGGGTTAGGGATAGGGTTAGTGTGAGGCTAATGGTTAGGGTGAGTGAAAGGGTGAGGGTTAGGCTCAGGGTAAGGGTGAGCATTAAGGTTAGGGTTAGGTTTATGGTTAGGATGAGGGTTAGGGTGAGCGGTAGGTTTAGGGTTAGGGTTAGTTTGCAGGTTAGGGTGAGGTTAGGAGTTAGGGTGATGTTAGGGTGATGGTGAGGGTTAGGGTTAGCATTAGAGTTAGGGTGAGGTTGAGGGTTAGGGTTAGGGTTAGGGATAGCGTAAGGATTAGCGTTATTGTGAGGGTTAGGTTTAGGGTTAGTTGAGGATAAAGTAAGGGTGAGGGTTAGGGTGAGGGCGAGGTGTTACATTAGCATTAGGGATAGGTTTAGCTTTAGGGTGAGGGTTAGATTTAGGGTGAGGGTTAGGTTTAGGTTGAGGTTGAGGGTTAGGGTTGGGGTGATGTTTAGTGTGAGGGTGAGGGTTAGGGTGAGGTTGAGTGTTCAGGTGAGAGTTAGAGTTAGGTTTAGAGTTAGGGATAGGGTTAGGGTGAGGGTATTGGTTAGGGTGAGTGTTAGGGTAAGGATGAGTGTTAGGCATAGGGTGAGGGTTAGGGTTAGGGTTAATTTTAGGGTTAGGTTGAGGGTGAGCGTTAGGATTAGGGTTAGGATGAGGGTGAGGCTCAGGGTTAGGGTTAGGGTTAGTGTGAGGGTTAGGGTTAGGATTAGGTTTAGGGTAAGGGTTAGGGTTATATTTAGGTTTAGTATAAGGGTTAGGGTGAGGCTTAGGGTTAGAGTTAGTGTGATTGTTAGGTTTAGGGTTAGGGTTTGGGTTAGGTTGTGTTTAAAGTTTAGGGTGAGGTTTAGGGTGAGGGTGAGGGTAAGGGTTAGGGTGAGGGTTAGCGTGAGGGATAGGGTTAGGTTTATGCTTAGTGTTAGGGTGAGGGTTAGGTTTAGGTTTAGGTTTAGGGTGAGAGTTAGGGTGTGGATAATTGTTAGGGTGAGGGTTAGGGTGAGGTGAGCGTTAGGGTTAGGTTGACAGTAAGGGTTATGGTGAGGGTTATGGTGAGGTTGAGGGTTAGGGTTAGCATTAGGGTTAGGGTGAGGGTGAGGGTTAGGGTGAGGGTGAGGGTTACTTTTAGTGTCAGGGTTAGGGTTAGGAAGAGGGTTAGGGTTAGGGTGAGGTTGAGGGTTAGGTTTAGGTTGATGATTAGGGTTAGGGTGAGGTTTAGGGTTAGGGTTAGGGTGATGTTTATTGTGAAGGTGAGGGTTAGGGTGAGGGTGAGTGTTAGTGTGAGGATGAGGGTTCGGGTAAGGGTGAGGCTTAGGGTGTGGTTGAGGGTTAGGGTTACGGTGAGAGTCAGAGTGAGGTGTCGGGATAGGGTTAGGGGTAGGGTTTGTGTGAGGGTAAGGGTTAGGGTGAGGGTTAGGGTGAGGCTGAAGTTTAGTGTTAGCCTTAGGGTTAGGGTGAGTGTTAGGGTTAGGGTGATGTTTAGGGTGAGGTTGAGGGTTAGTGTGAGGGTGAGGGTGAGGCTAAGGGTTAGTGTTAGGATTAGGGTTAGGGTTAGGGTTAGGCTGAGGATGAGGGTGAAATTGAGGGTGACGGTTAGGTTTAGGATTAGGATGAGGCTTCTGGTTAGGTTGAGGGTTAGTGTGATTTTGAGGGTCAGGGTGAGGGTGAGTGTTAGAATGAGGGTGATGGTGAGGGTTAGGCTTGGGATTTGGGTTAGGGTGAATTTTAGGGTTAGGATTATGTTAGGGTTAGGGTTATTGCTAGGGTTAGGGTGAGGGTGAGGGTTAGGGTGAGGGTTAGCGTTAGGGTTAGGGTTAGGGTGAGGGTGGGGTTGAGGGTTAGGGTTAGGATTAGGGTGAGGGTTAGGGTAAGGCTGAGGAGTAAGGGGAGATTGAGGGTGAGGGTTAGGTTTAGGGTTAGGGTTAGTGTGAGTGTTAGGTTTAGGGTTAGGGTTTGGGTTAGGTTGAGGGTAAAGTTTAGGGTGAGGTTTAGGCTTAGGGTGAGGTTTAGGATTAGGGTGAGGGTTAGGGTGAAGTTTATGTTTAGCTTTAGGGTTAGGGTGAGGGTTAGGTTTATTGTGAGGTTTAGGCTTAAGGTTAGGGTGACGGTAAGGGTTAAGTTGAGGGTTAGGGTGAGGGTGAGGTTTAGTGTTAGCATTAGGTTTAGCTTTAGGGTTAGCTTGAGAGTTAGGGTTAGAGTTAGGGTTAGGGTGAGTTTGAGGGTGATGGTTAGGTTTAGGATTAGGATTAGGTTTAGGGTCATGGTGAGTGTTAGGGTGAGAGTGAGGGTTCGGGTGAGAGTGAGGGTTAGTGTGTGGGTTAAGTTTAGGGTTAGGGTCAGGATTAAGTTTAGGCTTAGGGTCAAGGTTATGGTGAGGGTCAGGTTTAGGTTGAGGTTTAGTTTGAGGATGAGGGTTAGGGTTAGTGTTAGTGTTAGGGTGACGTTTAGGGTGAGGGTTATCGTTATGGTTAGGGTGAGGGTGAGGGTGAGGTATAGGGTGAGGTTTAGGGTTAGGGTGAGGGTTAGGGATAGTGTTCGGTTTGGATGAGGGTGGGGGTGATAGTTAGGTTTAGGTTTCGAGTTAAGGTGAGGGTGATGGTGAGGGTTAGGATTAGGGTTAGGATGAGGGTTAGGCTGAGGGTTAGGTTTAGGGTTAGTGTGAGTGTTAGGGTTAGGTTTAGAGTTAGGATGATGGTTAAGTTTAGATTTAGGGTTAGCATAAGATTTAGGCTGAGGGTTAGGGTTAGGGTTAGAGTGAGGGTTAGGTTTAGGGTTAGGGTAAGGTTTAGGGTGAGGGTAATGGTGAGGGTGAGGGTTAGGCTGAGTGTGAGGGTTAGGGTTAGAGTGAGTGTTAGGGTGAAGGTTAGGTTTAGGTTTAGGGTTAGGGTGAGGGTGAGGTTGTGGGTAAGTGTTAGGGTGAGGGTTAGGGTGAGGGTGAGGTTTAGGTTTAGGGTGAGGGTTAGTGTTAGGGTGAGTGTTAGGGTGAGGGTGAGGGTTACGGTTAGCATTAGGGTTAGGGTTAGGGTGAGGGTTAGAGTGAGGTTTTGCGTTATGGTTAAGGATAGTGTGAGTATTAGAGTTAGGTTTACTGTGTGGGTTAGGCTGAGGGGAAGGGTTAGGGTTAGGGTGAGGGTTGGGTTTAGTGTGAGGGTTAGGGTTAGGGTTAGGGTAAGGTAAGGGTGAGAGTGAAGTTTAGGGTGAGTGTGAGGTTTAGGGTTAGCATTAGGTTTAGAGTTAGGGTTAGGATGAGTGTTAGGGTTTGGTTTAGGGTGAGGGTTAGGATGAGGGTGAGTGTTAAGTTTAGGCTTAGGGTGAGTGTTAGTTTTAGGGTGAGGGCTAGGGTGAGGGTGAGGATTAGGTTGAGGGTGAGGGTGAGGGTGAGGTTTTCATTTAGGTAAGGGTTATGGTTAGGGTTAGGGTGAGGTTTAGTAATGAGGGTGTGTGTTGGGGTTAAGATTAGGATTAGGGTGAGGGTGAGGGTGAAGTTTAGTGTTAGGATGAGGTTTAGGGTTAGGGTTAGGGTGAGAGTGAGGGTGAAGGTGAGGGTTCGGGATAGGGTTAGGGTGTGGTTTAGGTTTACAGGGAGGGTTAGAGGTAGGGTGAGGTTTAGGGTTAGGCTTACGGTGAGGGTTAGGGTTAGGCTGATGTTTAGTGTGAGGGTGAGGGTTAGGGTGAGGGTGAGTGTTCTGTTGAGAATTAGGGTTAGGGTTAGGGTTAGGGTTAGGGTTAGGGAATGGGTTAGTGTGAGGGAAAAGGTTAGGGTGAGGGTTTGGGTGAGGGTGAGGTTTAGGGTGAGGGTGAGGGTTAGGTTTAGGGTTAGGGTTATGATGAGGGTGAGGGTTAGGGTGAGCCCTAGTTATAGGGTTAGGTTTAGATTGCGGGTAAGGGTGAGGGTAAGGGTTAGGGTGAGGTTTAGGGTGAGGGTGAGTTTTAGGTTTAGGGTGAGGGTAAGGGTTAGGTTGAGGGTTATGGTTAGGGTTAGGTATCGGCTGAGGATTAGTGTTAGGGTGAGGGTTAGGGTGAGGGTTAGGATTAGGGTTAGTGTGAGGATAAGGGTTAGGGTGAGGGTTAGGGTGAGGGTGAGGTTTAGGGTTAGGGTTAGGGTGAAGGTTAGGGTGTGGGTAAGTGTTAGGGTTAGGGTTAGGGTGACAGTAGAGGTTAAGTTTAAGTATAGGGTGAGGATTAGGTTTAGGGTTAGGTTTAGGGTGAGTGTTAGGCGGAAGGGTAGGCTTAGGGTAAGGGTGAGTGTTAGGTTTATTGTGAGGGTTAGGGTTAAGGTTAGGGTGATGGTAAGGGTTAGTGTGAGGGATAGGGTGAGGGTGAGTTTTAGGGTTAGCATTAGGTTTAGCTTTAGGGTAAGGATGAGAGTTAGGGTTAGGCTTAGGGTTAGGGTGAGGGTGAAGGTGAAGGTTAGTGTTAGGATGAGGGTTAGGGTTAGGGTTAGGGTGAAGGTGAGGGTGAGGTTTAGGGTTAGGGTTAGTGTGAGGTTGAGAGTTAGGATTAGGAATAATGTTAGGGTTAGGGTTAGGCTGAGGGTGAGTGTCAGGGTGAGGGAAAAGGTTAGGGTTAGGGTTAGGGTGAGGGTAAGTGTTGGGGTGAGGGTAAGGGTGAGGGTTAGGGTTAGAGTCAGGTTTAAGGTGAGGGTTAAGTTTTGGGTGATGTTTAGGGTGAGGGTGAGGGTTAGGTTTTGGATTAGGGTTAGAGTTTGGGTTAGGTTGAGGGTGAGGTTGACGGTGAGGGTTAGGATTAATGTGAGTGTTAGGGTTAGGGTTAGTGTTATAGTTAGGGTGAGGGTTAGGGTTAGGGTTAGGATGAGGTTTAGGCTGAGGGTTAGCGTTAAGGTTCAGTTGAGGTTAAGCGTTAGGGTGAGGGTTAGGCTTAGGGTTAGTATGAAGGTTAGAATGAGAGTTAGTGTTACTGTGAGGGTTAGGCTGTGGGTAAGGGTTCGAGTGAGGGTTTGGGTGATGGTGAGGGTGAGGGATAGCATTAGGGTTAAGGTTAGGTTTAGTGTGAGGGTTAGAGTTAGGTTTAGGGTTACGGTGAAGGTGAGGGTTATGGTAAGCATTAGGATCAGGGTTAGGTTTAGGGTGAGATTTAGGGTTAGGGTTAGAATTATAGTGAAATTGAGTGTGAGGGTTAGTGTGAACGTGAGTGTTAGGTTGAGGGTGAGGGTGAGGGTTAGGGTTTAGGTGAAGGTCAGGTTTAGGGTTAGGGTTAAGGTTAGGGTGAGGGTTAGAGTTAGGTTTAGGGTTACGATGAGGATTAGGGTGAGGGTTAAGTTTAAGGTTAGGGTGAGGGTAAGGGTTAGGGTGAGGGTCAGGGTTAGGTTTTGTATTAGGTTTAGGGTTAGGGATAGGGTTAGGATTAGGGTGAGGGTTTTGTTAGGGTTAGGTTTTGACTTAGGGTGAGTTTTAGGGTTCGTGTTTGGATTAGGGTTAGGGTTAGGGTTAGGCTGAGGGTGAGGTTGAGGGTGAGGGTGAGGGTTAGGGTTAATATGAGTGTTAGGGTTTGCGTTAGCGTTAGGATGAGGGTTAGGCTGAGGGTTAGGGTTAGGGTTTGGGTAAGAGTAAGGGTTAGGCAGAAATGAACCTACAGACCTATAGCCATCTAATCTTCGATAAGGAAGCTAAAACCATAGAATGGACGAAAGACAGCCTCTTCAGTAAATGGTCCTGGCAAAATTGGTTAACTACATGTAGAAAATTAAAGCTAGATCCTTATATATCACCCTGCACCAGAATCAACTCCAAATGGATCAAAGACCTTGAACTCAAAGCATACACTCTGAAAACATTACAGGATGGAATAGGAGAAACCCTAGGTCTCCTTGGCTCAGGCCGAATTTTTCTGAATAGAGACCCAGAAACACAACAAATCAAAGAAAGGTTGGACAAATGGGATTGCATAAGGTTGCAGAGCTTCTGCAGGGCAAATGACATAGCTAGCAAGATCAATAGAAAGCCCACCGATTGGGAGAAGATCTTTACTAGCCATACAACGGACAAGGGTCTCATATCTAAAATATACTTGGAACTCAAAAAATTAAACCACCCAACAACAAATCCTCAAAGAAACAACTGCCCAATAAATAAGTGGGTGAAAGACTTAAAGAGAAGCTTCTCTGAAGAAGAAAGAAGGATGGCCAATAGACACATGAAGAAATGTTCAACATCCCTAGCCATAAAAGAAATGCAAATCAAAACAACATTGTGATATCACCTCACTCCAGTTAGAACAGCAAAAATCAAGAACTCTAACAAAAACAGATGCTGGAGGGGATGTGGACAGAAAGGAACCTTACTTCATTGTTGGTGGGAATGTAAACTTGTTCAACCACTTTGGAAAGCAGTATGGAGGTTCCTCAAAAGACTTCACATAGATCTCCCCTATGATCCAGCAATCCCACTTTTGGGCATTTACCCAAATGTTTACAAACAAGACCACACTAAAGCTACCAGCACAACTATGTTTATTGCAGCATTATTTACCATAGCTAAGATATGGAACCAACCCAGATGCCCCTCAGTAGATGAATGGATCAAGAAAATGTGGTATATATACACAATGGAATTCTATGCCTCCATCAGAAAGAATGACATTTCTCCATTTGTTAGGAAATGGAAAGGTTTGGAAAAAATTATATTATGTAAAGTAAGCCAGGCCCAAAGAAGCATAGGTCCCATGGTTTCCCATATTTGCAATATCTAGTATAGGTATGAGTCAAGCGGAAAAGGTCAGATAATGTGATGTTAGGAAAATGAACCCTTACATATGTATTTTAATGTTTTTGTTTCTTTCATGCATGTGTTTCTAACGCATTTATAAGATTATTGCTTTGTTGCTTTGTATGTCCCTCCCCCACAGTGTAACCCCCGCTTTCACTATATTTGATGTCAGTATAACATGTGGAGGAGATGGGGACAAACAAGTCGTTTAAGGATTCAGGTGGACCTGTTGCAACAATGAGAAGTACAAAATGTCATGTCAAAACCAACTTTACAATGTCGGTGTGGGGGGGGAGGGGGGTATATTTGGGTGGGGGGAGGGGGGAGGATGGGAAGGGAGGTGAAAGGTAAACAAAGGAGGAGGCTGCAATGCTTGGTAAGAAATGTATGCATTATCCTGCCCATGTAATTGTAGCCCCTCTGCACAGTATGTTCTCAAATAAAATAAAATAAAAAAAGAAAACAAAAAAAAGAGTAAGGGTTAGGGTGAGGTTTAGGGTGAGGGTGAGGTTTAAGTTTATGCTTAGGGTTAGGGTGAGGTTTATGGTTAGGGTGAGAGTGAGGGTTAGGGTTAGGGTTTGGGTGAGGGTTAGGGTTAGGTGAGGGTTAGGGATAGGGTCGGGGTTAGGGTGAGTGTGTGGGTTAGGGTTAGGTTTAGGTTTAGGGTTAGGCTGAGGGTGAGGGTTAGGTTTAGGGTTAGGGTTAGGGTTAGGGTTGAAGTTTTCATTTAGGGTTAGGAAGAGGTTTTCGCTGAGGATTAGGGTTGTGGTTAGGGTGAGGTTTAGGGTTAGTGTGAGTGTTGGGATGAAGGTTAGGTTGAGGGTTAGGTTTAGGGTTAGGTTGAGGGTAAAGGTTAGGGTGAGGGTGAGGGTTAGGTTTAGGATTAGGGTTAGGGTTTGGGTTAGGATTAAGGATAGGGTTAGGGTTAGGGTGAGGGTTAGGGTTAGGTTTAGGGTGAAGATTAGGGTGAGAGTGACATTTAAGGTGAGGGTTAGGGTTAGGGTGAGGATTAGGGTTAGGGTTAGGGTGAGGTTTAGTATTAGGATGATGTTTAGGGTGAGCGTGATGTTTTGGGTTAGGATGAGGGTGAGGGTGAGGGTGTAGGTGAGGGTTAGGTTTAGGGTGAGTGTTAGGGTGATGGTGACGGTGATTGTTAGGGTGAAGTTGAGGGTTAGGTATAGGGTTAGGGTGAGGGTTAGGGTTAGGGTTAGGGTGAGGGGTAGGGTGAGTGTAGGGTTAGGGTTAGGGTGAGGGTTAGGGTTAATGTGAGGATTAGGGTTAGGTTTAGGGTTAGTGTGAGGATAAGGGTAAGGGTGAGGGTTAGGGTGAGAGTGAGGGTTAGGGTTAGCGTTAGGGTTAGGGTGAGGTTTAGGGCGAAGGTTAAGTTGAGGGTTAGGGTTATTATGAGGGTGAGGGTTATAGTTAGGTTTATGGTGAGGGTTTGGGTTAGTGTGAGGTTTAGGGTAAGGTTAGGGTGTGGGTGAGGGTGAGGGTGAGGGTGACTTTTAGGGTGTGTGTGACAGTTAGGTTTAGGGTTAGGTTTAGGGTGAGGGTCATATTTAGGGTGAGGGTTAGGGTGAGGGTGAGGGTTAGGTTGAGGTTCAGGGTTAGGCTGAGCGTTAGGGTGAGTGTTAGGTTTAGGTTTTGGTTTGGGTGAGGGTTAAAATGAGGTCTAGTGTTAGTGTTAGGGTTAGAGTTAAGGTGAGAATTAGGGTGAGGGTTAGGGTTAGAGTGAGGTTTAGGGTGAGGGTGAGGGTTAGGGATAGCATTAGGGTTAAAGATAGGTTTAGGGTGATTGTAAGGGTTAGGATGAGGGTGAGGGTTAGGTTTAGGATTAGGGTTAGTGTTAGGGTGAGGGTTAGTTATAGGGTTAGGATTAGCGTGAGGGTTTTGTTTAGGGTTAGGTTTAGATTTAGAGTGAGGGTTAGGGTTAGTGTTGGATTAGGGTTAGGGTTAGAGTTAAGTTGAGGGTTAGGTTTAGGTGAGGGTTTAGGATAGAATTGGGGTTAGGGTGAAGATTAGGGTTAGGTTTAGTGTTAGAGTTAGAGCGAGGGTGAATGTGAGGTTTAGGTTTAGGTTTAGAGTTAGGGATAGGGTTAGGCTGAGGGTGAGGGTGAGGGTGAGGGTGAGGTTTAGGGTTAGGGTGAGGGTTAGGGTTAGGGTTAGGGTTAGGGTTGGGTTGAGTGTTAGGGTTAGGATTAGGAAGAGGGTTTGGCTGAGGGTTAGAGTTATGGTTAGGGTGAGGTTTAAGGTTAGTGTGAGGTTTAGGATGAGGTTTAAGCTGAGGGTTAGGGTTTGGGTTAGGGAGAGGTAAGGGTGAGCGTTAGGGTGAAGGTTAGGTTTAGGTTTAGGGTTAGGGTGAGGGTTAGGATGTGGTTTAGTTTTAGTGTAAGGGATAGGGTTAGCGTGAGGGTTAGGGTGAGGGTAAGGGTTAGAGTGAGGTTCAGGGAGAGGGTGAGTGTTAGGTATAGCATTAGGTTTAATTTTAGGTTTAGGGTGAGGCTTAAGGTTAAGGTTACTCTGAGAGTGAGGGTTAGGTTTAGCATTAGGGTTAGGGTTAGGGTTAGGGTGAGGGTTAGGGTTAGGGTTTGGGTGAGGTTGAGGGTTAGGGTTAGGGTTAGGGTGAGGGTATGGGATAGGGTGAGGGTGAGGGTTAGGGTGACGGTGAGGGTAAGGGTTAGGGTGAGGGCTAGGGTTACGGTTAGGGTTAGGGTAAGGTTTAGGTTTAGGGTGAGGGTGAGGGTTAGGTTTAGGATTAGGCTTAGGTATAGGGTTAGGTTTAGGGTAAATGTGAGGCTGAGTGTCAGAGTTAGGTTTAGGGTGAGGTTTAGTGTAATGGTTAGGGTTAGGATGAGGGTGAGGGTGAGGTTTAGGGTGAGGGTGAGGGTTAGGGTTTTGGATAGGTTTAGGTTTAAGGTTAGGGTGAGAGTTAATTTTAAGGTTAGTGTTAGGATGAGGGTTAGGCTGAGGGTTAGGGTTAGGGTTAGTATGAGGGTGAGACTTAGGATTAGGAATAGTGTTAGGGTTAGGGTTAGGCTGAGGGTGAGGGTCACGGTGAGGGTAAAGTTTAGGGTTAGGGTTAGGGTGAGGGTAGGTGTTAGGGTAAGGTTAAGGGTGAGGGTTAGGGATTGAGTCAGGGTTAAGGTGAAGGTTAGGGTTTGGGTGAGGTTTAGGGTGAGGGTGAGGGTTAGGGTGAGGATGAGGTTTCGGGTGAGGGTTAGGGTTAGTGTTTGGATTAGGGTTAGGGTTAGGGTTAAGGTGAGGGTTAGGGTTAGCTGAGGGTTAGGGATAGAATTGGGGTTAGGGTGAAGGTCAGGGTTAGGTTTAGTGTTAGAGTTAGAGCGAGGGTTAGTGTGAGGTTTAGGGTTAGCGTTAGGGTTAGGGTGAGGGTTAGGGTGAAGGTTAAGTTGAGGGTTAGGGTTATTATGAGGGTGAGGGTTAGAGTTAGTTTTAGGGTGAGGGTTGGGGTTAGGTGAGGTTTAGGTTAGAGTTAGGTTTAGGGTGAGGTTGAGCGTTAGGGTGAGGTTTAGGGTTAGGGTTATTGTTAGGGTTAGTGTGAGGGTTAGTGTTAGGGTGACTGTTACTGTTAGGGTGAGTGTAAGTGTTAGGGTTCGAGTTAGGGTTCGGATTATTGTTAGGGTTAGGGTTAGGGTTACGGTTATGGTGAGGGTGAGAGTGAGGATTATGGTTAGGGTTAGGATGAGGTTTAGTTTAAGGGTTAGGGTTAGAGTTAGGGAAGGGGTGAGAGTGAGGTTTAGGGTTAGATTTAGGGTAAGTGTTAGGGTTAGGTTTAGGGTGAGGGTTAGGATTAGTGTTAGGCTTAGGATTAGGCTTAGGCTGTGCATGAGGTTGTGGGTTAGGGTTAGGGTTAGGGTGAGGGCTATGGTTAGGGTTATGGTGAGGTTTAGGATGGGGTTTAGGGTTAGCATTAGGGTTAGGGTTAGGATTAGGTTGAGGGTTACAGTGAGGGTTAGTGTTAGGGATAGGATTAGGGTTAGCATTATGGTTAGGGTGAGGTTGAGTGTGAGGGTTAGTGTTAGGGTTAGGATTAGCCTTAGGGTTAGGGTGAGGGTTACTTTTACGGTTTGGGTTAAGGTGAGGGTGAGACTGAAGGTTAGGGTTAGGTTTAGGGTTAGGGTTAGGGTTAGGTTTAGGTTTAAGTTTAGGATTAAGTTTAGGTTCAGGTTTTTGGTGAGAGTTAGGGTTAGGGTTAGGGTTAGGGTTAGGCTTAGGCATAGACTGAGGGTGAGGGTGGGGGTGAGGATTAGGGTTAGGGTTAGTGTTAGGGTTAGGTTAAGGTTTATTTTTAGTGTTATGGTTAGAGTTATGGTGAGGGTGAGGGTGCGGTTGAGGGTTTGGGTTAGGGTTAGGGTGAGGTTTAGGGTTAGGGTTAGGGTGAGGGTGAGGTTTAGGGTTAGATATAGCGTTAGGGGGAGGGTTAGGGTGAGGGTTAGGGTGAGGTTTAGGGATAGGTTTAGGATGAGGGTAAGGTTTAGGGTTAGAGTTAGGGTTAGGGTGAGGCTGAGTTTGAGGGTGATTGTAAGTGTTAAGATTACAGTGAGTGTTAGGTTTAGGGTTAGAGTGAGAGTTAGGGTTTGGTTTAAGTTTAGGGTTAGGGTGAGTGTTAGGGTTAGGTTGAGGCTTAGGGTTAGGGTTAGAGTTACATTGAGTGTGAACATGAGGGTTAGGGTTAGAGTTAGGGTTAGGTTGAGGGTGAGGTTTACAGTTAGATTTAGGGTTAGGGGGACGGTTAGGTCGAGGGTTAGGTTTAGGGTTAGTGTTAGGGTTAAGGTTAGGGTGAGGGTTAGGTTGAGGTTTAGGGTTATGGTTAGGTTTAGGGTTAGGATTAGGGTTAGGGTGAGGGTGAGTGTGAGGGTTAGAGTTAGGCTTAGGTTTAGGCTTAGGGTTAGGCTGAGGGTGATGGTGGGCGTCAAGATTAGGGTTAGGGTGATGGTTAGGATTAGGGTTAGAGTGAGGGCTAGAATGAGGGTGCGGTTTAGGGTAAGGCTTAGGCTTAGGGTTATGCTGAGATTGAGGTTGAGGGTGAGGGTTAGGGTTAGGGTCATGGTTAGGTTTACGGTTAGGGTGAGGGTTAGCATGAGGTTTAGGGTTAGGTTGAGGGTTAGGGTGAGGATGATGGTAAGGGTAAAGGTGAGGTTTACGCTGAGGGTGACGGTTAAGATAAGGCTGAGGGTTAGGGTTAGGGTAAGGGTTAGGGTTAGGGTTAGGTGTGGGTTAGATTGAGGATTAGTGTCAGGGTTAGTGTGAGGTTTAGGGTGAGGATGAGGGTCAGGGTTAGGGTGAGGGTGAGGGTTAGGGTTACGTTTAGGGATTGGGTGAGGTTTAGGATTATGGTGAGGGTTAGGGTTAGTGTGAGTGTTAGTGTTAGGTTTAGGGTTAGTGTTAGGGTGAGTGTAAGTGGTAGGGTGAGGTTTAGGTTTAGGGTTAGGGTTAGGGTTAGGGTTAGGTTTAGGTTATTGTTAGGGTTAAGGTTAGCGTTACAGTCACGGTGAGTTTGAGGGTGAGGGTTAGGTTTAGGATTAGGGTGAGGTTTAGTGTTAGGGTTAGGGTTAGCATTAGGGTTAGGTGAGGGTTACGTTTAGGGGTACAGTTAGGATTAGGCTGAGGGTTAGGGTTAGGGTTAGGCGTAGTGTTAGGTTGATGGTAAGTGTGAGTGTGAGGGTTTGGGTGAGGTTTAGGGTTAGGGTTAGGGTTAGTTTTAGGATTAGTTTTAGGGTGAGGGTGAGTGTGAGGGTTAGGGTTAGGGTTAGGCTGAGGTTTCGGGTGAGGGTTAGGGTTAGGGTTTGGGTTAGGGTGAGCGTGAGGCTGAGGATTAGGGTTAGGTTTAGGATTAGGTTTAAGGTTAAGGTTAGGTTTAGGTTTAAGGTTAGGATTACAGTGAGGCTTAGGGTTAGGGTTAGGCTTAGGCTTAGGTTTAGGCTGAGGGTGAGGGTAAGGGTGGGGGTGCGGATTAGGTTTAGGGTTAGGGTTAGGATTACGTTTATTGTTAGTGTTATGGTTAGTGTTAAGTTTGCGGTGAGGGTCAGGCTGAGGTTGAGGGTTATGTTTAGGGTTAGGTTCAGGGTTAGGGTAAGAGTTATAGTTATTGTTAGGGTTAGGGTTAGAGTTACTCTGAGGTTGATGGTGAGTGTGTGGGTCTTGGTTAGGGTGAGGTTTAGGGTGAGGTTTAGGGATATGGGGAGGGTTAGGATGAGGGTTAGGATTAAGGTGAGGTTTAGGGTGAGGGTGAGTGTGTGTGTTATGGTTAGTTTTATGTTTAGGCTTAGGGTTATGCTGAGGGTGAGGTTGAGGGTGAGGGTTAGTGTTAGGGTGAGGGTTAGGGTAAGGGTTAGGGGGAGAGTTAGGAAGAGGGTAAGGATTAGGGTTAGGGTTGGGTATGCTAGTGTGAGGATGAGGTTTAGTGTTAGGGTTAGGTTGATGGTAACGTTTAGGGTAAGGGTAAGAGTTAGGGTTCTGGTTTTGTTTAGGGGTAGGTTGTGTATTAGTGTAAGGGTTAGTGTGAGGGTGAGGGTTATGGTTAGGTTGAGTGTGAGGGTTCAGATTAGGGTTAGGGTGAGGTTGTGGGTTATGGTTAGTGTTAGGGTGAGGTTTAAGGTTAGAGTTAGGGTTAGGGTTAAGATTAGGTTTAGGGTAAGGGTTATGGTGAGTGGGAGAGTTAGGTTTAGGATTAGGGTTAGGCTTAGGGTTAGGCTTAGGGTGAGGGTGAGGGTTAGGGTTAGGGTTAGGGTGAGGGTTAGGGTTAGGGTTACGGTGACAGATAGGGTTCGGTTATGTTTAGGGTTAGGGTGAGGGTTAGTGTTAGGGTTATGTTGAGCGTGAGGTTTAGGGTTAGGGTGAGGCTTAGGGTTAGGTTTAGGGTTAGGGTGAGGGTTAAGTTTAGGGTTAGGGTGAGGGTAAGGATGAGGATTAGGGTTAGGGTTAGGGTTAGGGTCAGGGTAAGGTTGTGGGTTAGGGTTACAGTGAGGGTGAGGATTAGGGTTAGGGCTAAGGATAGATTTAGGATTAGGGTTAGCTTGAGGGTGAGTGTCAGGATTAGGGTTAGGGTTCAGGTTAGGTTTATTGTTATAATTAATGTTATTGTTAGGGTTAGGTTTAGAGTTATGGTAAGGGTGATGGTGAGGGTTAGGGTTAGGGTTAGTGTGAGGTTTAGGGTTAGGATTAGGATTAGGGTTAGTGTGAGAGTGAGGATTAGGGTAAGATTTATGGTTAGTTGGAGGGTTAGGTCGAGAATTAGGTTTAGGGTAAGTTTTTGGGTTAAGGTTAGGGTGAGGTTTAGGTTGAGGTTTAGGGTTAAGGTTAGGGTTAGGGTTAGGATTATGGTGAGGGTTAGGGTTAGTGTTGGGGTGACGGTTATGATGAGAGTTAGGTTTATGGTTGTGTTGAGGGTTAGGATTAGGGTGAGGGTTAGGGATAGTGTTAGATTAAGGTTTAGGTTTAGGGTTAGGTTTGGGTGAGGGTAAGGTTGAGGGTTAGGGTTACAGTGAGGGTGAGGATTAGGGTTAGGGTGAAGTTTAGGGTTAGGATTAGGGTTAGCGTGTGGGTGAATGTTAGGATTAGGGTTAGGGTTAGGGTTAGGTTTATTGTTAGAATTAATTTTATTGTTAGAGTTAGGGTTAGAGTTATGGTGAGGGTGAGGGTGAGGGTGAGGGTTAGGGTTAGGGTGAGGTTTAGGGTTAGGGTTAGGATTAGGGTTAGTGTGAGGGTGAGGATTAGGGTAAGATTTAGGGTTATTTGGAGGGTTAGGTCGAGAGTTAGGGTTAGGGTAAGTTTTAGGGTTAAGGTTAGGGTGAGGATTAGGTTGAGGTTTAGGGTTATGGTTAGGGTGACGGTTAGGATTATGGTGAGTGTGAAGGTTAGGGTGAGGGTTAGGATGAGGGTTAGGGTTACGGTTGCAGTGAAGGTTAGGGTTAGGTTGAGAGTTAGGGTTAGTATTAGGGTTAGGGTGAGGTTTAGAGTTAGCATTAGGGTTAGGGTTTGGGTAAGGTTTAGTTTTAGGGTTTGGATTACTGTTATTGTTAGGGTCAGGGTTAGATTTATGGTGAGGGTGAGGGTGAGGGTGAGTGTTAGGGTTAGGGTGAGGTTTAGCGTTAGATTTAGGTTTGGTTGGAGGATTAGGTCGAGGGTTAGGGTTAGGGTAAGTGTTAGGGTTAAGGTTCTGTTGAGGGTTAGGTTGAGGTTTAGAGTTGTGGTTATGGTTAGGATTAGGGTTAAGTTGAGGGTGAGTGTGAGCATTAGGTTTAGGGTTAGGCTTAGGCTTAGGGTTCAGCTGAGGGTGAGGCTGGGGGTGAGGATTACGGTTAAGGTGATGGTTAGAGTTAGAGTTAGTGTTAGGGTTAGGATTAGAATTAGGGTTAGGGTTAGAATTAGGGTTAGGGTGAGGGTTAGGGTGGGGGTGACGGTAATGGTAAAGGTGAGAGTTAGGCTGAGGGTGAGGGTTACGTTAAGCGTGAGGGTTAGGGTTAGGGTAAGGGTGAGGATGAGGGTTAGATTGAGGATTAGTGTTAGTGTTAGTGTTAGTGTGAAGTTTAGCGTGAGAATGAGCGTTAGGGTTAGGGCGAGGTCTAGGGTGAGGGTGAGGTTTAGGGTTATTTTTAGGGTGATGTTTAGGGTTAGGGTGATGGTTAGGTTTAGTGTGAGGTTTAGTGTTAGGGTTAGGGTTATTGTTAGGGTGAGGATAAGTTTTAGGGTGACTGTTACGGTTAGGGTGAGGGTTATGGATAGGGTGAGGGTTAGGTTTAGGTTTAGGATTATTGTTAGCATTATGGTTAGGGTTAAGTTATGGTGAGGATTATGGTTAGGGCTAGGATGAGGTTTAGTGATAGGGTTAGGGTTAGGGTTTGGGTCAGGGTGAGGTTTAGTGTTAGATTTAGGGTTAGGGTGGTGCTGAAGGTGAAGGTTAGTTTTAGGATTAAAATTAGGTTTAGGCTTAAGGTGAGTGTTAGTTTGAGGGTGAGGGTTAGAGTTAGGGTTAGGAGTAGGATTAGGGTTTTTGTTAGGGTGAGTGTGAGTGTTAGGGTTAGGGTTAGGTATAGGCTTAGTGTTAGGTTGAGGTTGAAAGTGAGGGTTAAGGTTAAGGTGAGGTTTAGGTTTCGGGTTAGGGTTAGTGTTAGGCTTACGATTAGGCTGATGGTGAAGGTTGTGGGTTATGGTTAGTGTGAGGGTTAGGGTTATGGAGAGGGTTAGGATGAGGGCTAGGGTTAGGATTAGGGTTAGGTTGAGGGTGAGTGTGTGTGTTAGGTTTAGGTTTAGGGTTAGGCTTAGGGTTAGGCTGAGAGTGAAGTTGAGGGTGAGGGCTAGGGTGAGGGTGAGGTTTATTATTAGGGTTAGGGTGAGGTTTATGGTTAGAGAAAGGGTGAGAGTTAGGGTTCGGTTTAAGTTTAGGGTTATGTTGAGTGTTAGTGTAAGGGTTATGGTGAGGGTGAGGGTTAGGTTTAGGTTGAGGGTTAGGGTTCGGATTAGGGTTAGGGTGAGGGTGAGGGTGAAGGTTAGGTTTAGTGTTAGGGTGAGGGTTAGGTGGAGGGTTAGGGTTAGGGTTAGGGTTAGTGTGAGATTTAGGGTTAGGATTAGGGTTATGATGAGGGTGAGGGTGAAGTTTAGGGTTAGAGTTAGGTTTAGGGTGAGGCTGAGGTTGTTGGTTAGGGTTAGGGTTAGTGTTAGATTTAGGGTTAGGTTGAGGGTGAGGTGTAAGCTTAGGGTTAGGATTAGTTTTAGGGTAAGGTTTAGGGTGATTGTGAGCATTAGGGTTAGTGTTAGGCTTAGGGTTATGCTGAGAGTGAGGGTGAGGGTGAAGGTTAGGGTTAGGGTGAGGGCTAGGGTTAGGTTTAGGTTGAGAGTTAGTGTTAGGGTTTGGGTGAGGGTTAAGGTTAGGTTTAGGGTGAGAGTAACGATGTGGATTAGGGTTATGATTAGGGTTAGGGTGAGGTCTAGGGTGAGGGTGAGGGTTAGGGTTAGTGTTACATTAAGGTTTAGGTTTTGGGTTAGGGTTAGGGTGAGGGTTAGGTTGAGGCTTAGGGTTACAGTGAGGGTGAGGATTAGGTTTAGGGTGAGGGTTAGTGTTAGGATTAGGGTTAGCATGAGGGTGAGTGTTAGGATTAAGGTTAGGGTTAGGGTTATGGTTAGGTTTAGGGTTAGGATTAATGTTATTGTTAGGGTTGGGGTTAGAGTTATGATGAGGGTGAGGGTGAGATGAGGGTTCGGGTTAGAGTTTGAGTTAGGGTGAGGTTTAGGGTTAAGGTTAGGGTGAGGGTGGGGTTTAGGGTTATATTTAGGGTTAGTTGGAGGGTTAGGTCGAGGGTTAGGGTTCGGGTTACTTTTAGAGTTAAGGATACGGTGAGGTTTAGGTTGAGGTTTAGGGTTATGGTTAGGGTTAGGGTTAGGATTAGAGTGAGCTTGAGTGTGAGCGTTAGGGTTAGGCTTAGTCTTAGGCTTAGGGTTAGGCTGAGGGTGGGGGTGGGGGTGAGGATTAGTTTTAGGGTGATGGTTAGGGATTGGGTTAGGGTGAGGGTTAGGATGAGGGTTAGGATTAGGATTAGTTTTAGGGTGAGGGTTAGGGTGAGGGTGAGTGTTAGGGTTAGGGTGATCGTTAGTTTTAAGGATAGGGTGAGGGTTAGGATGAGGTTTAGGGTTACGGTGAGGGTTAGGGTGGGGATTGTTGTAAGGGTAAAGTTGAGGTTTAGGCTGAGGGTGAGGGTTAAGATAAGGGTGAGTGTTAGGGTTAGGTTTAGGGTTAGGGTTAGGTTTAGAATGAGGGTTAGTTTGAGGATTAGTGTTAGGGTTAGTGTGAGGTTTAGGGTGAGGATGAGGGTTAGGGTTAGTGTTAAGGTGAGAGTAAGTGTTAGGGTGAGGGATAGGGTTCGAGTGAGGTTTTTGGTTAGGGTGAGGCTGAGGGTTAGTGTTAGGGTTATTGTTAGGGTTAAGGTTAGGTTTACCGTTACAGGGAGGGTTAGGGTTGGGGTTAGGGTGAGGTTTAGGCTTAGAGTTAGGGTGAGGGTTAGGATGAGGATTAGGGTTAGGGTTAGGGTGAGGTTTAGGGTTAGGGTTAGGATTAGGGTTAGGGTGAGTTTGAGGTTTATGGTTAGATTTAGGTTTAGTTGGAGGGTTAGGTTGAGTTTTAGGGTTAGTTTTAGTGTTAGGGTGAGTTTTAGGTTCTGGGTTAGGGTTAGAGTTAGGGTTAGGGTGAGGGTGAGGTTTAGGATTAGAGTTAGTGTTAGGGTGAGGTTTAGGTTGAGGTTCATGGTAAGGGTTAGGTTTAGGGTTACGATTAGGGTGAGAGTTAGGGGGAGGGTTAGGGTTAGGGTTAGGGATAGCATTAAGGTGAGAGTGAGGGTGAGTGTGTGTGTTAGGTTTATTTTTCTGGTTAGGCTTAGGGTTATGCTGAGGGTGAGGTTGAGGGTGAGAGTTAGGGTTAGGGGGAGGGTTAGGATGAGGGTTAGGGTTAGGATTAGGGTTAGGGTAAGGGCTAGGGTGAGTGTGAGGGTGAGATTTAAGGTTATGGTTATTGTTAGGATTAGGGAGAGGGTGAGGTTTAGGGTTCGATTTAGGGTCAGGGTGAGGCTGAAGGTGAGGGTTAGGGTTAGGGTTAGGATTAGGATTAGGGTAAGGGTTAGGGTGAGTGTGAGGGTTATAGTTAGGCTTAGGGTTAGGCTGAGGGTGAGGGTGAGGGTGAGGGTGAGGGTTAGGGTTAGGTGTAGGGTTAGGGATAGGGTTAGGGTGAGAGTTAAGGTTCGGTTATGTTTAAGGTTAGGGTGAGGTTTAGGGTTATGGCGAGCGTGAGATTTAGGGTTAGGTTGAGGTTTAGGGTTAGCGTTAGCGTTAGGGTGAGGGTTAAGGTTAGGGTTACGGTGAGGGATAGGTTGAGGGTGATTGTTAGGTTTAGGGTTAGATTAAGGTTTAGGGTTAGGGTTAGGGTTAAGGTGAAGGTTAGGTTGAGGGTTCGGGTTACAGTGAGGGTGAGGATTAGGGTTAGGATGAGGGTTAGAATTAGGATTAGGGTTAGGGTGAGTGTGAGTGTTAGGATTACGGTTAGGGTTAAGGTTAGGTTTAGAGTTAGGATTAGTGTTATTGTTAGGGTTAGGGTTAGAGTTATGGTGAGGGTGAGGTTGAGGGTGAGGGATAGGGTTTGGGTTAGGGTGAGGTTGAGGGTTAGGGTTAGGAATAGGGTTAAGGTGAGGTTGAGGTTGAGGTTTAGGGTTAGATTTAGGGTTAGTTGGAGGATTAGTTCGAGGGTTAGAGTTAGGGTTATTTTTAGGGTTAAGGTTAGGGTGAGGGTTATGTTGAGGTTTAGGGTTATGGTTAGGGTTAGGATTAGGGTGAAGTTGAGGGTGAGTGTGAGGGTTCAGCTTAGGCTTAGGCTTAGGGTTAGGCTGAGGGCGAGAGTGGGGGTGAAGATAAGGTTTACGGTGATGGTTATGGATAGGGATAGGGTGAGTGTTAGGATGAGGGTTAGCATTTGGATTAGGGTTAGGGTTAGGGTGAGGGCTAGGGTGAGGGTTAGATTAAGGGTTAGGCTTCGGCTTAGGTTTAGGCTGAGTGTGAGGCTGAGGGTGAGGTTTAGAGTTAGTGTGATGGTTAGGTTTACGGTTACGTTGAGGGTTAGGATGAGGTTTAGGATTACGGTGAGGGTTAGGGTGAGGATGATGTTAAGGGCAAAGGTGAGGTTTAGGCAGAGGGTGAGGGTTAAGGTAAGGGTGAGTGTTAGGGCTAGGTTTAGGTTTAGGGTAAGGGTTAGTGTTAGGTTTAGGGTTAGGGTGAGGGTTAGATTTAGGATTAGGGTTAGGGTTAGTGTGAGGTTTAGGGTGAGGATGAGGGTTAGGGTTAGGGTGAAGGTGAGGGTTAGAATTAGGGTTATGGTGAGGGCTAGGGAGAGGGTTAGGATTAGGGATAGGGTTAGGGTTAGGGAGAGGTTTAGGATTAGGGTGAGGGTTAGGGTTAGTGTGAGGTTTAGTGTTAGGTTTAGGGTTAGTTTTAGGGTGAGGGTAAGTGTTATCGTGAGGGTTAGGTTTAGGCTGAGGGTTATGGTTAGGATGAGGGTGAGGTTTAGGGTTAGGGTTTGGGTGAGGTTTAGTGTTAGGGTTGGGGTTAGAGTTAGGGTTAGGGAGAGGGTGAGGTTTAGGGTTACATTAAGGGTTAGTGTGAGGCTTAGGTTTAGGGTCCGGGTTAGCGTGGGGGTGAAGGTAAGGGTAAAGGTGAGGGTTAGGCTGAGGGTGAGGTTTACGGTAAGGGTGAGGTTTAGGGTTAGCGTGAGGATTAGTGTTAGTGTTAGGGTGAGGTGGAGTGTTAGATTGAGTATTATTGTTAGGGTTAGTGTGAGGTTTATGGTGAGGATGAGTTTTAGGGTTAGGATGAAGTCTAGGGCGAGGGTGAGGGTTAGGGTTAGTGTTAGGATGAGGTTTGGGGTTAGGGTGATGTTTAGGGTTACTCTGAGGGTTACTGTTATGGTTAGGGTTAGTGTTAGGGTGAGGGTAAATGTTAGGGTGAAGGTTAGGGTTATGATGAGGGTTATGGTTAGTGTGAGGGTTAGAGTTAGGATAAGTGTAAGGGTGAGGGCTAGGCTGAGGGTTAGGTTGAGGGTTAGGGTTAGGAATAGGGTTAGGTTTAGGATTAGGGTTAGGGTGAGGGTGAATGTGAGGGAAAGGATTAGGTTAGGTTTAAGCTTGGCATTAGGATGATGGTTAGGGTTAGGGTTTGGGTTAGGGTGAGGGTGAGGCTGAGGGTTAGGGTTAGGTTTATGTTTAGGTTTAGTGTTAGGTTTAGGGTTAGTGTTAGGGTTAGTGTTAGGGATACAGTGAGGGTTGGGGTTAGGTTTAGGGTTAGGTTTAGGCTTAGAGTTAGGGTGAGGGTTAGGATAAGGATTAGGTTTACGATTAGGGTTAGGGTGAGGGCTAGAGTGAAGGTGAGGATGACAGTTAGTGAGATGGTAATGTTTAGGGTTAGGGTTAGGGTTAGGGTGAGCGTTAGGATGAGGGTTAATGTTATGATGAGGGTGAGGATTAGGCTTAGGGTGAGGCTTAGCTTTAGGGTGAGATTGAGAGTTAGCATTAGGGTTAGGGTTAGTGTTAGGGTTAGGTTTAGGGTTTGGATTACTGTTGTTGTTACGGTTAGGATTAGAATTATGGTGAGGGTGAGGGTGAGAGTGAGTGTTAGGGTTAGGGTGAGGTTTAGGGTTAGAGTTAGGATAAGGGTTAGGGTGAGGGTGAGGTTTATGGTTAGATTTAGGTTTAGTTGGAGGGTTAGGTCGAGGGTTAGGGTTAGCTTAAGTGTTAGGGTTAAGGTTAGGTTGAGGGTTAGGTTGACATTTAGGGTTAGGGTAAGGTTTAGGGTTAGGATTATGGTTAGGGTGAAGGTGAGTGTGAGGTTTAGGGTTAGGGTTAGGCTTAGGCTTAGGTTTAGGCTGAGGGTAAGTGTGGGGGTGAGAATTAGGGTTAGGGTGATGGTCAGGGTTAGGGTTAGTGTGAGGTTTAGTGTTAGGGTTAGTGTTAGTGTTAGGGTGAGGGTAAGTGTTAGGGTGAGGGTTAGGGTTAGGGTGAGGGTTATGTTTAGGGTGAGTTTTAGGGTTAGGGTTAGGGTTATTTTTATTGTTAGGGTTAGGGTTAAGGTTGTGGTGAGGGTGAGGGTGAGGGTTAGGGTTAGGGCTAGGATGAGGTTTAGGGATAGGGTTAGGGTTAGTAACCCTAGTGTTAGATTTAGGGTTCGGGTGAGGCAGAGGGTGAGGGTTAGGCTTAGGATTAATGTTAGGGTTAGGCTTAATGTGAGGGTTAAGTTGAGGATGAGGGTTACAGTTAGGGTTAGGAGTAGAATTAGGGTTAGTGTTAGGGTGAGAGTGAGGGTTAGGGTTAGGATTAGGGATAGGCTTAGGCTTAGGATGAGGTTGAGGGTGAGGGTTAGGGTTAGGGTGAGGTTTAGGGTTAGGGTTAGGTTGAGTGTGAGTGTTGGGGTTTGGGATAGGCTTAGGATTAGTCTGAGGGTGAGGATGTGGGTTAGAGTTAGGGTTAGTGTTAGGGTGAGATTTAGGGTTTGGGTTAGGGTTAGAGTTAGGTTTAGGGTGTGGGTGAGGTTTAGTGTTAGTTTGGGTTAGGGTGAGGTTTAGGTTTAGGGTTAGTGTTAGGGTTAGGGTCAGGGTGAGAATTAGGGGTAGGGTTAGGACTACGGTTATGGATAAGTTTAGGGTTAGGTTTAGGGTTTCGGTTACGGTGAGGGTCAGTTTTAGGATTAGGGTTAGGGTCAGTGTGAGTTTTAGGGTTATAATTAGGGTTAGGGTGAGGCTGAGCGTGAGCGTTCGGGTTAGGTTTAAGGTTAGGATTAGGATTATGGTTCTGGTTAGGGTGAGTGTGAGGCTTATGGTTATGGTTAGGGTTAGCCTTAGGTTTAGGCTGAGGGTTTGCGTGAGGTTGAGGGTTAGGGTTATTCTGAGGGGTAGGGTTACGGTTAGGGTGAGCTTTAGTGTTAGGGTTAGGGTTAGAGTTATGGTTAGTGTGAGGGTGAGGTTTAGGGGTAGAGTTAGTTTTAGGGTGAGGGTTAGGGTGAGTGTGAGGGTTATGGTGAGGGTTAGGGTAGGGGTGACGGTAAGGGCAAACATGAGGTTTAGGCAGAGGGTGAGGGTTACGTTAAGGTTGATGGTTAGGGTTAGGTTTAGTGTTAGGATTAGGGTTAGGGTGAGAGTTAGGGTTTGAGTTAAGTTTAGGGTTAGAGTGAGGGTTAGGGTAAGGGTTAAGGTGAGGGTGAGGTTTAGGGTTAGGTTGAGGGCTAGGTTGAGGGTGAGTGTTATGGTTAGGGTTAGGGTGAGCGCTAGGGTGAGGGTTAGGGTGAGGGTTAGGGTTAGGGTTAGGGATTGGGTTAGGTTTAGGATTAGGGTTAGTTTGAGGGTGAGTGTGAGGGTTAGGGTTAGGGTTAGGCTTAGAGTTAGGGTGAATGTTAGGTTTAGGGTTTGGGTTAGGTTGAGGCTGAGACTGAGGATTAGGGTTAGGTTTAGGGTTAGTTTTAGGCTTAGTGTTAGGCTGAGGCTGAGGGTGGGGGTTAGGATTAGATTTAGAGTTAGGTTAGGCTTAGGGTTAGGGTAATTTTTAGTGTTATAGTTAGGGTTAAGTTTGCAGTGAGGGTGAGGGTGAATGTGAGTGTTATGGTTAGAGTTAGGGTTAGTGTTATTGTTAGGGTTAGGGTTAGAGTTACGGTGAGTTTGAGGGTGAGGGTGAGGTTAGGATTAGAGTGAGGTTTAGGCTGAGGGTTTTGGTTAGGGTTAGGGTGAGGGTGATATTTAGGGTTAGAGTTAGGGTTAGGTGGAGGGTTAGGGTGAGGTTTAGTGTTAGGGTTAGTGTTAGGGTTAGGGTGAGGTTGAGGGTTAGTTTGAGGTTTAGGGACAGGGTTAGGTTTAGGATTACGGTTAGGGTGAGGGGGAGTGTGAGGCTTTGGGTGAGGTTTTGGCTTAGGCTTATGGTTAGGCTTAGGTTGAGGGTGGGGGTGAGGATTAGGGTTAGGGTGACTGTTCGGGTTATTGTTAGGGGGAGGGTTCGGGTGAGGGTTAGGGTTAGGTTTAGTGTTAGGGTTAGGGTAAGGATGAGGGTTAGGGTTTGCGATAGGGTTAGGGTTAGGGTAGGGGTGAGGTTTAGGGTTTAGGTTAGGGTTAGGGTTAGAGTTACGGTGAGGTTGAGGGTGCAGATGAGTGTGAAGTTTAGGGTTAGGTTTAGGGTTAGGCTTACGTTTAGGCATAGGGTTAGGCTAAGGTGAGGTTGAGGTTTAGGGTTAGGGTGACTGTTAGAGTTAGGGTTATGTGGAGGGATAGGATGAGTGTTAATGTTTGGATTAGGGTTAGGGTGATGGCTAGTGTGAGGGTGAGGTTTAGGTTTAGGTTAGGGTGAGGTTTAGGGTTATGGTTAGGGTTAGGATTAAGGTGAGGTTAAGGTTTAGGGTTAGAGTTAGGGTTAAGGTGAGGCTGAAGGTGAGGGTTAGGGTTAGGGTTAGGATTAGGATTAGGGTAAGTGTTAGGTTGAGTGTGAGTGTTAGGGTTAGGGTTAGGTTTAGGCTTAGGGATACACTGAGGGTGAGGGTGAGGGTGAGGTTTAGGTTTAGGATGAGAGTTAGGGTTCAGGTCAAGTTTAGGGTTAGGTTGAGGGTTAGGATTAGGTTTATGTTGCGTGTGAGGGTTAGAGTTAGGTTGAGGGTTAGGGTTATGGTGAGGTTTAGGGTTAGGGTTAGGGTGAGGGTTAGGATGAGGATTAGGGTTAGAGTTAGGTTGAGGGTTAGGATGAGGGTAAGGGTTAAAGTAAGGGTGAGGGTTAGGGTTAGGGTCAGGGTTAGGGTTATGTGTAGGGTTAGGGTGATGGTTATGGTCAAGGTTAAGGTGAAGTTTAGGATTAGGATTAGGGTTAGGATTAGGGTTAGGGTGAGGGCCAGTGTGAGGGTGAGGGTTAGGGTTAGTGTTAGGGTGAGCTTTAGGGTTAGGGTTACGTTTAGGTTGAGGGTTAGGATGAGGGTTAGGTTTACTGTAAGGGTGAGGGTTAGGGTTAGGGTGAGCGTTAGGGTTAGGTTTAGGGTTAGGGTGAGGGTGAGGGTTAGGATTAGGGTTAGGGTTAGGATTATTTTTAGGGTTACAGTTAGGGTGAGGGTGAGGGTGAGGGTTAGGGTTAGGGTTAGGTTGAGGTTTTTTGGGTTAGGTTTATGGTTAGAGTTAGGGTTAGGGTGAGGGTAGGGTTAGTGTTACTGTGACGGTTAGTGTTTGGGTTAGGGTATGGATTACGGTGAGTGCTGTGGTTAGGGTGAGGGTTAGGATTATGGTTAGGGTTATTGTTAGGGTTAGGTTTTGGGTTAAGGTAACGTTGAGAGTAAGGGTGAGCATTAGGGTTTAGGGTTAGTGTCAGGTTTAGGTTTTGGGTTAGGGTTAGAGTTAGGGTTAGGGTGAGGGTGAGGTTTAGTGTTAGAGTTAGGTTTAGGGTGACAGTTATTTTGAGGGTGAAGTTTAGGGTTAGGGTTATGGGAAGGTTTTTTGTGAGGGTTAGGGTTAGGGTTTGGGTAAGTTTGAGGTTTAGGTTTAGAGTTAGGTTAAGGGTGAGGCTGAGGTTGAGGGTTAGGGTTAGTGTTAGAGTTAGGTTTAGGGTGAGGGTTAGGATTAGGGTGAGGGTGAGGGTGAGGGTTAGGCTTAGGTTTAGGATTCGGATTAGGGTAAGGGTTAGGGTCAGTGTGATCGTTAGGGTTAGGGTTAGGCTTAGGCTTAGGGTTAAGCTGAGAGTGAGGGTGAGGGTGAAGGTTAGGTTTAGGGTGAAAGTTAGGGTTAGGGTTAGGGTGAGAGTTAGGGTTTGATTACTTTTAGGGTTAGGGTGAGGGTTAGGGTTAGGATTAGGGTTAGAGTGAGGGTTAGGATGAGGGTGATGTTTAGGGTTAGTGTTATGGTAAGGTTTAGGTTTAGGATTAGGATTTGTGTTAGGGTTAGGATGAGGGTTAGGGTTACTGTGAGGGTGAGGGTTAGGGTTAGATTGAGGGTTAGGGTTAAGATTATGTTTAGGGTGAGGGTGAGTGTTAGGTTTAGGTTTAGGGTTAGGGTTAGCTTTAGGGTTAGGATTAGTGTTATTGTTAGGGTTAGGGTTAGAGATATGGTGAGGGTGAGGGTGAGGTTGAGGGTGAGGTTTAGGGTTAGAGTGATTTTTAGGGCTGGGGTTAGGATTAGGGTTAGGATGAGGGGGCGGTTTAGGGTTAGATTTAGGGTTAGTTGTAGGGTTAGGTCGAGTGTTAATGTTAGGGTTAGTGTTAGGGTTAAGTTTAGGGTGAGGGTTCGGTTGAGGATTAGTGTGAGGTTTAGTGTGAGGTTTAGGGTTTAGGATGAGGTTTAGGGTTAGGGTTAGGGTTAGGATTAAAGTTAGTGTTAGGGTTAGGGTTAGGGTTAGGGATAGGATGAGGGTTAGGGTTAAGGATAGGGTTAGGCTTAAGTTTAGGCTGAGGGTGATGGTGAGGTTGAGTTTTAGGATTAGGGTGACGTTAGGGTCAGGGTTAGGGTGAGAGTTAGAGCTCGGGTTATGTTTAGGGTTAGCGTGAGTGTTAGGGTAATGGTTACAGTGAGAGTGAGGGTTAGGGTTAGGTTGAGGGTTAGGGTTATGGTTAGTGTGAGGGTGAGGGTCAGAGTTAGGGTTAGGGTTAGTCTGAGGGTTAGGATGAGTATTAGGTTTAGGATTAGGGTTAAGGTGAGGGCTATGTTGAAGGTGAGGTTTAGGGTTAAGGTTATGGGGAGGGGTAGGATGGGGGTTAGTGTTAGGATTAGGGTTAGGGTAATGGCTAGTGTGTGGGTGAGGTTTAGGGTTAGGTTAGGGTGAGGTTTAGGGTTAGGTTTAGGGTTAGGGTTAGGGTGAGGTTTATGTTTAGGGTTAGAGTTAGGGTTAAGGTGATGCTGAGGGTGAGGGTTAGGGTTAGGATTAGGATTAGCATTAGGGTAAGGGTTAGGGTGAGTGTGAGTGTTAGGGTTAGGGTTAGGCTTAGGCTTAGGGTTACACTGAGGGTGAGGGTGAGGGTTAGGGTTATGGTGAGAGATAGGGTTCAGGTTAAGTTTAGTGTTAAGTTGAGGGTTAGGGCTAGGTTTACATTGAGTGTGAGGTTTAGACTTAGCTTGAGGGTTAGGGTTAGGGTTAGGCTTAGGGTGAGGTTTAGGGTTAGGGTTAGGGTGAGGGTTAGGATGAGCATTAGGGTTAGGTTGAGGGCTAGGTTGAGGGTGAGGGTTAGGGTTAGTGTTAGGGTGAGGTTTAGGTTTATGGTTAGAGTTAGAGTGAGGGTTAGGGTGAGGGTAAGTGTTACGGTAAGGGTGAGGGTTAGTGTTAGGGTGAGGGTTAGGGTAAGGTTTAAGGTTAGGATGAGGGTGAGTGTTAGGATTAGGGTTAGGGTTAGGGTTATTGTTAGGGTTATGGTTATGGTGAGGGTGAAGGTGAGGGTGAGGGTTAGGGTTATGTTGAGTTTTTTAATGTTAGCGTTAGGGTTAGATTTAGGGTTAGGGTGAGGTTAGGGTTAGGGTTAGTGTGAGGGTTAGTTATGGGGTTAGGTTATGGGTTACGGTGAGGGTTGTGGTTAGGGTGAGGGTTAGGATTAGGGTTATGGTTATTGTTCGGGTTAGGTTTAGGGTTACGGTTACAGTGAAGTTAAGGGTGAGGGTTAGGGTTTAGGGTTAAAGTGAGGTTTAGGGTTTGGGTAAGGGTTAGAGTTAGGCTTAGGGTGAGGGTGAGGTTTAGGGTTAGAGTTAGGGTTAGGGTGATGGTTAGGTTGAGGTTTAGGTTTACGATTAATGTTAGGGTTAGGGTTAGGGTTAGGGTGAGGGTTAGGTTGAGGGTGAGGGTTAGGTTTAGGGTTATGGGGAGGGTTAGGATGAGGGTTAGGGTTAGGATTAGGGTTAGAGTGAGGGCTAGGTTGAGGGTGAGGTTTATGGTTACGGTTAGGGTGAGGTTTAGGTTTAGGGTTAGTGTTAGTGTTAGTGTTAGGGTTAGGGTTAGGCTTATGGTGAGGGTTAGGGTTAGGGTTAGGTTTAGGCTGAGGGTGCGTGTGGGGTTGAGGATTAGGGTTAGGGTTAGGTTTAGCATTAGGGTTAGTTTTATTGTTAGGGTTAGGGTTAGAGTTATGGTGAGGTTGAGGTTGAGGGTTTGGGTTAGGGTTAGGGTGAGTTTTAGAGTAAGGGTTAGGGTTAGGTTTATGGTGAGGTTGAGCTTTAGGGTTAGAGTTAGGGTTAGCGGGAGGGTTAGGGTGAGGTTTAGGTTTAGGGTTAGTGTTAGTTTTAGGGTGAGGGTGAGGGTTAGGTTGAGGTTTAGGGATAGGGATAGGTTTAGGATTAGGGTTAGGGTGAGCATGATTGTGAGGGTTAGGGTAAAGGTTAGGCTTAGGCTTAGGGATAGGCTGAGGGTGAGGGTGGGGTGAGGATTAGGGTTAGGGTGATGGTTAGGGTTAGGGGTAGTGTTATTTTTAGGGTTAGCATTAGAGTTACGGTGAGGGTGAGGGTGCGGGTGAGGTTTAGGGTTATGGTTAGGGTGGGGTTTAGGGTTAGGGTTAGGGTTAGGATGAGGGTGAGGGTGAGGTTTAGGATTAGATATAAGGTTAGGGTGACGGTTAGGGTGAGGGTTAGGGTTAGGTTTAGTGTTAGGGTTAGGGTGAGGATGAGGTTTAGGGTTAGGGTTAGGTATAGGGTAAGGGTGTGGTTTAGGGTTAGGGTTAGGGGTCGGGTTAGAGTAACGGTGAGGGTTAGGGTGCAGAATGAGTGTGAGGGTTGTGGTTAAGTTTAGGGTTATGCTTAGGGTTAGGCTTAGGTTTGGGCTAAGGGTGAGCTTGAGCTTTAGGGTTATTGTTTGGGTTAGGGTTAGGGTTATGGAGTGGGTTAGGATGAGGGTTAATGTTAGGATTAGGGTTAGGGTAATGGCTAGGGAGTGGGTGATGTTTAGGGTTAGGTTAAGGTGAGGTTTATGGTTAGGGTTAGGGTTAGGCTTAGGGCTACATTGAGTGTGAGCGTGAGGGTGAGGGTTAGGGTGGGAGTTAGGGTTCAGGATAAGTTTCGAGTTAGGGTGAGGGTTAGGGTTAGGTTTACGTTGAGTGTGAGGGTTAGGGTTAGGTTGAGGGTTAGGGTGAGATTTAGAGTTAGGGTTAGGGTGAGTGTTAGGATGTGGGTTAGGGTTATGGTAAGCGTGAGGGTTAGGGTTAGGGTGAGTGTTAGGTTTAGGTTTAGGTTTAGGGTGAGGGTGAGGGTTAGGATTTGGGTTAGGGTTAGGGTTATTTTTAGGGTTACGGTTATGTTGAGGGTGAGGGTGAGGGTTAGGGTTAGGGTTAGTTTGAGGTTTTTAGTGTTAAGGTTAGGGTTAGAGTTAGGGATAGGGTGAGGTTAGGGTTAGGGTTACTGTGAGGGTTAGTGTTTGGGTTATGGTATGGGTTACGGTGAGGTTTTTGGTTAGGGTGAGGTTTAGGATTAGGGTTAGGGTTATTTTTAGGGTTAGGTTTAGGGTTAAGGTAACGTTGAGAGTAAGGGTGAGCGTTAGGGTTTAGGGTTAGGGTCAGGTTTAGGTTTTGGGTTAGGGTTAAAGTTAGGGTTAGGGTGAGCATGAGGTTTAGATTTAGGGTTAGGGTGAGGGTTATGTGGAGAGTTAGGGTTAGGGTTAGGGTTAGTGTTAGGGTTAGGGTGAAGTTTAGGGTGAGGGTTAGGATGAGGGTGAGGTTTAGGATTAGGGTTATGTTGAGGGTTAGGATGAGGGTTAGTGTTAGGATTAGGGTTAGGGTGAGTGCTAGGTTGAGGGTGAGGTTTAGTGTTAGGGTTAGGGTCAAGTTTAGGGTTAGGGTTAGAGTTAGGGTGAGGGTGAGGTTTAGGTTTAGAGTTAGGGTAAGGGTGGGGCTGAGTTTGAGGGTTAGGGTTAGGGTTAGTGTTTGAGTTAAAGTTAGGGTGAGGATTAGGATTATTGTGAGTTTGAGCATGAAGGTTAGGCTTAGGCTTAGTGTTAGGATTCGAATTAGGGTAAGGGTTAGGGTGAGTGTGATGTTTATGGTTAGGGTTATGCTTAGGCTTAGGTTTAGACTGAGAGTGAGGGTGAGGGTGAGGGTTAGGGTTACGGTGAAGGTTAGGGTTAGTGTTAGGGTGAGAGTTAAGGTTTTATTATGTTTAGGGTTAGGGAGAGTGTTAGGGTTAGGATTAGGGTTAGAGTGAGGGCTAGGGTGAGGGTGAGGGTTAGGGTTAGTGGTAGGGTAATGTTTATCGTTAGGGTTAGGGTTTGGGTTAGGGTTAGGATGAGGGTTAGGGTTATGGTGAGAGTGAGGTTTAGGGTTAGGTTGAGGGTTAGGGTTAAGATTATGGTTAGGGTGAGGGTGAGTTTTAGGATTAGGGTTAGGGTAAGGGTCAGGTTTAGGGTTAGGACTTGTGTTATTGTTAGGGTTAGGGTTAGAGTTATGGTGAGGGTGAGGGTGAGGGTGAGGTTTAGGATTAGGGTGAGGTTTAGTGTTAAGTTTAGGATTAGGGTTAGTGTGAGGGTGAGGTTTAGGGTTACATTTAGGGTTAGTTGTAGGGTTAGGTCGAGCGTTAATGTTAGGGTTAGTGTTAGGGTAAATGTTAGGTTGAGGGTTAGGTTGAGGATTAGTGTGAGGGTTAGTTTGATTTTTAGGGTTTAGGCTGAGGTTTAGGGTTAGGGTTAGGGTTAGATTTAATTTTAGGATTAGGCTTAAGTTGAGGGTTAGGTGAGGGTGAGGTTTAGGGTTAGGGTTAGCATTAGAATTAGGGTTAGGGTTAGGGTGAGCAATACCATGAGGGTTAGGGTTAGGGATTGAGTTAGGCTTAGTTTTAGGCTGAGGGTGAGGGTTAGGGTGAGGATTAGGTTCAGGGTTAGGGTGAGAGTTAGGTTTCGGGTTAAGTTTTGGGTTAGGGTTAGCGTTAGGGTAACGGTTATAGTGAGAGTGAGTTTTAGGGTTAGGTTGAGGTTTAGTGTTAGGTTTAGGGTTAGTGTGAGGGTGAGGGTTAGGGTTAGGGTTAGTGTTAGGGTGAGGGTTAGGATAAAGGTTAGGGTTAGGATTAGGGTTAGGGTGAGGGCTAGGGTGAGGATGAGGTTTAGGGTTAGGGTTAGGGTGAGGTTTAGAGTTAGGTTTTGGGTTAGGTTAAGGCTTAGGGTGAGGGTTAGATTGATGATTAGGTTTAGGGTTAGGGTTTGTGTGAGGTATAGGGTGAGGATGAGGGTTAGGGTTAGGTTGAGACTGAGGGTTAGAATTAGGTTTAGGGTGAAGGCTAGGGTCAGGGTGAGGGTTAGAGTTAGGTTTAGCATTAGGGTGAGGTTTAGGATTAGGGTGAGGTTTAGGGTTAGTGGGAGATTTAGTGTTAGTGTTAGGGTTAGTGTTAGGTTGAGGGTAAGTGTTAGGGTGAGGGTTAATGTTAGGGTGAGGGCTATGGTTAGGGTGAGGGTTAGTATTAGGGTTAGGGTTACTTTTATGGTTAGTGTTAGGGTTACCGTTACTGTGAGGGTGAGGGTTAGGGTTAGGATTAGGGTGAGGTTTAGTGTTAGGGTTAGGGTTAGAGTTAGGGTTAGGGTGAGGGTGAGGTTTAGGGTTAGAGTTAGAGTAAGGGTGAGGCTGAGGTTGAGGGTTTAGTTTAGGGTTAGTGTTAGAGTTAGGGTTTGGGTGAGGGTTGGGGTGAGGGTGAGAGTGAGGGTGAGGGTTAGGCTTAGGGTTAGGATTAAGATTAGTGTAATGGTTCGGGTGAGTGTGAGGGTTAGTGTTAGGGTTACCCTTAGGCTTAGGGTTAGTCTGAAAGTGAGGGTGAGTGTGAGGGTTAGGGTTAAGGTGAGGGTTAGGTTTAGGGTTAGGTTGAGATTTAGGTTTCGGCTAGGTTTATGGTTAGGGTGAGGTTTAGGGTTAGGATTAGGGTTAGGGTGAGGGCTAGGGTGATGGTGAGGATTAGAGTTAGTGTTAGGATAAGGTTTAGGGTTAGGTATAGGGTTTTGGTTAGGGTTAGGTTGCTGGTTAGTGTAACAGTGAGGCTGAGGGTTAGGGTTAGGTTTAGGATTTGGGTTAGGGTTAGGGTGAGTTTTAGGTTTAGGTTTAGGGTTAGGGGGAGGGTTAGGTTGAGGGTTAGTGTTAGGTTCAGTGATAGGTTTAAGGTTAGGGTGAGGGTTAGGTTGAGGTTTAGGGTTAGGCTTAGCCTTAGGGTTAGGCTGAGGGTGAGGTTGGGGGTGAGGATTAGGGTTAGGGTGATGGTTATGGTTAGGGTTAGGGTAAGGGTTAGGATGAGGAAAAGGTTTAGGATTAGGTTTACGGTGAGGGCTATAGTGAGGGTGAGGGTTAGAGTAAGGGTTAGGCTTAGGCTTAGGTTTAGGTTGAGCCTGAGTGTGAGGGTTCGGGTTAGGATTAGGGTGAGGTTTAGTGTTAGGGTCACGGTTAGAGTTAGGGATAGGGTGAAAGTAAGGTTTAGGGTTAGAGTTAGGGTAAGGTTGAGGCTGAAGTTGAGGGTTAGGTTTAGGGTTAGTCTTAGAGTTAGGGTTAGGGTGAGTGTTAGAGTGAGGGTGAGGGTGTGGGTGAGGTTTAGGCTTAGGTTTGGGATTAGGATTAGTGTAAGGGTTTCGGTGAGAGTGAGGGTTGCTTTAGGGTTAGGCTTAGGCTTAGGGTTAGGCTGAGAGTGAGGGTGAGGGTGAGGCTTAGGGTTAGGGTGAGGGTTAGGGTTAGGGTTAGGGTGAGAGTTAGGGTTCGGGTTAAGTTTAGGGTTACTGTGAGGGTTAGGGGAACGTTTACAGTGAGGGTGAGGGTTAGGGTTAGGTGGAGTGTTAGGGTTAGGTTTAGGGTTAGGGTGAGGGTGAGGATGAGTGTTATGGTTAGTGTTAGGGTGAGGGTTAGGATGAGGGTTAGGTTTAGCATTAGGTTTAGGGTGAGGGCTAGGGTGAGGGTGAGGTTTAGGGTTTGGGTTAGGCTGAGGTTTAGGGTTAGGTTTAGGGTTGGGGTTAGGATGAGGGTGAGGTTTAGGGTTAGAGTTAGGGTTAGGTTGAGGCTGAGGGTGAGGGTTAGGGTTAGGGTTAGTGTTAGAGTTAGGGTTACGGTGAGGGTTAGTGTGAGGGTGAGGGTTACGCTTAGTGTTAGGATTAGGATTCGAGTAAGGTTTAGGGTGAGTGTGAGGGTTAGGGTTAGGGCCAGGCTTAGGCTTAGGTTTAGTCTGAGCAAGAGGTTGAGGGTGAGTTTTAGGGTTAGGGTGATAGTTAGGATTACGTGTAGGGTGAGGGTTAGGATGAGGTTTAGGGTTAGGGTGACCGTTAGGGGGAGGATGTTGGTAAGGGTAAAGTTGAGGTTTAGGCTGACGGTGAGGGTTAAGATAAGGGTGAGGGTTAGGGTTAGGTTTAGCGTTAGGTTTAGGGTTAGGGTGAGGGTTAGACTGAGGATTAGGGTTAGGGTTAGTGTGAGGTTTAGGGTGAGGATGAGGGTTAGGGTTAGGGTGAGGGTGAGAGTTAGTGTTAGGTCAGTGTTACCGTAAGGTTTAAGGTTTGGGTAAGGGTTAGCCTTAGTGTTAAGATTAGGTTTAGGGTAAGGGTTAGGGTGAGTGTGAGGTTAGGTTTAGGTTTAGGCTTAGGATTAAGGTTAGGCTGAGGCTGAGGGTGAGTGTGAGTGTTAGTGTTAGGGTGAGAGTTTGGGGTAGGGTTAGGGTGAGAGTTAGGTTTCAGTTTATGTTTAAGGTTATGATGAGGGTTAGGGTTAGGGTTACGGTGAGCGTGAGGTTAGGGTTAGGTTGAGGGTTAAGGTTAGGCTTAAGATTAGGGTGAAGGTTAGGATTAGGGTTAGGGTGAGGGTTAGGATGAGGATTAGGGTCAGAATTAGGGTTAGGGTGAGGGCTAGGGTGAGGATGAGGGTTAGGCTTAGTGTTTGGGTGAGATTTAGGTTTAGGGTTAGGGTTAGGGTGTGGGTTAGGATAAGGGTTAGGTTTAGAGTGAGGGTGAGGGTTAGGGTGAGCGTTAGGGTTAGGATTAGTGTTAAGATGATGGTGAGTTTAGGATTAGATTTAGGGTTGGGGGAGGGTTAGGTCGAGGGTTAGGGTGAGGATTAGTGTTAGGGTTAAGGTTAGGGTGAGGGTTAGGTTGATGTTTAGCGTTAGGGTTTAGGTTAGCATTAGGATTAGGGTTATGGTGATGGTATGTGAGAATTAGGGTTTCGGGTTAGGCTTAGGGTTAGGGTTATGCTGAGGGTGAGGTTGGGGTTGAGGATTAGGGTTAGGTGATGGTTAGGGTTAGGGTTAGGGGAGGGTTAGTATGAGGGATCGGGTTAGGATTAGGGTTAGGGTGAGGGCTAGGATGAGGATGAGGTTAGAATGAGCGTTAGGCTTAGGCTTAGGGTTAGGCTGAGCATGAGGTTGACGGTGAGGGTTAGGGTTAGGGTGATGGTTAGGTTTAAGTTTAAGTTGAGGGTTAGGATGAGGTTTAGGGTTAGGGTGAGGATGATGGTACGGGTAAAGGTGAGTTTTAGGCTGAGGTTGAGGGTTAAGTTAAGGGTGAGAGTGAGGGTTAGAATTAGGGTTAGGGTGAGGGCTAGGGTGAGGGTGAGGGTTAGATTTAAGGTTAGGGTTATTGTTAGGGTTAGGTTACGGTTACTGTGATGGTGAGGGATAGGGTTAGGGTTAGGGTGAGTTTTAGTGTTAGGGTTAGTGTTAGAGTTAGGGTAAGGTTGAGGGTTACGTTTAGGGTTAGTGCTAGAGTTAGGGTTACGGTGAGGGTTAGGGTGAGGGTGAGGTTTACAATAAGGGTTAGGATTAGGATTAGTGTAAGGGTTCGGATGAGTGTGAAGGTTAGGGTTAGGGTTAGGCTTAGGCTTAGGGTTAGGCTGAGGGTGAGGATAAGAGTGAGGGTTAGGGTTAGGGTGACGGTTAGGGTTAGGGTTAGGGTGAGATTTAAGGTTCGGTTAAGTATGGTGTTAGGGTGAGGGAGAGGGTTAGGATTAGGGTGAGGGTGAGGGCTAGGGTGAGTGTGAGGTTTAGTGTTAGGGTGAGGGTGAGGTTTAGGGTTAGGGATAGGGTTAGGTTTAGGATGAGGCTGAGGTTTAGTGTTAGAGTTAGGGTTAGGGTGAGGCTGAGGATGAGGGTTAGGGTTAGGGATAATCTTAGAGTTAGGGTTATGGTGAGGGTTAGGGTGAGGGTGAGGGTAAGGCTTAGTGTTAGGATAAGATATAGGGAACGGGTTAAGGTGAGTGTGAGGGTTAGGTTTAGGGTTAGGCTTAGGTTTAGGCTTACTGTGAGGGTGAGGGTGATCGTTAGGGTTAGAGTGAGAGTTAGGGGTAGGGTTAGGGTGAGATTTAGGGTTCGGGTAAGTTTAGGGTTAGGGTGAGGGTTAGGGTTAGGTTTACAGTGTGGGTTAGGGTTAGGGTTAGGGTGAGGGTTAGGATGAGGATTAAGGTAAGTATTAGGGTTACGGTGAGGGCTAGGGTGAGTGTGAGAGTTAGGGTTAGGGTTAGGGTGAGGTTAAGGGTTAGGGTTAGGGTGAGGTTTAGGATGAGGGTTAGGGTTACGGGGAGGGTGAGAATTAGGGTTAGGGTGAGTGTTAGGTTTACGTTTAGGGTTAAAGTGAGGGTGAGGGTTATTGTTAGAGTTAGTGGTAGGGTTATGGTTATGGTGAGGGTGAGGTTTAGGGTTAGGTTTAGGGTGAGGTTTAGTGTTAAGGTTGGGGTTAGAGTTAGGCTTAGGGTGAGGGTGAGGTTTAGGTTTAGAGTTAGGGTAAGGGTGAGGCTGAGGTTGAGGGTTGGGTTTAGTTTTAGTGTTAGAATTAGGGTTAGGGTGAGGGTAAGGGTGAGGGTGAGGTTTAGGCTTAGGGTTAGGATTAGGATTAGGGTAAGTGTTAGGGTGAGTCTTAGGGTTAGGGTTAGGCTTAGGCTTAGGGTTAGGCTGAGAATGAGGGTGAGTTTGAGGTTAAGGGTTAAGTTGAGGGTTATGGTTAGGGTTAGGGTGAGAATTAGGGTTCGGTTAAGTTTAGGGTTACGGTGAGGGTTTGGGTTAGAATTAGAGTTAGGGTGAGGGCTATGATGAGGGTGAGGGTTAGGGTTAGTTTTACGTAAGGTTTAGGGTTAGGGTTAGGGTTTGGGTTAGGGTTAGGATGAGGGTTATGTTTAAGATTATGGTTAGGGTGAGGGTGAGTGTTAGAATTAGGGTTAGGGTTAGGGTTACTTTTAGGGTTAGGATTAGTGTTATTAGGGTTAGGGTTAGAGGTATGGTGAGGGTGAGGGTGAGTGTGAGGGTGTGGGTTAGGGTTAGGGTTAGGATTATGTTTAGGGTTAGGATTAGAGTTAGTGTGAGCCTGAGGATTAGGGTTAGATTTAGGGTTAGTTGGAGGGTTAGGTCGAGCGTTAATGTTAGGTTTAGTGTTAGGGTTAAGGTTAAGGTGAGGTTTAGATTGATGTTCAGGATTAGGGTTAGGATTAGGGTTAGGATTAGGGTGAGGGTGAGGGTGAGTGTGAGGGTTAGGTTTAGGGTTAGGCTTAGGCTTAGGGTTAGGCTGAGGGTGAGGGTGGAGGTGAGGATTAGGGTTAGGTTGAAGGTTAGGTTTAGGGTTAGGGTGAGGTTTAGGATGGGGATTAGGGTTAGGATTAGGGTTAGGGTGAGGGCTAGGGTGAGTGTGAGGGTTAGAGTAAGGGTTAGGCTAGGCTTAGGGTTAGGCTGAGCATGAGGTTGAGGGTGAGGGTTAGGGTTAGGTATAGGGTGAGTTTTAGTGTTAGGGTTATGGTTAGGGTTAGGATTAGGGTGAGGGTGAGGTTTAGGAGTAGTTTTAGGGTCAGGGTGAGGGGTATTGTTAGGGTGAGTGTTAGGGTAGTGTTGAGTGTAAGGGTAAAGGTGAGGGTTAGGCTGAGGGTGAGGGTTATGGTAAGGGTGAGAGTAAGGTTTAGGGTGAGGGTTAGGGTTAGGGTTAGGGTGAGAGTGAGGGTTAGATTGAGGATTAGTGTTAGGGTTAGTGTGAGGTTTAGGGTGAGGATGAGGGTTAGCATTAGGGTGATTGCTAGGGTGAGGGTGAGGTTGAGGGTTAGATTGAGGATTTGTGTTAGGGTTAGTGTGAGTTTTAGGGTAAGGATGAGGTTTAGGTTTAGGGTTTGGGTTAGGTTTAGGTTTAGGGTTAGGTTTAGGGTTATGGTTACGGTGAGGGTTAGGGTTACTGTTAGGTTTAGGGTTTGGCTTTGGTTTAGGCTGAGGGTGAGGGTGGGGGTGAGGATTAGGGTTAGTGTTAGGGTTAGGGTTATTGTTAGTGTTATGGTTAGGGTTAAGTTTGAGGTGTGGGTGAGGCTGAGAGTGAGGTTTATGGTTAGGGTTAGGGTTAGAGTTAGTGTTATTGTTAGGTTTAGCATTAGAGTTACTTTGAGGTTTTGGGTGAGGGTGAGGGTTAGGGTTAGGGTGAGGTTTAGGGTTAGGGATAGGATTAGGGTGAGGGTGAGGTTTAGGGTTAGAGGTAGGGTTAGGGGGACAGTTAGGATAAGGTTCAGGGTTACGGTTAGGGTTAGGTTTAGGGTGAGCGGGAGGTTTAGGTTGAGGTTTAGGGATAGGGTTAGCTTTAGGATTAGGGTTAGGGAGAGGTTGAGTGTGAGGGTTATGGTGAGGGTTAGGTTTAGGCTTAGGGTTAGGCTGAGGGTGAGGGAGATTTTGAGGGTTAGGGTTAGGGCTAGGGTTAGGGTTATGGGGAGGGTTTGGATGAGTGTTAGGGTTAGGATTAGGGTTAGTGTATTGGCTAGGGTGAGGGTAGTTTTAGAGTTAGGGTTAGGGTGAGGTTTAGCGTTAGGTTTAGGGTTAGGGTTAGGGTGAGGTTGAGGTTTCGGGTTAGAGTTAGGGTTAGGGTGAAGCTGCGGGTGAGGGTTAGGGTTAGGGTTAGTGTTAGAGTTAGGGTTAGTGTGAGGGTTAGGGTGTGGGTGAGGGTTAGGCTTAGTGAAAGTATTAGGATTAGGGTAAGTGTTAGGGTGTGTGTGAGGGTTAGGTTTAGGATGAGGTTTAGGTTCAGGGTTAGGGTTAGAGTTAGGTTTAGGGTGAGGGTGAGGTTAAGGGTTAGAGTTAGGTTTAGGGTTAGGGTTAGGGTGAAGGTGAGGGTTCGGGTTAGGGTTAGGCTTAGCTTTAGGCTTAGGAGTAGGCTTTGGCTGAACATGAGGGTGAGGGTTATGGTTAGGTTGAGGGTTAGGGTTAGGGTTATTGTGAAGTTTATGATGAGGTTTAGGGTTAGGATTAGGGTTAGGGTGAGGGGTAGGTTGAGGCTGAATGTGAGTGTTGGGGTTAGGGATAGGTTTAGGTTTATGATTAGGGTTAGGGTGAGGGTGAGTGTGAGGTTTAGGGTTAGGGTTAGGATTTGGCTTAGGGTTAGGGTGAGGGTTAGGGTTAGGGTATGGGTTAGGTTGAGGGTGAGGCTGAGGATTAGGGTTAGGTTTAGGGTTAGGGTTAGAGTTACAGGGAGGGCTATGGTTAGGGTTAGGGTTAGGGTTAGGGTTAGGTTTAGGGTTAGGCTTAGGGTTAGGTTTAGAGTTAAAATGAGGGTTATGATTATGGTTATGGTTAGGTTTAGGTTTAGGGTTAGGGTTAGGGTTTGGTTTAAGGTGAGGGTGAGGCTGAGGATTAGGGTTAGGTTTAGGGTTAGGGTTTGGGTTAGGTTTAGGGTTAGGGTTAGGTTTAGGGTTAGGGTTAGGGTGAGGGTTAGGTTTAGGATTAGGGGTAGGGAGAGGGTGAGTGTGAGGGTTAGGTTTAGGGTTAGGTTTAGGATTAGGTTTAGGGTGACGGTTAGGGTTAGGTTTTGGGGTAGGGTGAGGGTGGGGCTGAGGATTAGGGTTAGGTTTAGTGTTAGTGTTAGGGTTAGGGTTAGAGTTACAGTGAGGGCTATGGTTAGGGTTAGGGTTAGGGTTAGGGTTAGGTTTAGGGTTAGGGTT